>NC_135500.1:104603047-105803047 GCF_052857255.1 Amblyomma americanum
GAGAGAGGACTCATCGGCATCCTGTGATCACCTTTGTGCGTGTGTTGGTGGAAACGTAAAAATATTTGTGCTTGTGGATGTGTGCTGACGAGTCTACCGAGGAAAGAGAGAGGACTCATCGGCATCCTGTGATCACCTTTGTGCGTGTGTTGGTGGAAACGTAAAAATATTTGTGCTTGTCGATGTGTGCTGACGAGTCTACCGAGGAAAGAGAGAGGACTCATCGGCATCCTGTGATCACCTTTGTGCGTGTGTTGGTGGAAACGTAAAAATATTTGTGCTTGTGGATGTGTGCTGACGAGTCTACCGAGGAAAGAGAGAGGACTCATCGGCATCCTGTGATCACCTTTGTGCGTGTGTTGGTGGAAACGTAAAAATATTTGTGCTTGTGGATGTGTGCTGACGAGTCTACCGAGGAAAGAGAGAGGACTCATCGGCATCCTGTGATCACCTTTGTGCGCGTGTTGGTGGAAACGTAAAAATATTTGTGCTTGTGAATGTGTGCTGACGAGTCTACCGAGGAAAGAGAGAGGACTCATCGGCATCCTGTGATCACCTTTGTGCGTGTGTTGGTGGAAACGTAAAAATATTTGTGCTTGTGGATGTGTGCTGACGAGTCTACCGAGGAAAGAGAGAGGACTCATCGGCATCCTGTGATCACCTTTGTGCGTGTGTTGGTGGAAACGTAAAAATATTTGTGCTTGTGGATGTGTGCTGACGAGTCTACCGAGGAAAGAGAGAGGACTCATCGGCATCCTGTGATCACCTTTGTGCGTGTGTTGGTGGAAACGTAAAAATATTTGTGCTTGTGGATGTGTGCTGACGAGTCTACCGAGGAAAGAGAGAGGACTCATCGGCATCCTGTGATCACCTTTGTGCGTGTGTTGGTGGAAACGTAAAAATATTTGTGCTTGTGGATGTGTGCTGACGAGTCTACCGAGGAAAGAGAGAGGGCTCATCGGCATCCTGTGATCACCTTTGTGCGTGTGTTGGTGGAAACGTAAAAATATTTGTGCTTGTGGATGTGTGCTGACGTGTCTACCGAGGAAAGAGAGAGGGCTCATCGGCATCCTGTGATCACCTTTGTGCGTGTGTTGGTGGAAACGTAAAAATATTTGTGCTTGTGGATGTGTGCTGACGAGTCTACCGAGGAAAGAGAGAGGGCTCATCGGCATCCTGTGATCACCTTTGTGCGTGTGTTGGTGGAAACGTAAAAATATTTGTGCTTGTGGATGTGTGCTGACGAGTCTACCGAGGAAAGAGAGAGGACTCATCGGCATCCTGTGATCACCTTTGTGCGTGTGTTGGTGGAAACGTAAAAATATTTGTGCTTGTGGATGTGTGCTGACGAGTCTACCGAGGAAAGAGAGAGGGCTCATCGGCATCCTGTGATCACCTTTGTGCGTGTGTTGGTGGAAACGTAAAAATATTTGTGCTTGTGGATGTGTGCTGACGAGTCTACCGAGAAAAGAGAGAGAACTCATCGGCATGCTGTGATCGCCTTTGTGAGTGTGTGGGTGGAAAGCTGAAAATATGTGGGCATGTGGGTGTGTGTTGACAAGTCTTCCGAGGAAAGAGGGGAGACTCATCCGCATGCTGTGATCACCTTGGTGCGTGTGTGGGTGGAAAGGTGAAAATATAGTTGCTGGGGGTTGTGTGTGCTGATCAGTCTACTGAGGAAAGAGAGAGGACTCATCGGCGAGCTGTGGTCACTGTTGTCTGTGCATGTGTGTAAAAGCGCATGCTCATTAGCACCAAATTGAATCGAACAGTAACTTGTCGTGTAGGTACTCACAAAGTCTTCGAAACAAAGGAGATGCCGTTGGCGCTTATCTGAACTTACTTCACCATAAATTTGATGTTCTAGCATTTACAGAAACCTGGTTCACTGATTCCTCTGACGTTGCTCAATTTGAAGACTATTCTCATGTGTCTTTGTTCAGAGACAACAAAAAAGGGGGCGGTGTCTCTCTGTATTTTCGTGATGGCGTATCACACGCCTCCCTAGAGTCGTTTTCCGTTGTTGATTGTGATTTTGAGGTACTTGTTGCCGAATCTTGAGGTGTTATTATAATTCTTGTTTATAGACCCCCGTCTGGTAAAGTTGAACGCTTTTTTTTCTACCTTGACAGTGTACTTCACTCGTTTACAGGACATAGCCAATCTGTTGTCGTGCTGGGTGATTTTATCATAGATATATTGACTGAGAATACAGTTTCTAAGAGTTTTATTGGTATGATATCTTCCTACAGCTGTGCAAATGTTATAAACCTGCCAACAAGAATTACCACAAGTACCAGAACTGCTCTCAATTTATGTTTCACTGATTTCTTACCAAATGATGTACAGTCGGGTGTGATGGCCTGTGATGTTAGCGACCATCTTCCATTTTTTTGTCTTTTTGCCCCATTCGAGGAAAACTTTTTCTAATAGCGCAGCTAACACTTTCTATCGGAAAGTTAATGACGAAACTATAAATTGCTTTCGACGCATGATTTCAGAGGTGGACTGGTCACTCGTTTTTAATGAAGAAGATCCTAGTCGCTGTTACGATGTCTTTGAAAAAAAATTTCAAGATGCCTATTATGAAGCCTTTCCTCTAGTCCGCCGCTCTAGGTACAAAAAGTCTAAGAAACTGTGGGTTACGAAAGAGCTGTACAAAAGAATAAGGCAAAAACACAATCTCTTTGCTGATTTTTTGAAGCACAAGGACATCAATATACTAAACTTGCATAAAGCTGTAAGGAATAAGCTCAACACTGATCTAAAAACCGCAAAACAGGAATATTACGCAAAAGCGTTCGCTAATAAACTTGCCCCTAATCAGATATGGAGGTCATGGAACAATTGAGTATCAAAACGAACCGAGCCAACTCCAGTAGAGATTGTGGTAGATGGCGTTCCACTCAGAGGTCGTCCCTTATCAGACATGTTTAACGAACACTTCCTGACGTTTGGTGAAAATCAGTCTGCGCAAACAACATGCACTGATCCAATGTCATATCTTAAAGGCATACCAAAGCCTTCAATATTTCTTTCCCCAACAACTACAGCCGAAATCTCTTCGTATATAATACGTCTAAAAAATAACTGCTCCGTTGGGGCTGATAACATCAAGGGTGAGGTAGTGAAAGCCGTATCTGATATTATCGCACCTTTGTTGTCCCATATATGCAACCAAACGCTCAAAGAAGGCAGGTTTCCAGAATAATTAAAGATAGCAAGAGTTTGTGTGGTACATAAGACAGGAAGCTATATTGATCCTAACAATTATCGCCCAATATCCGTTTTACCGGTCTTCTCAAAAATTGCTGAACAAGTCATCAATACCCGCCTTACTTCGTACTTCATTAAGACCGAAGCTATTGCGAAAGAACAATATGGCTTTCAGAAAGGGAAATCTACGGAAAAAGCTTTACTTCACATAAAGGATAAAATAATTAACAATATAGAAAACAGAATTTTTACACTTGGACTATTCTTAGACTTTAGAAAAGCCTTCGACTCGGTCTGTCACAAACTTTTACTGCGCAAATTACAATTCTATGGGATACGATGTTCCGCACTTAATCTTATTCAGAGCTACTTATCATCCAGAGTACAATTCACAATGATTAACGACATACCTTCAAGCCACGGCCTTATACGCACTGGTGTGCCACAGGGCTCAATACTGGGTCCTATTCTATTCCTAGTTCACATAAATGACATTGTTAATATTCTTCCTTCCTCCGAAGCAGTTTTATATGCTGACGACACAAATATTTTCTTTCATGACGCGAGTTTACAAGCAATAGAATGTAGAGCTAATCTCTGGCTAGAAAACCTTACATTATGGTTGAGGGCCAACAGGTTAGAACTAAACATCACGAAGACGAAGTATGGAATATTCAGAGCTAAAAATAAAGTCATAGATAATGAGCCAATCATTTTATACAATTCGAATGTTTTACAACGCGTACAGTCAATAAAAATCCTTGGAGTTATATTTAATGAACACCTGTTGTGGACTGACCATATTAATCAAGTAAGAAAAAAAATTTCGCGATCAGTGGGCCTTCTAAATAAATTTAGACTTCTATTGCCAGTATGGCTCAAAAAGCAAGTTTATTTCAGTTTAATTCATTCACATCTTCACTATTGTTTACTGATATGGGGAGACTCAACACAGACTAATTTAAATGCTTTGTTTTTACTACAGAAAAAGGCCATACGAGCAATTGCTAATCTAGGCTACTTGGATAGCACTAACTCGTGGTGGAACAGCTTGGGGTTACTGACAATTTTTCAATTAAAAACTCTTCGGCTAGCACTTGAAACATATAACAGATTTCACCTTGAAACTAATTTTTGTGCAACACCAGAACTACCGCAAAACCCATATCCCCTTCGACACATGACAATAAGAGCACCAAAATCAAGAACAAATTACGGATTCCAAACGATTAGATATCAGATGACTACCTTTTGAATTAAAACAGAAATTTTCATGACCTCCTCCATCAATGCAGAACTCAAAAAATATACAAGAGAAAAGTGATTGCACTGTTGACTACATGACTAACCGGTACATCCTGTGACATATTATAAATTGATAACAGTCAACATGATTGTATATATTTTTTTCCTTTTTATAATTCCCTCTAACCCAATAGCACGCATCTTAACAACTTCGAAGATACCTTAATATTGTTGTACAGTTTTTCCTTTGTTTTTCTTTTATCATGCCAGCAAGTGTAATGGCGACAGCTACATTTATTGTACTTGTTTATTTTGTGTGTGTATGTGCCGAGTGCAGTTTGCTTACCCCAGGGAGGAAGGCCCTCGTCAGGCACCACGCCTTTTGGCCTCCTTCCTGAAGTGTATGAAACACACTTCAAATAAATACTTTTAAAATTCAAATTCAAATGTGGAGGACGTAGTGGTGGTGGCAGAGGAGGAGGTGGTGGCGGGGGTACGTGGTCGGGTTAATAGTGTCTGTATAGAAGTAGAATTTGTAAGGGAGTAAAAATAGTACTATATTCAATTAGAATATGAATAGTGGTGCACGTCGTAAATGTGCGCAGTTTTTAGAAGATCCATTGCAGAAAAGTACAGTGGAGCTTATTCAAGCGTGGTGTCAATTATTCGAAACGTATTTCAAAATTTCAGACCACATTCGATTCGTGTAACTTTTGAACTTGTACTGCTTCATTCATTCGACTAATTGAACGTGAATTTATACAATTTTGTTGTCCAAAAATTTCGAACATTCACACACCGCTAGGAATGGGCCTCATTTTTTGTGTGAGGGTTGGGAATGGTTCGTATATGTGTCTGATCTTTACATCTTGAAAAAGGAGTCCTGGTGTGGAGTTGTATTGTATTACTGTCAATCTCTGGCCGTTTTTATATGTTTTTCAATGCTGCAGTGCCAGTGTTGAGGTAGCCAGTACTCTATGTTTTGTACTTATTTTATTGAGGGTGTGAATGATTTCAAGCTGGCTCTTGCTGGGTTCAGGGTGAATTTGCTTGCTTCGAGTCATGTCTTTGCTATTACATGTCCAAGGAATTTGATTTTGTTGACTTAAAATGCACTTCTTTTTGAACGCTGTCCAGACATTGGTCAGGTGCTCGTTGTATGAAATAATGTTGTTCGATGGCCAAGACATTTTTTTTCTACATTTGGAGCACTTGACTGATTGTGTGTGTGTGTACCTCCGCTGCACGTGTCCTTTAATTTCTATTCACTGTGATCCATGCGACTGGCTGTTTTCAGAATAAATTATTACTCGCAAACACTGCGGCGTCAACATTCTTTATTGTCCTGTCTCAATTATTGTTTGCTCTTTCGAAATATTTTTTCATAGCGTTGTACAACTTTTTCAACATTCTTACTTGACACTCCCACAGCTCGGAACTCTCTTTGCCGGGCTGCATGAAAATCCTGCTTCCGCAGCTTCTGCTCTTTTAGGAGAGCAGGGAAATCGAGACAAGCAGACTTGCTTCTGTATTGCCTGTATATACATTTTTGCACGACAACAAATCTGTAACTCGTGAAGCAGCACTATTTTCTGTCACTTTGTGAACGTAGAGTATGTTCTTAATTTAACACTTATCACGGGAAAACACGATATATTGGGTGGTGCGTGTAAACACGATTTCACTCATCGGGGTTAAATATACTGCTCTTTTTTCCGCATATCGTAGTCCAGTTATAGAGCTCTTATTTGAATGACAAATTAAAATGCGCTTTACTTAAGAACGAAAAATATCATAACAAAAACAAAAGAATTGCAGACATGCAGAAGAATGTCACATATATAGCCAGAAAATAAGCGCTTAAGAAGTCTAAAATATGTTTTCTCCGTCAAATAGGATAAATCAGCTTTCTAAATTAATAGACATCTTCCTTCTGAACCCTACGACAAGTAAAAATAATTGCTCTCGCCAAATCATTTGAGCTCTCTAAAGCACAGCGCAAAAGTCGGTCCAAGACTCTTTTGGCGAAGACTGGATCCGCCACTAACCGGTTGCACGGAACAATTAATAAGATGCCAGGTACCTTTAGAGAGGCCCACTAAGGAGTCGGTTCCTCGCCAACGGCGAAATCGAAAGATGCAGACGGCCACTTGTTAATCGGGCCACGGCGGAGTACTCACCACTGCTCTAATTAATGAAACCAGACGAACGAACGTCATCTTTTCCCACAAATCTCTCGTTTGCATCTAAAAACTATAGTCACAAAGCTGCATAATCGGGAAGAAAACCGCCACTACAGACCAAATTCTGGTGCGAGCTCATTGACAACGAATTTCGGGCAACTCACATCAAGGCGGTATGCATCATATGCATATGTGTGCAGTTCATTTCAGACCGCGGCATAATGTTCTAGCGGTTCTGAACTAAATGAGATTTCTCATTCAGGTCACACGTAATGCAACTTGGGATAAAAAAAAATGTGCGAAAAAAATATTCACCATGCGGGATTTGAACCCACCCACACCAAGTTGCCTGTCGACTCTCCGGAGCGATGCGTTAGAGTATACGGCCACAGAACAGCGCGGAGTGAAGTATATCTCTTTCTACATTTTTCTCGCACTACTTCCGTAGCCTTCACCACGTTGCAGTTAATGTTTGGTGGTGTATACAACATTCTGGAATGAAGTAGAGTGGGCTTCGCCTGGAAATACAGATAAAAAAACTATTTCTGCAAGAGGGCTTAGGCCCTGCTGGATCATTGGGCCACTGCGCTTCGATTCGAGCAATCGAGATAAATCTGGTCGCGTCTCGCATCGCAAACGAAGCGATAAAGCGGAGTGCCTCTGCTTTCAAGAACACTGCAAAAATTCGCAGCAATATGTATGCTCCAGTTTAGGAACTAGGTTAGCCATAGCAAGAGATCAGGGGCAAATATGACGAACATATTAACGTATTGGGAACGGCTGTTTAGTGCGCCGCGGGGAGGGTTCTGGAGAGACGGCGGCACATTGAAAAATTCCTGCTTGTTTAGTTTGCGCATCCGCTTAAATACATTCCTCATCCCAACCCTTTCTTTACTGCACTCTCTCCGACTATCCCCTGCATGCCCAATTGTCCACTAACATGCCCTGTTGTCATTTAGTTGCCAGATCTCCATACCCTCACCATTAGAGTGGCTGGAATGGGTAACCGAAGAACAGTTCACAGAACATTTGGCTTTCGTTACCCTGGCACAAGATATCCTGGAAGCTTAATCCCGCGTTGTAATAGTTTCTTTCCATCTCTTGTAGTGTGCCGCCTGTCGCTGTCGGCGTGTGCTTAATAGAGCAATATTTAGAAGTTATGTTTTACAGAGCAGCAGGGTCATTTTTAATGTTTGCAATATAAGGAGCAAAACGCAGATCCGTCATTTTGCCCGTCCACAATTAACCCGCCGCGGTGGCTGACTGGTTACCGCGCTCGGCTACTGATCAGGAGTACCCTGGTTCGAACCCGACCGCTGCGGACGCGTTTCGGTGGAGGCAAAACGCTAAGGCGCCCGTGTGCTCTGCGGTGTCACTGCAAGTTAAAGATCCCCAGGTGGTCTAAATTATTCCGGGGTCTCCACTACGGCACCTCTTTCTTCCTTTCTTGTCTTAGTCCCACCTTTATTCCTTTCCTTACGGCGCAGTTCAGGTGTCTGCCGATATGTTACAGAGAAACTGCACCATATCTTTTCACCAAAAACCAGTTTCAATTTTTTCTTGCGTTTTTTCTGGAGGAAAATCGCTAAGGTGCCCGTGCGCTGTGCGATGTGAGTGCATGTTAAAGATCTCCAGGTGGTGAAATTATTCCGGAGCTCTCAACTCCGGGACTTCTTTCTTCCTTTCTTGTTTCACTCCCTTCTTTATCCTTTCCTCACGGAACGGTTCAGGTGTCAAGCGATATATGAGACAGAAATTGCGTTATTTCCTTTCCCCCGAAACTAATTGTTATTATTATTACTATTTCCCTTCCCCGGGTTCGAACCCAACCGCGGCGGCTGGGTTTCGGTGGAGGCGAAAAGAAACGCTGAGGCGCTCGAGTGCCGTGGAATGTCAGTGCACGTTAAGGGTGCACAAGCGGTCGAAATTTTTCCCGAGCCCTCCACTACGGCACCTCTTTCTTCCTTTCTTCTTTCACTCCCTCCTCTATCCCTTCCCTTACGGCACGGTTCAGGTGTCCGCCGATATGCGAGAGAGATACTGCGCCATTTCCTTTCTCCCAAAAATAGTTTTGATTTTCATTTTTCCTTCCGTTAGGTTTTCGGCATACGACGTGGCATCTTGTCCAGCTTTCTCGATGATCAATTTGGTTTCATTTATAGGCGTTTAACGTCCCAAAGGGACTCAGGCTATGACGGATACCATAGTGAAGGGCTCCTGAAATTTCAACCAGCTAGGGTTCTGTAACGTGCACTGGCACCGCATAGTACACGGGCCTCTAGAATTCCGTCTCTATGAATATTCGATTGCCGCAGCCGAGATCGAACTCGCATCTTTCGGGTCAGCAGCAGCCAACCGCGAAAACTACAGAGCCAAGGTGGCGGCGGACATCAGTTGTGATTGGTGAGCGACATGCAGTATTGCAAGATATTATTGTGAACACAAACATGAAATTGGTCTTAGATTCTGATGAGCAGCAATATATTTCTTTCAAAGATACATCTTCCCTAGCAATGGGTGGTTAAGACTGATATAGAAAGCCAACAGTGTGCGTGAGGCGACTACGGATTGTTGCACGAAACTCGAACCGTTTGAAGGCACAAAACGAACAACATTAAATGGTAGTCTCCGAGCTGGACACTAAAATAAACTCAGCAAGCTTCTGTATTTTCATGCAGTACAGTAGAAAGTACGACAGCATAGAGGTGGTTGCGCTTCAAGTAGCAGTCAAACGATTTTCAGGCTTTCCGGGAGCCTACTTGTCTCTTTACTTGATGGCCCGTGAAATTAACTCCGCAACAATTTGAAATATTTAAAGTTTTACCTGGCTGGCTGTATGCGTGAGATATCTTTGCGCACCTCAGTTCGAAATCCCCGCGAAATCTGCCCTAAATTTTCTTATGTTATATAAAAAGTTCTAAAAATACAACATTTAAGCCACCCGCTGTGGTGGCTTAGTCGACACCTGAACCGCTGGACAACTCAATTGTTCGACACCTGAACCACGCCGTAATTGAAGGGATAAAGGAGGGAGTGAAAGAAGAAAGGAATAAAGAGGTACTGTAGTGGAGGGCTCCGGAATAATTTTGACCACCTGGGGATCTTTAACATGCACTGACATCGCACAGCACACGAGTGCCTTAGTATTTTGCCTTCATAAAAACGCAGCCGCAGCGGTCGGGTTCGAACCCAGGAACTCCGGATTAGTAGCCGAGCGCCCTAGCCCCTGAGCCACCGCGGTGGGCGCCATCTTAAATTGAAATTTGGTTTTTGGGGAAAGGACATGGCGCAGTATCTCTCTCATGTATAGGCGGACACCTGAACCGCACAGTAAGGAAAGGAATAAAGGAGGGAGTGAAAGGAGGAAAGAAGAAAGAGGTGCCGTAGTGGAGGGCTCCGGAATAAATAAACTACCACCATTCTAGTGCCAGTATAGTACATGCCGCCAAGCGCACACTCTGCGACAGCTTTTCTTGGCAATTATAGGAAAGCTGCCGTCCCTAATTGTGTCATTCCCCTAAATTGTTTGCCGATCGGTTCGCGCCGTCCAGCCCCGCAAACGCCGCTAACATAGCTGCTCCTGAGAGCCCCAGAGGCGACGCCAGTCCCTCTCCCGTCGCCTCGGAAGGTCCATGTGATGCGCCGTTCACCGCGGCGGAATTGAACAATGCGCTGCAGCGCTGCCGCCGCCGCTCGGCGCCCGGACCGGACGGGGTGACATACCAAATGCTACGAAACCTGGATGCGCAGCAACGACAGATCCTCCTGCAGCATATCAACCTGGTGTGGGAACGCGGGGAGCTACCGGAGGATTGGCGAACCGCGGTCGTTTGTCCCATCCGAAAGGCAGGGCGCCCACCTACGGAGCTGAGCGGATACCGGCCAGTGGCATTAACATCGGCGGCAGGTAAGCTCATGGAGCATATGGCGTTGCAGCGTCTGAACGAGCGGGCTGCGGAGGCTGATTTGTTTGACGAGCGGCAGACGGGTTTCCGTGGGATGCGGTGCACGGCTGATTCTATATCGGACGTTGTTACAGCGCTGGAGCATGCCAGGGCAGCAGGCCAGGTTGCGCTGCTGCTGCTACTGGACGTCTCGGGCGCTTTTGACAACGTTCACCGCGCACCAATTCTCGCGGTGCTTGAGGGGGCTGGTGTGAGCGGGCGCCTTTTGCGATACGTTCATGGCTTCCTGAGCGGGCGCACCATGCGCGTACGAGTAGGGGGTAAGCTCTCCCAATCCTCGCCCGGTTGACATGGGCGTGCCGCAGGGCTCTGTCCTATCACCATTTCTGTTTAATGTGGCCATGTCGGTGGTGCCGGCCTCCCTCCCCACGAGCGGGCGACACCATGTGTACATGTCCATATATGCAGACGACATAGCTCTGTGGTGCCGGGGACCACCGGGCGAGGCGTTCCGCGTGCGGGGGTGCCTTCAGGAAGCCCTGACCGCAATCGATGCCAGCTTGCGCGGCCTTGGTCTGTCGCTGAGCGCGGACAAATCGGTGGCTATGGCCTGCGTTTCGCGCTCGCGCGCGCACCTTGCGCCACTGTCACTGGACGGGACTCCGATTCCTTGGCGTAAATCGGTGCGGTACCTTGGCCTGGACATCGACTGGCGCCTTTCCTTCCGCCCCGCGGCGACCAAGGCCTGTCTGCAGAAGAAGAGGATCACCGCCGCCGTGCACAAGCTCACCGCTCGAGGCCAGGGCATCTCCCAGCAAGCCGCGCTGCGTCTATACAATGCCGCAGCTTTGGGGGCGGTGCTCTATGCGCTGCCGCTCGTCACGGTGCGCAAGCCGTGCTGGAAGAAGCTCGAGCTTCAGCACCGCAAGTCCCTGCGCGTGTGCCTAGGCCTGCCCAAAAACTCGCAGCGCGCCGCAACGTTGGCCGAGGCAGGAGTGTGGCCCCTTGAGCTCCAAGCAGCGCGCAGGGCACTGAATCACATCGACCGGCTTCACCGCGCACCGGACGGCGGTTCGCTGCTGCAGCGTATGCGCTCGCACCCGCGCTCACGAATGGGCGCGGCGCTGCTCGAATATGAGCAATTGACCCAAGGCCCACCCCCCTACGGCTCCTGCGCGCCCTGGCCTGCTGCCTCGGAGGTACAGCGAGAGATCGTCGGCATCGCGGGAGAGCGGGACACACCCCTCTGTGCTGTGCAGCAGCTGGCCAGAGCCGTCATACACGAGGAGCTCCAGGACCATCTCCTCGTGTACACCGACGGCTCAGTAGCCCGCGACAGCTGCTCCCTTGCTGCGGCGGCCACCATCCCCGCCCTGCGACTGCACAGCCAGCAACACGCAACCTTCCTGGGCTCCTCCACCACGGCGGAGTTGATGGGGATCCGGCTCGGGCTGGACCTGCTGCTCACCCTCGGCCCTCCGCCGCCCAGGAGTGCTCTCCTGTGCGACTCCCGCGCCGCCCTCAGCCGCCTGCAATCTAACGGCCGCGGTACCCCACTAGTGCGGGAAATTCGCTCGCGCATCGAGCGCCTCGCGCAGAGAGGTTGTGCCGTGCGTGCACAGTGGCTGCCCGGTCACTGCGGCATCGCCGGCAACGAAGAAGCTGACGACCTCGCGACCGCTGCACACCAACTACCTGCCAGCGATCTGCCCCTTGCGCTGGAGGACGTGCGTGCGGCCATCCACGACCATCTCCGAAAGCAGCACCCCGACCCACGCATCGCGGGAGGTGAGCGCATCGACAGCGTCACCGGCTGTCGCGCACTTACACGGTCACAACGTGCAATGATCCTCCGCGCGCGCATTGGCTGCGTGTGGCCCGGGGAACGACGGGTGCGTCACGGAATCGCGACGAGTGATGTGTGTGACGGATGCGGTGCAGTAGAAACTCTAGAACACCTGCTCCTTCGCTGCTCCGCGTTCGCCGATGCTCGTCGCGATATGCTCGCGGCCTATAGGGCGCAGGGCATACTACCAGACTCCATCAAGACGCTATTGTGGCCGCAGGGCAGTGCGCGCACTCGTGAGCGAACTTTGGTGAGCCTCTGTGCATTCCTCGAACACACGGGCTTGACGTCCCGTCTGTTCTCTGTCAGGTAGTTTCACGCAGTGACCGAACGCTCCGCGAGTTCTACCTTGAACGATTAATAACTGGACGCCCCACTCCAGTTGTAACCAACACAGTGCTGTGCGCGTGTGTGATTTAATACTTTTTAAATGAACTAATCACGCGCATAACCTGGACACATTTCTTATTGTGTAAATAGTTTGTACATATTACTTCTCCCCCTATCCTCTCTTCCTGTCCCCTCACCTCTTTAATTTCATTTCTCCATTCTTCCTGCTGTCCTTTATTTCCGCTGCCCCAGCTCAGGTGCTTCAGTATCGATGGCAGATGCCGGGGCTAGCAAAAATCTTTTCCTTCCTTTTTACTATTAATATTATTTTTTTTTAATAAAACCACTACCACCGCCACCCCTAAATTGTTTGGCCGCACTATGGCGCCCCTGGCAGCCTGGTGTGCTTTTCTGTCCATCACTGTGCCACTAGCACGGCTGGCGCAAAAAAAGGAAAGGAGTAGAGCGTGCATAGTAAATTCATTCTAATCAAAACACTGCTTTAATGCAGCAAAGTTTGTAACGGGCGATATGTTCTTCTTTATCTGAAGATCTTAGGCCTTCCTATCGCACCAAAAGAAAAGCTACAAAATAAAAATAAAATTGAGGGCTATTGAGTTCGTTTAGGGCATAAAACGACAGGTTTAACGAGTTCTGACAGCGGCTCCTGTTCAGAAAGCAGACACGCATGCGTTCTTCATAATATGTAATAGACCATGCCATATCTATATAATTTCCTGCTTTCAACAAGCCACACGAGAGTGAAAAGTGGCGTTCCCAGTTGGTGCATACTTAGCCTTGCTTTTCTTGGAAGGGTTTGCGGCCTGGAAGTGTTTGGTTTTGGGATGTCTATGATTCCCCTTGCTGAAGGTATTTTATTAGCCCATTTACAGTGAACATTATATCAGTGCATAAAATATGTGTGCGTGGCCTCGGTGTAGCGGATCTGACTCTCAACCCGAAGCTCAAGTAATCTATTCCCGATTTATTACACCCCCTTTAGTTTTCAGCGCAATTAAGTTACCTCTAACTTTTAAATGTCCTAATAACTAATGAAATCAAGAAGTCCTAGTGAAAATCAAGAAGAGAACGATGATATGCACCCTATGTCCAGTAAATATGGGGTCCATATCAACATTCACTTCTTGATTTCATCAAATCAGCCCACCTTTTTTCATTTAGTTAAGGATCTTTCTCATCTCTCACTTCAAACTTTTTATGCCCTGAGGCAATATACATTGCTTCAAAAAAAATGGCGGGTAACTGGATCCAGTTATCCCCATCCTCGTTGTCGTTTTTCTCCGCGTCCGGGTCATCGTCTCTCGCGCGTTCCCGGCACGTTTTGGTAGAACTTTCGTCTTTAGAATCTTCGTCTTCTCTTGCGAATTCTCACCGCGCGAATCTTCGCTTTGCAAGTCCCTGGTAGCGTTTCCGCTCCTCGAGCAAGAATCCCTTCTTTGGCCTCTGTCTCGGAGCAAGCGCAGAGATCTAGCGGAGTCCTTTGTCTCGTTAGGCTTAGTTGCGGCGTAGTCACTGGCGAACTTTAAAACTGGATAAAAAGTCGCAAAATTGGCGTACTGTTTGGAAGTTGGTATCCAGAGGCTTCGGATATCCTGCTTTCCTCGCACACCAAGAATGGTTGGGCCACGTCCGCTTTAACCCAGTAAAATTAGCGCACAATGCGTGAGCCCGGCCGACATGCGTCCGCCAGCGCCTACGCAACGACAGGCATTCCAACGACGGGCGCAACGACGAAGAACGTGGTGTGACGTCATTCCAAACGGCGGCGGTGGCGAGCCGCGCGGTGTGACTTTATGTCAGAGGGTGCGGCGAGCGCGCAAAGCACAGTAACCGTCTCACATGTCTCGGTTGACACCCGAACCGCGCCGTAAAGGAAGGAATAAAGGAGGGAGGGAACGAAACAAAGAGAAAACTGAAAATTTAAAGCTGCATTTCGAGGACAAGCGCGGCGGTGCGCAGCGGCGGAACAACTCTAGCTCGGTGCTACTAGTGGCGCATGTGCAGTTGTGAATACGCAGCCAGAGAGAGAGAGAAATATCAGCCTCGAGGCGCGCGTTGTGACGTCATGTGCCTCCTCGGAGTGCGGCCACGGCGAAATCGCAATGTCGCGGCCAGTATAGCTTTCGCTTTCATAACGGGAGAGAACACCGCGCCCTGGGAGTACCCCTCGTTTCTGATTGAAAAGCACCATATTACTTATCCGGGATTTGAATGCAAATTTGTCTGTTGGTCAAAAATTGCCGAATGTTTTGAAAGGCGTTTGGGCCTTTGTTAGTATGTGAGGGGTGGGTGAGAATGATCTCCTAGGTCATAACGATCATCATTATCAGCCTTAGTATACCCACCGCACGGCAAAAGCCTCTCCCATTTCACTCCAAATAACCGTCTTTTGCCAACGTCATCCACGTTTTGCCTGCAAACTTCTTAACCTCATCCGCCCACATAACCTTCTGCCGGCCCCTGCTACGCTTACTTTCTCTTCGAATCCACTCTGTTACCCTTAAGGACCAGCGGTTTTCTTGCCTTCGCATTACAAGCCCTGCCCAGGCCCATTTCTTCCTCTTGATTTCGACTAGGATGTCATTAAGCCGCGTTTGTTCGCTCAGCCACTTTTCCCGCTTGCGGTACCTTAACATTACACTTATCATTTTTCTTTCCATGGCTCGCTGCGTTGTCCTTAACTTAAGCAGAACCCTTTTCGTGAGCCTCCACGTTTCTGCCCCGTAGGTGAGTACCGGTGAGATACAGCTGTCGTACACTTTTCTCTTGAAGGATATTGGTAAACTGCCATTCATGATTTGAGACAACCTGAAATGTGCTCTCCAGCCAATTCTTATCCTTCTAGTTATTTCCCTCTCATGATCCGGATCAGCTGTCACTACCTGCCCTAAGTAGACGTATTCCTTTACCCCAGCCAGGCGCTCACTGCCAACTTTGAACTGCTGTTTCCTTGCTAGACTGTTGAGCATTACTTTGGTTTTCTGCATGTGAATTTTTAGACTCAGCATTTTAATCTGAGTGTCTCACTCATTGGTCATGGTTTGCAGTTCACCTCCTGAGTGACTCAGCAAGGCAGTGTCATCAGCGAATCGCAGATTATTTAGGTAATCTTCATGTACTCTTATTTCGAACTGTTCCCAATTTAGGGCTCGGATTACCTCCTGTAAACAGGCGGGGAATAGCATTGGCGAGATCGTGTCTCCTTGCCTAACGCCCTTTCTTTTTGGAATTTTATTGCTGATTATATGGACCACTATGGTAGCGGTGCAGTTGCTATATATATTTTTACGACGAAGTGGCAGTGGAAGGCGAAGTGGCCTCTCGCGTGAACGTACGAACGAAGAAGAAGAGGTTAATGCAGCTCCCTGTTCGTGTGAGTGCTCCCTGCTAGGAACCCTTTATTCTAACCCCCAACACTTGTAAATAAATGTAAATAGTATTTCCCGTAACGTCCTTGGTGGAGGTGCGGCAAGAAGGAACTACGTAGCGGACGATGCCTACCACGGCGGACAATGACGGAAGCATCCCTCCAAGATTCGGCAGCATCGGTGTCTTCCGTCGTCCTCACTCACTCCCGTGACCTTGAACCCTTCTCTGGGGACGATGACGCCGACGTCGAGATTTCGCTTCGAAGGTATGAACGGTGCAGCGCTAACAACCGCTCTGACCAAACTTTCATGTTTGCGAACACTGTTTTTACCTTAAGGGCACGGCGTTCAAGTGGTATCATACCAACGAAGACACACTGACCATTTGGGCTGACTGCACGCAGATGCTTATCGAACTTTTCGGCAAACCATTCGGCCGGCAGCTTGCCGCTAAAAGAGATGTTGGCAGTCGCGCCCAGTCATCCACGGAGTCCTACGTCTCTTATATTCAAGATAAGTTGTCTTGGTGCTACACAATGGATACAAAGATGAGCGAGGCTGACAAAGTCGGACATGTGCTCAAGGGCATCGCAGACGACGCCTTCAATCTGCTCATCTTCAAAAACTGGGACAAGATCGCCGACATCATAAAAGAATGCCGCCGCTTCGAGGACGCCAAAAGCCGACTGATAACCTAACATATCGCAGGCCTGCCTAAAACGGCTGCGTCTTCCTCCTGTCAAGATCTTTGATCTCGGAACCAGCCTAAAGTCACCTGAGAACGTGACCCGTATTGTGCGCTGTGAGCTTGAAGCAATTGGTCTGGCTGACTTAGCAACTCCTGTGGCCGACCAGCCGTTGACCCTTAATCTTATTCAAGCCGTCTTGCGACAGGTAATTGATAGCTTTGGCTACAGCTCAGTCGCCGCTATTTATCCCCCAAGTACTCGAGGTCCCTCTTCTTTATCCTGTCTGGCCTGTTTACGCCACTCCTCGACCACGCAATCCCTCCGATTGGCGTACGCCTGACGACAGCCCCATATGCTTCAATTGTCCCCGTGTAGGCCACATCGCGCGTCATTGCCAAAGTCGATGGTACTCCTCCCAGCGTACCCGTTCCTCCACTCCCTCTTCTCGCCCCGACGCTTCCCGCTCAAGCTCTTTCTCGCGATCCTTGGAGTCATTAAGCTCCAACACTGACGTCTCGCCGCCCCTCTTCATCCTGTCACCATCCCCACAGCGCCGCCAGCCCGGTTTTCCACAACGACCACTCGCTACCTCTCCTAGCCCCTACGGACTATCACAGGCGGAAAACTCTTCTGCAGCCTGTAGAGATGATGCTGCAGTGACGACCCAGCCCCAAAATCCTCGTTTAGTTCTTCGTGCTCCGCGGAATTTACTGACTATACAAGTAGATGGAGCCGTCTCTGCTGTGGTTGACGCGGGCGCCCACATTTCTGTCATTAGTTCCGACCTACTTCGCCGCCTCCGCAAAGCAATGACGCCTGCTCCTACAGCCGTTGTTCGAGTTGCCGATAGAACAGCGTCCGTAGTCCTCGGCCTGTGTGCTGCTCGCGCGACGATTTTTGATCGCCAAACCACCGTGCTCTTTAGCGTTCTCAAGCAGTGCCCTCATGAAATCATACTGGTCCTTGATTTCCTTAGTGAGTACGCAGCCCTTATTGACTGTGTTACGAGTTTTGTTGAGTTGGACCTACCGTTCCCCTTCGAACCGCCTGCCGCAGTTGTGCACCGTCTCTGTACTGCCGAGTTCACCCCCTTACCATCTGCAACCGCTACTTACGTTTTGTTTAAATCTGTTTCACCCCTTCCCGACGGCCAGTACGTCATCACTCCTGGCTTTGATTTACCCCTCATTAAGACTGCTGCCCTTGCAGACAGAGTTGTCACAGTATCGGCCAACAGCGCATGTCTACCTGTTCTCAACTTCAGTACTCAGGTCGAGACGTTTCCTCAAGGCATGTGCCTCGCCACGCTGTCCCCGACCGACGAGTACGTGATCTCCGCAGTCACAAACTGTGTATCGCCCTCTACGGACGGTCATTTCACAGCTGTTTTGAGACCTGACCATTATGCCAATATGATCACTTCTGATCTATCCGCATACCAAGCACAGGCGCTTACCCATTTACTTGCATCCTTTCAGGACATATTTGATTTCAATGACCGCACTTAAAGGGGTCGTGAAGTGTTTTCCGAAAATTTTGGACGACGTGTATATTTGGAATTCTGACCCTTCATTCTATAGCGTACAGTGATTCGTTTCATCGTCCAGGTTGATCGAATAGCGAAAAAAAGTTAATTTCGATTTCCTGGCACGCGTCCTCCTCAACTCTACAGGAAACGTCATCATAAGTAGCCAATCCGAGACTTCTGTTGCCGACACAACATGGCGGCTTAGCGAGGCCTGCTGGCCCATAGTTGACCGAGGTCAGAGCACTATATGTACTCAAATGTGGCGTCAAAATGACGTCACGCTGCATCACGCGCAGAAGGTAATTTAAAAATGGCCGATCTTCCCGAGCTGCAGCGTCGCTTGCTGGAAAGGAGTCGGCTGTTGGGGTTTGAGCCGTACGGCGACACACCTTGCGGGTGCCAGATCAGCCGTCGTCAGAGGATGACAGCGGCGGCAGTGACAATGGCTGCGAAGACGGAGCGTGCGGCCAGCAACTAGCGGTCGTAGCCCGCGGCAAAACCGCTACTTGCGGAAGCCCCGACCGTGAGCCTCCCGAACCAGGACGGGTCGGGAATACACACTGGTATGTCCGAATCTTGTTGCTTACGTTGAGCAGTTTTCGAGAGAGTGCAATCGCTAACCGAAGCATTCGAATAGGTGTTTCTGCGGGCGGTGCGTGTCGATGCCCACTGCACTCGAGAGCACCTGCAGCCGCGAGAATCCGACAGCGACTGTGAAGCAGCCGTCCGGGTGCATCACGGAGCACCCCCACTTTTACACCCTGTGCCTCGACGAGGTGGTGCTTACGGTGGCACTGCAAATGCTTTTGGATCATGGGCTACACGTCGAGCACACAAGGTAAGAACAATGCTCAAAGGGAGACGCAGCATGAACAAGCGACCGCCTTTTTTTGCTCTTTTCTCACATGCGAAGCGCTGTAATCAAACGGGGAGCCAGTGCTCATCAAAGACTTCAACCTAGAGATAACTTCTGGGATGACATCGTTCCCTAGGAAAATGCGTAAATGCGCCGATGTGTTTGCACTAGGTGCCACGGTATGTATACACATCGCGGCACGCAAGTGCGAACACGACATCGGAAGTCTTTTTTCATATGCGTGGACGATCACGATATTTTGCTACTCAGGCGGTAAAATATTCTCGAGTAAACGAGCAAGTAGATGAGACGTGTCTTCTGGCATCTGTGAACTTGGATAATGCAGTTGAAGATCATGCACATAGTTGTAAGGGTCTGGCCAGACACATTTCTGTTTTATTGGCTGAGTTTACATTCTTAACAGGTGCAGCACTAGAGAAGCCGATTGCAATGGAAAGGATTGTGAGAACTGCAGTAAAATCAGTACAAAACAATCAATCCTTTATTTCGAAGGAGACTGTACAAAATGGAATTTCATAGCAAAGTAATCTAGCCCCACTCACTGCCAGAACAATCACCATCACAGCGCTGTCCTCATTGCCATCTTTTTTTGGCAACGTGCATTAGGTGGTAACATTCTATAGTGTGCCATACAAATCGTTTCGATTAAAAAGAATTTGCTGATAGACTTCATTGCATCCATCATCACTTCTACTAATGTGTGGATGCTTGTGCCACAGCATGGTGTATAAAATCCGCATCTTCAGCAGTCACACAGTAAACCTGTCTTAAATGTGTCGACACTGGCATCTTGCATGTGCTGACGGTGCAAGGCATACCTCTTTGAAACTCCGAGCTGTTCCGCAGCTCCACCCACCAGCTCTAAAGTTGTAAAGTGGTAGGGCCGACCAGCGTGACAGAAGAGGTGGTATCACAAAATCAAACAGAATTATTTAATTACACAAATAGCTTTGCATTGAACACCGCACAAAAAGTGCTTGCCTTGGTTTCGATGACTGTTGGTTTCCCTCGTTTGTAAGTCATAATAAGCCCCTCATTTCCCTCACTTATTTGCTCAGCAGCTTCAGAAGAGGTGCTAGCAATCTTGACGTCACAAGCCGCATGAGAGAGTTCTCTCACAGCTTCTGCCCTCGTCACTCACATTCCTACGTGACACTTTTAGTAACCGCCATGGATGAGGGTGGCAGTAATGAACACTCTCAAGGTTATGTTACATGCAGCATAAAAATCACCGATAGCAGAAGACTGGGCAGCTGCTACCACAGCTAAGTTGGTAGAGCATGGGGCGCAAAATTTGGAGGTTGAGGGTTCAGACTCACTGGCAGCATGTGGTTGTTTTGTTCTTTTGCTTTCTGATTCATCACATAATTACAGTAACAATTTTGCATTGATGAACAGCACGAAAAAATAGAAACATTCCACTATGCTTGCCTTGGCTTCGATGACGGTCGGCTTTAGTTTGAAAGTTGCAACTTTCTATGTGAAATCTGTGAAACACTTCACTCAATAAAGACAGATTCTTCAGAAGACCTGCACAGCAACCGGGTGGTGCAACCTTTACTGTCGCCCAATATGTGTTTTTACCTGCCACGGCAGTAATGTTCGTTCAATTCAATTCAATTCCATTTATTTTCCAGAAAATTCTGGCCGCTGCCTGGACTAAAAGCTGTAGGTATACAGCTTGACGAGGCCCAGGCAGCCGTTGCAAGGCATAGAAGCAGACTTTGTTGAGAACATTTACATACACACACAAAAAAATGAACACATAGTCAGGTTACAGTTTTCACAAAAAACAGGACAGCCAGAAAGCACAAAATCATCAATAAATTACAATAGGGAAATACAGAAAACATATATACATAAGATACAAGGGAGCAGCTGTACTTGGGCGCGAATTATACGTCAGGAATTATTTATGAAGAAATATTTCGCGCAATGCTTTCTTAGTAGGGTTATTTATGTCTTTATATCTATTTAAAATTACTGGAAGATTGTGCTGTAGTGCTTGGAACTTATAGTCAGTGCGAAAATGGGGAACTAAGTGTCTGTGTTGCGAGTATTAACTGTGTGATCGTTCTGTTTCAGTAGCGCTGTGCCTTCTATCATATACCTAAAGGATGTCAACAGATGAAATGAAAGCAATATTCGGAATTCATACATACTTTGAATTTTTAACACACTGAATATTTCAAAAGCTTGCCATGTGTGGCTTAGGTAATCAAGATTGGCAATGTGACGTGACGTATAGCTTTCTTTTGCAGAAGGTAAATTTTTTCTAGGTTGGTCTTAGTTGTCAACCAGACTAATGAGCAATAGCTTATTTGCGAGACAAATAATGCATTATATATTTGTAGCTTTATTTTACCACGAAGGAACGCGCGGCAACGAGAAATTGCACCTGTTACCAACGAGAGGTTTTTTATTATCTTCTCAACATGCGAATCCCATGTAAGGTGTGAAGAAAATGTTACACCTAGTATGGTGTGTTCATGAACAATTTCGATTTCTTCACCACCACAAATGATCCTTTTTTCTAGACGAAAATTTTTGTTTCTTGCACAAAATAACATAACTTTCGTTTTTGCAGGATTAATTTTTAGTAGATTAATATCAGACCATTCACGAAGCCGATTAAGAAGTTGATTACACTTGGTGACTAGTTCATTCACATCAGGACCAGAGAACAAAATCGTGCAGTCATCAGCGTAAATAATGAATTTTAAACCTTGGTCAATGTTCACAATACTGTTTAAATAGACATTAAATAGCAGAGGGCCTAGTACACTTCCCTGAGGTACGCCTCTGATTATAGGTAGTAGAGATGATTGGTGGTTTCGAATATATACACACTGTTGCCTGTCAGCTAAGTAAGATTTTATTAAAGATAAAGGGTTGCCCCGAATCCCATAGACTGAGAGCTTATGAGTTAGGATACCATGATCAAGGGAATCAAAAGCCTTACTAAAGTCTATAAAGAGGCCAAGGGTTATTAGTTTCATTTGTATATTTTGCAGCACGTGTTCCTTTAACCCCAGTAAAGCCAGCTCAGTTGAACGTCTTTTTCTGAAGCCGAATTGTGCATCAGAAATGAGATGATTCTTCTCAAAGAATTAGTTAAAACGATAGTGCAATTCACTGTCCTGTTCACTCTTCCAACATTTAGCCGCCGCGGTGGGTGAGTGGTTATGGCGCTCGGCTGCTGGCCTGAAAGACGCGGGTTCAATCCCGGCCGCGGTGGTAGAATTTCGATGGAGGCGAAATTCTAGAGGCCCGTGTACTGTGCGATGACAGTGCACGTTAAAGAACCCCAGGTGGTCGAAATTTCCGGAGCCCTTCACTAAGGCGTCCCTCATAGCCTGAGTCGCTTTGGGACGTTAAACACCCATAAATCAAATCTTCCAACATTTACACGGGCACCCGCCACTTGCTTTTTGAGCCAGATGTGAACAACACTGCGAAACAGAATGTTCTCGTGCCACAGGTCGTTCTTATCGTAGATGACGGTTGCGCACAAGTGTGGACAGTGAATGCCTCATCAGAACCTGTTCTGATCCTGTTGGGGCTTAAACTCGCTTGATTTGATGCTTATGACATTCATACTCTCAGATCCATATCTAAGTGTGAGCATTCCAGTCGAGCCACAGACTTCACCGTCAATATAGATCGCATGATTAACAAGTCGCTTTTATCGTCCGAACTGCTTGCATTACAGGCTGTTCTTAGCCAGTATGTGTCAGTGTTTGATTTTGCTCAGCCAGCCACTTCCTCTCCGCTGCCAATTTATGGCATGCAACACTAGATCAACACTGGTACCGCTCTGCTCATCAGACAGAAGCATTGGTGCGTGTCTAAGGCCGAATGGACTGGCCGAATGGCCGAATGGACTCACATAGCCTCCCTCAAATGCTGCCATCACAATGCTGTGTAAATTGCTTGAGGACAAGCTTCAACTGACCTGGGGCGAAATGCTAAGCCGCGCTATAGTGCAGTGAGAAAATGACGACAGACTCGGTGGGCGCAAAAATGAGCTATGGTGCTCGCCACTGACTGTTCAGTGACGTGCCCAATCCCCGCTTTGGCCTTGTATATAAATGCTTTCCTGCTGTCGCAACTTCGTATGAATATAGTAGTTCAGCAAGATTTGCCTGTGCTGCCTGTGGAGAACCGTGGCACCATGAATAAAAAGTTTCAATGCTGCCACGAAATTGTGGTCATGCCACTGTTGCATTTTGTTGTCTACCATTCTCTGTCAGTAACTTCAAAATGTTGCAATAGAATTCAGAGTTCACAATGCTGCCAGGAAGAACACACAGTGACAGTCACATGATCTAACTTGCAAACAATGACGTTGGAACCAACTGTACAGACGCTGATAACATGATTAGCTTTCAGCATTGTAAAAGCCTGAAACTGAACTTTCATTGTGCTATGCTGAAAAAAATAGTGACTCTTGTTTTTCTCTTGTCAACAGGAGGTACTGCTACATCAGCTACAGCCAGCTTGCGCACTGGCTTCGGGGACGCCAGGGCAGACATCACCGGAAGGTCCTCCCTGCTTGTGCTGTACGCCATATAAGGGAGAGATTTCCATAGGAAGGTTACACTGGTTTCCAGTATGCACAACGGCTGTAGAAGTTTGTTCAGCAATGCTTGTCAACTTGCAGTCATGTCTTGTTAACATGGACACATTGCTATAAGGACAATTTTCAAGGACTGATCTCCTCCCATTCCATTCTGCCTTGGTGATATAGAAACTCTCTGCCTGGACTATGGACAGCTTATTTGAAAACCAAAAGCAAAAAAAGATACATTTTGTCTCAGTTTTGCAGACATTGCTTTGGTCCTCTGGGACCTTGCTCATTGGGTATAATATGCAGTCGAAAATTGGTTGTTGGGGAAAGGAAATGGCGCAGTATCTGTCTCATGTCTAGGTGTCCAACCATGCAGTAAGGGAACGGTTAGAGGAGGAACTGACAGAAGAAAGACAGAAAGATGTGCCGTAGTGGCGGGCTCCAGAATAATTTGGCCACCTGGGGATCTTTAACGTGCACTGACATCACACAGCACACTGACGCCTTTTGTGTTTCACCTCCATCGAAATGCAGCCGCCACGGTCAGGTTCGAACAAGGGTACTCTGGCTGAGTAGCTGAGTTTTGACCTTCATTCGTTATTTTTGACCACTGACGTTATAAATATTTTTTTCTGTGAACAAAAGTGTCCATATTAACCGCACATCACTGTATTATGCAATTCAAAAAGTGTGGAAGAGGGGAATGCACCTTTGGGACAAGAGACTTCAAAGTGTGAAAACTTTCGCTGCAGATGGGAGCATTTGAAAGAAGTAGCACCCCCTAGGTGTTCATTATTTTTGTGAAAGGGTTGCTTTTAAAAATCCTATACTTGTATCCATTCATTTCTGAATAATATTTTTATAAAGTTTCATCTGCATCCACTTTGTTATCATGTTATTATTTTTAATGTGCTGATGTTGCGTACAAGGCATAAGTAGGGACAGATTGATTGCATTTTCGCACTCTATCGCAACCTATGCTTTTGAGAGATGGAGAGTATTTCTTTTTTTTGTCTGAGTGTGTGACGACCTACACTTCAACCTCTGCCATGCTTCATGGCAGACATCATGGAATCACAGCACTTATAGCCGGGGACAAAGAGAGGACACACAAACAGCTGCACAGTTTTGCAGGTCCGCTCTGTGTCCTCGTATGCAAGCGTTGTGAATCCATGATGTCTGATCAAAAAACAACTAGCCCAGCAACACGCCCTGCATAAATTCATGCGCATTAACATGCGACCAGACTACAGCTTGTTTTGAAAGTAATGGGCCTATCCTTCAACACTGATTTGGTAATTTTAGGGAATACGCACCTGTACTAGACAGTGGTGCTCCCCATGCTACTGGCAAACCTAGACCTTCTTGCTGCCACGAGTTCATTCTTAGAGGGCCTCGGGAAAGAGTGACTCATGGGGGGTGGGGCAGTCGAAAGGCTTTTCCGCAAAAGCTGCCTTGAAAGACGGCCACTGTTCACAGCAATGGACTGTGTCCTTCAGAAGCAGGCCAACATAATCTGGAAAACAACAAGCGTGCATATAATACCATCAGCATTATTAATGCCAACATTCCTGACACTAACCAGTTATACAAAAAGAGCGTACTAAAGCGTACTAAAGAGGGTATAGAAGATACTGCTTTGTTTTGCCCATACACACCCATATTTTAGGTTTTCTTGGAAACGCCTACAATAGAACTTGGTGGTTGAAATTGAATACAACCTTTGTCCGTAATGTTCCGAGAATGAGTACATTAAAAAATGCGTTTAACATTGAAAGCATTTGTGCAACACCCCTTCGAAATAGTCTCCCTTGAAGTCTATACACAGCTCCCAACTCTTCTTGAGGTCTTGGAAACAGTTGGAAAATGCCTCTTTTGGCAGGGCTGTCCGCTCCTTTGTCGTGGCGTCTTGAATGGCCTCCACGCTCCTAATTCAGTTACCTTTTAGGGCTCTCTTCACAGGAGGAAACAGGTAAAAATCGCATGGAGAGAGGCCAGGCGAGTATGGCAGATGGGGAAGTACAGTAATGCTGTGCTTGGGAAGAAATAATTTTATCACGCTGAGAGCAGTGTGCAGCCTTCCGTCATCGTGTAGAAGGCTCCATTGTCTAGATGTCCATAGGTCAGGGAGACGGCGTCGCAGTGCATCACGCCTGTGTTGGAGCATGCGGATATAAAACTCCCAATTCACCGTCTACCCTTGTGGAACGAACTGATGGTGTATGACACCTATGGATCGAAAAAAGCTGTCAGCATCGTCTTTGTTTTGGTCTTCTGTCGCCGCACCTTTCTCGACGCCGGAGCGCTTGTGGACCGCCATTTAGCGCTCTGCCTCTTTGTTTGAGGATCGTATTGAAAACGCCATGTTTCGTTTTCAGCGATGAAGCTGTCGACTAATGCAGCACCCTTCTCTGCCTCGGAGACCAAATCAGTGCTCACTGATGCCCACATGTCCTTCTGGTCATGTGTGAGGGAGTGCGGCACAAGTCTGGCATTCGGCTTTCATTTCCCCAAGTTCTCGTGCAAAATTTGGTGGCATGTTGTCTTACTAATGTCGAAAGCATCTGATAGCATGCAGACTTTAATGGTACAGTCTTGCGGTACGATTTCCCTGATCCGAGCCACGTTGTTTTCAGTCCGTGAGGTTGAAGGGCGTCCCTGGCTTGTGTCGTCTTCCACCGATGTTCTCCCCGAAATGAACCTCTTGTGCCACTCGAAAAATTGCGCCCGCGAAAATGTCTAGTTGCTGTAAATGTCACGAAGGAGCTCATATGTCTGTGTGGCTGTCGTGCCAAGCTTCACTCAGAATTTAATGTTTGCACGCTGTTCGAGGTGGACGTCCATCTCCACATTTCGTCACAGTAGAATGCACAGACGACCAGTGACAACGTATTTTCCTACATGTAAATTGCTCAGGTTAGCTTGGAAAGATGGCAAATACACACCAACATTTCCTTTCAGGAATCATTTCTAGAGAAGAAAATAAATCAGTCTCAAAACGTTACGGACAAAGGTTGTACTTTGATTGATTGGTTGAATATGCCACCAAAATGCTGGCCAAGCCTATATTCTAAATACAAAATTGAAAGTTAGATGCTGGTACACGTGTGAAAAATTGTAGTAAAATTTTAATGTAAATACACAAAGCGAGGCCTGTAATGTACTCTATATTGTAGCGTGGCCAATGGCCATTTTCAAGTTTGGTGTCATTGGTGGTTGTCTGGTCCCAGGCTGCATCAACCCACGATATCGTGTTGCACTGACACCACCAGGTGGCTTAGAGCAGTCATGCCCATATATGATGGATATCCTGAGGCACGCTGTGCTTGATAATATGGCTTCACAATGGTTTGGAGCATATAGACTCAAATATTAAAGAAAAGAATTTGTTGCCGATATTAGAAGTTACACTTCAGTTACTTCTGTTTTTGTTTTCTTAGCCCACATTTTGTTTTGTATCCCTTTGAGGGCTTGGACCTTAAAGAGTATACAAAAAAATTTTTTTGTAATGCTAAGTAAACGGGACAAGCAGCGGCTGTACACTTCCTTGCTTTTGGGTGCTTTATTTTCCATCTGGACAGTCCTTCAGGTGTGGAGGCCTGTCCTTTGCTGGCATTCTCATTGAAATGGAGTATTGCCAGTTGTGTTCGGAAAAACCAGACAAATATTTCGAGCGGGTCATCAGGTGTAAATTTTCGCATAATATCATTCACTACTTACCTTGCACGCATGCCCTCAGGTGAGAAGCATACAGACTTTGGTGCAAAGCCTATCAGTACACTGTGGAAAGCCTCCAAGCTGAAGGTGTGTGTACAAGGAGCCAGTTGCCTAATGTCTTTCAGGAGACGAGGTGAGCTCACAACCTCTACAAACTTGTTGTGTGCAGTTGTCCCTGCATTGACAAATCAATTTCCCAGGAAAGCCTTCTCCGAAAAAAGCCTTCTCCATCTTTTTAGGCGGGCATAACTTCCAATGAGAACAACAAATAATTCTTTGGGAAAGGCTCAAAACTAGCTGGATGCCAGCAACTTCGCTGTTTCAAGAAGCATGTCGCATGCCATACTTCATCACAAGAACATGATTCTAATGTGGAAAGCAAATAAACATTTCGGAAACAAATTCAGTTCTTTGCAGAGAGCATATCTTGCTTTCAAATAGTTACATTACTCACCAGGAACTAGCCATTCCCTTTCTCCAAGGCCATCGTGTGCACAATGCCTGCAGAGGCCTGGATGTCCCGTGTGTATATTTGCAGCGTGCCGCTCCATGCTTTTCCACATGTCTGTCAGTAGCTCTGCACTGCCATCGCTGAGGGCTGCACACCAATATAGGTGATTACTGGCTGGCTGAATCCATATTTCCAGCACACTGCATCCAGCTCGTTTTGCATGGGCAGCCAGCTTCTTCTTGATGCCTGGAATGGAGGTGTAATAATTAATGAAGATTAATCCTTCATTCATTATATGTTAACCTGGCTCTTGAGCTTCCACCCCAAAACACCCGCCTTCCATCCTCTAGCCTGCAGAACTCAAGGAATCCGGTTTCACACCACAGTGCCCATCCGCAACCTGTGCATGCATGGCTGGCCTTTCCCTCATAGTCATTGACATAAACCACAGCCGAAAAGGACAGCAAACAGATAAAACTTCCCCCATCTTCTTACCTCTTCAAATTCAGGAACCTCTCCCACTGCTTCACTATATTCACTACAATTTTGCTGTCCGCCCCGCTTTTATTGTAGTAAAGTCGGCTTGGAACAATGAAATTTAGTCTAAAATTTCGCCGCATTCTACAAAACATGATGCAGGAAACAGTCTTATCGACGAAGCGTAGGTTCATTCGGTTCTACCTTTTGAGATATGCCAACAATCATAGTAGTGTCGGATGGTGGGCTCCTGCGTCCGCATATAGTTGGTGACTTGGCCGTGCCGGTCAGTTGTCACTGACGTCACCTTCAGTCCCCGCTCCTTCACGATGTTGAGGCTCTTCACAAAGGCGAACTTCTTCATAGAGGTGCTTGATTGTACATCTGCACACTTTTGTCGGGAAAAAAAGCTAAGTTACATCACAGAGCCATTGTATTAAAAAGCTGTGACCTACCTCCCCGACTTGCACTTGCTCGAAGTGAAGAATTTTGTTTATTCGGGCAACGTGCAAAGAGTAAGTTAAAAATTTTGCACAAAATCCTGGCGAATCGCAGCGTCCATCGCCAGCCATGTCCACAGTGCAGCCTTCCAACTGGCGAAACAACTCCTCCTGTTGTTGTTGCCAGATCTGGTATGACAAAGGTGCAGTTTTTAAACATCACATCAAATGCAGAACACTATTACGCTGCTGCTTCTGTTCTTGACAGGTACCATGAAATGATTTTGAGAACTTCTTTTCAGAACTCTTCCTTATTTAAGATATGAGGGTGAAGAAACATTGCAATTCGCAACAAAAAGCAATTAATGTGTTATACATAGTTGAATAAAATGGGACATATAGAAATCTCTGGGCAGTACTGTACGCATGCGTGAAGAACTTTAATTGCTTCACTTGCTTTGCAGCAGATGTTGCTAACAGCGTTGCTCTTTTATTTTGAATATTGTGCTCGTCTGGTGCTACCTATGTTCTAGATGTGCACTGTCGACTTCAGGACTTGTCACTGTAATGACGGTTTGGGCCGCACCATTCATTGGAGAGTCGAGGAGAAAAGGCGTCTGGAATTTTCTACCCTTTCCTTCAAAAGTGAGTGCAGTGGATCGAAAATGAATAGCTGTTGCTGAGTCTTTTGGAAATTGAAGCTGCTTTGGGGTCATTCTGTCAGAAAATCATTTCATGGACCCTTTATGTAAATTCACGATCAAAATATTATGGGACGCGTGTTCTCGAAAAAAAATTTATTCCAGCTCTGTCTTGTGAGGCAGCTGCGTGGTATTGCTGCCAGGGTATAGAGCATATTTGCCCCCACATACCGTGACACATTTCAGGCGACTGGATTACGCAACAGAGCCACAATTTTTTTCCATGTACTCGTGTCCAATAAACTTTTGATTGCGATAGTATGTGGACCTTCCAGAACACATGCCTCAGAGACCAGATATTACATCAGCACATACAGATAGAACCTTGTGTCTTAAAACGACAGGGGTTTTTGATGTTTACAGGCACATGGGCAGACCCAGGGTCTTCACCCGAGAGGGGGATCAGCTCATGAGAGGTTGTTCGATATTATAAGCAAGGTACAGTGATTAAGTTTCTCAGTGCTTTGACTCCAAATGATGACTTACTGGATGACTTACTGCTTGAGCTGAAGTAACTAATTGTGAAATATTGGTTCAGCAATTCTTCATTTTACAATGCACAACCTTTCTCCTACCTTGTCGATCACAGGAAGCAGGTAGCCTCGTTGGTAATTGTAGAATGTTCGTGACGTGAACACCTGCACGTTCACATAGTTGAACATCCGGAGCACTGAGGTGGGACTGGTGCCAGCGAACAACATAGCTGCTGACATCAGCACGTTGCCCGCCGCCTTGCCATTGATCATCGGTTTGCTTGACCATGTGAGGAAGTGGTGGTTTGCACACAGTGTCTGTATTTGAAGCCAAGTCCCAGACACACGACTAACACTTTTGCAAGCGGCAAAGCACTTGCGGCACACTTGCAATAGTTCTTTCAGGCAACTTTCAAATATTATAAATTTTTTATCATCCTCTGGAAGGACTTCCTCAGTGCTGGAGTCAAGTCTGAAACAAAGTAAAGTGAGTTGCAATGGTTAAATAGTCGTGTTGCTGCCGAGATAACTGAAAGCTAGAATTTAACAGCATTAAAGAGCAGTAAATGTAATGGTTGCCCACACCGACACTGTGCCTTCTGTGTTGTTGTGCGCATTTTTGCATTCTGTGCATTTTTTTTTGCTTGTAAGTAATGTTATGACAGGTTTGCAAAGCCTGCAAGATTTTTTGTCTCATTGATGCTGCATGAGCAGCTGCTTGTGCCATGGAATATTGCAAAAGCATTTCAATGGATCAAGAGCTGCTTTATGAATATTCATAGGGTGCGAAGTTGGCCAGCTGGAGAGATGACATGTGCACCACCACAACGAAATTATGCGAGCGCAGACAGTACGATACTCATACCTGCCCCTGCCCGAGAAAAGGGAGGACAACCTTATGTTCTCTTCTACCTACTAAATGACTGATTTGATTTTTAGTCACGCCATCATAATGGAACGGCATTCAGTGCACATGATAAAGGGGTACGTATTAAGTCATAATTATTACCCCAAGAAGGTCTCGTTAAGTGATGGGAAAAACTCCGAGCTCTGCAGAGTGTTATGCTCCTCTTCACAGTCTGAGGCTTCGGATTCTATGGGGCTGGATGTCTGTCGTGGAGCGAATGAGATGGGTGACGGTGCTCGACCATCAATTGGTAGTGAGGGGACTGTTTGGGAGGGAGGAGGTGGTAGAGGAGAAGAAACAGGTTGCGTTGTGGAGGCTGCAGCTGTGCATGTATTGGTGCAAGCTTCACAGTGTGCGCTGGTGGTCTGCCCGGCATCTGTCTGCACGTGGATATCCTTTCTAACGGAAATGTGGAGGTTCACCTGTGTATCTGAAAGTTAATGAAGAAAATGAAACTCATGCAATGCCAAGAGCTGTTTGTTTATACAATGTTAATATCGCACAGTTATAGATTCCTCATTATCAACTAATAGGAATGCGACTGCCAAACTTGATATCAGCTATGCTATCACTACATGTGAAATACTTGATGGCTTCCTTCGGAGGCCCAAAAAATTTCATAATTATTCCAGCACTTCCCCAGATTGGAACTGACAACACGAATGCCTCCTCCAGAATTTGTCAAGCATTCAGTGGTACCAGTGAACAATGAATGCATCAAACAGTGCTCCTTCCCTCTTCCTAAACCGAGAAAAAATTATTGCGACCCAATTTATTCTTGTGGAATGTGGGTAGAACACGAACGCGCCACTGCTGCACGGAAAATCTTACATCGTGTTCGCACATCACGGCCGTCAGTCTGTCAGGCAACAGTGAAGGTGTTTCTTGGGGTCTGTGTGGAGCTGTCAACCATTTGAGGCGAAGTTTGCGCCTCTTCGGCTGTCAAAATTACTTCCACATCCTGCAGTTCGGGTAGTTCCTAAAAAAGGAAAAGCTGTTAGCAACCGAAAGAAAGGACAATAAACTGTAATAAAGTTCATCATTTTCGTCTCGCGAACTTACCTCGGACCTTCTCCGCTTTTTTGGCGGTGCGCCGGGCGAGAGGTTTTGCGTCGGTACGGCGTCTCGCTTGATGCGAGCATTCTTCAAATCCATACCGAGTCTTCGAAGGACATCCAGGTTTGTTTCGTAGTCGCCCGGTAGAAAGTGCTCGGAGCACACGTACCCGGTCTGACTGCCCATATCGCGGTTAATGGCTCGAAGCCACAGGGCTCTTCGCTGCGGGTCTCCGGGCAACTTGTGAAATCTAACATTGCTTCCATTCTGGTAAGTCGTGCGGCACTGTCTCACAAGGCACACAGTTGGCATGGCGTGCACTGAAACGCAGATAACACGCTGAAAACCACAGCCTGGAACTGCCACGAAACAAAGAGCAGCGAGCTACTGTAGCGTGCAGCCGGAGGCCTGGGTTGGAATGAGTTCTTTGGTCACAAACCGGTTATTGGGATCGTGAAAACGCCGAGAGTCGTGTCGGACTGGACTCGACCCTTCCACTCCACCCGAAGGGTGCGTTGACAAGCAACCGCCTCCGCAAAATACACAATCACTCACGCTTTGGTTTCCGAAAACATTTGTTTTGCAGATGAGGACAGAAGCGGGAGCCGGTTGACAACTCGTGTAGTCGCAACTCGCAGGGCGCGCCACGAGAGTTGACTCACTCGTATTGAGCGCATGTAAACGGAGAGTCGTCGAGTTTAGCCGGCCTTGCTCAACTCGATGCCCTGACAGAACCACCCGCTATCGAGTTCATGTAAACGAAAGACCCCACGGAGGACGGAGAAGTGTAACCAAAACCGAAACTGATCCCAGGTCAATGACTGATCTAGGATCACCTGCTGATCTTTGCCGAGTAAAGTTCCGTGTGCAAATAATTGTCACACTTTTTTCGCTTTCTAACTTTAATATGAATCTATTATTTTGGGGTAAACGAAACTGAAAGATATATCTAAGTTTCTAAGCGTCTTGATGTGACGTAGTTGGGTTGTAGTTCTGTCAGCCGCCGGGGCCGCATGGTCGTTTCACGAGCGCAAAAAGGCAATATTTCCAACGGGCTTTATTAAATGCACACTCAATATTGCGCTGAAATATTTCGGAATCGGCATGTACAATATTTATTGAATCAATGAAAATTACAACCGGGCGGCTTCATTTTCTTTTCACAACCCCTTTAAGAGCGTACGACTATTGTGCAGCATCGTATCAACACCGGTGTCGCCGCTCCTCTGCACTGCCGGCCTTACAGGGTGTCCAGTTCCGAACGCCAAGTGATAAAAAAAGAATTCGAAAAGATGCTCGCTAAGGACATCATAGAACCGTCCTCCAGTCCTTGAGCCTTTCCCGTCATCCTTGTTAAAAACAAGAACGGCAGTTGGCATTTCTGCGTTGATTACCGCCACCTGAACCGCATCACAAGTAGAGACGCGTACCCACTCCCAAGGATAGAGGACGCTCTCGACTGCCTCCACGGATCTGAATTCTTTTCTTCCATTGACCTTCTTTCCGGTTATTGGCAAATCGCCTTTGATCAGCCGGACAGCGAAAATCAGCTTTTGTCACACCTTGCGGTTTATACCAGATCAAAGCCATGCCATTTGGAATTTGTAATGCACCAGCTGCCTTCGAAAGGAAGATGGACTCTCTCCTTCGCGGATTTAAGTGGACTACGTGTATGTACTACCTCGACAATGTTGTTGCCTTCTCACCCACCTTCGCCTCGCACCTTTAAACGTCTCAGCAGTATCCTGACTGTATATCGTACGACTGGGGTGCAGTTCAAATCGTCTAAATGCGAATTCGGCTGCAGGCAAGTCACCATTTTTGGACATCTCGTCGACGCCTCCGACATACGTCCTGATCACGCTTAAAGTGAAGCGGTGCAAGACTTTCTTCTTTCACAGTCCCAGAAGGACGTGTACAGTTTTCTTCGGCTCTGCTCCTAATTACGCCCTTTTATTCAAAATTTTACCCTTATCGCTCGTCCCCTCACTGACCTACTGAAGACCGACACCGAATTTACCTGGGGCCTTGATCAACAAAATGTGTTTTCGAAGCTTGTCCGCCTGCTGACGTCATCACCGATTCTGGCACATTTTAATCCCGCGGGCCCTACTGAACTCCGCACAGACGCCTGCGGCTACGGGATCGGAGCAGTGCTCGCACAACGCTCCCTGGGTCCAGACCACGTAGTTGCGTATGCTAACCTCCTGCTTTAACCTGCCGAGCGAAATTACTAGATTACTGAACGGGAACGCCTCACCCAGGTTTGGGCTGTAGCTAAATCCCGGCCATGGCCTGTTCTGGCGAGCTTTTTCTCTTTTCATGGACCACCATGCTGTTTGCAGGCTGTCCTCGCATAAAGACCCCTCCGGGCATCTTGGCCGCTGAGCGCTACGCCTTCAGGAGTATTCGTACAATGTTGTGTACAAGTCTCGACGTCTTCATCAAGGCGCTGACTGCTTGTCTCGGTACCCTTTCGAGCCACTTGATATCAGTGACACTGACGATATCTCTTCCTTGTTTGGCATTTGTGATCTACACAAGATCACCGGGGAGCAGTGAAAGGACCCATATTTGCAAACCATCATCGAGGGCCTCAGCTCTGGAAGCTCAAAGCGCGCCCTGCAGCTCTTCGATACCAAAAATGGCGTCCTCAATCGCCGCAACTTCCGTCCTGACAGGCCCTCCCACCTTCTAGTCATTCCCCAGCAGCTGCGATCTTCTATAATCGCAGAACTTAATGACCTGCCTGCAGCTGGACACCTTGGTGTGGCAAGAAACTACGACCGGATACGGCGCTGCGTCTTTTGGCTTGGCTTATACCGTACAGTCCAGGGTTACGTCACCACTTGCGACCTCTCTCAACGCAGAAAAAAGCCTTCGGCACCACCTTTTGGTCTTCTGCACCCTATTGACGTGCCCATGGAGCCGTTCCGCCGTGCAGGGCAAGACCTTGGACCATTCCCTACCTCGGAGTCCGGAAATAGGTGGTTCTCAGTGGCCACCGACTATGCCACTCGGTACTCTATCACCCGTGCATTGCCTACGAGCCGCGTGACCACACACGAGCACAGGTCATCGGCCCAGTATTGGATCCCTCAAGAAGGCAGAAGTTCTTCACAGTTCTCTTCAGGACATTGTCTTCTCGCGCGGGAGCCAGTTGAGTAGAAGGGATGTTTCTCGCCTTCTTCTACTTTACCTGCAGGACACGGATTTGGCCTCCACATGGTGACCTCAGGAGTCTCTATTTGGGTTTTTGCGGACAGTGTTTCTGTGATTCTACGGTGGAGCAATTGCCGGCAGCAACTTCAAGGCTAATCCCCCCGGTAGTTTACAACCACTCAACTCAATTTAAGTATTGCACCAGGATGGTCCCATCCTGGTCCTTTGCAGGGCCGGTCTTTGCCAATACGGTTCCAACGTTGGGCCAATTACTTGTGCTGCTTTCCTTTTGCACAATCTTATTCTGCAACATGGTGCTCCTCGTCAGTTACTCAAGAACCGCGGATGCTATTCCATGTCTCGAGTTGTTGACGACATCCTGCGCTCATGCTCAACTAACCACAACATTGCCACAGCATACCACCCGCAGACGAAAGGGCTAACCGAGTGTTTGAACCGGACACTAACAGACATGTTGTCTATGTACGTCTCCCCCGACCACAAATACTGGGATCTCGCCTTGTGCTATGTGACGTTCGCATACAACCCCTCCCGGGATGACACAACTGGTTTCTCTCCGATCTTTCTCTTATATGGGAGACACGCCATCCTGCCTTTGGACACACTTCTCCCGTCCGCCGACTGTCCCGTCACTGCCTACGCCCGTGACGTCATTGTTCAAGCTGCGGACGCTCGCCAAATCGCCCGTAGTCGGCTCCAAGCGTCCCAGCAAGCACAGAAGTCTCTGTACGACAATCGCCTTCGCCACGTAACCTACGAACCGGGGTCACTCGTTCTTCGGTGGTCTCCTTTACGCCGCTTCGGTCTCTCTGAGAAACTATTGTCCCCCTGCCATGGCCCTTATCGTGTGGTGCGTCAGGTCACCGACATCACGTATGAAGTTGCTCGTCATACGCCTGCATCCTCATCAAGTAGACCCCCCACCGATATTATTCACGTCATGCGCCTCATGCCCTACCACGTCGCTTCTCGACCACTGGCTTAGCGCCGAGACGGCGCTCGTGCCGTCGGGAGTCATGCTACGACAAAGTCGCAGGGGAAGACGAAGTGGCCTCTCGCATGAAAGGACGAAAGAAGACGAAGAGGTTAATGCAGCACTCAACCTTGGCCAATCACCCTGCGTGGGTATGTGCCATGCTTACTAAGGAGAAGAAGCTCCCTGTTCATGTTTGTGCTCCCTGCTAGGAACTCTTTATTCTTAACCCAACACTTGTAAATAAATGTAAATAGTATTTCCCCGTAACAATATCGTCCAGTAGTTTGATATAAGGCTCTTCTAAACCCCTATTACGCAATGCATGTATTACTGCTGAGGATTCCACTCAGTCGAATGCTTTCTCGTAATCAATGAAGGCTATATATAGAGGTTGGTTACATTCAGCGCATTTTTCTATCACCTGAATGATAGTGTGAATTTGATCTATTGCGTAACATCCTTTACGGAAGCCAACCTGAGCTATTGGTTGATTAATGTCTAACGTTGCCCTTACTCTATTATCAATTACCTTAGTAAAGACCTTGTAAGCAACAGATAGTAAGCTGAATGGTCTTAAATTTTTCAAGCCCATGGCGTCTCCCTTCTTATGGATTAAGGTAATTTTGGCATTCTTCCAATTTTCTTGTACGGTTGAGGCCATAAGGCATTCCATATACAGGGTGGCTAGTTTTTCTAGCACGATCTCCCCTCCACCCTAGAACGAACTGCTGTTACTTGATCCTCCTCAGCTGCTTTTCCCCTTTCTATTGCTCCTAAGGCTCTCTTTACTTCCCCTTTCGTTACGGGCGAGATGACACATTGCTCTGCGTTACTGGTTCTTTCATTAACGCTATGATTACATTAGCTACTGTGCAAATTTGTGTAGAACTCTTCGGCTGCTTTAACTATCTTATTCATATTGCTGATGGCATGGCCCTCCTTGTCTCTTAGCGCACACTTCTGGTTTTAACCTATGCATAAATTCCTCTTCACCGCTTTTAGGCTACCTCCGTTCTTTAAATCATGCTCGATGCTCTCCATATCAAACTTCCTTATGTCGCCTACCTTGCGCTTATTTATTGACTTCGGTAGCTCTCCCAGGACGATTCTGTCGCTAGAGTTAGACGCCCTCAAGCTTTGGCGTTTCTTAACAGATCTTTTGTCACCTGAGATAGCTTTCCGCTATCCTATCGAACTGTCCTACCGCCTACTTCTACTGCGCGCTCCGTAAAGATGGCTATCGCACTATCGTTCATTGTATGAACATGAAGATTGTCTTCCTCATTTAAAGCCGAATATTTGTTTTGCAGTGATATCCCGAAATCCTTTACTTTCCCTCTTACCCCTAACTCGTTAACGGACTTCCTCTATACTAGCTTCTTCCGTACCCTCTTCAAGTTATATCTAAGCTAACTCGAGACCTTCACATTCTGTGGTCGCTACAGCGCTCTTTTCCGAGGAAAGCCACATCCTGAACGACGCCAGGTTGAGCGCATAGTATCAAGTCGATTGCATTTTTTGTCTCACAATTGGGGCTCTTCTAGGTCCACTTCCTGTTCTCTCGTTTGCGAAATAAAGTATTCATGATCCGTAAATTATTTCTATCTGCGAATTCTACTAATAACTCTCCCCTGCTATTTCTCGTACCTATTTCATAGTCGCCTACCGCGTGGTCGCCAGCGTCCTTCTTGCCCACCTTCGCATTGAATTCGCCCATCAGCACAGAGTAGTGAGATTTTACTTTAATCATTGCCGATTCTACGTCCTCATAGAAACTTTCAACGGTGTGGTCATCAGGCTGGATGTAGGCGCGTCTACGTGCACCACTATCTGCTTGTACCTCCTATTGAGCCTAATCACAATAGCTGCTACCCTCTCGTTAATACTATAGAGCTCCTCTACGTTGCCAGCTATCGCCTGATTAATGAGGAATCCCACACCTAGTTCTCGTCTATCCGCTAATCCGCGATTGCACAGTATGTGTCCGTCCTTTAGTACTGTATACGCCTCATCTGCCCTCCTAACTTCACTAAGCCCTATGACATCCCATTTAATTCCCACGAGTTCCTCGAACAGCACTGCTAGGCTAGCTTCATTAGATCAAGTTCTAGCGTTAAAGTTTGCCAGGTTCAGGTTCCAATGGCGGCCTGTCCGGTTCCAGATGTTTTTAGCACCCTCCGCTCCGTCACAGGTATGACAGCCGCCGTGGTGAGTTGCTCCGCAGCCGCTGGGGACTGAGGGCCAAGAGTTATTTCTTTTGTTAATAGTAGGTTGTGGCCAAGTACTACAGCAGGGTGGCCAAATTGTTCTGATGAGGGAGTGTGTTGTGTGTTCTGGTCACCGAGATCAGGCCGCACCCCGGACCTGGTTATGCAATTTCATCGACACACTGATTTTTTTCAAGCCCGGTGGAGAATTGCGCGGCATCAGATTCGAACCCAGGTCCTCTTGCATGCGAGGTGGATGCTCTAGCTCTACGCCATCGCTGCAATCGGATCTCGCAGGTAACGCTGTCGAATGCTCCCTTCGTATCCAAGGCCAGTACGACCTTGCCATTGACCGGGGAGGGGGGGTAAGGGGAGGGGGGGGGAATTCGACGATGTCGAGGAGAGCCCGATTGAGTTGTAGCAGGACATTTTGTGCAGATGTGTGTGGACGAAACCTGGACATGGTGTGTTCGAAAAGCTGGGGCCAGATCCGACTGCGGTTCCGTCCGGGAACCAGTTCTTTTCGCCTCCTCTCGTTAGCCGTCCGTCGTCACGTCCGGCGTGACGAACAACTTCCGGAGGCGGCTCCGCGTTTTTCGTCTACATCACGGTGCGTGGCCACGGCGCCGAAAAGAACCGTTTCGCCGGCTAGCACAATGTCCGCGGCGAGTAGGTCCACTTCGCGGGAACCGCTGCTGCACGCTTGTAAACAAACAAGGCGGCGCCCATGACCCCGTATCTTTTCGCGGCTCTTTGCGGCCGCACTGGGCGGAGAAGACCCAGAAACAGGGAAGATGCCTTCCATCAGAAGGAGGATTTCCGCCGCCATTTCAGGATGAGTCAGGCTCTGGTGAGCAGGTTGTGTGCTCATCTTGAGGCCGAAAACGGGACAAAGGGGCTGACCGCACTGCCAACAGAAGCGAAAGTTCTCTGTGCGCTTCAATATTTTGCAAACGGGAGCTTTCAGACTTCTATGAGCAGTGAGTTGACAATCCAACTCTAGCAAACCTCAATGAGCCGCTGTATCAGCGCAGTAGCGCTAGCTAAAACTCGCGCATGTAAGCGATAAGGGTGGGTAACATTTCCGTCCACGGCAGCGCAAAAGCAGCAGGCAGTGGAAGAAGTTTTGCACAGCGGCCGAATTCGTGGTGTTGTAGGCTGCATCGTTGGAACCCTCGTTGCCATCAGTCAGCACATTGGCCTCAGCTCTGGTGAAACGCAGGCATTAATGAGCAGAAAGGGCTACTACGCCCTAAACACGATGTTGGTAAGTACTACAAGTCTGTCCACTCGTTAAAACAAAGAAGAAAGGAAGCACATGCTCGTTCGCTATGCCGCGTTCGCCGATGTTCGTCGCGATATGCTTGCGGCCTATAGGGCACTGGGCATACTACCAGGCTCCCTAATGACGTTATTGTGGCCGCAGGGCTGTGCCCCCACCCGTGAGCAAACCTTAGTGAACCTCTGTGCATTCCTCGAAGACATGGGCTTGACGTCCCGCCTGTTCTCCGCCAGGTAGTTACACGCAGTGACCGAACGCTCCGCGAGTGCTACGTTGGATCATTATCAACTGGACGCCGCACTGCAGTTGTAGTCAACATAGTGCTGTGCGCGTGTGTTAACGCGGCAGTGTTATGGAGCTCGTGTCGCAGAAAAAACGGCGTCGTCGGCGTCGGCCGTGAGCGGAAATTCTCTCCTCCTCCTCGCAACATACGCCACTGCCACAACAAATAGCGTGCTACGGCAGCGCAAGGAGCGAGAAGGACGCCTGACACATATTTCGGTGGGCAACCCAGACCCACCACAAGGGAAAGAAAATGAAATAATAATAATTTGTTTTGGGGGAAAGGAAATGGCGCAGAATCTGTCTCATATATCGTTGGACACCTGAACCGCGCCGTAAGGGAAGAAATAAAGGATGGAGTGTAAGAGGGAAGGAAGAGAGAAGTGCCGTAGTGGAGGGCTCTGGAATAACTTTGACCACCTGGGGATCTTTAACGTGCACTGACATCGTACAGCACACGGGTGCCTTAGCATTTTTCCTCCATTAAAAACGCAGAAACCGCGGTCGGGTTAGAACCCGGAAACTCCGGATCAGTAGCCGAGCACGCTAACCACTGAGCCACCGCGGCGGGTGGAAAATGAAATGAAAATTGGTTTTAAGGATAGGCGAACGCGGAACAGCGAAGGAGCAGGTGTTCTAATGTTTCCACTGCACCGCATCCGTCACACACATCACTCGTCACGATTCCGTGACGCACCCGTCGTTCCCCGGGCCACACGCAGCCAATGCGCGTTCGCCGATGCTCGTCGCGATATGCTCGTGGCCTATAGGGCGCAGGGCATACTACCGGACTCCATCAAGACGCTATTGTGGCCGCAGGGCAGTGCGCGCACTCGTGAGCGAACTTTTGTGAGCCTCTGTGCATTCCTCGAACACACGGGCTTGACGTCCCGTCTGTTCTCCGTCAGGTAGTTACACGCAGTGACCAAACGCTCCGCGAGTTCTACCTTGAACGATTAATAACTGGACGCCCCACTCCAGTTGTAACCAACACAGTGGTGTGCGCGTGTGTGATTTAATTCCTCTAAAATGAACTAATCACGCGCACAACCTGGACACATTTCTTAATGTGTAAATAGTTTGTACATATTACTTCTCCCCCTATCCTCTATTCCTGTCCCCTCAACTCTTTCATTTCATTTCTCCATTCTGCCTGCTGTCCTTTATTTCCGCTGCCTCAGCTCAGGTGCTTCAGTATCGATGGCAGATGCCGGGGCTAGCAAAAATCTTTTCCTTCCTTTTTACTATTATTTTTTTTAATAAAACCACTAGCACCACCTTAAGGATAGGAAGTGAGGCCTGCCTCACATAACTCTGTGTACACACGAACCGCGCCGTAAGGAAAGTAAAATGAAATGAAAATTGATTTTAAGGAAAGGAAGTGACGCGTCTGACATATCTCTCGTTCGGGCGCAGTGGGGCCGTGCGGGCACGCAGCAATGACGCGGTGAGCGGCGCACAAGGCAGCGCACATCCAAAGCGCATTCACCACGAAGCTTGTGGCTTGCTGCCCGTTCGTACCCGCCGCGGTGGCTCAGTGGTTAGGGCGCTCGACTACTGATCCGGAGTACCCGGGTTTGAACCCGACCGCGGCGGCTGCGTTTTTATGGAGAAAAAACGCTAAGGCGCCCGTGTGCTGTGCGATGTCAGTGCACGTTAAAGATCCCTTGGTGGTCGAAATTATTCCGGAGCCCTCCACTACGGCACCTAATTCTTCCTTTCTTCTTTCACTCCCTCTCTTATTCCTTCCCTTACGGCGCGGTTCAGGTGTCCAACGATATATGAGACAGATACTGCGCCATTTCCTTTCCCCAAAAAACCAATTATTATGCCCGTTCGTTCGGCGCGGATGCCATGCTGGCGTTCGTGGCGTTGGGTTTGTCGAGAAAGATGTGCCGATGAAATGCGAGTGCAACTTGAGTTCCGCGCGTTTTGTCAAGGCGCGTGGCAGCACTTCTACGTGATTTGCCGCTCCGCGCGTCCTTTCACCGTAAGTAGCAGAGCGATTTGTCTAACGGCAAAGCCGTCGCGCCGAATGGCCGATGGCGTTCCGTGGACTCCCTGCCAATACTGCCACACACTGTCGCGCTCCACTCTTAAAGGCGAAGCTTAAGCGTCCTCCAATTTTTTTATTGCTCCGTCATTAACTAATCACTCGCACAACCTCGACATATTTATTATTGCGTAAATAGTTTGTGTACATTGCTTTTCCCCTATCCTCTCTTCATGTCCTCTCTCCTCGTTCATTTTATTTCTCCATTCTGCCTGCTATCATTTATTTCCGCTGCCTCACTTCAGGTGCCTCAGTACCGATGGCAGATTCCGGGGCTAGGAAAAATCTTTTCCTTCTTTGTTATTATTATTATTATTTTAATAAACCTACTTAACTACCTACGAGGCGAAATGAGGGAGAGATGTGGGCTGCATATATTCGCGTTGACAACGCTGTGGCAGACAAGCGTGACGGGAGCAATAGGCCACAGCGTTCATTGGATGACCAACCGCCCACACTCACCCATAAAGTAAAGTGCCAGCTGCCACAGTGGCAAGGTGTGCGCTCTGCCTATCTAGCCTAGTTGTTCAATATACCAGAACTTTCGCTAACCACTGAGCCACCGCGACGGGTCTATTAAAATAATGCAGAACCCACTTTCATGACCGGCGCATGCCATGCCGGCAGATGCTTCCCCGCTTGTCTGAAGGTCAAGGCCAAAGTCTAACCTGACTGCCACCACTTATGCTCATGGTTTGACCTCTAGCTACATTCAAGGTCAAACTTGCGGCTCCTTGACCTTTAGCCTCATTCAGGGTGAAATTTCTGGCCCCGGTGACGGCTCGAAAAGCTGGCTTACTGAAGCTTTTCGCTTCAAAATTCTCCGATCGCCGCTGAAGCGCCGCCTCCACGCGAAGAATACGTACCTTCGGGTATCGTACTCACAACATTCCACGAAATCATTTCTCATTATCAGCTCGGTCGTAAGACCTATCTATCAGCAGATAAAAAGCTTTGCAGAAAAGAGGAAATGATGTGGAGGAGACTGCAGACCGGGGTTCCACACCCACCGCTCTACAGCAAACGGCATCCGGATGTCATCACTCCTAAATGTACGCACTGGAATAGCTATCCAGATTTTGTCCACATGGTCTGAACCTGCCCTTCCTAAACGTCCGGAGAAGGAATGTAGAATCCAGGGAGGCCTTATTACTCAACCACGAAGCAGAAGAACAACGCAGTCATAGGTCTCACCCTGACCGCCGCCGAGTTCCAAGAGATTCCGGCCGACGGTTAGGGGAATGAATTGGGATTTAAGCCAAAGGCTTCTCCCCCGTCAATTCTAAGAGTGCGAATTAAAGTAATTTCTCTCTATACACAAACATTGCCGCGGTGTTCGTCATCAGAGCAATTGCTATGGGAGGGTCAGGTGTTTGTTTACATTAGTGTGCTCAGAATGAATGAATGAATGAATGAATGAATGAATGAATGAATGAATGAATGAAAGTTATTCCCGGCGTCATGGGGCCTCAACGTCTGGGCGCAGCAATTAGGAGTGGGTGCCTCCCAGCCGGCTCTCAGCACCGGAGACCGCGGAGAAGGTCTCGTAGTAACCTCTCTCTGCCAGACGGATGATGAGTCTTTGTTGATCCAGGTCGTGGCTCCGCGGATCAGCTCTTCCCAGGTGGCAAGGTCTGGGATGCTTTGTGATTTAGCCGATTAGAATTCTGACACTCCCAAATTACGTGATTATGCGAAGTCATTCCGTGGTAGGTACTGCAGAGCTCATGCTCCCCATTGTCTTCATCGTGTAGTACAGTGTACGGAAAGAATGTGTGTACCTTAAGCCTACTTCATTCCCTTCACTCCTTTAAAGTGAGTGACCTTTCCGGAAGAGAGTCTTCTCCTATACAGCCTAGGTCTACAAGGGTAGACGTGTGGTCTAGTTGATGGTTCATACTTTGTTTCAAAAGCGCGAAAGACGCGGACGCAGAAGATAAACAAAAGACACACACACCTCTGTTTTCAGGGAGCTTTTTGGTTCTGATGGAGTATGACAGCGAGCGTGCTCGGCAAACAGCGACAGCAATATGCGCGACGTTGAAATGTGGATCGATCAAAGATAAAAAAAGGTCTTGGACTGGCTGTAAATAATCTAAAAAAAAACTTTAACGCAGCTTTTTTCCTTCTTTCTCTTTCTCTTCTAAAACTTCTTGGTGGGGACTTCAGAGAACAGAAGTGTACTAACAATGTATGAATGGCTTGCAGGCAGTTAGTACCTTTGATTGCGTGTTCGGACATTAACTAAGGAAATAAGTTTTTGTGGAAGCTGCCGAGCACACATTGTCGAAATGTTTACGCCAGTGTAATTTTCGTTTAAAGGGGACTCCTATCTACTTGTAGGAATCCACATTTCTTTTTGTTTTTCTGCTGGGCTGACTAAGTGGTTATGACAATCGGCTGCTTACCTGAAAGATGCGATTGCGATCTCGGCGGTGGCGGTCGAATTTCGATGAAGGCGAAATTCTAGAGGCCCATGTACTGAGCGTTGTTAGTGCATGTTAAAGGACCCCAGGTGGCCAAAATTCCTGGAGCCCTTTCCTACGTCCTTCACAGCCTGAGTCTCTTTGGGACACTAGACACCCATAAATCAAGCCAAGAATTTCTCATTTTGCTCCTTGCAATGTGATTAAAAATTGGCACTGGCTTAGGTCGACCATGCCAGCATATACGATATACGGAGCGAGAGGTACGTTTCCCTGTCTGAGCTTGTTGTGGTCATTGTATGTTTAGCAACGAGAAACATTGGACTCTATATCGGCGGCTATATGCGCCGACTATTACGCTCGGCACTCTGGCAGCTCCGTTTTGCAAGCCGGTCCTCCCTGTTCGGGCGTCTCGGCTCTTCGCTTCACCTTCTTACGCTCATTCTCTCTTTGTTGAGTAGCCAACCTCAGAAGAGGAAGAGTTAATCTTCTCTTGTCTATACCGCCGTTTAGCAACGGCTGGACTCTCCTTCTCTGTATCCATGTCAAACGTGATACAGCCTCCCATTACATCTCCGCCTTTTTACGCAATGCTGCGAATGCGACGTGCGGTCCCGGGGATAGAGCGGAGTGCGGCGACGTGGCTGGCGGCGCTCTTGTGGGGTTTCTCTGGTTACCATGGTATCGGCGCATGCGCACAACTGCTCATCTGCGTGACGTCACGCGCGGCCCAGACGGTGGAGCGGGAGCTCGGCCGTGGCATTGGCGAAGCGCGGGCCACACTTGCTGCTCCTCTCCGGTTGCCATTGTAACGGTGCATACGCACAACTGGCCTCTCCTGGCCACGGCAAAATGGTCGACTGGTAGCAGTGTAACTCTCTCTCTAAAATGGCAGCACTCTTCTTGACAGTAACGTTCATAAAAATCGATTTAGTGCAATCGATTTTCATGCCCTATTTTTAGCACTAAAGGTGAAAGGAAAGAAGAAACCGGTTATATCTGATTTCTTTGTCAGCTAGCGTTACTCTCGAATAAATCGAACAATTGTTAGCGAAAAGCTTCAGTTCTACAGGAAACAAAAAAAACTGCAATGTCGCAAATATAGTCCAGGGGCTCTCAACCGGTACCTTGAGCAGCTTTTGTGAGTTCCGCGAGCGACCGGGCTGGCCTGTGCCCCTTTCCTGTAAACTCATGACGAGCGTGCATGACACAAGACACAGCACAGCCTTCCTGGTTTTTAATAATATGGCTGGAGCGTCGAACAAGCTGCAGGCCAGCGTTAACGGCGATAGGCGCGTAACACGGCAAGAGTTCGCGCACGCGCACGAATGTAGAGCGTTATACCCAGAGCGCTATGCGACACCCAGAGCGCTATACGACAAACGGTTGCTCCCAGTTTTGATACAAACAAACTGACCAGTTCTGTACAAAAGCTTTTTGGAGCTGGGAACCGTTTATGAACGCAATTTTTGAAGACAAAGGATTACTACGCCAGGTTTTCGAGCCGTCAGCGGGGCCGCAATTTGATCTTAAATGTAGCTAGAGCTCACCGGTGCCGCAAGTTTCACCTTCGATGTAGGTAGAGGTCAAACCACAAGAATAACTGGTTGTAGTCAGGTTCTAAACGCGATGTCAGCTAAAACAGCAACACCAGCGGCGGTTACGCAAACTGTCTCGGGTGTTGGCCTTCGACCTTGACCGTTGATCTTCACCCTTGACATTTGAGTTTCGGTCAAGCGCGAAAGCGTCTGCATGCATTGCATGGGCAGGTCATGAAAGTGGGTTCTCCATAAAACCCGATGCAATTGAATGTGTTGAGCGGAACGCTAGTTTTTAAGGTCGCGACGCCTCCCATGGAGAGCACGTGGCTGCCAACGTGACGACCACCGTGCCAAGCAACGCTAACTTAGCCGGTGTTGCCGTCGAATCTAGCAGCGGGGTTGTGAGTGCATCTCACAGGTGTTAACAGCACGTTAAGCACTGTACCCAGAGCACTTGGAACGTTTGCTCTAAAGATCGTGCCCAAGACCATTGCAAGTCTAGTTGCAGTTACTGCTTTTACCCTTGCTGTAGCTGCATGGTTGCAAATTTTATGTCGTTTCGAGGAAGGCAAGATGTTTAACGATTAAAAAAATGCCTTCTACTGTGTGTGTATCATTATGTATATCTATTGAAACCGTGAGTCGCTCGACCGAAAGCATACCCAGGGAGACTACACGGGCACCCGTGCTACCTGCGGGCAAGCTCGATTGACATCCGAGTCGAATGGCATTCGAAAATTGGAATGACATTCGGACTGCTCGCACTCCCGCGGTGCTACACGCACTTTCCGAATGTATTTGAAATTTGCTCAGCTCGTTTTCACTGTAAAACGGCGATGACGATGGCGGTGGTCACTGCGCTCACACTGGTGCGACAACGACCCTGCCATCGTCAACAGCAGCATATGATTGTAGTGGAACAAGTTTTATAGGTCAACCGACACCGACGAATCCGATCGGCAGACGGTCAGCCTTCGTGTCCTCGGCAAGCCGGTGGCTGAGCGAAAACACGCTGATGAGCAGAGGGTGTGAATATATTCGAGCTTCTACCTTATTTGTATTGTAAATAAGCAAAACGAGCGGGTATATTTCACATGTGCACACTTGAACACTCACCAGCAGTAAGCGCTTGCCAAATTAATTTTTATCGACGGCGACTCCCTTTCTTTCATCGACGACTAGGCCTAGCGAGTCCGCAGGGTTATGTCTGGGAATTCGGCGGTTGTGAACAGCGAAGTCACTAGTTTAAGCGAGTGCAAATCATCAACGAGTATAGTCTTGACAACAGTGATCTGAAATCAACTTTTGGTCACATCGCAGGGCGCGCATACGATGAACGGGAAGCGCCGGTGTGACCCAGACCACCGAGCACTGATTTACGGCCAGCAGCAGTCGTCGCCGTAGCTATTTTGTGGATAACATGTTATGCGTTTCAAATAGCACGAATGGTCCCCAATCGTACTTCTGGATAAAGTAGGTTAAAATGAAGAACTGGACATGCCGGAAGAAGTCGGGAATATTAGCGACAAGCGCCGATCATACGCGATGTCAGCAGCCCTGCTGTGAAGTGTTTCTCAGGCGAGCGATCGTATCGGCGCTTCCCACAGATTGTCGCACTGCTTTAACAAGCACGGGCACAACCGGTACAAATGAAAAGAGATTATTTATTAGAACTAAAGCGCAGAATGTGTTTTAAGCCATGCAAACGAGCGCTAGCTATTCGTACGCAGCGATGTAAACATTAGTATATGCGCGCAGGCGTCCTCATCGGCACACTGCTGGAGAAATTTCATGCTCACGCGGTAAATTTTCTTTGGTGCACTGTTATCTTTAAGCACTTACGTAGACAGAACACGAGCTATTTGCTAAGCAAAGAGCAGGAAAAAGCGAGCAGCATGTATCAAAATGAGCAGCCACAGAGCCGAAACCAGTCGCGCGGCTTTGGGCGGGCCGAAGCGTTGAGGGCGACGACGCCTATTGGTCGGTTGGGGCTGCGTTCGCGTTTCGAAGGCATTCCAAATTCTGTAATGTCTCCGCGGAGCTCCGTCGACTCGAATGTCATCTTAACCGAATGCCGTTGAAAAACTTCGTGTAGCAGCGGAAGTACGGCAGTCGAGACGAATGACATTCGGTTCGAAGGCATTCGAAACGCCCGTGTAGAAGGAAGGTTTTGTAATGGAAAGCTTCTCCACGCCACCTTTTACAGCCGTCACCGGGGCCGCAAGTTTGACTTTGAATGTAGCTAGAGGTCGAACAGACAAATGACGTCTGTCACATACCCCGGTTGACACCCAAACCATGCCCTTGAGGGAAGGAAAATGAATAATAATAATTGGTTCTTTGGGGAAAGGAAACGGCGCAGTATCTGTCTCATATATCGTTGGAGAGCTGAACCGCGGCGTAAGAGAAGGGACAAGGGAGGGAGTGAAAGAAGAAGGGAAGAAAGAGGTGCCGTAGTGGAGGGCTCCGGAATAATTTCGACCACCTGAGGATCTTTAACGTGCACTTACATCGCACAGCACACGTACGCCATAGCGTTTTTCCTCCATAAAAACGCAGCCGCCGTGGTCGGGATCGAGCCCGGGAACTCCGGATCAGTAGCCAAGCGCCTAAGCACTGAGCCACCGCGGCGGGTAAATGAAATGAAAATCGGTTTTAAGGGACAGGAATCTACGCCTGTTTCACATATCTCTGTGGACACCCGAATCGCTTCGCAAGGGAAGGGAAGTGACATAAAGTTGGTTTTAAGGAAAGTATATTACGCCGGTCTCACACATATCGCTAGACACCCGAACTGCTCCTCAAGCGCATAAAAATGAAAGTTGGTTTTAAGAAAAGGAAATGACGCCTGTCTCACATTTCTCCCCTTCCTTTCCCCAAAGATGCATTTTCTTTTTCAATTTCGCTTTCTGAGACTAGCCCCGCCGCGGTGGCTCAGTGGTTATTGCGCTCGACTACTGATCCAGAGTTCCCGGGTTCGAACTCGACCGTGGCGGCTGCGATTTATGGAGGAAAAACGCTAAGGCGCCCGTGTGCTGTGCGATGTCAGTGCACGTTAAAGATCCCCAGGTGGTCGAAATTATTCCAGAGCCCTCCACTACGGCACCTCTTCTTCCTTTCTTTAACTCACTCCTTTATCCATTCCCTTACGGCGCGGTTCAGGTGTCCAACGATATATGAGACAGATACTGCGCCATTTCCTTTCCCCCAAAACCAATTATTATTATTATTATTATTATTCTGAGACTATCTGCAGGTTTTGCGCGTCGTTTATAACCGGATTTTGTTTCATATCCCCATATAGCAGGAGCAATAATACAGTTGTAAATATCACCGAAGCCATAGGAAATACAGGCTGTCCCGCATGGGTGCGTTTAATGTAGTTTCGCTCGGCTACTGATCCATAATTTCCGGGTTCGAACCCGGCCACGTAGGTCGCGTTACGATGGAGGGGAAAGGCTTAGGCGCCCGCATGCTGTGCGATGTCAGTGCATGTTAAAGAACCCCAAGCGGTCAAATTTATTCTGGAGCCCACCACTACCGCACCTGTTTGTTCCTTTCTTCTTTCACTTCCTCCTTTATTCCTTCCCTTACGGCACGGTTCAGGTGTCGCCGATATGTGAGACAGATACTGTGCCAATTCTTTCTCGAAAACTCAAATTTCCTTTTTAAGAAAGGAAGATGTTTAACAAATAAAAATGAATTGGCGGTGGTTTAGCTTTGGTGAAACCTGGAGTGTCGCGATAGCTACAGCTGGCCGAGTGGAAGTTGGTCACGTCATCAACCAAACCACGTGATCAGCCACTGCACCAAGCCGCCGGCAGCTGCTCCGCACCACGTGACAGCGTGGCGGTGCAGCCACAGGTTGGCAGTGCCGCCACAAGGTTGCGGCGCCGCCATCGCCACGGCGCCGCCAAGCTGAAGGCTCGGCATGCTACCGTAATGTAGCTATCGGTATACAAGAAAAGATGCCGCCACCGGCTGGAAGACAAACGAGTGTTAGCTGCCGCAATCTTGGATTAATTAATACTGTCATGGAATAATTACCATTATTGGCCGACATCTTAAACTTATAAGTGGCGTCACCAATCAATCAACAATCGGATATATCATTGACACCACCAATAAGTCACCATTTCGATATGCTAATGGCGTCACCAAACAATGATCAATTGGGTAGCTATATCGATTTACTATGGGGGCCACTATCTTGTATTTCCCTTACACAAAATTTCACGCCGAAGGGAGGTGGTAGCAGACCACAAGAAATCAAGAAACGTGATGAAAAAGAGCTAACGCTTTTAAAGAATGCCTGCTACTGAGTGTGTCTCAGTATGGCTATTTGTAGAAACCGCCAGTCGCTCGACCACATATGTAGACAGGGAGATGCACATTTTTGCTTCGGACCAGGGTTAACCAGAGATAAACCACCAGCAATTTTTTATATAATGTAGGATCTGACTATAACAATCACTACATCCGCAGATCACCCGACGGCAGCCTCGTATTTTTTTTCTATTCACCTTCTCCCAATCTTCAAAACCGTTCCTCATTGGTTTCATATGGCAAACTGTTCGATGTGATCGGTGGAAGCAATTTAAAACAAATATTTTCCTATGTATTAGAATAATTGACCATAACATTCAATATTCCCAAGCAGTGGCTTAAAATTTTCTAATTTTAAAAATGTTTGCCCGAGTAAGGATTTGGGTCAGCCAGTGAGGGCTGTATATATACGAACCACTGCATATTTCATTGTATGAAATGACGATGCTCGGCTTGCTGTGTGCGTCGGCGGCTTCTTGATAACGCGCCCTTATTAATAGAGTTAGCTCTTACTGCTTACGTTTGTCAAAGACGCGTCTGTCTGCAATGAAGGTCCAATATACCAAAACAAATCACCACGTGAGCACACAGTATCACATAGCAACAGTTGGCGCATAATGCCTCCGTTGATAGGTATAGTTTCAATCCGTTGCATATTCCATCGAAGTGAGACCATCCAACAGGACCACCATTTTAATAACATTTGGGCGCCACCCGATCCTGAGGATAAAATTTCAAATTGAGATTAAGCCCAAAGCATGTGTGCGATTCTTAACGACGGCATTTGCGCCCCCAAACGGTGCATTCCGACGACCTTCAGACGGGCATTACGACCGACCCGTATGGCGCAGGGGGTTCCGGTTGGCTTCAAACGATTTGTCGTGTTTTTTATGTACATGTTTAAAATATCTGTTAAGTGATATAACGAGAATATACAGTGGATACAGAGAAGGTGGCTGTATATTGCATTAGTAGTGTAACATCGATGAGGTAGATTTCGCTGCATGCACCTTACAATTTACGTTTCCGGAAAGAAAACATCTGCGGATGTTTCAATTACGTTTTCTCAACGTTTTCTGCTGAAACATAAAGGCTGTATAGGAGAAGACTCACTTCCAGAAAGGCCACTCACTCCAAAGGAGTGCAGGGCCTGGAGGAGGATTCAGGTCAACACATTCTTTCCATACTCTGTACTACACGATGAAGACAGTGGGGAGCCTGAGCTCTGTAGTACTTACCGCGGAATGACTTCCCATAATTACGTATGTTGGGAGTGTCAGGATTCTCCTGGGCTAAATCACAAAGCATCCCAGACCTTGCCACCTGGGAAGAGCTGATCCGGAGCCACGACCCGGATCAGCAAAGGCTTATCATCCTTCTGGTGGAGACAACTTACTACAAGACTGTCTCCGCGGTATCCGGTGCTGAGAGCCGGCTGGGAGGCACGCCCTCGAATTCCTGCGCCCAGACCGTGAGGTTTATGATGACGGGAATAATGTTCATTCCTTCATTCATTCTGAGCCCAATAATGTAAACAATTGACCCTCCCATTGCTAACGCTCTGATATCGAACACTAAGGAAGTGTTTGTGGATAGAGAGAAATTACTTTAATTCGCACGCTTAGAATTGACGGTGAGAAGGCTTTATCCTAAATCCCAATTCATTCCCCTTCCCGTCGGCCGGAATTCCTTGGGACTCTGCGGCGGTGATGGTGAGACCTATGACTTTGCGTTGTTCTTCTGCTTCGTGCTTGAGTATTAAAGCCTCCCTGGATTCTACATTCCTACTCGGGGCGTTTAGGAAGGCAGGTACAGGCCATGTGAACTAGATCTGCAATGCTATTGCAGTGCTTACATTTAGGATTAAAGACATACGAATGTCATTTACGGTACAGTTGAGGGTGTTGAAAGACCCCGGTTTGCAGTCTCCTCCACATCATTTCCTCTTTTCTGCTTAGCTTTTTATCTACTGCTGGATAGGTCTTACGACCGAGCTGATAATGAGAAATGTTTTCGTGGAATGTTGTGAGCTAGATACCCGAAGGGAGGTGTTCGCGTGGAGGCGGCGCATCAGCAGCGATCGGAGAATTTTGAAGCGAAAAGCTTCATTACGCCAGCTTTTCGAGCCGTCAGCGGGGCTGCAAATTTCACCTCGAATGAAGCTAGAGGTCAGCGCAGACGCAAGTTTGACCTCGAATGTAGCTAGAGGTCAAACCATGAGCATAAGTGGTGGTAATCAGGTTCGACTTTGACCTCGACCTTCGGACATGCGGGGAAACGTCTGCCGGCATGGCATACGCAGGCCATGAAAGTGGGCTCTGCATTATTTGTAATAAACCAATACTACTACTAGTACTAAACACCGGTACACATTGATGCGTTCAGTTGCGGAAAACCAAGTGTCAGGGCTAGTAAGCATTAGGCTCTTCGGAAGCTGCCTGTCGCTTTTGGGAGGACATAGTCGTACCGTGGGACAAGCACGCGCATACAGGTTTGCTTGTTTTATATGGACCTCGCCAGAGCCGAGAAGTCTCGCTCAAATATAAAAAGCTTACTTTGTTCAACCAAACTTCGTATTTTTACTGCTGCGAAGCGAATTGATAATTTCGCGTAACTAGACACCCTACTGCAGTTCATGTGAGCCTAACATCACCATGCCGGAATGCGAACCGTGAATGTGCTTCAACCGAAGAGAGCCAGCTACGTTCTAATGAACCGAGCGTTTGGGCGGTGCCGGATAGAATTGTTTGGCACTCGCTTTCCTCCGCATTTTACCAAATAGTCAGTTTGCGCGGTCTCCATTGCCTTTGATTCAAACTATTAGAGATCATAGGAGCGATGTGCAGAGTTCGAGAGAAGCTGCCCCGGCCTGCTGTCCGTTGTATGGGTCCCTGCCTGCTGCCTTGCGGTCGTGAGTCATCGAGCTGCGGAATCTCCGGCGAGCAGTTTGCAGCGGTTATGAGAGCGTGGCCATCCCCCCCTACCTTCCAAAAAAGGCATGTCAGGGCAAACAGCACCCTCCCGGCTCGATAATTTTGGATGCCTGCCGCGGGACAAGGACGGGTGTCCGGGGACCTTGTTGCTCGTCGGATGACCCCGGCACACCACCTGTACGAGCTGTCTTGCAGACGTCACCGCAACGCTCGTCGACACTTCGTCGTTGGCATCCATGGATGAGTTCAATCGTAGGCCAACATTTAAGGAGGGAGGGTTGTCGAGAACAGCTATTTCCCCTCTCCATTTCGACGCGGTCCATCTTCACCACCGTGCGTCAGGAGAGCACTGGCTGGGCGAGGAGGGAAGTCTCTCTCATGGGGGAAAAGGAACGGCGACGGGAGCGCCACCTCGTAGGTTAAGCGGAATTCTGCGGAACCGGACAGGGTCTCTTCGGGATTCGGCCTGCGTCACGAGTGGTTGCAGCCGCAGGCTCTCGTCACCTTCCGCGGTAGGCGCGCGGCGATCCGTTGTGCCTTCCCGCTGGACTTCTGGTTCCAGGCACCGAAGTGAGCGCCGCAAACGCGCGCTCTCAGCAACTTCCCCGGCAAAAGCTTGGGGATTGGCCCTGCCCCAAGAATTCGGCGCACACGGGAAAACCCGGCCGCCATTATCGGCGCAAACGTTCGGCGCCGATACCTGCGAAGTCGCGCCCCTTCCCCAGAGGGTAATTCGGAAGCCGTGCTTACGTAGCCTTCTACTTGCGAGGAATGCCTCGGTCATGTTTTGTAGCTACCTGGCCCGCCCTCTGTATTGCAAGTGTAATAAATGGCATATGAGCGTTCACGCATTGTCGTCACCTCCCTTTTTTTCCCTCGAGCACGAACCCCTCCGCGGTTAGCGATCGGGAACGCTGCATCCGCGGAGTGGAAGCGCGGAAGGGGGGGGGGGCAGAAGGCTTTGTCCCCCTGTATTTCCACACAGTGGAACGCTAGGAGTGATCGATGCGACGCCTACCGTCAAGAGCGGCAGATGTGCGCTCTATCACAGCGTTGCGGAGAGGAGGAATGGAGGCATCACAGGTGTGCTGCCTACTCCCTCCGTGACCTGACATCACTTCACCTTGGCCGAGCGGGAAATCGTCTGCTGCAATCGCATGCGCAGGGCATCAAATTGTGTTCTGCATAAAACACCCGTGCACTTCAATACGTTCAGCCAAACGCTAGGTGGGTTCGATGAGACGCCGGCCGTGGAGACCGCCAGTCGCTCGACCACGAAGAACGTAGCCAGGGATGGATGGAAACAACTTTTATTTAAAAACAATCTTCCAGGGTGGTCCCCTACTGGTCCAGGAGTCCACGACCTTTTGCTCCACGAAAAGCCCGATCCACTGGCCATTTCTCGGCGGCTGGCTCAGCGGTCCGTAAAGCAGCCTCCCAGAAAGAATGAGTGTTATTGGGGATGGGAGGTAGTGCCTGTGGGGAAGGACATTCCCAATGGTAGTGGAAAATTGTGGATCCGGGCACGCCACAGGTTTTATAGTGACGAGGAAATGTGGGTGAAGCCATGAGAGACGGTAGGCTGAAATAAAGCAGCCCGTCTGTAATTGTCGCCAAGTGGCGCTGGATAAGGGCGACAAGGTACAGTTGGGTGGTGGTAATGCCATGCGGCTTAGTTTGGTTTGTAGAATGTTGTAATTTGGAGATATGTATAAAGGACTGATGGGGCCTCGCGAAGGTGGTCGTGCCTGATCGTCCGGGGTCCAGGAGGAGAGTTCTCGGGCCAGCGCATGAACGCGCTCATTACCGGGGATCGGGGCATGCCCAGGGATCCACGGGAGAGTAGCAGTTCGGTGGAGAGAGGTGGTTGAGGCAAGCATACGGTGTGTGGCCGGCGTCGCCACGCCCTTTAGATAGTTGAGATGTGCGGCCTGGGAATCTGTACAAATTTCGGTTATGTTTTTTTCAATGGAGGAGTGGGCCAGCGCAAGTGCGAAATGCACCTTTTCGCTTTCGACAAGGGTTGACCAGAGCTAAAGCACCAGAATTTTTTTTTCTTGCCGTCGCTGAGATATTTTGTACCATCTTCGAGTACAAGCGCTAACACACGTCGTCGGCTTTGCTCGTAATTGGAGCAATCACGCTTTCGCATTAAAAAAAACATTTCTCAGCACACGGGCCCGCAGAATAATAATATCTATTATTATTATTATTAGTAGTAGTAGTAGTAGTAGTAGTAGTAGTAGGAGAAGTAGTAGTATTAGTGGAATTGGAAACAATAATGTGTATTAGCTCAGATAATCCAGGATATACATAGTTTCATATGACGTCACGCCAGCTACTTCCGCCGGATGTCCGCCATTGCCAGGTACTGAAGATAGCTGGGCTATACAGGCTGGGCTCACGGCGCTTGCGCGTTCGTTCGCTGCTCTGTTCCACTCAAGACGATAGCAAACGCCGACCGTCATGAGTTTTGCCGCTCCTATTTCGATGAGCTTGTGGGGATTACGCAGGCTCGGTACGAATTCAAGGTGGAAATGTGCGGCGGCGTGGAGCCCTACACATTACGCGTTGGGATGGACTCCGATCCTGATGCCGACTTGCTGCCAAGCACGACGCACGTTGATAGCATTAATTACGTAGTGCTATCAACTAGCTACGTGTCTCTTCAGCACATGAAGGCATACAAGTCTCTTGAGGCCCATAATTACTTCATCAGTGCGCGGGTAAAAAGTGCGACTGCTTTGCGAGTGCCATCGAAACGTGTCGTCGTTCTGAGCGAGGTGAGCTTCCTTAACGTCGAAGCTTGCATGCGCGGAAACGCGCGTTTGTGTGTCCGTGTATTAAAAATATCGATTTGTTCTGTAATATTTGTGTCTTACGTGCCGCCCGCAGCAGGCATTAGACTGTGCGGTCGCTTTGTTTCGAATGGCAGATACAAGTTCGTGTATGTAGGTTACTTCCGAGTGCAAAATGATTACAATTAAAAGAAATGGAGCTATCGGCATGCGCTTACAGCCTAAGATTAAATGCTTGATTTCACTGTAGCCTTAAAATAATGAATAAATTCGTAGTTGGGTGTTTGACGTGCTCATGCTGCAGCTGGGCAACTAGCCATGCCGTAAAGTCACGCATGCCATTGACCTGAAATGTCCGAGAGAGTGTATGAACGCGCATGCTTCATCAGCTGGTAACATTACCAGGCAACTGCTTCGCGAGACAGTGGTGTACAGTATTTTTTCCCCGAGGACACGCATCCCGTTAACTTTTTCGGGCGATAATTTGTTTGTGTATTTTGTTCCAATCTAAATGCGGCTGCCGGGGCCGGAATCATACTAGCAATCCTCAGGTTAGTGACATCTTATGAAGGATGTAGATTGCTGTTAGCACATAATCACTGGTCATTTTTTCTCAGGTCTCCCATTCACAAAGGTTAAGGGAGGCAAAACTGAAGGTGTGGGTTCTGGCTGCGCCTGATGAAGACATCGTGACAGCGCACTGCACTTGCGTGGCATGCGCAGGCGAAGCCTGCTCTCACATTGGTGCTACATTGTTAACTGCTGAGACGGCAGTACGTGTCATAGACTCACGAGTGTGCACAGACATAAAGAACATGTGGCTTCTTGCGCACAGCTGTGGGGCTGGCAATAAGAGGATCAGAGACATTCACTTTTCGTCATCAAAGAAAAGGAAGCAGCGTATGGATAGTATTGACCTGAAGCCAGGCGTTGAGCACGTACCTGAAGGCCTACCACAAGCATTACCACCTGTGCCACCCCCGACAGAAGATGAGCTGAAGGCATTTCACAGTAAACTTGCGGATGCTGGTGCTACACAGTACATTGCTACACAGTACATGCTGCATCCACAGTACATCGCCATGTTTGAGCCACCGTGCAGAAGAGAACCTCTTCTCCTTCGTGATTTGTTATGCTTAGAAGCACAGCCGGAAGACCTGCCTACATTAATCTGCCGTGCTGAGAAAACTGTTGCCGAACTTTCGATCAGCAAAGAGATGGTGAAGAGCGTTGAGGAATGCGCGCGGGAGCAATCGAAGTGTGGAAAATGGTACGCTTATCGGGCATTGCTTCAGTCATGAGGAATTTATTCTTCACAAGTGTGCATAAACCATCATTGAGTTTTAAAAAAAATGCTATCCAGAGCAACACACCTTTTCCAATCCAGCCACAGCGTTGGGATTACAACACGAGGCTGCTGCAATCGCAAGCTACGCCGAGGAAATGATAAACCACCACAAAGACTTCATCCATCAAAAGACTGGAGTTTATTTAAGTGTACGTGCCCATATATGGCAGTTAGTCCAGACAGTTCTGTATCATGTACATGCTGCAGAATGGACACTGTGGAACTGATATGTCCCTTTTCACTCTGCAACTGTACGATACTAGAAGCTGTGAAGGACTGCGATATCTGCTTGGATGAAACTGATGGCTGCCTGCGTTTAAATCGACAGCACTCTTATTTTATTCAATTGCAAACCTAGATGGCAGTGTGTGGCGTTACATACTGTGATTTGGTTGTATGGACTCCATTCTCAGTATGTGTACAACGCGTGGAGAGAAATGAGTCGTTTTTTCAGAATATTGTCCCAGCAGCATTAGATTTTTTTACTCGTTCAATCCTGCCAGAGCTTTTCACTCAACACTTCTCAGAAAAGATAACAAGAAAGCCAACAGCTGACGCCAACGTATTCTTCTACTGCCAAGGTCCAGAGGCCAGGAAGATGCTTGTTTGTGATGGCCCACAGTGCAGCTGTGGGCGGTTTCACTACAGTTGCTTGGGGATTAAGCGAGCCCGAAAGGGGAAAAAATGGTTCTGCCAAGAGTGTTCCACAGTCAAGAATAATGTCTTCCAGAGAGCTATGTGCCTTGTTTCTGTATTGTTTCCAGCTGGAGAGCTTTACGCCTGCCATAATGTATTGTTAATAAGCATAGCATTTACTTCAAGTATAGCCTCATGTAACATACCATGCACGGCAGCCAAAAACACCTAAACACGTAAACTTGGGCTTTTTTGTACATCGACTCCTGGTCAAAAGCACCTAAAATTGAGTTAGTTAATTCACAGTAGTACATAACAAAGATCAATGAACACACTGCACCGCAGATATTGATTGATATGTATGCATCATACAATTATCAGACAAGGTTCATAATTACTAGGTCAGCTTGTTCCATGCTTTCCCTTTAACTAGAAATCAAAGGGAACAAAATTTTACCCCTTTCTAAAAGGTCCACATGTATACAGAGAAGAACTGATGAGACTTCATACGCAAGACATGCAGTAGGCACAAAACAGTAGATATGTGTCTCATTTATTAGCACTATGAAGATGGCCATATACAGTCCACTTTTAGTAAATAAATAAAATGGGTACACATCTAAAGAACAGGATCAGTAATGAGAATTTAAGGAATGCATGCAATGGTAACAAAAGACATTTGTCTTATTTCGAGCAATATGTAGGTGACCATTTTCAGTCTACCTTGGACAAAAATGCAAGATTAACAATGAACATAGAGCTGTGCTTATGAGTTGCAACGGCAACGCACCAGAAGTCAAAACACCTCAGTTCACAAGCAGTGCAAACCAAGTGGTGCTGGAAACGTGCATACTGCAATTGTTGACGAGAGAATACCTGAAACGTTAAGCCCGTTTTGTGCTTTATATGAAGGCACGCCTAATTTAATGAAGGAAGAAACTTGCTGGTTCACTGTGAACGCGTTTGCATTTGATATTGAGCACATAAAAAAACATTTGTCTAAAGCCTAAACGCTGAGGTAGCCGCATATCATGAAAATGTTTTTCACATAAGCTTACAAGCACACTGCATGGCTTCATGAGCAAGGCATTGCAGATGGCTACACGATTAAACATAGACCCTCAAACAGCAGTAACCACAACATTACTGCAGACACAGGCTATAAAGGCAAACACGAAGACTATCAAAAATAGTTTCAAAAATTCATGCAGATGCTTGCTGGTTTGCAGGTACTACGGATGGGCAGACGTTTGTGAGGGCACAGCACACCAACACAATTTTGTCTAGTAGGGAGTACCTGTGTCCCGGCTTGCATGCCACAAAGTCAATTGGCTGTACAGCCTTCATTATAGTGTACTTATTCGATACCAGACCAATCACCCGTTCTACATGAATTCGTACATTGGCAAGCCATCTGGTAGTTTCCACTTCTAAACAGTACACTGCCTTTTGCCTTTAGTGAAGGCAGGAATGTGCAGTTTAGCTCAGTAGAGCCCTAAAGTATCGGCTATATCAAAACCCCTGTCTGCGAGGACAACGTCACCTTGTGCTAAATTATCTAAAATGCCACAATTTTCAGTGATGACTTTGTCACCTGTCCTGCCACCACAGCCATCTGAATTGAAGGATATGACTCCTTGTGGGAAATGTCCTATAGGATGCTTTATTTATTTATTTTTTAGGTACTCTATGGGCCCAGCTGGACATTATATAGAGGGGGAAAGCAAATAACAAAATACTCAAGGGTTCGCTTCATACATAATACTTCGAGGTATTGCTGCCCTTGTAATTAGACCACATCTCACTCCTTGCCTCAAGTGATGTTGGCCTTTTAATCCTGATTTCAAAACAGCCTATAATAACTGTCACCTTTAACTCAAAAGAATCGAGGAATGCCTTTGGCATAGCCTTTTGAATCTCCTGTCTCGAAGGCCATCTAATTTGCGATTTCAAACAGCAAAAAGACGCGTCCAGCCATTTGTCATAAAATTCTGCTCACTGTCGAGTCTGAAACAGAGAAACGGTATGCAAGATCTTGCACAGCGAAATTCCACTTAAGCTTCATAAGGAACACAATAAATTCCTCAAACTTTCCAAAGCCATTTCGTACCGTGTGCTTTACATGACATTCAACAAGCTCTAAAACTGCAAACAGCATAGAAAACTATTCAATCCCGTATGAAACGTAACCTTAGCGTCGTCACCATGAAATGATGACTGACATCTCTAGCTTGTTTTTTTTTCTGCCCTTGTGGCACCCAGCTCTGCAGGAAGTCGCTTGTTATCGTCCTCAACAGCTTGAATGTTTTGTAAAGTCATGTCAGTCTGTACTGCTATCTCTGGCGCATGGGAAGTAAAATTATTGTTAGCTCTACAGGTTACCGAAATTGTAATATCGCACTTATGAGGAAGTTGTATTTTGTGTGTTAGACCCGCCCTGCTCTCGACTCCAGGCGCAAGCTGCAGCTTTCGTGCTACGGGTCATCTGCAGGCGTCACCTCTCCAGTGCATTCGTGCGTCACCTCTCCAATGGGCGCCGCTGCATCGGCGGTAGCTCTAGCTGCTGCTTTCTTCTGCCGCGCCTTCGTCCGTGTAAAACTGGCATGCCAACAGGTGGTCTTTGGCCGGGCCCGTAACTCAGGTGCTGCGTCGGCGCCCTGTCAGGGTTCGCGTCGTCCATAAGGCCGTAAGGTCTACCCGGAAAATTTAAAGTTGGTGCTGTGCGCACAGTGTTACGCACATTGACTCAGTTTGCTACGAACAACACCGTCTCAGCAAACACAAGGGCCACGGCGAGGCTCGTGTACCACAGTTCATTACCAGCTGCAGCTGCCGTGGTAAACACCTCCGACGGCAACCGTATGTAGGCTTATGTCAATCAATAAAGTTTACTTTTTCTTACCTGTGGTAAAGTGCCCACCACATACGCAAACGTTTTTCAGGTTTTTCAAGTCTTTCCGGTTGATCCGTGTGAGCCAAATGCTTCGGCGCTTCTCCGAAAAGAGCTTCGTGCGCTCGCATTGCCAGCTAATCTGTTTCGGTAAACAGATCGCCGCTAGGGGCCCGATTGAGCGGACATGTCTCGCATCGACTCCGCCAATTTCTTGCTCCTGAGCCCAAATAAATCTTCCCAAGGACCTATCAAGACCCTCAACGGATCCAGGAAGGTACATGGGCCCTAACCGTTACCATATTTTTGATGTGCCCGATTATTGACAAGAAGTGACCAGTGAAAACGTCTCCGCCATCTGCGCCGCTGCGCTAAGCCTCACATCATCGAGACGAGCCTCGCCGGCGCGCTGCGTTCCTCACTCACCGGCAGCGCACCTACCCCGAACAGCCATGGAGGTGCAAGCGCAGGGCGAAGACCTCCGACCCAGTGAGTGGACCCCGATACTACGCGCGTACAAGGGTAGAATCTTATGCTCAGAAGCGCTGGCCATATCCCCACAAGCAGCGTCTGCTCCATCTAACCCTATGGCGTCCGCGTCCGCTCCCCCTGCCACCATCAAGCCTACATACAGGCCTCAACAAGAACAGCTGTGCGCGACGCGCGCCTTCGCACAACGAAGCAAACAACTTGCTTCACTCCCTCCCGGCACTATACGGGTCGTTTACCGACCAAGATGAGGCCTCACTTCGCCACTCCTGCAAGCCCTGCAAGTCAGCGCTGCTGGCCGTGACCTCGGGGATATTCACCTGAGGATCCACCCTACGAATAACACCTTCACGGTCGTTACACCGCACGAAACAACCGCCCTTCACCTCGTCCAGCTCAGGGAAGTGGTCCTCCAAGAGACCGTTTACCCTGTCGCAGCCTACATTGCACCACCGGCGGCTGCTATGCGTGGAGTAATCTCGCAAGCCTACTGGGAGGAGACGCCGGAGCAGATGCTACGGGACCTCCAGACCCGTAGACCGTACGCTGATATCATTGCAGCCCGCAGAACGGGCAGGACTCCTTCCGTACTGATCACGTTTAAGCAGGGGCCAGTCCACATACTATACGCTACATGAGTGTAGTGTACAGACTTTCCTCCGTTGCAAACGAACAAGAACGACCTTCCTCCGCTGAAAACGACCCTCCCGTCTACTGCAACATCGGCCTCCAAGGCTGCCGGGACGAACACCAGGGCCTCCCAGGAACAGGACGTGAGGGCTCTGCGAGAGGAGGTAAAGCTGCTCAGGGCAGCCCTCGTTACCGCCACCTCTGCTGTATCTCCCCATCCATCACCCTTGCCTCTTCACCCACCCAACCCGCCCAACCTCCCCCTAAAAAAGAAGGCCTGATGAGAGTCCAGTCGAACCAATAGACCTAGGCGCCAAATTTCAGGCCTTCGCCCAAAACTTGGAAGCGAGGCTCACAGAGCGCATTACTGCGCCGCTCAGTGCACAGTGGCAATTATGATTGAATCTATCATTACCCGTCTAATGGATAGTGTCCTATGTAGCATCATGACCAAGGTAGAGGAGTGCTTATCTCGCCTCGCTCCTGGACTCTCAACGTACTATCCACCCACAGTCCCACTCTCCACACTCCTCCTTCGCCTCACTACCCAACAACATGGCTCCTCCGACGGGCCTTAATTCTTTACAGATTATTCAGTGGAATTGCAGGGGCTTTCGGCGAAAGCGCGATCCTCTGCAGCAAATTATCACAAGTTTGTTATCCCCACCAGACATTATCACCTTTCATGGCACCAATGTTTGCAGGCAGCTGCCAGGATACGCTTTTATCCCCTCAGACCCCACTGATCTTCCTCGGGTAGTCCCATATGTCAGTAAATCCTTGCATTTCGTGGAGCACGTAATTATCTCCCCTATCGCTAACAACCTTAACGAAGTCTTACCGCCCACCCCTGCAAAATCAACCCTGCTTTTTCTTAACTGCTACCTTCTCCCACGTCAGCCAATTAATTTATTCCTCTCACTTCTAAATCAGCAACCCAGTTGGCCGGATCAAACCCGTACTTATTGGTGGAGATTATATTTGCGCTCACGTGGACTGGGGCTATCGGCGCACCAGCAACAGAGGCACTGTTTTATACAATGAGAAGCTGGCGCTCCACCTCACCATCTTTAATGATTTCAGCTTACCTACGCGGATTGGTAAAAGTGTTACAGCCGATACTAGCCCAGACCTCACGCTTGGTAGAAACTTGACCACCTGCCGTGGGAAAGAATGCATTCCACACTAGGCAGCGCTCATCACCTAATTCGAATAACGCTAAACTATCGCCGATCTCAGCGCAAATTTACCGTTAAGCACGCTAATTGGGACGCGCTCCGCAAATTCAAACAAGCGCAGCCAACACAGGCCCGCTCCTACCTAGACACCTGGATTATTCAGTTGCAAAAAGACATTCGCCAACACACTCAAACGCTCGACTCCACCCCATACACCCCTGTTATTGACAGCAAGCTCGCCCACCTCCTCCAAGCACGGGACAACATAACGCAAAGGTGGAAGACTCAGAAAAGCAATAGGAGACTAAAACTCAAACTTGCCCAGATTCAGTCCAAATAGTACAATGTAGTGCCACTCTTTGCAAAGCTAACTGGGCTCAGGTTTGTGACGGCCTCCGCGGCAATCTCTCCACAACCCGCGCCTGGCATCTGTTACGGCACATGCTAGACCCCACGCAATCCAAATCTCAGACGCGCCTTATCATTCCCCGCCTCGCTCTCAACCATCGACAGGACACCGACGCCTTCATCGCCCAGGTGAAATGCACCTATACAACCCCCGGCCTCCCTTGCAAGTATCCTGATTATGCGGGCCCACCCCAGCCCGAGCTTGACGCCCTTATTTCAGAATCAGAATTTCGCGCCGCCCTATTGAAATTAAGGAATACCGCTCCCGGAGATGATCAAATTACCAATGCAGCTATCAGAAATCTGGACGATGCTTCCACCTCTGACTTAGTCAACTGCGTTAACGAATGTTGGGAGGCAGGTACTCTCCCTGCCTCGTGGAAGCATGGAAACATTTTAACCCAAAACCCCACAAGCCTATCACTCTAGAAACCATCCGCCCCATTTCTCTTACATCTTGTCTAGGCAAGGTCTTCGAGCCCATAATTGTTGCTCAGCTGACAACGTACATGGAAGACAACCACGTTTTCCCCACAGAATGCTCGGCGCTCGTGCGCATCCTCGGCGCAGGACGCCCTACTTCAACTTGCGCATGACAAGCTTGATAATACCATCCCCCACCACACTAAAGCTATCCTGGCAGCTTACATCACCAAGCCATTTGAGATAATTCGACACGATGTCATCTTTCGGGAACTGCAGGCTCTACAGGCAGGCCCTAAAACCTACAACTACGCTCGCGCGTTTCTCTCGCACAGCATTGCATCCCTGGACATAGATCAGATTACCACACCCCTTATACACTCAGAGAGCTCGGAACTCCTCAATGGACGGTCCTTTCTTCCCTTTTCTTTAACGTTGCTCTCATCCCTCTAGCTCACAACTGGCACTAATCACACACCTAAAGCATACCCTGTACGCTAATGATATTACCACATGGACCACTCATGGCTCTGACGGGGAAATTGAGGAAACTCATCAGTTATCAGCACACACCATCTACTCTCACTCGTCATCGATTTGGCTCGAACGTTCCCAATCTATGTACGCGCTCTTCCTAATTAGGCCAAAATCTGGCGCTAACTCGCCCATCCAAATATATTTAAAAGGATCCCCTATCCCCAACACATCCATCCTCCGCATCCTTGGCCTCCACTTACAGGATTCTGGACGAAATGAACATACCCTTAAAAGACTCAAGGCCTCCACGCAATCCGTGTTGCACCTTCTGCGCTGTGTCCTCCCTTAACAAGGGTTTAGACGAAGCGGACAACATGAAAGTAGTGCATGTATTTACGCTTAGCCGCATTATATACGCAACCCCATATCTCAAATTGAACCACACGGAAACCGAACGCGTGAACGCAATGATCCGCCTTTCGACTAAGGCAGCCCTAAAGCTACCTAGTAGCACTAGCAGAGCCAAACTTGTTGCACTATGCATACATAACACCATTCAGGAACTAGTTGACGCGCACCTTCAGACACATTACCTTGGACTTGCCGCGAGCGCCACTGGCCGCCATATACTCTCTTCCCTTCTGACATTTTCTGACATTTTCAGAAGCGCTAAAACACCGAGGACGCAGAGGGAACAGACAGGGACGAGCGCTACTTCCAACTGTTTATTTCGTAAAACCGCAAGTGCTTTAAACAGTTCTCGAACGCTTTTATGACACGGCAGTAAACTACACGTGCGAGAATACACAGTATAGCTACCGAGACTAAAAGAACCAAGGAGATAAGTGCACGATTACGTTGATACCCTGAGGAAGGCAAGTTCTTTTTTTGACAATGAAATGGACGGTGAGCTTACACAAGTGCTACCCAGTGATGCTATGTTCTGTGCTTCTATAATCTCTCGGGTTAGTTGATCACGACTACGTCCGATGATGTGGCACTGATTTAACAATGGAGCACAATTGCGGCACTTACTGCAGTGAATGGCTAGGTTGCTTCCGTAGGAATTTTTAACATTGTTGTTGTGCTGGCGTAGCCGGTCATTGAGACAACAGCCCGTTTGCCCGACATACTTTTTGCCACAAGATAGAGGAATGCAGTACACAACACAGTCTACACAGTCCACGTACGCTGTTTGGTGTTTGATACCACATAATTGTTTGCCAGAAGAGTAGGGTTTCGTCAGCTTGCAAAGTTTGTTTAGCTTGTTAGGGGCCGTGAAAACAACTCTAACATCTGCTTTCTGCGCTACCTTTTTTAGGTTGTGTGAAACAGTGTGCACGTAAGGGAGCACAGCAACCTTTTTTCTCTCACTAGACTTATTTGCGATTTCGTCGCGACCGTTCAGGTTCCTAAGGACGCGTTCTGCTACCGAGATCTGAAGTGGAACCGGGTAACCAGCGGCGGATGACCGGTTCACTTGTTTATGAAAACTACGGGGCATGCAGTGGTGACAAGATTTCGTCAATGCATTCCTGAAACAAAGTGCAATCACTCCTCGCTTAACAAGCTTAGAGTGGGCGGAGCGGAAAGCTAAGAGGGGTTTATTGCCGCGAGGTTCGTAGCTCCAGCAAACGTGGTTGTCGGTGAGTGAGAAGTTTATATCGAGGAAGCGGATTTCCCCGCCAGATGGTAGTTCATGGGTTAGTTCCTTCGCATCAACATACCCGCTAACTAGTCAACCTTACAGCCATCCCTCGACTCATCCATACACCTCTCGCAGTGGAACCCTTTCCTCGAAACGTCCATCCCCAATATCACATCCCTCGCCGCGTAGCTCGCGCTAATGCCCTCCATAAGTATTATGGGCAAGCCCGCGATGCCGTTTGGCAAGACGCCGCATGTACAGCGCATGAAGCGGTAGCAGTTGCCTACAATCCAACCCTACCTCACACCCTAACTCACCGTCTTCCCTCGGGCTCTACGCCTAAGGAAGCCGAGGAGACCGCCATCGCCCTAGCCCTTGCACATTCGGACGCCTAATACATCTTCAGTGACTCCAAAACGGCTCTGTACAAGTTGGCCAGGGGCAGGATTCACGCCCCTGCCTGGCAATTGTTGAACACCCCTACCCAAAATTTACCGCGTAGGGTAGACCTTCAGTGGGTGCCGGCTAACTCTGGGAACACTGGAAACGAGGCTGCCGATAAACTGGCCCGAGGTGTGATTTGCCGGGCTGAGGACAGTTTCGATCCAGGATTCTCGAGGAAGTGGGCGCACACCTTTGCGGAGCTCACTCAAATACCCCGTATTGACCGTCGGACTTACCCTCCTTCCCACCCCTCTCTTACGCACTCCCAACAGATCCTCTTCAGACGCATCCAGACCGGCTCTCTGCCATCCCCTCAGCTTTTATCTCACTATTGCGGCACATCTCCTTCATGCACCCTATGTGGTGACCCCCACGCCACACTCTCCCATATCCTTTTCGGCTGCCCTGCTGACCCTCTCCCTCGGGGACAGCATGCCATCTCGAGCTGGGAGGACTGGGAGGTCCTGCTTATGTCTGCAGACCCGACATCGCAGCTTGCTGCGATGACTCGGGCTGCCGACGTCATGTCCCGGCATGACCTAATTGATATAGTGCGGGACCGCGCAGTGGCCCAGGGACCCAGCTTGGTCTAAAACTCACTTGTTCAATAAAGTTTTTCTGTCGGTCGGTGAACAGTGAATTCCAAAGCCCAGCTAGGTGTTTTTAAGCAGAAGACTTGCTTCTGCTTGCGCAGCCGAACGTGGCACACATTGGCATGATGACACCGCGCAGAACCAGAAATATGAACGCACGGACGGACCGCGTCCCCTGTAAGTTTTGTAAGTTTAGTTTGAGTGGCTGGGTGCTCTGCATCCGCGGTAAAGTGTTCTATTACACTTTACCCGCGGTTCCGCCCAGGATCTAAACAAGGCGCACGTATCCCAGAAGCCTTCGTATGCGACGTCCGTGAAAACTATGTATACAAAGCCAAAGCGAGATTGAGGTCTCCACTGACCAACAGAGCCGGTTGTGCGCATCTCCTTTCGTGAAAATGAACGGCCTTTGAAAAGTTGTCCACGCCAATGTACTCTATGTACGCCGTTGGCTCACTTGTTCTGTTTGGCTTTGAGAAAAGGGAATAGCACAGTAACGGTATCACATATATCGGTTGACACCCGAACCGCGCCATAAAGGCAGGGGTGAAGGAGGGAGGGAAAGAAGGAAGAGAAAACTGAAAGTAGGATTTTCGAGGAAAGGCGGGGTGGTGCACAGCGGCGGAACACCAGTGGCTCGGTGCTACTAGTGGCGCACGTGCAGTAGTGACTACGGATCGAGAGAGAGGGAATTTACGAACGGTAAGGCGACGGAGTCGGCGGCGGCCACCTGCGCCCTGCATGACGTCACTCGTGCTTCGATATACGCCGGCTCGCGCGAAGCGCGGTGCTGACTAGCGTAGTGAAGCTTTTCGCTTCGAAATTATTTTTTGGGTAAAGGAAATGTTGCAGTATCTGCCTCACATTTCGGCGCCGACACCTGAACCGCGCCGTAAGAGAAGGGATAAAGGAGAGAGTGAAAGAAGAAAGGAAGAAAGAGGTGCCGTAGTGGAGGGCTCCGGAATAACTTCGACCACCTGGAGATCTTTAACGTGCACTGACATCGCACACTCGGGCGCCTTAGCGTCTCGCCTCCATCGAAACGCATTCGCTCCGGACCGCTTCGTTTCAATGAAGGCAAACGCTCAGGCGCCCGTGCGAGCCTCAACTAATATCTTCCATTTTGTGCCAATAAAGTTGTAACCATCACCTTTGGAATCCTTTCGACTAGCTGAGTATCTTTAATTTCCAATGACATTGCACAGAACACGGGCGCCTTTTGCGGTTCACCTCCATCGAAATTGTTACGCCGCGATCGGGTTCGAATGGGTGGAGTAAAGGGTTAAAAGTCTCGCACAATTTTTTCAGAAAAAATCTTAGCCCAAAATTGCGAGACTTCCTCCAGTGCAGTGCAGGACAAGTCTGAATGGCAGTTATTTTTTTCACAAAAATTAGCTGCTGTTTAACTACTGCTGAACCTATTTAGAGAGCGAAAGTGGTGTATCGAGCAACTAGACGTGGGTTGGCGTCTGTATCGTTGAGTGCTTTCCGCACACTAGATAGGCAGCGCGCACGCCCTGGCAGCTGGCAGTTAACCTTATGGTTGGTTGTGGGCGGTTAATCATCCAATGAACGCTGTCGTTTATTGCTCCCGTGCTGCTTTCTGCCACAGCGTTGTCAGCGCTAATGCATGCAACCCACATCTCTCCCTAGTTTCTCCACGTAGATAGGTAATTGGTTTTATTAAATTAATAATAATAAAGAACGAAATGATCTTTCCTAGCCACGGCATCTGCCATCGATACCGAAGCAGCTGAACTGAGGCAGCGGAAATAAAAGATAGCAGGCAGAATGTGTCCAGGTTGTGCGAGTGATTAGCGCATGATGGAGCAATAAAAAAATTAAAGGACGCTTAAGCTTCGCCTTCAAGATTGGAACTCGACAGCGTGTTGCAGCACTGGCAGAAGTCCACTGAACTCCATCGGCCGTTCGGCGCGACGCCTTGTCCATTAGACAATTCGCTCTGCTACGTACGGTGAAACAGACGCGTGGAGCGGAAACCCACGTAGAAGCACTTTCAGGCGCCTTGCCGAAACACGCGGTACTATAGTTGCAGTCGTAGTTTGTCGGAACATCGTTCTCGACAAACCCGATGCCACGAACGCCACCATGTCTTCTGCGCTTAATGAACGGTCAGCAAGCCGCAAGCTTCGTGGTTAACGCGCTTTGGATGTGCGCTGCGTTGTTCGCCGCTCACCGCGTGATCCCTGCGTGCCTGCCTGCACGGCCCCACAGCGCCCGAACGAGAGAGATGTCAGACGCGTCACTTACTTTCCTCAAAATCAGTTTTAATTTCATTTTCCTTTCTTTACAGCGCGGTTTGATTTTCCACAGAGATATGTGAAGCAGGCTTCACTTCCTTTCCTTGACAACAATTTTCATTTCGTTTTCCTTCCCTTGCGGTTTGGTCCGGGTTATCCACCGAAATATTTGACAGGCGTCCCTACCCTTCCTTGCGCTGCAGTCGTGCGCTATCTGTTGGGGCAGTGCCTTACACTGCGAGGAGTAATAATAATAATTGGTTTTTTGGGGGAAAGGAAATGGCGCAGTATCTGTCTCATATATCGTTGGACACCTGAACCGCGCCGTAAGGGAAGGGTAAAGGAGGGAGTGAAAGGAGAAATGAAGAGAGAGGTGCCGTAGTGGAGGGCTCCGGAATAATTTCGACCACCTGGGGATCTTTAAAGTGCACTGACATCGCACAGCATACGGGCGCCTTAGCCTTTTTCCTCCATAAAACCGCAGCCGCCGCGGTCGGGTTCGAACCCGGGAACTCCGGATCAGTAGTCGAGCGCCCTAACCACTGAGCCACCGCGGCGGGGACATTGCGAGGAGGAGGAAGGAGTTTTCGCTCACAGGGAGGAGGAGGGATTTCTCGCTCACGGCTGACGCCGTCGACGCCTGCTTTTCTGCGACACGATCTCCTTAACGCTGTCGCGTTAAAACACGCGCACAGCTCTATATTGATTACAACTACAGTGGGGGGTCCACTGGTTAATCGTCCAAAGTAGCACTCGCGCAGCGTTCGGTAACTGCGGGTAACTACCTGGCGGAAAACAGACTGGACATCAAGCCCGTCTGTTCGAGGAATGCACAGAGGTTCAGCAAGGTTCGGTCACGGGTGCGCGCACTGCCCTCCGGCCACAATAGCGTCTTGAGGGAGTCTGGTAGTATGCCCAGCGCCCTATAGGCCGCAAGGATACGCTGACGAACATCGGCGAACGTGGCACAGCGAGGGAGCAGGTACTCTAGTGTTTCCACTGCACCGCAACCGTCACACACATCACTCGTTGCGATTCTGTGTCACTTTCTTCGTTCCCAGAGCGAAACACAGCCAATGCGCGAACGGAGGATCATTGCACGTTGCGACCGCGTAAGTGCGCGACAGCCGTTGATGCTGTCGATGCGCTCACTTCCGGCGATGCGTGGGGTGGGGTGCAAGTTTCACAAATGGTCGTGCGTAACCGCACGCACGTCCTCCAGTGCATGGGGCAGATCGGTGGGACGTAATTGATGTGCAGCGGTCGCGATGTCATCAGCTTCTTCGTTGCCGGCGATGCCGCAGTGACCGGGCACCCACCATGCACGCACCTCAAAGCGTGGTTGAGGCGTCCACTGACACAGAGAGCCAGTTATGCGTCATTCATTTCCCCAAAAATCACCGGACTCTATAACCTTGTGAACGCAAGCGTCAATGAACACAATGAACGCCTACGACCTAAGGCTCCAGTACCAAGTTTCTGCCACAACGTTGTGAATGTCAACGCATTCAGCGCACATCTGTCATTAACGCTACGTAACTTAAAGCGCGGCTGAGGTGTCCATTGTCCCATAGGGCTGGTTATGTGCCTCTCCTCTCGAATCTCATGGTTTTTATCGGTTAATGCACAGCTGCAGCTCGGAGACGTGACGTGGTTATAAAACACGCCGAACAAGGAATGGAAGGGAGTAGTAAAGGTTTCGCTTTAATGTTTACTGATTTCCTACTTTAGCAAACCTCGGCTGCCGCCGCGGTGGGTCAGTAGTTAGGGCGCTCGGCTACTGATCAGGAGCTCCCTGGTTTGAACCCGACCGCCACGGCTGCGTTTTTATGGAGGTGAAACGCTAAGGCGCCCGAGCGCTGTGCGATGTCAGTGAACGTTAAAGATCCCCAGGTGGTTGAAATTATTCCGGAGCCCTCCACTACGGCACCTCTCTTACTTTCTTCTTCCAATTCCTCCTTTATCTCTTCCCTTACGGTGCGGCTCAGATGTTCAACGATATATGAGACAGATACTGCGCAATTTCCTTTCCCGAAAAACCAATTATTATCATTGAACCGCGGCTCCTCTATTCATTACGAGGTAGAAATGTAATGCTATAAGTTCTGCTTGCAATATAAACTCTTTGAAGTCAAAGGTCATTTGAATGCAAACATTAATTTTAAGATGTAAGAAGGACGTGCGATGCATGCATTTTTCATGCAACTTGTCCACAAGCGTTGAGGAAGCTGTGCAAAAATTACTACATTTCTTTCAAAAAAGTAGAGCACTTCTGGCCGTTCTGTGCAGTAGCAAGCACGGCGTATTCGCCCCTAATTTTTGGCTTCATTACGCGGTTCCTCTGTAGCTTCAGTCTCGATTTCTTCTTCGGAGTGTTGTTTTCCGACCGCAGTCTTGTTCCTAATCTTATTCAAAATTTAACTCCACCATGAAGAAGTGAACTGGCATACGACTAAACTTCTGGCCTAGACTTTATTTGGTTGGCGGTGTAAAGCTGCCATAATCATGTTCTCTGAAAGGTGTACTTGCACGTGTGGTCGGCTGTGCGTAGGCGCCTACTCATCTTAATTTTTTTTCTTAGTGCGGAAAAGCTCAGGGGTTATTTCGGTGTTACTATACATCGAACACCTTGCAAACTAACGTTAAGTGGATTCGGCTGACGGTAGTTCGACATTTTTATTTGTAAAAAGGAGGATACAATTGCTAAGTTGCGCACTGTAACGAGATTGTGAGCACAATTTTGGTGTTTGGTTAATTTTTTTTTGTTGAGTAGCAGCAATCAAAAGAGGCTTTTAACCTCTGCTTCGCTCTTAGCTACAGCTTTGCATGACTCACTAAATTTTGTTTGTTTAGGTTATTGTCCTCTTCAGTCAGCATATACAATAACGACTGGGAATAGAACATTGTCTTTCTTGGTGTAATTTCCATGCGTAACGCGCCGAAGCTTGAACTGGCGCCGTTAAATAATCGCTTTCGGTCAAAGCAGTGTGAAAAAAAATTCAAGCGGTCAAAGACCAAAACCCAAATTTACTCAGCCCTGTTTGAAGCAACACGTAGTTAATTTAGGAAGCTACGCAGCTGCATCGAAACGCAGCCGCCGTGATCACGGGTTCGAACGCGACCGCAGTTAGCGGCGTTTCGTTGGAGGCGAAACGCTAAAGCGCCCTTGTGCCGTGCGATGTCAGTGTACCTAATAAAGATCAACAGGAGGTCGAAATTATTACGGTCGCCTCCACTACTGCACCTCTTTCTTCTTTTCTTCTTTCACTCCCTCCTTTATCCCTTCCCTCACGGCGCGGTTCAGGTGTCTGCCGATATGCGAGACAGATACTGTGCCATTTCCTTTCCCAAAAAACAAATTTTGCAATTTTCAACGAGCAGAGGTAAGGGCACGGCAGCTCACACCTGATATGAAGCTGCTCAATCTGCGCGAGAAGAGAGATCGCGCAGAGCGACGGGCGCGACGGACTGACAGAGCCGCCGACTGGACTGTCTACAACCGCTTGGACGCAGCAGCGCGCCGCCACGCCAACAAGCTATACCGCCGGCAGTGGGCTTCGCTATGCCAAAGGATGGAGGAAGATGTCAACTCGCGGAGGCTGTTTGACACCCTGCGGCGCATCACCGAACCACAGGCAAACCGTCAACCGCTGGCCGCCCTCGCAATCTCCAGTGGGCTCAGCTTTGTAGAATTGGCAGAGCGGTTTGCCGATCGATTCGCGCCGCCCAGCCCCGCAAACGCCGCTAAACATAGCTGCTCCTGAGAGCCCCAGAAGCGACGCCAGTCCCTCGCCCGTCGCCTCGGAAGGTCCCTGTGATGCGCCGTTCACCGCGGCGGAATTGAACAATGCGCTGCAGCGCTGTCGCCGCCGCACGGTGCCCGGACCGGACGGGGTGACATACCAAATGCTGCGAAACCTGGACGCGCAGCAACGACAGATCCTCCTGCAGCAGATCAACCCGGTGTGGGAACGCGGGGAGCTACCGGAGGATTGGCGAACCGCGGTCGTTTGTCCCATCCGAAAGGCAGGGCGCCCACCTACGGAGCTGAGCGGATACCGGCCAATGGCATTAACATCGGCGGCAGGTAAGCTCATGGAGCATATGGCGTTGCAGCGTCTGAACGAGCGGGCTGCGGAGGCTGATTTGTTTGACGAGCGGCCGACGGGTTTCCGTGGGATGCGGTGCACGGCTGATTCTATATCGGACGTTGTTACAGCGCTGGAGCATGCCAGGGCAGCAGGCCAGGTTGCGCTGCTGCTGCTACTGGACGTCTCGAGCGCTTTTGACAGCGTTCACCGCGCACCAATTCTCGCGGTGCTTGAGGGGGCTGGTGTGAGCGGGCGCCTTTTGCGATACGTTCGTGGCTTCCTGAGCGGGCGCACCATGCGCGTACGAGTAAGGGGTAAGCTCTCCAAGCCTCGCCCGGTGGACATGGGCGTGCTGCAGGGCTCTGTCCTATCACCATTTCTGTTTAATGTAGCCATGTCGGTGGTGCCGGCCTCCCTCCCCACGAGCGGCCGACACCATGTGTACATGTCCATGTATGCAGACGACGAAGCTCTGTGGTGCCGTGGACCACCGGGCGAGGCGTTCCGCGTGCGGGGGTGCCTTCAGGGAGCCCTGGCCGCAATTTATGCCAGCTTGCGTGGCCTTGGTCTGTCGCTGAGCGCGGACAAAACGGTGGCCATGGCCTGCGTTTCGCGCTCGCGCGCGCACCTTGCGCCACTGTCACTGGACGGGACTCCAATTCCTTGGCGTAAATCGGTGCGGTACCTTGGCCCGGACATCGACTGGCGCCTTTCCTTCCGCCCCGCGGCGACCATGGCCTGTCTGCAGATAAAGAGGATCACCGCCGCCGTGCACAAGCTCACCGCTCGAGGCCAGGGCATCTCCCAGCAAGCCGCGCTGCGTCAATACAATGCCGCAGCATTGGGGACGGTGCTCTATGCGCTGCCGCGCGTCACGGTGCGCAAGCCGTGCCGGAAGAAACTCGAGCTTCAGCACCAAAAGTCCCTGCGCGTGTGCCTAGGCCTCCCAAAATCTCGCAGTGCGCCGCAACGTTGGCCGATTCAGGAGCGTGGCCCCTTGAGCTCCAAGCAGCGCGCAGGGCATTTAATCACATCGACCGGATTCACCGCGCACCGGACGGCGGCTCGTTGCTGCAGCGTATGCGCTCGCACCCGCGCTCACGAATGAGCGCGGCGCTGCTCGAGTATGAGCAATTGACCCAAGGCCCACCCCCCTACGGCTCCTGCGCGCCCTGGCCTGCTGCCTCGGAGGTACAGCGAGAGATCGTCGGCATTGCGGGAAAGCGGAGCACACACCTCTGTGCTGTGCAGCAGCTGGCCAGAGCCGTCATACACGAGGAGCTCCAGGACCATCTCCTCGTGTACACCGACGGATCAGTGGCCCGCGACAGCTGCTCCCTTGCTGCGGCGGCCACCATCCTCGCCCTGCGCCTGCACAGCCAGCAACACGCAGCCTTCCTGGGCTCCTCCACCACGGCGGAGTTGATGGGGATCCGGCTCGGGCTGGACCTGCTGCTCACCCTCGGCCCTTCGCCGCCCAGGAGTGCTCTGCTGTGCGACTCCCGCGCCGCCCTCAGCCGCCTGCAATCTAACGGCCGCGGTACCCCACTAGTGCGGGAAATTCGCTCGCTCATCGAGCGCCTCGCGCAGAGAGGTTGTGCCGTGCGTGCACAGTGGCTGCCCGGTCACTGCGGCATCGCCGGCAACGAAGAAGCTGACGACCTCGCGACCGCTGCACACCAACTACCTGCCAGCGGTCTCCCCTTGCGCTGGAGGACGTGCGTGCGGCCATCCACGACCATCTCCAAAAGCAGCATCCCGACCCACGCATCGCGGGAGGTGAGCGCATCGACAGTGTCACCGGCTGTCGCGCACTTACACGGTCACAACGTGCAATGATCCTCCGCGCGCGCATTGGCTGCGTGCGGCCCGGGGAACGACGGGTGCGTCACGGAATCGCGACGAGTAATGTGTGTGACGGATGCGGTGCAGTGGAAACACTAGAACACCTGCTCCTTCGCTGTTCCGCGTTCGCCGATGCTCGTCGCGATATGCTCGCGGCCTATAGGGCGCAGGGCATATTACCAGACTCCATCAAGACGCTATTGTGGCCGCAGAGCAGTGCGCGTACTCGTGAGCGAACTTTGGTGAGCCTCTGTCCATTCCTCGAACACACGAGCTTGACGTCCCGTCTGTTCTCCGTCAGGTAGTTACACGCAGTGACCGAACGCTCCGCGAGTTCTACCTTGAACGATTAATAACTGGACGCCCCACTCCAGTTGTAACCAACACAGTGCTGTGCGCGTGTGTGCTTTAATTCCTCTAAAATGAACTAATCACGTGCACAACCTGGACACATTTCTTACTGTGTAAATAGATTGTACATATTACTTCTTCCTCTATCCTCTCTTCCTGTCCTCTCACCAATTTCAATTCATTTCTCCATTCTGCCTGCTATCCTTTATTTCCGCTGCCCCAGCTCAGGTGGTTCAGTATCGATGGCAGATGCCGGGGCTGCGCCGTTGGAAAGCACGCTTGCAAGAGTGGTGCCACAAGCTATACCCCGTTCGAACCGTCATGGGGTGCACACGCGCCAGCCATAATGACCACTCGCCTGGGACCCATCTATCGTAAACCGTGCGTCTCGAATTTCCCTAGGCCCGCTGAGCTGTTTTCGCGGGCGAGCCTCCTTGGACATGCCGTCAACACGGCCCAGCTCGCAGCGACTCCTTCAACGCACCTGGACATACCGTCAACACGGCCCTGTTCACAGCGACTCCTTCAACGGACCATCTCCGTGTCCCTTCGCTGATAATCGACCCTGCAGAGTTCACGACAAACACCTCACAAAACGCTTAGCTTCTTTCCCGTGCCTCTGCTTTGTGTCGGCACGAGCCTCTGTGTGCCCGCTGTCCTACGACAGGGATCACTCGCCTTGCGGTGCTGGACTGTCCTGGGAATAAATGTTGGGTGTGTGCGCGTTCCTCTCAGTTTCACACGCTCCTCGGGGCGTCCATTTTATTAATTACTAGACCTTATCAACAATTCTCTGACTGTGCGGGTTCTGATTCCGCGGGTGGCGGCCGGGAGGTTCTGTGGCAGTGGTTTATGCTTTGGGTGGTTTGTGCTTTCATTAATAGCCGCTGTGCTGGTTTTTAGCTCCGGAGTGGGAATGACATGTATGCGTGATAGGGCGGCAGTGTGTGCGAACGTGTCCACCGACCTCGCACCTCAGATTCCCCAAGCTTCTGCCGCTATCCTTATATTCCAATGGACAATCATTCTGCCGCTTGTGCTACGGCACATCGTCGCCACGTCACCATGGCTTTGAAATGGCGTGCAGTGGTCCCCGTCCTGTGGGGACCTTTCTTCGTTGGTTATGCCGGCTCATACATCAAGCGGAATCTCCACTTTGGCTTTTCATCCTCACCTCCTAGCACTCCACGTCCTCGCCTTCAGCTGGCGCGATATCTTGTCTTCTTTCCCTGACTGCCTTCCCACACCTGGCCTACAAGCTCTCTTCTGTATTTCAACGCTGTGCTGTGGCGCAGTGTCTTTGCGCGACTCCTAATTCTTCCTCCACCTCCATCCCTCCGAAGGTCAGAACTGTGTTACAATTCAGTGTTACAGCAATCTGTAATGTAGTTGTCGTGCAATGCATCATGTGCATGAAACTTTCTCATAGGCAATAAATAGTTGTAAAACTACTTCCCAGCCGCAAACTTTGAACCTCCCCCGTGGGCGTGAAAATCGTTTCCTCAGCAGCTTGTGCGAATTCCGTTAAAGTAGTAATAAATATTCCAATTGCGGCCGCAAGAAAAAACGTCCTTGAGTGGAATAAATTATTTTTTGCGCTTCGACGGAGTAAAGTCAACCGTCATAATGGAATGCGCTAAGCTACAGACGACTTCATGTCCATCTGGGCATCGCTGCGCTAGATTGGCGTTTAGCGTATGCGGTGGGAGGCGCCTTCGAGTCACGAAGCGTACTGCAAAGTTTGCTTGAGATAGGCGACTTACGTCTGTGTTTGTTAGGAGAATGCTCTTTGTGGGAAATAAATACTAAATTGCTTAATTACAATTCCCAATCTGCATTGCAATTTTTATCGTCGACTTCTTCAAATCGGTGGCGCTAACCGGTCAGCTGATCTCATCACTACGCTTGATCGTAGAAAAGGAAGAAGTAGCACGTTCGCACGAGTCATCAGCTGCTGCTCGAAGGTGCGGCCCGACCTGACCAGCGTTCTTCATGGAAGGCCGACGAAAGCGGTCTACGCACAGCTCGCCCCCGGTAAGCAGATACATTTCTACGTCTTTTCCTGGGCAACACAACGATAGGAAGCAGGCGAAGAACGCTGAAGGAGGGTGCATCTACTCCTTGAGTGGTAAGCTCAAGATAGCGGTGCGGACGGTCGAACACCCCAGTTAAATTTTCCTGCCCTCCTACCGATGGGAACGGCGGTTAGCAGTACGAACAGCAATTCAGGACTTCGTCCGCTCGTCCGGCGACACGTTGCCGGTTGGGGCAGCAATTCCAACTTCTCAAAGCAAAACTTATTTAGTAAAGACGGGACCGAAATACAAGGCAGTGATGACAGGGCAGCTTAAAGAAAGGCTGTTTAAAAAAAGGCTGTTAAAAACGGCCGAGCTTGAGACTCGGCTCGCTCGTCATAAGTCATTCTTTGCAGCGGGTTTTAACCCCTTCTATAATTGGGCGGAGCTTTAGTAAGCCAGCTCTCACCCAATTTGAACCAATAGCAAAGCAATTGCATCGTATGTACTAGTGGGCGGAGCCTAGGGCTCGCCAGTCCTAGCCCAGTTGACCCCGCTCCTCCTGGAACGTGCAGGGCGCGTGACTCCGCGTACGCAGTTCGCTGCACGCGCATTCGACTGACTGCCACGCATCGAAATTGCCGTCTCCGTTGACAGCAAAGGAATGTCTTCCGCGGGACAAGGTTGACTGGGCGCCAGAGCCGAAAGGATTAGTGCCGTAGCTCACTCTAAGCGCGGGCATCACGCCTCGACGTACATTCCTCGATTTCTTCCGGGTATGACTGCTCCTGGTAATAGGTGCGAGGGGGGGGGGGGGGGGGGTTGCGTCCCATCGGCCCCGTGGGCTTCCACTTAACACGTCCCCACCAAGAATGTTGGGGGACACTTCCTGTACACACAACATATCGAAGCCCGCAATAGCACAAAGCTCCCGGCCTTCAACAAAATATGGAACGCGCAAAAGCACAGGGGACCCGGCCCCCACTGGGAGCTGTACCATGGAGCACAAAAAAAAACAAAGGAGGGGCACTTCACATTCTACTTACAATAGTGAAAAGAGTACTAAAAAAAGTTACATTTTGAGGCATGCAGATATCTCAGTTATATGAAGACAAGCAGAAATGAAATCCTCTCGTAAAAGCATTACAAAAATTTCACACGCAACAACATGGAACTCAATACCGAATGAAGAAAACATACAATAACTCCAGTTCTCATGCATATACACCGCTACACGATCCGACGAGGGCAAGACAAAAATAATGACACGGTGCTCTTCGTCACACACGGATTAACTGCCACAACGATAACAGTTCACACAGGACACAATTTGCACACTGGCATGAGCGAATTCTTCGCGTTCCCCCACTCTCATCCACCGCCCGATCGTGTGCTCGAGCCACAAAGAATTTTTACGCCTATCGCAACCTGGCAGTGGCAAAGTGGGTTAAGGCTCTGGCCATTATGCATTTGTTCCTATCCCCCAGGATCGAACATGTCCGTTCGCATGAAAGTGTACATTGCGCGCTTCAGCATGCACCGTTCTCGCATTCGTCCTGCTCTGGTGTTGTCTCTCTCATCTTCCTCGAAGGAGAGGCCGACCGTCTGCGCATATGGGGGGCAAGCCTCCGCGAAAGGCTTTAAATGCTCGTGTCTAGAAGCCTCCTAGAACATGGCATGACCAGCTCAATGAATTCATCAGCGACCTCTATTTTTGCGATCCGCCTGTCGCCCAGACTCGCAAGGAGATCGCAGCATGGGTCGCGCTTCGCCTCTATCAGCGGTAGAGTAACTTCGCTCCTCCCAGGACATGGGGTGAATCCCCCGTCGTCACTGCTCTGATTCCCCTCATCTAGAGCCAAGCTTATTGCGGCGTTGAACGAGTCTGAGTTTTCCGGCTCTGAACAACCTCGCCTACCCAGCTGCTGTGGTGCTGGCTTCTCCGACGCCGCTGTGAGTGCTGCGCATGCTGGTTGAACGCACATGCCTCTTTCGCCGAACGCTGTTTGGCCTACTGGCGCTTCTACTGCCAACAACATGTCGCACCTGGCGAGCCGCCCGGCAAGGCAGTCCGTGCCGTTGCGCTCATCAGCGCCATTAGCCTCACTAACCACATACCGGGCTACGTCGCAACACTCGATCTGCACAGTCTGACCACTGTTCGAATTTCGCCCAGGCACGTCCGTAGAACTCACCTCCACCCTGGGAATCAACGGCTGTTGGTGTGTTTCGACGCCCGTGGTTGACTGCACAACGTGTGGCTTCTCGACACTAACGACAGCCGTGCTGTTTGCAGGAACACATGATTCCTCTTGTCTCTTCTTAATAGGAACGGACTGAGCTACGCTGCTGCTGTCCTCTTTATTCATTCGCCTCATCGATCAGCGTTTGATCAGCGTCCTTGATGATTATAAACTATGGCTGTGTGTTTGCCGGCTCCTGCAATACACGCGCCGCTCTCCGCGAGCGTTGCTCCTCTGCAATCCTTTTCTTTGTCTGCCGTAGCTTCTCTTCGGCTATCGCTAACTGACGCTTGAGGTCTCGAATAATGACGTCACCTCTCTCCTTTTCTATGACTCGCTCGGCATCTGATATTAGCGCTCGCTCATGGCCATTCCCATACTCATTGCCATATTCACTTTGCCAACTGAATGTAGCCATTGTGCCTTGCGTAATTCTAACCTTACGGCTCAAGCACTCCCGAGGCAAGTAAAGTGAGAATGGGGAAACTCACGCCGTTGTCGGGCTGTCGGTCATGGCACTTGCTTCGTGGCAGCAGCAGGTCACGTCCTGAGGCGCAGAAGGGTGGCCGGAATCTGTAGCTTGAAGCAGGCCCTTCACGTCCTCCCGGCCTTCAAAGTCGCCAGCCGCAGGCGCCGAAGAAGTCGCCGCGCTTCGCTCCGTCGGTCTCGCCTCACTGGCCCCTCAGCGCTGACGTGGAGCCTTGACTCCGAGGCCTCGCCTGGACTTTGGTCCCCGGGGCTTCTCCCCAAGATTTTGTGCTCCGTCAATCTTCAGGAAGGTACTGCCTCCAACCGCTCTGCAGGAAGCCGCTCAGAAGATCCTGGTCACGGCACCAGTTAAACTTTCCTGCCCTCCTACCGATGGGAACGGCGGTTAGCAGTACGAAGAGCACTTCAGGACTTCGTCCGCTCGTCCGGCGACACGTTGCCGGTTGGGGCAGCAATTCCAACTTCTCAAAGCAAAACTTATTTATTAAAGACGGGACCGAAATACAAGGCAGTGATGACAAGGCAGTTTAAAGAAAGGCTGTTTAAAAAAAGGCTGTTAAAAACGGCCGAGCTTGAGACTCGGCGCGCTCGTCATAAGTCATTCTTTGCAGCGGGTTTTAACCCCTTCGATAATTGGGCGGAGCTTTAGTATGCCAGCTCTCGCCCAATTTGAACCAATAGCAAAGCAATTGTATCGTATGTACTAGTGGGCGGAGCCTAGGGCTCGCCGGTCCGAGCCCAGTGGAACCCGCTCCTCCTGGAACGTGCAGGGCGCGTGACTCCGCGTACGCAGTTCGCTGCACGCGCATTCGACTGATTGCCACGCATCGGAATTGCCGTCTCCGTTGACAGCAAAGGAATGTCTTCCGCGGGACAAGGTTGACTGGGCGCCAGAGCCGAAAGGATTAGTGCCGTAGCTCACCCTAAGCGCGGGCGTCACGTCTCGACGTACATTCCTCGATTTCTTCCGGGTATGACTGCTACTGGTAACAGGTGCGAGGGGGGGGGGGGTCCCATCGGCCCCGTGGGCTTCCACTTAACAACCCCCTCACAGATTGTATGTGCTCATAGCAAGTACATTACTCCGTGACTTAAACTGCGCACCATAGAAACGACCGACCTTTCTGCATTGCATCGACTAGGATTACGCCTTCTCTCCAACGCGAGCTTTAAGCTAGGCCTTCTCGCGTGCCCCTTAGTTCTACCTTGTCAGTCGTGCAATGACGTGGCGCATACTTTTTTGAGCCTTTTAAACGTGATGGCTTCATATAAAGGGTTCTACCACGAGGAACGCATTAATAGCGCTGTACCTCATACTGGCGAGTATGACGCACTGCCCATGCAAATATGTCTTACAAGGATTTGTCATGATTCTCGGCTCCTATTGAAGTTCATTCGCAACGCCGACATGTTCGCCAGTGGTCAGTTTGAGCATCGTTATTTTATTGCGCAATAAGAGCGCCCTGCGCATCACTGGACAGCACATATTACGGGACTAAATGAAACTTTAGTTTGAGGTCTGCCCAATCTAGTGGCATGGCCCCTTAAGCTTAACTTTGCCTACATATGTAATGATGCACTGCAAAGTGTACTGTGCGAGGTCAGTGCATGTTCAAGAACCCCAGGTGGTCGAAATTTCCGGAACCCTTCACTGCGGCCTCCCTGATAACCTGAGTTGCTTTGGGACATTAAACCCCATAAACCAAACCAAACCAAAGATTATATTTTGAGCAATGAATGTAATAATCAGCATTACGAATATGGTGATGGAATGTATTTTGTAGGCAGAAGAACCATTGAAATTATTCGTAGGAGTGTAGTGATTTTGTAATATTCCAATGTTACTCAAGTCAGGGCACAATTTAGGCAAGCTTCTGGTCTGTAGTGTGGTGCATAAAGCTAGCATTTTGATTTTTAGAGCGATATATACTCTCTAACTGTGATAAACTACATTAAGCGCCGAAAACCGACTTTGAAAAAGTGTCCCTGGCATAAGGCTATATCATATGATGTGAGCAAGTATCAGGTATGACGTCCATAAACTTTTTCTATTCCAGGCTTTGACGCTTGCCTCATTAGCCAGGTTGAGGGAATTTCACATTTTAGTCGTTTTATTTTCTAGACCTACTAGGCTCCTCTAGAGAATTTCAGTGAAAGACGATAAGATAAAACATCCTGCTCACTGTGCTCACCATCATGTTCCGCTGCCCTTATGGGGTCCAGTCAAAGTTACGGAAGCTGAATACATCTCTCACAGACGATCTGAAATGTCTAAAGCCCTCCCTTCTAACATATGGTATGTCGTTTCCGTATTGTAATACTTGGCAACTGCCATGCCCTTCCTTCATACTGCATATCAATGGTGTCGCCGAAACGAATCCTTGCAACGACGGCCGCATTTCTATGTAAGGAAAATTAAAAACGCTCGTGTGCTTGGCTTTCCTACAGCAGTGAAAGAACTCTAGGTGGTGTAAACTAATTCATACCTTTGCGCTACTGTGTCTTTCGTAACCCGCACGTAGCTGTTGGACTCTACCCTTCCTACACACACCAAAAGCCCAGAACCAATACTCCTCCAGAAACAACGGGTATATACATGGTGACATCACAGGAGTGTTTAAGCCAATGGCAACCTCTACTTTTTTCTGCTTTTTGACCGTGACAGAGCAACAAAAAGCCCCGTTCTCGACGCCCCCGTGGGTCTCCAGACAGGCGGACCCAGCGTATGCTGGATTCCAAGAACGGGAAAGACATAAGTGACGTCCTGCAGCCAGTCGATGCCAAGGGCACCTCTGTGACGGTCCCATCAACGGGCACGAATGGAAGCGCCAAGGATGGCTGCTTTGACCAAAGAACCGATGATACTTGGTGCGTGCAAATATTTCTACAGTAGCCCTTCATGCTTAGTAATCTGTTTTTCTTGCGTCGATGAGGTCCAAACTAGTAACATTATTAAAGAAATATAAAACACATAGCCGGTTCACTTATAGAACATAAAATTGATAATTGCCTTTCTGCAACATCTGCACAAGTATCACTACAGCTGCTTCACTGTAGATCGGATTTAAACTCGCTCTACAGAGAGTTCCGCCATAAGCACTTTCAGTTCGCAAACACCTACTGATGTTATCGTTTTATTATTCAGATTACCTTACGGGCTTCTAGCCAGACATTACTGCAAGGAAGGGAGCTGCAAGTGAGATTAAAATACATTAGTTAAAAGCACTAAAGAAACAAGTAAATTATAAAATCAATACAACCACTAAAAATTTATTAGTACGCGTAAATAGTTTTCACAGAGACGAACTACGAATAAAAGTGCTGAAGTATATATAACTGAAGCGCGCCTGGTGTTCCACATAGCAGGAATGCGCTTAACTGCGCGGAGACGATGACTGATCCACCTGTGTCAGTCTTAAGAGACCAGATTCTTTCCTATGCCTATCATCTGCGCTATTTCATTTCACGTTTTCCTTGATTGAGTACATACACAAGCTACTCAAATTGCTAAGCTTCGGCTACCTCACAGGTCGCAGTTAGCAGGCCGGGGGTATTTAAATGATTTCTGGTAGTGCAAACGGTACCACTTAAACAGGACTCAACAGAAGACATCAAAGATGTACAGGCATGACATTGGACTTAAAACTTTATTTCAGGAATTCTACAATGAAGAGTCAGGAAGAAACTCGGAGGGCAACGAAAAAAGAGAGAACATAGAAAAAAATTTTCTTGCTAGTTCAATTTTGAGATGAAAGTGCCATGTTGCCTTGCACTTCTTGTGTCCAGGGTTCCGCTGTCTAAGCTTTGGTGGGGCTCAGTCATGTACCCAGTGCCCTACGTCAACGCTACTGTTTTTTTTAAACCTAAGAGTGCGGAAATTCAGGAATGACCAAGAAAGTATGAAACACCATGAGCACTAAAATTTAAGGCGGGCGATTTGTTTAAAACACATATGGTACAAGTCACTGAGCCGACACAGCGAGCGGGCAACTTCTTCGCAGTGCTTCCTAGTAATAACGAAAGAATGTGCGAGTTGCGAGTCAGGCATAAATATAGACACAAAGTTTAGAGCACATACCGGGTGTTCCACGTAAGGTGTTCAGGGTATTTTAAAAATAATGTTTTTTAGTTAGAAGAGTATTTTTTCGCCATAGCATTATTAATGGTGTAGCGAATCAGAATAGAACAAAACGTGTTATCCAATAGGCTGGCTAACTAATAATGAATAGTGAACTTTTTTGCTATTAGTCTTCTTATTTATTAAAAGGCTTGTTAGAACAAAACGTGTTATCCAATAGGCTGGCTAACTAATAATGAATAGTGAACTTTTTTGCTATTAGTCTTCTTATCTATTAAAAGGCTTGTAGCCAGCCTTAAGTAATATGTATATCAGTTTTTTATAATTTCGAAAACGTGGTTACTCTCGGCGCTGTGGTCCAACAAATTTTGACTCTCTTTGACGAGTAACGTGTGCTGCAGGGGTTGCTATGCCTGCTGCAAGCTTGTCGCTTCTCAAAACCGCATGTATCTTGGCGTGGTGTAGACAAAATTAGTTGCGCCAGAGCGCTTTGGGCAACGGCGTTTTCGAAGTTCTATAAACGGGTATGGAGCCAGCCTATCATTAGCACGGCTCAGCAGTGTCCTGAAGGGCTACACCACTGATAATGTTATGCCGAAAAAAAGTGTTCTTCTTACCCAAACCTATTTTATGGCCCGCATCTCAATTTCTACTACATAACTTTGCTGATAAAAACTGTTCATTCCGCTAGATTCCTGTTTTCAAGCAAAAAAAAAACGAATTAGAACAGCGATACCTGCTGCGGAAGCACTGTTCAAGGCAGCGCGGTTCAAGGATAAAATCGCGGTTATTCTGCTGCTTTGGCTGCTTATATTTTTGAAATATAGTCTGCATACTCTACAGTGAATTACGTTATCTAAATTATTAAATGAACATTATTAAATATAATCTCCTTTAACTGCGCCCTGCGACCAAATTAGCACAAATTAAACTACCAATATGAAATAATTTCGTTCTCTTATATTAGTAACTCTATGAACTGTTACTTCCAGTGCTTCATAATATATTTCCGGAACCAACGTTGTCGAAAAGACCACGGCTTGTTTTCAAGATAGTGTTCTCGAGTTTCGCTAAGAATTGTGTTATATCTGCTCTAAGGATGCATGTAGACTATCTGATGCACCTGTTTTGTTGGTTTTTTTACAGCGTTTACGGACTGTGTCTTAGTTGAATGGGCTCACTATTTAATTCTTGTTTAATTAGGTACACGCGGGGGGGGGGGGGGCTGTCTATGCGCATGCATTATGCGATTAGCCATTCTTTATACGTTTTAGAAACCTTTTTTTTCACCTTAATTCCTGTTGCAACCATTATGCGTCTGGAAAAGCTTCACCAATAGTTATCCTTATCTTTGTCAATTCCATGCGAGTTGCTGTTCTTTGGATCAAGAATGCATCCGTGTAGAGCAGGGTTCTGAAACTCATCTCAGCGGGCTGGTTCCCATGAATAACTTTTATTTTATAGGTCTAAAGGCAGAGAAAGGAGAGCGGAAAAAATTCATCAAAGGTAAGCGGAAGAGTAAAAATGTGCATTATTGGTTTCAAAAATACACAGAAAATTGGTGCAGAAATCAAAACCAAAGCGAAAAATCAAGGTTGTGTAGAAGGAAGCCACTCAACTGCACCTATCTCTTGTCTATAGGCTCTCTAGGCTTGTCTCTAGAAAAACGTATTCGGAGCAGACAGGTAGGACCTGACTTTTGGGAACTATTTAAGGGAAGCCAGTGAAGTTTGTCTGAAAAAGTCTCCGAAATCCTTACGGCCAGCGAGCTTCACTGTGAGGATCATGTAGGCAGTATGTTCCAGGTCCCTCGTGTTGGGTGCTAGCCAATCCGCTCTGAGAGGACGTAATAATTGAAGGACTTAAAGTTCAATACTAATTTTCGTGTCAATAAGTAGCGATGTAGGTGCGTACAGCAGTAATAGTAAAACAGTTGTAATAGTATTCAAAACATTAATGTTTACAATAAAAGCAGTATCATGAAACTTTTTGAATATTCCTAAACAACCAATCGCGGTGGACCAAAGTTCAATAATCCTAGCTAAGGCGTCCATAGAAGCACAAGGTATTGCTTTCTCGGAAAAATCTCTAAAACAGATATCATCAAAGCAAACCACATGGAGCCACCTACTAACTTTTCCATGACAAAAAGTAGCAAGCTGTTAGTCGTTCTGCGCTCTTGCGGACAGCTTTGTGCAGTGAAACTGAAAGAAGCGAGCGTGCCGCCGAAGTGAATCCTTTAAGATGAAAGGTGTATTTTCAGGCGAGCGACGTCACCGGAGGCTTCTATTATAACCGGGGCCGACCAGCCGCTGGCTGTTCGGCCGGATTCAGCACAGGCATCCAGGATCGCCACAGCCGGGCCGTCTCCTCGCCATGATGCCATAAGCAGGGACGCAACCGCGTTCGTCGCACAGAGCAACAGCATCCAGTCGCCAGGTGGCAGCGGCTTGAAGGCAGCTGACGTAGCAGACGTCAATAGAGCTCCCGAGAGCATGTCATTATCCTCCCCGAGACGCGCAGTGTCCAGCTTGGTAATGCCCGTGCCCTTGCGCATCCCGGACTCTCTGCGACACACTCCCTGCGACTCGGGTGGCATCTCGAGCCATTGGCTCCCGAGCCCCGACACCGAAGGTACTCAGCACTATGGCCTATTTACTATGCGTCTTACGGTGTACTGACACTTTCTGCAGCGTGCATTCACTGAAAGCAGGTTCTTAAGAAACTCCGAAGGCGCTCACAAGACACACATTCTCTATGATGCCCCATTTCCCTTCAGTACTGATTCCTGTTTTCGACTTCATTCAGGCTCCTCGTACGCTGGAGGAGACGGTTTTCTCATGTAGTTTTTCGGTTGAGAAATCAAGGGTTTGAGCTTGAATACTTAGGGACGATGGTAACGTGGTCCCTGAGTACTGAACGTTATAACTTCATCAAGTGGTCCCTCAGTAGAGACCACGTTACTGTGGTCCCATCTAGTAAGCGCACAGAAAATAAGCAGACAATTTTTTTCCAATGTGTCGGGCGTGGTAGTTGCTGACGCATATCTTGCCGGTAACTTTCTAAATTAGCTAATTGACCGTTGGACGGTTGGCCGTTTAATGCTGAACCCAGAAGGACAAAATATAAGTATTAGTCATTATGCCAAAGGTGAGAAAAAAGGAAAATAAGAACTGACTCCCAAACATATTCAGTTCGTTTTATTCGCGTACAGCGCTTCAGCATTTTTAAAAACCAGCTACTTCTAGCTCGGACACGCTACATACTGGCTAACCAGTGCCTGCCTATTTGTCGCCATAGTTACATTACATCCTACTCTTCGGCAATAGCTATGCCCGCATAAAAGCGTTCATTTCGAAGTCTATGTCTGCCTGCTGATGTGCCGGTAATCATCTATCAGCAGGAATGCAAAAAACGACGAACAGCTCAACTACCGAAAATAGAAATGCAAAACCAGAAATGATGAAGCACAAATCCTGCCCTTTGTCCCAGTCAGGCATATGGATTTTTAACGTTACCCGATTCAGTATTTAGCATAGAGATGGCGTTCTTAAGAACTCATCCTCCCCTCAGAGTCTATTTGCGCAAGTTCATATATCCTCCTCCTTAGCTCATTTTGCGTCATCCGGCTCTCCAACGACGCCATTCTCGCGTCATTTGCAGTATCCGATATGCGACGCACGGACACCCTGTCTCCCCGCGGATCGGCGCTAGTGGCTGCCGCCAGCGCTGTCGCGTCGTTCGCTCCATTTGGCCCCGGCAAATACGAGGCTTCGACCGCCCGAGCCGACGGAGGTGCCTCGCATTCGGATGGTGGCACGAATGGTGCTCCGAACATTGGCGAGCCGAGCTCTCAGCCACCGTACGGGAACACAGGCTGGTCGCACTTGCGGCGGCGTTTCTCCGACGTGGAGGTTCTCAAGCGGCTCGTCGACCTGCTGTCCCACCTGGACTGCTTCTGGCTGGCGCAGGACCTGTGCTCTGGCGACTCTGCGCGAGTGCAGAGCAGCTTCCGCGTAGTGTCCACCATGGCCCTGCTCCTGCTCGTCCTATGGCTGGCTGTAGTCCCAAGCTCGGCAGACAAGGTGTGCCGCCCTGCCTTTGCTCAGCTGTTTGGTTTTCAAAATTCCTTCGCCATGTCTCCCTCTTCTGTCTTGGTACTCCCGGGCAGCCTAACACTGGCCATAGCTTACCAACTATCCCAAACCGTTAGAATAGACAAAAATGGTCATTGCTTATCTCTGTCTAACTTCGAATCACTGTGATGGTGAAACCCTGAAGCCAATTTGGAGATTACGCCTCAGTGTGAAACGAATTCTAGACATTTATTTTCGACCCTTTTCAGTTGTCTTCCCTATACCGAGTTAAACTCCATGTCAAACGGTTCTTTCTTCACTCGTTAAGACATATATGAAGTAAAATCAATGAGATGCCTACCTCATCATTTTACTTTGTTAATTACGACTTCGCTTTTCGAATCTGTTCGCATTCCCTCTTAACTGAGAGCGGCTCACTCAGACGTCCATCTTACACCAGTCCGTCTTGAACTTTCACGTTTTATTCATGGTAAAGCACGTTATTCGCTCTACAGGGCAAGGATATATCCCATTAAACAAGTCTTGGAGCAACGGTGACTATAACTAAACTAGAAGGTATTAAGACTTTTACCTGACACTCTGTCATTCTGGACTAGATTTCCGTAGCCTCCAATTTCCAGCTTCATATACGAGCACTGGCTGAATGCACCGGCTATACCCCTCAATATGGATATCGTTAAGCTCAAGTTCCGAACTTTAATCGGCTTTACTTAGACTGGCCTTTGATGTCAATGGTACGCGAAAACTCTTGATTTAAGCGCTTGGTGTAAGGTTTTCGCTTCCGCTTTGAAAACTTCTGCGTAAAAAAAATACCTCAAGATATCACAAATGTCCACGCTCAACAATCTGTACAAATACAGGATCCCACTTAGGGCCACTCCTTTTCCATGTAAGTAGACTTGTGAACAGAAATTAGTTAGGCTGGTAAACCCATTGGGTGCAAGTGTGTCCATGTGAGGTTAAAGGAGGAGTTCATGGAAGACTACTTTCCAGCGAAGAAAAGAGAGAATATTTATAACAGGTGTGCAATATTACAGTAAGGGAATCAAAGAGGCTACTGCAAAACAAGGCAGCCGCACATGACAATCAAGCAACCAGACGAAAACGCCTCGTATTAACAACACAATTCGATAAGGTCCTACGCAGATTGATAACAACTGCAAAGAAAAATAGAGCTATAAATGCATATTTACATATAAATAAAGCAATGGCAATGGTTTGGCAAGTGCAGGGGATCCTTCAGGCAATATGTTAGTGCGAAACGCTCCGTTGGCTTCAATATACAGTGGGGCGTTTTGTTGTCTCTGAGGAACACGATTGACAGTGCGTGGAATGCGCGGGAAAGCATCGGAGATGTCGGCTACTCAGATGACGCTGCGAAGAGAGCAGCTTCCCAAAGCGTACTGACTGCCCGGGACGGTGGCCTCTTTTTAAGCATTTTACCGAAATCTGCTGAATCAGAGGATGCGACGTCATGCTCCACGAGGTCATGAACCGAATACGTCAAGTACACCATGCAAAAGGTAGACGCATTTGGTATGATACCCCTCCTGCAGTTACGAAGCCTAAGGATCAGGTTGTCACTTCCGAGTACGCTTACCTGCGAGATCGGGCGAATACCTGGGCTTGACAGGGCTTAAAAAATGGCAATAAAACGTCGTTTTTAAATCGAAAACTGAGCCATAAAAGTGGCATTAGTGACTACGTTTTTATCCACAGTGCTGCTGAGCCAGTGTACTCCCCTCTTCTCCGGATCATACAGTATTTTGAGAGGGCCTGGTATGGTTGAACCTGGCAGACGTGGATATAAGCGCCTACGACAGGCAGTTCTGTCACTTTGTAATGTTCATAGACAACGCTGTGTTGCATTGAAGGTTTTCGAAGGGTAAATATTTTCCGAACAGCTTACTGCTGCAGTGCGCAATGTCAGAAGAATCGATGTATACACTTCCTCCTCCCTCATAAGTTAACGAGATTAGAGTAGGTGTCCGTTACAAGGATAAGCGCAAAGGCTTCAAAGACACGGATTTTATAGAAAGTGGGACTAACGGTGACAATGGAGCATGATTTCTCCAAGTAGCGGACCGAGAATAATGAGAGCAGGAGCCTTTTACGGTTCCTGCACGAATGGACCTTACATGATTTTCTATAGTATACAGCTAACCCAAATTATGCTTTTATGGAAAGTGCGCAACAAAAGAATACGGGTAAAGAATCCCGTGGTTTTGACATAGACACATAATACAGAGGTAGCAGCGAACACCCTGTACTTGCAGTTTTAATTGCAAAACCTCCTCATAAAAACAGAGGTAGTCGATTGAAATGCCACAGCCAAACTTGACTTGTCACAATGTGCGCACATTTTTGATGACTCAAAGCGAGTGCATTTTTTGGGGCCCGCTTTGTCTTTCCCTCCCTCGTGAACGTCGTACCGATGCTACTACAGCCAGCCGTTTACCACAGTGTCTTTCTTTCTCCGCATGCTGCTCCTCCCGCAACTGCTGCCACAGCCATGGCGTGCAAGCAGCGTGGGCCTCCTGTTGATAGCGTCGCTCACCATGAACCTGGTGGCGGCACCCATGGCCTCGCTGCTGCCCTTCCTCTGCATGCCGCTGCTCGACCTCGCTGACACTCGCGCCGCCGCCCTGCCTTACTCCACGGTATGGAAACTGTTCTAACGCAACGTCGTCATTTTGTTTTCTTGGCCAACCAAAGTGCAACCCCAGAAATCTTCAGTGCGACAGTATAAGGGCGGAAACTCCTCACACTATCATTACCAGGAAGTCGGAACAGTGCCTAGTCAGTGCCGCTAAACCTGCCGGTCTCTTGTGTTCTGCTCTGCAGCTACTTGGTCATCATTTTTGTCTTACATCACAGATGATACCAAGGCGCTATTTTTGAACACTCAGAGCCATGCGCCAAACAGTGGCAGCCAAAGGAACTAGAAGCGCTTTTCCTAACTCCCGGTAATATTTGCTTGGCTGGCCAGAAAAGTGCAGCTACGGAAACATTGAGCCCGAAAGTAAAAGTGTGAAAAAAAAGCCGCAGTTTATGCGCAGCGCGACAAATCCCCCGACAGATTGGAACCTTTCGCTCGTTTGTTACGTGTGGCGGCCTGCTCCCTATGAACTGTCCGCGTGGCTCTACATGGAGTTTCCATAGGAAGCCGCCCGCAACATATAAAAATTGGAGCGGCAATCAAAAAAAGGAACAGGGAGCTCTTCTGCTGTGACGATGACGTCTGTCTTTTAGCGGTGTCGTGGCCACCTCATGTTTTAAAACGTTTCCGCGCTAGTGTATCCTATTTATGGTGTCTGCTAGTTTTGGGAGGCGATGTCGAGCTAAACCCGGGACCCATGACTAAGGCTCAAGAGGAAAAGCTGGACCTTGTGGCTGGTTCCATCTTACGCCTTGAAACCAGCAATGCAGTCCTTCAAGACTCTGTCAACAAAGTGCTTCAGATTCACGCAGACTTAAAAATTGACTTAGAAAAACTAACAAAGCGAGTTCACGATCTAGAGCAGAAATTTGCAACCGCACCATCTGCTGAGCTTGTGGGGAACAGTGACAAGGGTCTCGCAAATGTACAGGCAAAAATTGACGACCTTGGAAATCGCTCGAGGCGATCCAATGTTCTATTTTACGGTATAGATGATCCAGAGAAGTCGGAAACTTGGGAGGAGTCTGAACGTCTCGTAAATGACTTTTGTAAAGAAAAACTTGGGCTTACTGTTGAATCTGTTTCCAGAGCACATCGCGTGGGCCGCTTTTCTTCCGAGAAAAAGCGGCCTATCATAGCCAAATAGTTTAATGAAAGGGAAGTTGACACTGTCATGAGCCGCGGCTATAAGTTAAAAAACACTAATTTAAGCATCTCGCGCGATTACTCCGAAGCCGTTCGCGAAAAGCGACGGAAGCTTCTCCAGTTTTCAAAATCTATTAAGAAAGATGGGGATAAAGTGCGACTCGTTTTCAACAAGCTCTTCGTTAACGATGATCTTTACATGTGGAACACCAACGAAAGTCGAGCCATTCTTGTATCAGGGCGCGAGGATGGCGAATGACGTCCTCCCTCCGTTTCCGTTAACCTGCGTTCATCGACCACCTCACCTGCCAAATTACATTGTGGTAATGATAACGAATGGCTGTTTTTGTACACCAACATTAGAAGTGTTGTAGCTAACGGTATTGCACTATCATCTTTCATCGATTCATGTCAAGCTTCTTTAGTGGTACTAACTGAGACGTGGCTGAACGACACATAATTCATGATGTCAACATCTTTACCAGTGCATGCAATTTCAAATTTTTTCGCTGCGATAGACAGTTGCGAAGGCGGGGCGGTGTTCTCATCGCTATAAAGGAGGATTTCATTGCCACACCTATCGTTATCGATTCTTTCCTTGAATGTGTTTGGGTTTCTTTGAATGATGGTGCATTTCGTGTCATCATCGGCGTTTTCTACCGTCCTCCCGACATGTCTGGTGCGTTTTCAGATGAATATCATCGGGTGCTCAGTGAAATGTATGCGCGTTTTCCCAATTCCGCTGTTATTATATTTGGAGATTTCAATTTTCCAAGAATTAATTGGTCAACACTTTCCGTAGTGGACACAGATGCAGAAGCACATTCTTTTCTCAGCACTTGCCTTGATTTTTCACTAACACAACTCATTAACCAACCAACACGATCAACTAAAGCCTCTTCCAATGTACTTGACCTAGTTCTCACAAACAAACCTGATATATTTTCAGGCATAACTCATGAGGAACGCATCTCTGACCACGATGTTATCACTGGGTACATTAAATTTCGCACTAGTAAAAAGATAACTACTAAAAGAACATAAGATGTTACGGCAAAGCAAATTTTGATGCAATTAATGCAGAATTATTAATGTTTTCTGATAAATTTTTGCATGATTTCTGCTCTCGCTCTATAGAGCAGAACTGGATCCTTTTTAAAACTGCCCTCAATGATCTCATCGACCAGTTCATTCCCATGTTAACCATTACCTGTGATAGCAGTTCTCCTTGGTTTACCAACCGTCTTCGGCGGCTGAACAACAAAAAGAAAAAACTATACAGACAGGCAAAACTTAATGGTCTTGTGAGTTCACATGACAAATACAGAGCATGTGAAAAGGATTATAAGGCACTATTAAAATCTACTCGGCGCAACTTTTTTTCTCATGACTTGTCTTCCATGCTGAAAAATAATATTCGCCGTTTTTGGCGTGTGGTAAACCCAGTAATTCGACCTGACATCACTCTTACAGATTCTGTTGGTGTTCCCATCCCTGATTCAGAGTGCGCTCAACTTCTTAACGATGCGTTTCTAACTGTGTTCACAGATGAAGACATTACATCCTTGCCTACATTAAGCGCACTAGTGGAACTAACTATGGACGAGATATTCATCAGTGAGCCTGGTGTTTTATCTCTACTAAACAATCTCAAAACATCTTCTAGCGCTGATCATATGGGCTTCAATAATAAAATTTTAAGGAATACATCACATAGCATTTGTTCCATGTTAACCGCATTATTTTCCCAGTCGCTATCAACTGGCACCATTCCTAACGACTGGCGCATAGCTAAGATAATACCCATTTTCAAATCAGGTGATTGTGCTTCTCCGCTTAACTATCGTCCCATCTCCTTAACAAGTACAGTTTGTAAATTACTCGAGCATATTATACATACTCAGGTCATCAACTACCTTGAAGATCATAACATTATCTTCGATCATCAGCACGGTTTTCGCAAGGGCTACTCATGCGACACCCAACTTGCCGGTTTTATTAACGATATTCATGCACTGATTGACGCTGGTTTCCAAGTTGACGCAATATTTTTAGATTTTTCTAAAGCATTTGATCGCGTTCCACACCAAAGGTTGTTGCTTAAACTTTCCCAACTGAACATTCACCCTAATATTATTGCATGGATAGCAGATTTTCTCTCATCTAGAATTCAGTTCACATCAGTTAACAACTCTAACTCATGTTACGCTAATGTTACGTCTGGAGCTCCACAAGGCAGTGTACTGGGACCTTTACTTTTCCTTATCTATATTAATGACTTACCCAATTGCGTGACGTCCAGAATCAGACTATTTGCTGACGATTGTGTGCTTTATCGACGTATAACCTGTAACACTGACAGCCAGCCACTGCAGTCTGATCTTGAAGCGATAAGCACATGGTGTTCTAATTGGTTAATGCCTTTAAATCTTTCCAAAACTAAGCTCATGTCTTTCACTAACAAGCCACGTATTCCTACCGCCTACTTTCTTGATAACAATAGTGTAGAATTCACCACAAGTTACAAGTATCTTGGCATTAACCTACAATCCGACTTATCATGGAATCATCATATTAATCTCACTCTTGCCTCCGCTAACCGTACTTTCGGACTTCTCAAACATAATTTAAAAGAGGCCGCGACACATGTAAAAAAACTAGCGTACACCACATTAATCCGTCCGAAACTCGAATACGCGTCTGCCATTTGGGATCCTCATCAGAATTATATCATCAGTAACATCGAAGCCCTGCAAAACCGTGCTGCGCGATTCATCCTTTCTGATTATTCATGTTACACCAGCGTCACCTCATTGAAGACTAAAGCCGAGTTAGATAACTTAGCACTGCGCCGAAAAATTTCCCGTCTGTCACTTTTCCACAAGCTTTATCACCATCCTTCCCTTCATGATGAATTCTTTCAGCCACCGCCAGTTATCTTTCCACGCCGCGATCATCCTTACAAAGTTAAACGCATTAACTGCCAGTCATTCCATTATGCCTATTCTTTTTTACCACGCACAATAACCGAATGGAACGCTTTGCCATCAGAAATTGCCACTGAATCTGATCTAAATAACTTCCAACATCTTATGCACTCATGTTTCAACAACTAAAAAGGTATTTTTTGAGGGTTCTTTTCTTCCGCCTTGTCTTTTTTTTATTTTATTTTTTTTGTACTCCAGCGCACCTTTTCCAGTGTTGTCTTTTTCTTTTTCTAGCGGTGCTGTTATTTATGCTCAAATTTTGCTGTTATGTGCATTGTTGCGACCCTTTCTGTGAATGCCTATTTATGATTAATATTTTGTGATTTCTATTTTATTTTAGTGCAATATCTTTAACCTTATAACAATGCTTTGTACTTACTCCCCCCCCCCCCACCCCCCCTATGTAATACCCTCAAATGAGGGCCTTTGGGGTATTTTGAATAAATAAATAAATAAATTCTCTACAATTGAAACGATAAAGAAGATATAAAAGACATGTATGAATTATTATGCTTAAGGCCAGCTTTATATTTTGTAGTAAGTAAATCGTAACCGCGAAAGACGCGAGTTCAATCATGGCCCCCGCAGTCGCATTTTGATAGGAGGCGAAATGCTAAAGGTCCATGCACTGTGCCAAGTCAGTGAGCGTGAAAGAACCCCACGTGGTCAAATTTTTCCGGAGTCCATCACTACGGCGTCCCTCATAGGCTGAGTGGCTTTTGTACGTTAAACATCATATGCAGAACCAAACCGTCGCCATATTCATGCTGCTTGCACCTGGTGCAAGAACGCATATGTGCTTTTACCAGTTGCCCGCAGCATTCCAGTGAACATTGAGACCACGCCATTAGGTTGGAAAGGTACATTTCCTGAGGAAAAATAGAGAAAGTGGCCTGTCATAAACATGATGCCCAAAGTATTTCGTGTTTTGAACTCAAGTAAGAAAGCCAGCTGCTATATGCGAACCATCTACGCGTTTCTTCAATTTTGAAATCTTCCAATGCTCTGAATTCGTGCAGGGCTAATTACGAAGATCTAGAATTATATTATATTCTGGAATGCCCCACCATAAGAGATAATAAAGCTAACTTCATTTTCTCTTACATGTCATTAAACCTGTAGATCCCTTAATTCCTAGGGCCATGTGATTTTTAAGTTCTTGCCAAATGCGTCACTAAAGCCAGCAGCGCTACGTACAGTGCCCCTGCACATTTCTATAAACTGAGAGGCGATGACAAACAACGGGGATTCGCAGGTTCGGCAAATGAGTTTCCTGTGTGCCATGCTGCTCATGCTGACCATGGAAGAGTGTGGCTTGTCCACACGCCTGGCGTTGCTCATACTCAGCCACACGGGACACAAGATCAACAGGTTTGTGCCTCTGTCTTTTGTGTGGGCCATGTCAAGATGACGATTAGTAGTGTGCTGAGAAGGAGAATTGGGGGGGGGGGGGGCTGAAAAATAAGGCCTTTGGACCAGCATGCTCCTCCGCTGCGCTTAGAAAAAGCGTATTATTCCTATATACTTCCGGCTATGAGCTATACTGAGCACTTCCAATGCTTTGCGCAGAATTGGCAACCATTTGAATTGCCTGAAGCATAATGGAACGGTTCATCTGACGGCAGTACTAATCTTAAAATAATGTCCTCAATTGGCATACTGAAAATCATTTCAACGATTGTTAAAATGCTAGTATGCTTAGGAATCTTTTCCACAGAGTGCTATATAACATAAATATGTCCTGTCAGCTGCAACTCCTAGGTGCCGTTTGTTGATTTGTTTTTTTGCGGCTTAATATTTTTTATCATTTGCATCTGCATCCTTTGTGAAATCGCTAGTAAGCCTAGTGAAGGGTGGCATTTTGGCGCGCTGCAGTCGAAATGATTGCACGAGGTTTACTATCAGCGTCTCACGTCTCACAGATTAAGAGCAATGTATATATAGCAGCGTGGCGCTGAAAATTGGCGCTCGGTTTTATATGCTCTTATTAATTACTCAGACTACCTGATTCTGTGGTCTGTGTTTAGTTACTCAGGCTTGTAAAAGAGACATTCCGTCAGAAAGCATTCATGCTTGCAGTCTTTACGGTCGATTGTTCCAGGGCTACAAATCTTTCGAGAAATAGTTTGAGCAGGTCGAATGCGGTAAAGTAGCGCCATGTCGTTGCAAGCCTCTTTCTTAATCAGAGAGCGTCGACCTGTAGCCGCCAATGGGCCACGTTTTCGCGCAACTAAAAGCTTATTGTGCACCATCTCGACATAAAAATCATCTTAACGACAATCGTCATTTAGTTTTATTTTTGCATTTGTAAAGTGTTGAATAGTTAAAGGCGAAAGGAACGACGGAACATGCCCATTGTACTATGTGCGTAACCGCAGTGCTATTGGCTTTGTTAAGAAATGCATAAGATTGGGCTAGATCATGAGCACATGAAAGACGTGCGTAGCTTAGAATGCCGAACACAGAGTTAAAGGCGACAACACTAACGGTTAAACGCAATGGCCTTGTGGGCGTGCAGCGTTTCTGGAAAACAGAAAAAAGTATGTGTGTGAGAAGGGCTAGAGCAGTCAGCAGAAATCCAGGCATGAGAACACCAAGACTTCACTGCTGGCTTTGCGTACGCAGGAGCGAAAAGCAGCTTGACAGTTTAAATTTCTGCCGGAAACGAATGCTCTTATAACACTGTCATGTTCCCCTAAAACGTTATGAAAGAGAAACGTAACACGTAGATTCAACAGCAGCACACTGATGTGACAGAAGTTTTTGCTCCTAGTCGTTTTGTCCGTTAGCAAACAGTTCAGCAGTGAACAGACTGTTTGCACAGTACTTTTTCTTCTCTTTTGGCAAAATATTTAGGCAAATATTTCGCGTCCCCTTTGTTGCGAAAATATTGTTTGAAAGCTCCCTACTGTAAGTTATTTTCTGAACTGCCAACGCCAACGGGAACGTTGCCGGCGTGCCTTTTAAATATTTCCAAGAAGAACACAACTTATTCCCCTATACATCACTTTGCACTTAACGAAAAGCTACTGTTCTCATATCCACCATTCTCCGACCAAAGTTGTGAAAATTGTAAAATTGTAAGATACTGTTATGGAAATATAGAAGGTAATGGACCATTCTTCTGAGACGTATCAAAATATTTAAAAATTGTTTCCATTGATCACATCGAAAAGTTAAGTCTGCGCTATTGATGATACAAAAGAACGTTTATTTAAATAAGGCGACTGCCGTCAGGTGATGTGCGGATATACTGATTGGTATAGTGAAATCTTACATTCTATGAAAAAATTGCATTCATAAACAGTTTCCCGCTCAAAAAGGCTGTTGTCAAGAATTGTTTGGTGCGTTTACAAACTAATTAAATGCTAATAATGGATAATTACTTATTAGCAATAACAAAGAAATGCTATACATTTTTCACAGAAACTTCATTCTTGAAGTAAAATTCATACTTGTCCTGGTTACGATCCCTGGACTACGCTTGTCCGGGGCAGTCGCGCTCCCTACTACGCTAAGCAAGGCAGCTGGAGGATGGTAGGGCAAGAGCGTAGGGATCAACAAATCGAAGTGGGAATGGTGTTGGTCAATGCCTGGATGTTCCAAGATGCAGTGTATTTATAATACGGCAGTAGTTACTCATTAGCGTATACCCAAGCGCGGCCACACCGCTACAAAAGAATGCTATACAGCTCTCACACAAAATTTTTTGAGAAAATCGTGCTGGGCCCTGGCAAGTGTTTGTCTTGAGCGCGAACCCCGGACCAGGACTAGTTCCTATACAGCAAAGAATTTCTGTGCAAGCTGTATAGTTTAGATATGCAGCCGTACGGCTGCTCATTGGCTGATGCTAATGAGTAAATAATTACCTTCTAAACACAAACCAACTCAAGCTTCAGGGATTCCTTTAAACATTCGACGAATTAAGTGGTTAAATAAGATACTTGCAAGTGGAGGACAGGCCATTTGCCGCCATTCTCATAGTCCTCTCAGTTAGCACCTCCAGTAACTCGCTTTTGCTGGGTTCATTTCTACTAGCACACTCCGCTAAAAAAATAACGGGCGCTCTTAGCCGGATGCCAATTAGGTGCCCTCGCACTTCGGTTTTCACTTCGGTGTCGGTTTAGTTTGCAGCCTCGGCTTAAGAGGGCAATGCAATATTGGTCTGCTCTGGATGGATAGCGCACTGATTTAAGATGATGACATTCGAAATACAGCGCATGAGGCAGGCAGTTATACACGCAGGATGTTCGGCGGCGGCGATGACGTAATGGTCCAACGCTGTGGACAGCGACACTGATTTGTTCACACTGCCGCGGGTTCGCAACCCACTCTCCCAGTGTTCTGGCATAAAGTGCTTTTAATAGTTCTTCATAAACGCTCCTAGCATGGTGCCCGCGACCCGGTGCGAAGGTTGCCGCCTGCCAGAGGCTTCCGACAAACAGGGGCGAAATCTGAGACTTGGGGTATTAGTGCTAGCGCACTAAACACTGCTCACCATTGGGGCAGCATTACTTGACACAGAGCGGGGATGTGCAGCCACGACACAAGGGTACAGCGAATACGGAGCATTATACTTCCTGTTCTGACGCAGCATACTAGCATTGGTGATCGGGGTAGCCGTGGCCATGACGTGCCTGCTGGACGCGTTCAGCGTCACCGTGCTCATGATGTCGACTGTGGAGTGCATCGTGGACGAGATCTACTTCCACATAATCCAGGCCAACCTTTCAACCGGTCAGTGTATTGCCTGGCAGACTCTCTGTGGCATAACATCGGCGATGTTCTATAGGGAATGCATGCGCCGAGGACATGCGAGCACCCGCCGAATTCTATCGGCGCGTCACTTAAAGGTCCGGAACTAGGGTACTGCGACTGGTCATGTGGCATACATTTTTGTAGCGAGAGCTACATTACGGTAGCATTTCGAGCCTTCAGCGTGGCGGCGCTGCCTTCCGGTGGTTGCGCTGCCACTCTGCGGCTGCGCCGCCACCCTGTCGCTGTGCCGCCACGCTGTCACGTGGTTGGTCACGCGGTGCGGAGCAGCTGCCGCCGGCGCGGCGACGTGTCTGACCACTCTGTTCGTCACGTGGTTTGTCACGTGACCAAGTTCCACTCGGCCAGCTGTAGCTATACCGTCACTCCAGGTTTAACCAGAGCTTCAACCACCGCCAATTTTTTACTTGAAGGGGTGCTCACCCCGCAGCACCAGCTCTTGCGCCGTTGGCTTGGCGGGAGGAGCGACACTGAGATGTGGCAAGGAGGAGGAGTACCTAGCCACGTGTGCCGCTGTTCTGATATACGTTTACGCGAATACAGGCAAGTAAAGTTCATTTAAGCAGAAGTTCTAGCTTTAGCTGCGTGCCGCTAGTGGACACAGCAGTGTAGCTTGTCGAGCCAAGCCCGTGTAGCTTAACAACATTGCGCTGATTCTTTAGGACGACCTTACCAGCGTATGCAAAATACATGAGCCATGCGGACGGTCGTTAGCAGTAAGCCGGGCGGCCAGGTGGCACACTCATGCTATACGACTGCTGCTTGCTTCGATTGTAATTAGCAGCTTTAGAAGAGAGACAAAGCACACCGATTTCCTCGCACAAGTTTTTCTATCAGCCGATCTGGGTACCTACACCGCTGATCAAGCTTCGCTGTTACCAGAAGCCAACTTATTGCCTCAATGGCATGATTATTCGCTATCAGCCATTCGCTATCAGTGTCGCATTGTGTCGCACTCAATGTGTCGCACAGCCGAAATGGGGGCTATCTCTCTAGTATGGTCACATTGATTTTCTGGTAAGCATGGCGCGTACCGATTCTTAAATCGGGTAGTTTGCTAAGTGTGCGTCTTCAGTTTCGGTTAACATTCTCACAAAATAAATCGCTCACGAAGCACTTAACATAGCGACAGCCGATGCAGCTTCCAGGAGGTGTAAGTGGACGACAAATAACGAAAGTGCATCCCCTTGAACAGCGATAAAATAGCTACCAACGAACGAGAGCCTCACGGCAAAACTTCTTACGCAGGAGGGAGCGTCCAACGATGAACGAAATTGATAGCGCATTGATGATTTCACGTCGATTACTAAATTAAGGAACTCTTGCCTCGCAGGGCGCACCGGCCTTCAAATGTGACCTACCTGAATTATCGACAGCGACAACCAGGAGAGGCTCAGAAGTTACCTTAAGCAGATATCATCTTTCACATCTACTTAGCAGAAAACAAGCACATGCAGAAAACACGCATGCAGTACTTCAAGGCTCCGGATTTTGTCGAGCACGCACAACAACTGTAGGGTCACAGCCGCCTTTTCCTCTTGCGCGTCTCTTAGATGACACAGATGCACATCGAGACCATATTTCTAACATTAATACTAATAAACAACCACCGAAAATGACGCGAAAACAAAGGATTTTTCCTTTGCTGGATGTCAAGCCTGTGGTCGTGTTCGAGCGTTACTGTCCACTAGAGAGCAAAATTGAGTGGGCTCTAGCAACATTGGCTGTTCGCGTAGCATTTCCCACGTCTCTCGAATTAGCGCTCTCTCTCTTGCCACTAAATTCGGAAGAACTAACACGTTTATGTTTGTGTACAGCGAGCATATCTCAAAACGCATTTTGATATAGATCATAGCAGCCAATCCTTCCCCTTATATGCCGGTTAGAACTAAGAGGTCACTCTCTGTCAGACCACAATTGAAGCACCTTTTTTCGCGAAGCCATGACCTATTGTCTGAAGAAAGCAAATGCATGTAACCTTCCAATATATTTTATATTAAAATTGCACAATGTATGCCGAATTTTTCTTAGAACATTTTTCACGCTGGGTTACTATCCAGACGTGTACGATGCAAACCGACACCGGTGTCCCGGAAGCCCCGTTACCACTGGGTCGATGCAGCCTCATCGCACGGGGGACTCAACTGAGCACGTGTCGTACTTCGCCTACCGCCGCAACCTCTTCAACGAGTACGGCACCTACGTCCTGTAAGTGGTAATAGGCTGTCCTGAGACCAACGTGCCGCTTCTAGCCGGAGCCACGTGCAGAAAATTCTTAGCCCATATATTTTACAGGCAATTTCAGCCGATATGAAAAAATCTGCACCTCTACCTTGCTTACACTACGATGTAAAGATCTGACTTAAGTAATTGTTATTCTTTTGGTGCAGTTTAACAATATTATTACGTGACGGCAAGCTGATGAATGAGAAGAGAGGACAGATGCCTACAGGATGATTTCAATGGCGGATGGCCTGGCGCAGGCAGCAATGTTCGCGCCACTCCACAGTTCGCCTTCATCTAGTCTGTTACAATACCAGGGGCCCCCGAAGGATCGTCCCCATCGCGAACGAGAAGATCGGCAGTGAAGATGAAATGCTGTAGTTAACGGTGGGCTTGAAAAATGGTTGAATACAGAAGAAGAAGGTGAAGGGCTTGCCGCCACTATGGATGAGATGATCGGCTAATGAGTCCCGGTTCACGAAGCATCCGGGCCGTAAGGTGCCAGAAGCTGACGGCCGAGACCTTTGAACGCACCGAATGGCAGGAGCAGGGGGGCGGTTTCCTCGCGTGTGGGTAGCGTCTCGGGTCGGTCGGGGCATTCTGTTCGCGGCAACGTCGGCAGTTCGTCGTGTCTTGTGGTCCGGGCAGGGGACGCAGCTGGGTTCAGGTCGCGCGGGCTGAGACATAGCGGGGTGGCGCGGACCAGTAACGCACGGCCGACGGCCACGCAGGCGCAGAACGCCGAAGCTCCGGGACCGGGATGGCGATGAAGGGACCCGCGCACCTTACACAAGATGTTGCGTGACAGCAAGCTGATTTATTTGATGAGATAACATGGCTTCAGAATGATTTCAAAGGCGGATGGTCTGGCGCGAGCACGCCGTCCAGCGCCACTGCACCGTTCTTCTTCTAGTCTGTCACAATATCAGGAATGTGCCCCCATGGTGTAGGATTGGGAAGTAGTGAACAAAGTAAACAACAGCGAGCAGTGGTGCTTAAGTAACAATACGGAGTGCACACCCTAATTAGTTATTGTTTATGTTGTGCCTCTATTGATACCGATGTAGGTATGCAATCGCGAAGTGTGTAAAGCTCCCGGCCTAGGTAAGTTATCTTAAAATGGAAAGTGTGCGTTTCACCTAAACATTCCCACTAAAAATATTTCATACTATTTATCATCAGCACCATCATCAGCCTGACTACACCCACTACAGGGCCAAGGACTCTCCCATGTCTCTCCAATTAACCATGTCCTTTGCCAGCCGCGCCCTCCCTTCCCTATGCCTGCAAGCTTCCTAATCTCATCCGCCCACCTAACCTCTTTCCGCCCCCTCCCATTCCTGCCTTCTCTTGGAATGCACTCCGTTACTTTTAAGGACCAGCGGTTATCCTGAATTAATCGCAATTCATTCCCTGCCCAAACATATTTCTTCCTCTCGATTTCGACTGGGATGTCATTAAGCCGCGTTTGTTCCATCACCCACTCTGCCCGCTTCCGAGCTCTTAACGTTACGCGTATCGTTTATCTTCCTATGCCTCGCTATTCGACAAACCTAAATTATCTCCGGCTTTTCAATCGCACTAAAAGCCATACAATTTTATTTTGCACCATCTAACTGAACACAAAACAGCGTAGTACACGTTAGGCGCATATACAACATTCACATAAAGTGGCTAAACCAAATTCAGCTATATATAATGTGCAAGCTGACACAATCTGGAGCTCATTGCTCAAACAATGCAGACACTTCACAATTTTTTAAAATTTATTCATCACTTAATTGCAATAATTTATAATGCCTACAAGCCGCCACAATTTATACACCAATCTCTTGGAAATGCTGCAGAAATTATACTGGTTTTGAAATGTATATTTTGCGCTGCGTAAACGTTGAATCCCTGTTTTTTTTTTAATTGTCAAAAGTATCGGGCTACCCAGCGCTTAGCACTAGTGGCTTAACTTTCACTGATTGGCAAAAGAAAACGCAATGTAAATATAGTAGAGTTTGCCTAAGGTGGATTTAGTGCCTAAGTAGAGGGGAGAAAATATGACTAATCTTTGCCATTTCGGCCGAGTTGCAGTATAAAAGGCCTCTAAAACACTTTCTCAAAGTATTGAATCTATTAGTTCAATTCGCACCGAATCATCCCAAAATATTCGTCAGTTTGAGCAAAGCTGCCAGGTTTCGTACTGTGTATTACTCAGTTACCTTTCGAACTGTGAGATGTGCAGCCGGAAACAATGCCCCCACCCACATCCCCTTAATAAAATACATAGGTTTAACTCGATAATTCGATAGCTGGTTGACGAGATATGATATTCTTTAAATACATAATTTTAGAAGTAAACACATCAACGTGAGTATTAAAACTGGGTGGGAATAAATAAATGGATCTAATGGTGTATTTTAGTACATTTCATCATGGAATCACCTAGTAATTTTCGCCCAATTTCATAAACTCTTCTACAGTGCTTATGGAAAACTGTAAATCCTTATGCTCAGGAGGGCTTGCTGTTCATTAGGCATCTTCATTTCTAACTGCATACATCTCCCTCGCATTTAGTTTAACTCCGCGAAAATCAGGAGTTCCTTTCAGACGTCAGCCTGGAACCGCTTCTTGGTCGTTTTTTCGGCCGCTCTTCGTATAGGAGAGATTAGATGGAAGCGCTGTCTTTTCTGCGGTGCATACATTCCCAGGGACGAGCGCAACACGTTGTTCAAGGCCATGATGGCGGCCGTCGTGTACGGGTCCAACATCGGCAGCGGCGGCACCTCGCGAGGCTCCCAGCAGGGCTACTACCTCCTGCACTTCCTGCGCCAGTGAGTGGCAGTTTGTAACGGCCTGCGCGCAGAGTTCCTCTCGCTGCTTACTGAGCAGGGCACCGGGGCAATACACTCTAATTGTTCAGGACTGCTTTTACAAGGCTAACAAACATTGACCCGTTCCTGGAACATGATATGTTGAAGTGTGTCACAGACGGTGTATAGTAATAAGCTTTACTCCTACTGCTTGTATGGTGAGGCATCTTAGAGAATTTCTTCACCGGTTGAAGAAAGGCTTTGCAAAGTATGTCCTAGAGCTGAGCCCGAAATGTAAAAGCTTGCAGCATGGTTAGGCTGTTTTTTTTTATTTCTTTGTTCCTTTCTCATTTCCTTCTCATTGTTCTCTAAGTTGACATATGTGCGTTTTGTGATAGTGAAGACCGAATGTATAGTGTGCGTAACGTTTTTGTGGAGAACTCAAGGGGTGTCCTCTCCTACATAAAACTCGGCATCTTGTCGTAGCATGTAGCTTTTGAAGGCTACGCTTGCGCGTGAGTAGAGCCACATGAACCTGCAAGCAAGGTGGGCAGGAGCAATTTGGCCGCAAACCGTGGACTCCTTTATATTTGCACGTGTGACTGCGTTGTGCAGACTGCTCAAGCGCTCTGTACAAGGGTGACGTAGACTGTATTGCGGTGAATTGAGGGCTTTCTTTCAATATGGTAGTTTTCTTTCGTTGTGCAACCTGTGCATGCAGCCTAGAAGATTATATTTATTGCCCCTTTTAGCGCATGTTAAAACACCAACGATTGCCTCCAAATAATAGGCGTTTGCATACTTCCTATTTATAATGACCAGTTGATGGGACTTGGTGCCAATTTCGAGTGTTATAACAGACGGTGAATTCATGGATATATAGACCCTCCGTTTTTGCCGCACCAAAAACTTACTAATCACCTGTTTTTCCACTACTAAGGAACAACTTGGACGGGTTCACTTCGCACGTTCCTGCTGGGAGTCATTGTTAGACGTACTATCTGACTCTCCCGGTTGATGTTTTATTGTTTAAATATTGTTATTCTGAAACCTAAAAAATTATAACTGAGCTCACCTTTGATGTTTACGGCCTTGAATTTCGCAATATTATCTTGCCATCTATACTCATAAAGAAGCTTATTGGACGGTCGTAATTATTGTTCCTATATGGAGTTCAATCGCCTACCTAATGTCCGATTTGCTATGCTTCTTAATTGTCTAGGCCGTACTTACGCATCTGTTTGTTTTTAAATTAAAAATCAGTCAACGCTAACAACATTTAACCCGCACAACTTGATGATTTTCAATACTGTGCAGTCATTAGTACGCTAGGCTTGTTTCCTTCAAAGAAAGATCATTATTGCACTCATGCTAAGTACCGTTTACAAGACAGCGGTAAATGTAAAGATGTAAATAAAGTCTGTAGTGCACTTTGGCTAACATCGGGACTATGCGCTACCCATGGTGCTGTGTTATGTCACGACTGAATGTCCTTTTGTAACCGGAGGCCACTGAAGAAGGTGAACATACTGCTCGCGTGCCAGTAGGGTCAAAGGCATGGCAGGAACCTGTACTTGTCTTCGTGTAAGAGCTGCCATCGCAGTGCACCTACCTCGACAGCCGTATTCTGCAGGCTGCTTTATAGGCCGTTACCAGACAAAATTATTTTTCGGCTAAAGATGGCGCTAGGTAATTTGATTAGATGTGTAAAAATGCACACAGGTGGTCAACAAGTGCCTTTACTTCTGCAAGCACGCAAAAACAAACATTTACAGCTCCTTATTCATTGCAGACACCTGGAAATGGCTGCGACTGTAGATGGTATTTCGTTCCTTTGCGCGACACCAAAGTAAACGTCATGTCCATAATGTCACGTGACTGCGCGTTCTCGCCTTGCGAGAATTTATCCCATTAATTTTGGAGTCGTGCGTCACGCGACGTAGCACGTTGACGTGTACCGTGATTAAACATGATGGGGCGATGCTGTTCTACTACTAAAGGGTCCTAACACTGCTGTCACTAGAAAAAGCATTCGCAGGCCAACACATAGTCAGTTATCGCTTACAACACCGCTAACTTCCAAGCCTGGGTGTTTGTGGAACAGAAGAAAGCGCACTTCATCATTTTTTTTTTCGAGCGAAAGCTCTACTCCACGGTCAAAGCTGCAAAAGCCGTTTCACCGCCGAAGCCTGAACTTGAATTCGCCTTTGAGGCTGAATAAAGTAAATAAATAAATAAAATAATTATCCCCGCGAACGGGTTTCGATCCCGCGGCGGTGCTAACCGATCGGCTTCGCTGGCCTGTGCAGGAGAGCGCTATCCTATCGCCACAGCCTATCACGCCTCCTGTTTAATGGCAACACATTCTCGCGCTGTGCATTGCACGTCGACGTATTTATCAGCTAATGCTACTATCGAACTAATATCGTCGCCAGACGTGCCGATGACCCAGCAAAAGAAAACCATGAGCCAACCAGGCTTAACACGTGCTTTCGCACGTCCACTAGGTTCAACTACGTCCAATAACTATCACTTATTTTGCTCAATGACCTGCCTTCGCTCACGTAAACAAACATAAATATTAAGCTAAGGGAACGCCGCCCTGTGACGTTGATATTAGTTTATAAAAAACTGAACAGTACAGCAACGCCCAAAATGCAAGCAGAGCTAGCGCAACGTGAGACGTGTGAACATGAAAACATCCTGGCATTCAGTAAAAGCTAATTCAAGGCAACGTGGCAGACAGTGAAGTTCTCGGTATACCGATGAGCGCAATACGGAAGTATTTTTAGTGTGGGGAGTAACAGATAATGAAAAATATAAAGCTTTGCTTAAATTGTGACTTGCAAAGACTCCTCCTGGTGTCAAAGTCCTTTTGGCAGCTGAGTCATGCCGACACTGTCTGATTAACATGCACGCAGGACGTACAAGGAGGCCACGACACTCAACTATTTCACCTGGACAGCGTACTCTGCTCCGTCCGTGGTGGCCTCGGCCGTGTTCCTCTGGTGGCATCTCTGCAATCGTTGGGTACCCAGAGGGTGAGTTTGCACCGGATTAACCTTTCATGACCGGAATTGAATTGTTTTTTTTATTATAATATGTAAACATCAGCCAGTTTGCTTCGCGTCTAGGTTTGACCGCTTCCACTGTGCAGCAAACATTGCACAGCGCTTGCAGGAGATGGTGAACTTGTTGTATAAGCCAGTTCGTGCAATTTAAAGCCGTCTATTTGTGGCCTATAATTATATTTCGCTTTAGATCAAGCTTGGTTCACTTCCGTGTCATTGCTACCGAGCTGCAGCTAGAATACCTGCAATGACCTGGAATCAAAAATCAATTCCTTACAGTAAAATATCATAGCAGCGCCCCTGCCGGAACCAAACAACATCAAGATAAAATGATTATATGGTGTATATGTATTCATACCGAGAATTGGGCCTAAAAAATCATTTAACACTTCAGTAGCTTCCGGGAGTTCCTTTATTAACTGAAAATTTGGTCATCGCAGAACACATTATATCAGCTCCGAAAAGAAGCAGCCTAAGATATTTCTCACTAACCGAGTGATTCCTCTCGAGCCAGAGATTTCTTTTCCATTCATTTCTCTGTGATGAGAACACTTCGGAAATTTTTCTACGTTACAAATAGACAAAGCCAATATAAATGTAGAATTGGTTGCAGGCGCGACTGCATGCCGCCATTTTTTTCGATGATACTGACTTCAGCTATGAAGCAAGTTTGCTACTTTTTTTTCTGCTATCATTAGTATTAGAAGCGGTACCGAGAGCATAATATCTCAGAAAAAAGTGGGGTGCACAGGCCTTTTAGAATTGCTCCCTGTAGCAGCAACAACCATTAATAATTCGACACAAGCATCGGACTGTGGGCATTTCCTAGCTGGCGGCTGTGGGCGCTACATCAGCCTTGTTAGCGCTGTTGCTCGCGTCTCCGCACTATGGACAAAATTTCAAAGCTGCTCATATGATGGAACGGTTTGAGAACTGTTCATAAAATGAAATGCTTACCACTAGAGCAGTCCAATGCCATTGTAGGCTGCGCTATCATGATCAGCAGGGTTATAGGCGGCAAGCATTCAGCGAAACTTTTTACCTCCTGAAAGCTTCATAAATTCGGTGCTCGGTTTTAGTTGCCAGTAATGGCTGCATAACGCTCGTGGTGTGTAGTACAACAGGACAAGCTGAGTGCTACTAGGTAGCAAAACTTCCTGGAGGTGTATTGTACCCTTTTCTACTGCTTTTTAGCTAACGATCAATTCTGAACAGAGTTTGATGGTACTTTTGCAAAATGTAGTTTAAGTATTTATTACCGGGCGTGTGGTTTACACTGCATTTTCATAAAACAGCCCATGGAACAAAAAGGCTCACCTGCCACGTCTCGGTTTTACGGTTGCAGGTTCCAGGTTCCGGCGCAGACCTCGAGCCAGACAAATGTCTACCACGTAAAATACGAGGAAATGAAAAAACTGGGGTGAGTCGATAGTCAATGATTTAAATCCGTTCCTTCTTCCTATGCTTAATAACGCATTCACTGGGAGTGTTGTATGCATGTTAGAGCCATTACCCTACTCTGTGCATTAAAATGTAGTCTTGAGTTCTCCGCTCTCATTAATTGCTATTCATTTTTATTGTAGCGGCTGCAGGGGTTAACTACGGCAGCCGAAAAAATGAAGTCAAGAGAAGAGAGAGGAATGCACAACAAAAAAATGCAGGAAACACCTAAGCTTCGCCTTAAGGATATGACGCGATAGCATTAATGAGTTAATGCCCATAAATGTGGAATTGGTCACTGTCGCCTTTACATTCATCCATTCCTGGCGGTCCTCACACCACTGCTGACGCATGGTGCAGTGGTTTAGGGATGCACCTCTGCCCTGCGATGAAAGGTGCTGCAACCGGTCGGACTTGTGCAACCCAAGTTGCTCTTCCCGACCAACCTCTCGTGATAAATCAATAATTTAACTGCCAGCTGCCGCAGTGGTCAGTTTGCCGAAAATCCGGTGGGCATCGGGTGATGACGCCACATAGTTACGTGACATGTGTTGCTTTTACGGGTTTTTTTCGCTTCCAACGCCAATGACGACGAAGCTGGATTTTCTGCAGAACGGTAGCCTTAGCGCTATTGCGTTAAAAAACCAGATCCTCCCGCAGTAAAGACTAACACCTTAGCATGATGATTATTAGCACAAAAGAAATTACGATTACGATAATCGGTAATGCGAACATTGAGCGCAGTGCTCGACATGCAGCCTGCCGCCGCTGGCATGCGGAGTTTTTGCTCTGCTACTACCTGCAAACACGCCACCTAAAGCCGCCTTCACCGACGTCGGGGACGACGTGTAACTCACGAACGGGTGCCTAAGATCTGTGCTCTCAAAATACAAGACAAGGAAACATGAAAATCAAACCTTTCCTTTCCAGAAAAGGTCCAAGATGCTTGATTTCAATTTCTTTCTGTTTGTGAGTATGTGGAGGAGGAAGAGAAGGACTTTAATGGAACAGGAAAGGTCTGCCTGGTTGTCGGCCTGTCATTCTACTCCAGGTAACGATGAAAGAAGAGAAGGGTAGAGAGGAGGATGATGAAAGAAAAAATGAAAAAAAGAAAAAAGGTCAATGGTGAAATCACACTTACGCACTCACAAGGACACAGACACACACACATAATTGTGAAAGAATGTCCACCAAACCCGTGTCACTTAAAAACGCTAAAAAGGCTTTTGTCCCGCGCACACCCGAAGCTGCGTCCCTCCAGGGTCCAAGGACATGCTCGATGAGCACGGAGCCATTCTGCCGGAGCCCTAAAGCACTTAAAAGTGCCTTGCGATGTCTGTTGAAGACTTGGCAGCGGGAGATCAATGTGGAAGATCTCGGGAACACCGCATGTGGGGCACAGAGAGCTACTTGATGCACCAATTTAATGTCAATAGGACTTATTGAAGGCAACGTCCAGGCGAATTCGGTGGAGACAATTTTGATCACATCTATCTATATTGCGTGGCATGCGGAAGTCACAAGTGGGATCGATGCGTAGAACGGGTCTATATTGATGCTGGGGATCACACCACAAAGAGCGTTGCGTCTGCCGGGATTTTGAAGTTAGAAGCCTCGCGCCATCACTGCGAGAAAATGGTATAGGTAGAAGCAAGGTGGTGTCGCCATGCGCCGACCTCGCTGCACTGTCAGCGTGATCGTGGCCTGCAAGGCCACAGTGAGCGGGCAACCACTGCAGCACAGCACGGTGGCCAAGCTCACAGGCCTCCTGAACGCTTCCTGATCACTTTATAGATTGTAATACAGACCGAGAATCACTGAATATAACCCACGCTGATGGCGGTTGTTGGAGAATGTAAGTAAATGCTGATTTACTTCAAAAGCACGCACAACCTAAAAAGCACGGATAATACTTCAATTAAAAGCACGCAATCCCATCGGCTCACTGGTACAATGAAGTATCGCTGCGCTTTTAATCTCGTACGATAGTATTTACGTACCCTTTCCTCAACAAATTTTTTCGTCGTTTTCATTTGACTAGCAGAATTTACGGTAGTAAAATTGTTTACCAAATCTACTGGGTGTGAGAATCCGTGTGGTTAACATTTTGAGACGTTTTTTGAGGCAATGCAGCTTTATAAAAGTTGCGATACGAGTCGTGAGGTCAATGTGGAATTTAGGATACTGTGCCTTTGAGAGAAAGTACGCGACTAATATGCATTACAAGTCACTTGTACCCCAACCGTATTAATTTTGGTTACAGAGAACGCCGTCTAAAACTTCTTTTTGTCAAGCATTGTGGCTTATCTGCTGCGGGTACGCCAACATCTTTAAACTTTCAAATATGTTAAGACCTGCCCCTAACAGGTCAGAGCTGGCAATACCACAGTAAAAAGAAATTTCTAATCATCTACGTTTCAGCTTGGGCAGTCGGGGATTTAAAAAAAAAATCATATGCGTATTTTTTTTTCATAGGCAAGTCTAATGCCGCTCTTTGCTCATCCAATAGGAACCCACTTGTGATGGCTAATAGGCATATGAGTGTATTACCTTTACCTTTTGAGTGCGGGGTCTTTGCACAATACGGGACCACTCCACACCGTGAGCCAGGTAGTCGAAATTATTCCGGAGTCCTCCACTACGGCACCTCTTTCTTCCTTTCTTATTCTTTCACTCCCTTCTTTATCCCTTCCCTTACGGTGCGGTTCAGGTGTCCGCCGATATATGAGACAGATAATGCGCCATTTCCTTTCCCCAAAAACCAATTAAAAAAAAAAACCGTGAGCATTGACTACACAAGACTGGCCATCCATACAATGACCCGGCAAGCCTCCTATTCAAGTAATGGGCGGGTTACTCTCATCTCAGTGCAACTCGTGGTTTTGACCTCTTGCTTTCATAATTGCAGCAGACTGCCTGGCTATGCACGAAGCAGGGAAATTGCTGCATTGTTTTTTTTTTAATTTAGCTGTAGAAGCCTTCGTGTGTTATTCGACAAATTCGAACGATGGCCTGTATTTGTTCGCATTATATTTTTGTACCTTTCAAGTCTTGCCTTTTTTTAACCCAAAATCATCGATGACTACGCAGGAAAAATAGTCTAGAAAAAAAACCTTGCTGGAGTGCATGAGACTCCGTCCACATCTGCTCATTTTTTTCGGAAATACCTTGTTTACGCGGCATGTATCAAATGAATAGAGTGGTTGCTCACTGCTGTCTCTGCTTTGCCAGGTTAAAGTCTTACGAGGCCGTGGGCTTGGTCGTTATGGCGGTCTACGTCAACTGTTCCCTTGTCGGCCAGGACTGGATTAACGTCACCGACCAGACCAGGTACGTGGTATTTGCGGTCCCCGGCAATTGCGCACCGCTTACGGGCATTCATTCTGTTTGCTTGTCATTTACTTCTACTGTGACTGCCATCATGAAGAAAAATATGTAATCATGAGCAGTGATCTGTCATTGAGTACTGAACCGTTAGAGCAAGCACATCAATGTATATGGAGTTGGTAGAAATTGGAATAATATTGGGCTAGTCCCTCCTCAGCTAATGTTTGTTCAAATGGGCAGGGACGCGGAGAGTATTTATTTATTTATTTATTTATTTATTTATTTATTTATTTATTTATTTATTTATTTATTTATTTATTTATTTATTTAGCAATACTGTAAGCCTTTGACAGGCCTATACAGGCAGTGGGTTGCAAAGGTATTCACAATGCAAAACACTTTGTAAAATATATTAACACTAGAACTTGTTATCTGAAACAGAACATCATTCCAACCAAAATCAAACGGTAGAAAAAAAAAAGATTCCGCGTTATGGCACTGAGTGAAACAAAGATTCTACCTTATTGACAAAGCTAGACACAGAATCGTCGTCAACAACATCCCCCGGCAAAGAATTCCAAATCTCTACGGACGACGGAAAAAAAGAAAACGTAAAAGTATTGCACCGTGTGACATATGGCCGGATGTGCTTATCATGATTTTTTCGTTTAGTGTGACGGTGTGGTGGCTGCAGATACTGATCTTTATTGATACGGAGCGACCCATGGTAAAGCATGAAAAGAAACTTCATGGCGGCAACGCGACGCCTGCTCGCAAGTGTGGGAATGCCTGCTTGTGTTCTAAGAGCACTGACACTTTCAAACCGGGAGTATTTCGTGTAGATAAATCGTAGTGCTTTATTTTGCACCCTTTTTAAGCAATCTATCAGGTACTGTTCATGCGGGTTCCAGACTATGCTACCATACTCCAGAATTGGTCGGACTAGAGTTTTGTAGGCTTTAAGTTTTACTTCAGGAGGAGCCTTGCCTAATTTTTTTCGTAAAAATCCTAGTGTTTTAAACGCTTTTGCACAGGTGTTGTTAATATGTACATCCCATTTCATTGTGCGTGTAAGTGTTACCCCTAAATACTTAACAGTGTCTGTTTGGCTGAGAACGCTCCCCCCTAATGTGTAGCTAAACCTTAACAACAATTTTTTATGACTTACACTTAAATATTTTGTTTTTTCTGCGTTTATTTTCATGCCCCACGTTTCGCACCAGAGAGCAATGTTATTTAATGACAGATTGAGTTTCCATTGATCCTCGACTCCCCGCACGACTGTGTAAATCACACAGTCGTCAGCAAAAAGTCTGATTTTCACTCCATTGACAATACAAGAGCTAACATCAATAATATATATCAGGAATAATAAAAGTCCCAGGACAGATCCCTGCGGTACACCTGAAATTACTTCGAGGTTCTCCGATTCATTATTATTTATAACTACATATTGGGTGCGATTTGACAGATAAGCTTCTATCCATGCTATTACTTCCGAATTAATGCCAATGTCCAAGAGGATTGACGCAGTCACAGTGACACGCTACTTTAATAATAATAATAATTGGTTTATGGGGACAGGAAGTGGCGCAGTATCTGTTTCATATATTTTTGGACACCTGAACCGCGCCGTAAGGGAAGGAATAAAGGAAGGAGTGAAAGAAGAAAGGTAGAAAGATGTGCCGTAGTGGAGGGCTCCGGAATAATTTCTACCACCTGGGGAACATTAACGTGCACTGACATCGCACAGCACACGGGCGCCCTTAGCGTTTTTCCTCCACAAAAACGCAGCCGCTGCGGTCGGGTTCGAACCCGGGAACTCCGGATCAGTAGCCGAGCGCCCTAACCACTGAGCCACCGCTGCCGGTACACGCTACTTTGCGATGTTTGTTTTGGAATCACCCCATTTATAAGTGGGCATCGCCGCTAACATGGTGGGCAATAGGATCGGATGTTCTCACATGGTGTGGGACGCCGCGCACGACAAAACTCCTGCATGATTTTCTTCCCGAATAGTCGAGGGCGTCACGAAAAACATGCGGTTTGGGAATGTTACTACAAATTCGTTTGGACCAGGCAAGCTTCTAAAATGATTCCCTTTTTACGTTTTTTTAATGATGGTACAAATGTTAAAGCAACAGCACGCAAGACATACATGAAAAGATTCACACGTAGCGTTTGTCCTGTCTATTCTGTCTGCTTCGGCGTCTTCCGTGCTGGTGATTCAGCACGTATCACCACCTCGCCTGTGTCGATACAGTAGTAATGTACATACGAAGCTTTTTAACAACGAATTTTTCCTAGTTACCCTTTACTGTGAATCTTATTCGCAATTACATCTGCTGTTCTTTAATCCTGGGCAAGGAATTTCACTGTGTCATCTTCTTTGGCGTTATGTTTACCGTTACCACAGTGAATTAATTCTCGTAAACATTTGAATCATTGCCTCTTTTTGGCTTTGGTAAGAGGAAGGTGCTATGTTAAAGTTGCAATAGAAGCTATCTCAGGTCGTTCAAATGTTTAGGGGAATCCCCCAAGGTGGAGCATATACATGACTAGGCCATTCATAGTACGAGGGTTTATTAAGTGGCAGCAGAAGGGTCTTGTGTGGCAGAAAAAGTGGCGTCGACGGCGTTGGGCGTCACCGAAAAGTATCAAGGGAAGCAAAGTTATGCAGTAAGAGAGTAATTACGGCAAGCACAGTAATACGGCTTCAAAGTATATCTATACCGCTTTCTCAGAAACTTCTTAGTTAAAGAATGATTTGTCCTCGTCAGGAGTGCGAACCCGGGACTTCCGCCTCACCACAGCAGCCGTTCTATGGACTGATGTAACCGGAACGGCAAGCTTATGGTATCGCGAGTGCGATTTGATAAATAACTCCAAATGAAACAATCCTCCAAAGTAATGCGCGTATCGTTTCGTGTCGGCCGAATCAAGGTAATATCCTCTTATTCCGAAGGAACCCTATAAGGACACTTCTCTGTATCCGCGTCTCCTTGTCCTAGTAGTCACTTTGTGGTTGGCTGCTCTTTTTGAGCTCAGTGGACATGCTACGACGCTGGTGAGAGAACGTCCCCCTCGTGCACACATGTCGTCAGTGACTCCCTTTTTGTCGCAGCGCCGTCCGCTCGGAGACCATGATGGTGGGCCTCACAACACTGGTGTTCATGGTGCCCACGAGGCGCACCCGGGGATTGCACGGCATTACGGGGATTGTCTCCGCTGACGTCATCCAGAAGCGCATGCCCTGGGGAGTGTTTCTCCTGGCAGGTGCTGGATGCGCTATGTCACTCTGCTTCCAGGTACCTGTATGGCTCTCCCCCAAGTGCCCAATGCAAACAGAACTGGCTCTCGCCGCGTACTGCGGAGCTCTGCTTCATTGAAAGTAAAAAGGATTGCCGGATATTTCATGATTTGATAAAATAATACGTCTCGTAATCTTCGTATTCACGCCGCGATGCTCCGCACCACTTCGGTTCATGAAACGTACATTGCTTGGAAGTTAAAAGCTGATTTTGTTTCGTATGTTTCTTCCGTTTCTGAAGGCCTGTGTTTCTGCATAATTCATTTCTCGACGACGCTGGTTCTGCATTCATGAAACGGAAGTTAATTTGAGCTTATTGTTGAAACGCTCCTCCGGAAGACTGTTTGCAAAAGAACTCGATTATCGTCTCGTTGAGCCGTTTTAAATTAATCCTCTCGGTATCCCCCCAAGTAATCATTCGTCCTGTCTAGTGTACTCCATGGCATTTAATAAGCTTTTAGCTCTATATCTATCGAAGTTGTGTTTTCCTCTTTTTTCATTCTAATGTTCTGTAGACTGTAAGAAAATTATACGTCACCCTGTGCGCTTCATTCTAATTGCCGCAAAACTTCGCTGTTGATCCTAAAATCACGGTTCATCTTCCTACGATTTCATTCTGTGTTTTAAAACTGAAGACATATTTTTGCCAGAAGAAATCAATTGGAGAATTATAGAACGCTTTCAATTCTTGGTGCTCCTTCAAGGGGAGAAGCAATATAAATATTTATTTTTGGTGTAAGACGAGAGAGAGAGTGAAGAGGGACAATGCACAGAGGGCGGGGTTTAGCCTGGAAGGTCTATCAGTCGGCCGAGCATTAAACTCAATCCCCAGTGAAAGCGACTTTGAGCCACCGTACAAAAGTGCAGTGTGCCTTCGCTTACAGTTAGGCGAGGTGAGTGCCTTGAACCTGGAGCTGGTGACAACAGTCACAGACCTGCATCCGACCTTGGGCGTGGCGCTTCTGGTGACGCTGGGGGGTTTCCTGGTCGAGATGCAGAGCGCCGAGAACAGCGTGCTCCACATTATGGCTCCCATGGCGTCAATGGTAAGTATTATATTCTTAGTCCTTCATTTTAAACCCGTATACAAAAAATATTAGCCTATTATTCTGCCATTGATGACCACCACTGAATATTTAAAAAAAAGATTCCCCATGTTAATTGCTTTTGATAATTGTTGGCTTCCGTCATGTATGACACAACGAGCTCCTCTTTTCCCTTCCAAATTCTGTTTAATAGTCAAAAACGGCCTCGATTATCGCATTCTTGATGCGAAAGGTTGCATAAGAGGGTTCTCGCACAGCTCTCACCCTCACCGTTCGATGGTTCTCGCGGCAATACAGGACGTACTACGTTCGCCGCTATAGGTGACGGTGGTGCAGGTGAACACTCCCGGGGATCGCTTACACGCAAAACATAAATACCCCAGAAAGGAGATGATTGGAGAGCCGTCGCCGCGTAGCTCAGTTGGTAGAGCACCGGACGCGAAATTCGGAGGTCGTGACTTGGGATGAGCATGTGGTTGTTTTTCCTTCTGCTTTCTAATCATTAAGGTATCTTTAAAATAATTAGCCTATTTATCTCCCGTTATTGAACACGACCGATAATTAAAAAACATCCCCTATGTTCTTTGGTTTCGGTGACTGCTGCCTTCCGTCATGTATATACAATATAATTAAGGGATAAACTGTAACTGGGCTGATCTGGCGTTGATGCATTAAAGAACCGCATGGCAAGAAACAAAATGCTTTGCTCTGTGTGCAAATATGGCTTAATGCAACAGCTGTTTTCGCAGTAGCCTAGGCTTTCCACCACTGTCTAACCTGCCTCCGGGTGCATTTTCGACGCTGAGGGTTCCGCCAGACAAACATCGTACCAGAAACACTGCCTCACGGCATATTCTCAGCCTGTTTCCCAGATTCAGGAGGCCGCATTACTGTGTGGAAGGTTGGCGCGAAATGTGTGGTGGACGCAATGAGAAAAACGCTTGACGCAAGGAGCAGGAAATTCGTAAAGAATAATTTTTCCTTTTAATTCCGGAATGAAAGCCTGCGTGAAATCGCCCTCTCTTGGAATACAGCTGCAGCTACTCCTTCTCTTGAATGCTTACGAGAAGGGGGCGGGGGGGGGGGGTAGGGGGGGGGGTGGGGGGGGGGGGGGTACTTGCTGACGGAATTTTCCATGCATTCAGCCTTTTGGTGAACAATGCGAGAGATGTTCTCCAGTGACACAATTCAATCTCTTGAGGCGCCTCATGGCTCTGTCTGACGTTCATCACAAAAGCATGTGCTCACTAAAAGGAAAATACGCATTTGCCTCAAAACAACACAAATCACGCGGAGAAGTGAATCGGCAATGTGACCGCGCATTGCCCCGCCGCGGTGGCTCAGTGGTTAGGGCGCTCGACTACTGATCCGGAGTTCCCGGGTTCGAACCCGACCGCGGCGGCTGCGTTTTTATGGAGGCAAAACGCTAAGGCGCCCGTGTGCTGTGCGATGTCAGTGCACGTTAAAGATCCCCAGGTGGTCGAAATTATTCCGGAGCCCTCCACTACGGCACCTCTCTCTTCCTTTATTCTTTCACTCCCTCCTTTACCCTTCCCTTACGGCGCGGTTCAGGTGTCCACCGAGATATGTGAGACAGATACTGCGCCATTTCCTTTCCCCCCAAAACCAATTATTACCAATTATTAATGCGACCGCTAAGTAGCGATACCGGTTCGTACGTGAAGTAGGGAGTAGGCGATAAAAAAGAAAACATTCGCCCGCCAATGCATCCATGTAGCGCAAATGATGTGGAGAGTCAGGGGATATGAAGAAAAGGGGTTTACCTCTGTTGTCGGATGCAACCCCAGAAAGAAGCGGCAAGTACCTGCAAAGTGCAACTTCAGTCAGTCACATTGCCACGGTCACGGCAGAAAATCTGAAACGCGTTCCAGCACGCTCAAGATTTTTAGCCAAAATGGGCGCTTCTGCTAGTCACGTCTGCCCGCCCATCGCCAGCCCTATTGCGGTCATAGGCCGATGTCTGCTCCGTTCATTAATATCCCATTGCGAAATTCGGTGAAAAGCTGTCGTCGCCGTCACTTTCGCATGCTTTATGTGCTGTCTGACTGATTTCTGATTTCCATTGCGTTCGTTGACAACGATCAGTCTTGAGTTTCTTCTCCTGCGTTACCACTCAACGCAATCGGCAGACCGGCGCTGTTCACGACGACATTCGCGCCTTTGATTCGTATAGTTAATTTATTCAAGAAATAAATGGCGCAAAACCGCATCTGGTGCATTGTGGTTGTTACCGTCCTTCGCGGATGTTTCCTCTTTTTTACTCGAAATTCTAAGCATAGGTTTGTGTGGGTTTCGCCTGGTGTTTTAGATTTAACGTATACAGCGCCAATGTAAACTTGTTGTTGATTATGCCTGCGCTGGCGTTGCTTCGTCGCTTTTTCTTTGTTAACATATTATTTCTGCTGACAAACAGGTCGCTCTTCCTGTTAGAATCCAGCAGGCACAGTACCTGGTTGCCGAAGATGTTTATTCTTGCTGGAAATAACTGCGTCTGCAGGAGCTACTTACGAGAGCGGACGCACTTGCAGCGGGCGCACTAAAGCTCCTACTCGTTAGTGCAGTGCCGTCAGCCCTGACGTCATGATAAAGGCCCTGCGCAAATGGTGAATTGCTTCCTTTCAGGGGTATTAGCCGCTTATTTGTTGAGTTCTATTCAACTATTCTATTCGACCTACAGGGGGCGCGTCAGTACAACCTAGTTGCCTTCGCTATACAAAGTAGTGCCTCTGGAATACCTTCGGGGTCAGCGTAGCAGAATCGCGCATTATTAAGGTTTCGTAATAATCTCGACCTCGTTTGTCAATGCCGAGAGCTTCATATGGTCCAAACGGTCTTTTTTTGACGGTGTTAAGGAATAAACGAGCTAAAAAGAAATCGTTGTGTGGTCTTGAGACGGGAGGCGTGAAAGCTGGGCAGTAGATGGTCGCCGCGTGTCTCGAATAGATTTGTAATAAGCGACATCAATGATGAAGGCGCCTCTAAAGAGGCGAATAACAAATGAAAAACGATCAGTTAAAGAAGACCCCGCGTTTACCAGTTTGTCGTGCTGCTTCGCCAGGAAATTTGAAATTCACTGTCGCTCGAGTTTCAACTGATAAAGCTGCTGCTTTCTGCGTTTTCCCGCTATTATAAACTTCAATAACCGTGGGCTACTTTGAACACGAAAACATTTCTGACCGTTTGAAAAGATGGAAAGCTATGATAACGATGTCACTTTCCTGTGCAGTTTTCCTTTAAGCAGGTAACCACGTCTTGTGCTTTGAATTTGTAGGCTAGAATTAAGGCATGCAATAAATGTGGGGCTATCGGATACTATACCAGAATGAAATGGCATTCAAATTGGATCATAATAATGCCATACCAATCTTTACGTGAATAAAAGAACACCATACAATCATGCGTGCATGCCGTAATAACCCTGCAATTACAGAAAGAGTCACGCAATTTAGCTGCGTGTTCTCAACGATGCTTGTTGAAAAATAGTGTCTGGTATTTTGTCCAGACAAGTTATATTTTAGGAATATCAGCACGGTGCTTGATAAGAAAAGCGCTTTGATGGTCCTGCAAGCGTACCACTACTGTGGGAAAATTTCTCGTTATCTTGTTCTAAGCTTTCTTGCTGCACCAGAAAATTCACGCAGTGTCCTTGAGCGGCTCGTCACTCTCGTTAGCGTGCAAAGCATACATGTAACAGCGCTGCTAAGATACATTTCTTTAGGAAAACTGTGCAGATAAATTATTTGAATCAGTCGGCTAACCAGCAAACAACGTGGTTTCACTCGAGCCGGTCCTCCTTTGATTAAATTGCAACTGCGCCGCAGCATGGCCTCAAGGTGAAAATCCCCAATAGCTTCATTGCGAAAATCTTGTTTTAAGGGAGAGCCACTTATGTTGGACGCGAGTCCAATGCAGTGTCTTCACTTAGTCTTAAAGCGCTTCCTCGGTAATACGTTTTAGTTAGGTGCAGTGTTTTAGGCAAAAGCACAAGCTCTGCATATACACTGTAGGCATCCGACAGAGAGATTGTTTATGGAGTGGCAGCCGCTAGATCCGATCTTGCTGTATGTAGTCCTGTGAGGCCCTGGCTCCAGCCGCGAACTGCGCAGGCCGACGAGCGCCAGTGGAACCCTTTGCTGCTCCTGTTGCCGACGACCAAGCTGGCCTCGACGGTCTTCCTGCTGCCGGTGTCGTGTTACGGGAACGCGCTGCTCTACGACTACGCACGCATGTCTTGCTGGGAAATGGTGAGCACCAGATGCGTGCGATATCAGTCCCGCTTGCGGCTAGCGCAGGTTTTCCGGAATGGTTGTCAATTTTGTTTGGTTGTCGTAATACCAGCAGCAATATAAAGATATAAATTTACAATTTAAGGGAAATAACAAGGTAGGTGTACAAGCAAAGAGACCGCAGAAATATACAAAACATATACGCCAGGTGTTTCAGGGATGCCCTTCACTAATTTCTGAAAACAGGGTTTGCGAGGAAAATAGAAACTTTTTAGCAGCATAGTAAAAGCCGTGTTTGCGGATGCCCAAAGCAGGCGATTCGTGGTAACTTGTGATGAGCTGACTGCCAATACTTAACTTTTTAACTATTATTTGTAGGCACCCGATTGCAGCTTGATTTGTAGCTGACAGTTAGTAATAGCCATACGAGTTTAGAGAACTCGATCACCCTCGCCGCTGTGGCTCAACTAATCTAGAATTTCTCGCGCCATTCTAAAACCGCGCGGCTGCGTGGAGTGCAAATCTGCGTCAATCAAATCGCGACACTCTGTGCCTGTGTCTCGCCAGCGCTGTAGTGGCGAAGTGGTGAAGAGCGTGAAGCACCGCAGCACGGGCGGGACGGAGATTTTCATGTGGTACGTGCATCACAGAGTGACGCGATTTGATTGACGTCACATTGCTCCCTCCCGCAGGCGCACTGTTTTTGAATGGAGAGAGGAATGGGCCAGATTAGCTGAGTCACAGAGGAGAGAGTAGTCGCGTTTTCAGAATCCTATAAGCTGCTCTTGCTATTGCTAACGGCCGGCAGCGAATCGCTAATTGCAAGTGGGGGCCTAATAGACTCTTTAATTACTTCAATGGTAATTAGTTGAAAGGGCAGCTAATAGACTATTTAATTCAATAGTAAACATGATTAACCTTCTTTTTTGACGTCCGCTAACGCTGGCCTTGTTATGGCGCAAGAATCTTGCCTTTATTGCAAAAAACAAATTCTTAAATGTAATTGGCGGGTTTCCCTCACACGCCCGGTATAACTGGTGCTCATTTTGTAACACTCTGACTGCGTAAGCCCAAGCAACAATTGCTTTGGCTGCGACCCCGCACTGCGCTGAAGGCAACCGGTTAAAACAAATACAAAAGCAGTGGAATTAAGGTGATTGCCACATGCAAGGCAATCAGTATGCACACGGTGTACGGTATCAAAATACTACAGAAGTGGACGTAAAAATGTCTCCTATCGTTTATAAACGCTTCAAAAACCATAGTTCATTCGGCGGGGTTCCTTTCGTCAGATAGCATTCGCATATTTCTCAAACACAGGAATCCCAAGGCCAGGTTTGTATGAAGATGAATAAAGTAAACATTCGAGCGCTCTCAAGCGAGTGAGATCATCATGAAATGCAACGTTATCAACTTTTTGCTTGTTCGAAAAGGGACTCGTGACTACCTGTCTATTTATGGGCATATTTATTTACCCTGATAGAGTTGCAAGTCATTGCAGCATTTCAATGATTTTCTTGATTAATTAAACAGTTGCACCTTAAAATTACATAAGTTTTACAGCGAAAGCAGAATGAAATCGCTGTGCTAGATGGTGCCGTCGTCGTCAGCGTCGTATTCACTAGTCGCAACCCTACACCTCCCCACTCCATTACTCTCTACTGCATCCGGCTACTCCCACAATCTACTCCTTGTCGTTCTGCTTGTCATGCCGAGAGTACGGTTTGTATAAATGAATGAGTTTTGTGACTGCGCGTAACGCACGGTCGTGCGCGACGCACGCCGAATCTACACTATACAATGCACCCTACATTTACACTATACAATATACCCTTCACCTGCACTCTACCCACACCTACAGTCTACGAGAGTTTTTAAACTCTTCTATTGGCATCCCCATTTCTCACCTCTCCACCCACCTTCCCTCTCGCTGTCGCCCATTGCTCCCGCTGGGCTCATGACGCCAGACACCCGCCTTGTTTGGGGATGAGCCACCACTCGTCATAGTACGAGGACGCACGCCTGCCTGCCTTATATCCCTAGCCCTCCCTCTACGCACACACCAAAGCCCAAGACTGATTACGGCACACAGCTGTTCCCACACTCACCACAGGGTATTTACTAAAGCTTACCACTGGCGCCTCTCCAGATTTCACGGAACAAACACAATTCATTTCCCTCAAATTGGGTTCCTAAAAATCCCTACACCCTTGCCTATAGTTACTAAACACTCCGATTGGCATCATCATTACGCACTATCAAATCTATCTTTGATATTCGCATTACCACAGCTGTAACCGTCCTGTCACATTTTTTTTTTAATTGAGCTTTAGTGAGCTTTTAGTTTACGTGACTGAACTTTTTCTTTTCTTTCTCGTCTCTTTCTTTTTACAGGTTGATTGCGTTCTCTTGAAGAGAGATCTCAATACTGCGTGATGATGTTTTCTAATCTATAAGCTACTTTAGATTGTCCCTTCCTAAAGCGGCTATTAGGGCTCATCGTTCACGAGACACCGATTTCACAGCGCTTATTGAGAGACTAGAACCTACTGGCCATAAGGCAGCATATTTCGTAGCTAGATCTGGCTTGTGCAATGCTACTGTGGGACAACGCCCGAACTGTCCCTGTCGTGGCACGCTGTCGAAATGCGGTAGTTACACCTAGCAATTGAAACACGCTGTCGGACGGCGTCCCTTCAACCTGCGTAATACTGAAGCAATCGGTTGATGGGGGGAGAATAAAAAAAAATATTTGCTGCCAAGCGTTTCTACTTGCTCTGCTACATCCAATTCATTCCTTAGGTTTCAATTAAATATGATTCTCTTTCACTTTGTCTATATCTGTAATGATTCAATTAGCTTGCTTTTTGCTTTGTGCTCGACGTCGTCGGGCTTTTAATTATTGTTTTATCGGGACCTTTCTCCTGTTATGTACCATGCAAAAGTATTAACCTCGAGATGACAGGTAGACAGACCGGTGAAAATTAATAACTAATTATATAACAGAGCTTGGATGTTGCGGAGAACGAAGCTCTAACCATATTTATCAAACAACTTTCATCATATAACATTTACATAACTACAAGCGCTACTCAAGGTTAGGAAATGTACAAAAAGAGGGCCACGTGAACAATCAAGACGTCAGTGTTAAAGCTATATATGCAGCTTATATACGCGAACTGAATAGATATGTTCCTAATCCTTTATGCATCTCACTTGTTCTCGCAGATCACGATGGGCTTTCCAGTCAAGATTGTGACTATCATACTTGAGCTGGTGTCACTGGTGACCGTGGGCAACGCCATGTTCGACCTGGAAAAGCTGCCCGCCTGGGCGACCAAGATGACGTCCTTAACGCTACCACCGCTCAACGTCTCAACAACCAGCATCCTCAACGTTACCAGCGCTGCCTGACTCTACAGATCGCGCCCCTTTTTGGGGATTTTTATTCCTCATCGCCGATCTACAACTATTCTATGCATGTTTTTTGTAATTTTTGATCGCACGTTATTTCTGGGTAGTCCCAGCAATATGCTTTTACATTTTATTGCTTCACTGATTCTGTACTTGGGCACTCAAAAGTGTACCTTTTGAACTTATGCGACCGGCCAACGAGGAGTCCTTATGAAAGATATGAAAGTTTTTTTTTTGTCGGCTTGAATGAACAATGCGCGACTACTTTGAACTCTTGGTCTCCTGCCCCAAGCCAAGCTGCGTCAGGGAAAAGAACTGTGGAATACAAGTGTGTTGTTCTTTACGTTTCTATGTTTTATGCCTTTAACGAAACGCGTAGTTGTGAATGTATTCATTTGCAAGAATCTTTGTTGATGAGCTGACATAGACTCAGAAATAAAGCCGCCCTTTCCAGGCCTCTTTGTGGCGGCGACAATGTTAGGGTTTGTTACTGATTCTCGAAAAGTGAGTCACGCAGGGAACCTGCAATGACAACTGAAACCCGCTATATTTTCAAGGACATTAGAATGTTTGTGATCCAAAAAAAGTGTTTTGAGCTTCTGTTGGATACCCAGCCATGCACCCGCGTCCCACAGATTACGCAAACTATGAACCATCTGTCTAAAAAAGACGCGGGAAAGATGGGCGCAGTTAACATGCTTCAGCACGAAAGGTGTTACACTCTCAAGGTGCATTGGTGACGTAGCCATACAAAGCCTTTTTTCGGATCAAAAACACCGTAACGTCCTTGAAAATATAGTATACGAACGATACGCTTCGTTTAAGGAAACATTTTTATTTTACTCGACGTTTCGATCGGAGGGCCTCTCTTTTCCAAGAGTGATCTGCTTCATTGTTGTTTCCCCTTTATTTGTAGGGGTTAGACCTAGAGCAGGAGGGAGAAAAGGCAATACAGAATAAGTAAAATATAGCAGGCGAAGCTGCGCGAGAGGGTGCTGAAGAAATGAAGTTAAAAGAAAAGAGAGTGCTTATCCTGGCCGGAAGGTCAGGGGGCAAAAGAATCTTGACCCAACCACAAAGGAAGGAGTCGACGGTCAAGCAGTTTTTTTTTTCCTCGTGCAATACTTCGACCCTTGCTGGTATACGCTCTGAGCATTGCGGAGGTTGCGCCGCCGGCCGTCGGCACCATGAAACGCAGGCGAGGTTCCGGCGGCCTTTCTCCTTGGGTTCCTACGCAGTTTAAGGTTTTGGCGCATGAAATACACGATCGTTCGGTTCATGTGCTTCACTTAGGGCCGTTATCGTGTCTTAAAACAACTGTTGCGTAGTAGGGTGCTCGAATAGCTACAAAAGCTCCCCGGAAACGCGTTTCCACAAGTTTCCTGGCCGCCCTTACGAATGGGAGCGAAGAAGATAGTGAATCGTTGCCGACCGGAGAAAAAAGTGAGTGCTAGCTACTCTCGTCTCGTTACTTTTGTAATATTTACTGCAGCTCTTTTATGGCGCTGGTATGAAATGTTAATGGTCCTATTATGCCCTGTCGAGCATCGTCAGTTCATTTTGACTGCTGCTTTCATAGTATGCGAAAGAAAGTTGCTCGCTTTTCAAGTTGGCTTAACTGATAGCTAATATGCGCGTCTTGTGCACGGCGCTTTTTGTCAAAGCGAACGCAGCACGGATTGCATCTTTTTCACGCGTTACTTTGGATCGTTTCTGAATTCATTATGCAGCTGTGTGTTTAGCTACGTGCAATTGAGCTGTGAAGCGTTGCTACTGCATGCGCATGCTACTCGCTCTAGATTTTCCACATGTGGCTCAAATTTTCGCCTTGTTACTGAATATCATTCGTTCCGTGTATTTGCGTAAATATTGCGGTTTCTGTCTGGCATGAAGTCGACATATTCGTGTGCGTGTAAAAGCGTTGTGATGGTTTGACTCTGACGCGGAAAATATGTCATGATTGTGGCTTTTACTTCAGGTAACCTTGCTTAACTTCTCATTGGTTTATATGTAATTGGAAAGCAGCCGGTTGTAAGTTCGTGGGCAGTTTTAAAAATATATTCGCCTGGATTCATTTTTGACTAACACTTTTTCGAGCTTAATTGTTGCCGTGCAGTCGCCTTCATTTGTTGCGAATTTAGCAAAGATGGGAGCCCTTCGGAGCCTCCCAAAAACAGCAGACTCTGCAGCCAGCATTTCGTGAATGGCGAAAAATGAAATGACCCGAGGAGCCCATCATATCTGCCTGCAGTATTTCCAACGGCTTACAGATGCTCGAATCCACGGTTATCTGAGAGGTATCAAAGGTAGTTTTCTTTCTGGTTGCTTTGCTGCTTTTTGTTTCAACCCAGTTAACGCAAGTCAGGTAATTATATAGCATAATGTTACGAAACTTCTCGCATGATGCCAAATGCGGCAAAAATGCTATGATGCCAGCCTTTTAACTAATACATTGCGTAAAAAATTCCAAATATAAGCTTACTGAGCCACAGAGGACACATAAAGAGATAACTAATCAGATTGGCAGGGTCTCCAGTCCATACTCAGCGTTTATGCAATTGTTTAACTTGTGTCATTGAATGCTTCGTGCCGACTGTCATGGCTCTACTCATCATGGTTTATAAATTTTCATTGGTCCATTTTAAGCTGTTTACATCACTCTAATAGCCTTAAATACTAAAATCAAAGCCAGGGAAAACAGCAGTACAAAGAAAAACATTCAACTTTAAACAAATTATATCAATGAATAGCCACTACCTGTTAAGTCATTGCAGAAGAGCTGAAAACTTAAAAACAAACATAATAAAACCCTTGTTACAAAAACACCGCACCAATCATGCAAGAAAAGACACTTTTCTCGGGCAGACTTTGAAACACCGTAATGAAATAAGGAAAATCTCTCAAGAAGACGAGGTTGCTACCAACAAGAACCAAAGGTATTGTTTACCCTGTGACCTGCTTTATAGTGAATATTTGCAATAACTTCGCACTCAGAACTGTCAGATGCCATAATTGTGAACTCTTACCGCAAAACCCATGAAGCAAACAGTGCTTCCTCCTCCGCCTCCAGCTGTCACTCATGCGCGACGTAATGTTAGATACGCTGAGTGCGCTTTTTTCATTGTGTAGTTTACTAACAGTTAAATGTAGCTTAACTTGAAGTCGGACGTACAGAAAGGACAAGTGCATTTATGTTGTCTATTATTTATTTCCTGATTTTTTCTACAGTGTTTATGCACACAGTTTAAACAAACATGTTCAATGCTGCATATTGTTCTAGTTAAGCCATGCAGATAATGTAATCTTTCTTACGCAGTGCGGTTGTGGTACACTAGAGGCAAATGTTAGAAGTACGAGGATACGAGGAAACATGAAAAATTTAATCATTGCAGCATTGCTGTGCTGCCTACTCCTCAGGCAAGTGAGCTAAAACCAAGAAACCTGCGTACACTAGACAGCGGCATCGATACCAGGTGTCTTGGTCATAACACATTGTTCTGATAAATTTTTGTGTGCTCCATATGCCACGATATTTTGCTGGTATCCACATGTTTGATGGTATAGCATGTTGACACTTACATCTTTTAATCTGGGCCAGTGTTTTTATCTTGTTTATTAGGCATTTTTCTCTTGATTTATTTGCTTTAGTAAGGTTCAAAAGCTTCTTTGGTGGGTGGCAAATGAACGGCTGCTTCAACAAACATTACCTATTTTGTAGACCATTTCTGGAACAGATAGAAGTGGACACTGAAATTTCTCCAAGTGTTTTCAAGAGCATGCTAAATTTACAGGTTAGTTATGGCTAACCAGTTGCTTGCTTATATAAAGCCTTTGTATGTAACATCTACACTTTGAAGTCAATATACCCACTGCAGGTTGTGGTCACGTGATCTGCGAAGAACCAGTGATCCTGCTCCTGCAGACCTTGCCGAGGAAGAACACACTGCACACTGTGGTTTGGAGCTCACATAGAAAAGTATGTATCACTGCACCAACAGTTACAGACCAATCTTTTGTATTCACCAAATTAAAGAAAAAGGGAGACATGCCGTCTATATCTACCATTTCAATAATTATTCCACTCCTGCTTCAAGAGAATTGCCTAGCCCATGCTGTTCACAATAGCAATAATAATTATGTATCAATATTACTCAGTTTTCATGCTGCTTTATAGGTTTGTGTAGGGTTCAAAGCAGCTAGGACAGGCCAGAGCAGAATGGAGCTCGAAAACGTAAGGGTGTCAGGCGATTTGTGAGGGGCTGTGTAAGGTTTTGTAGCTTGCAGAGTATTCAGGCCTTTTCTCTCTATCTCAATTTTTTTTTCCTTGTGAAGCTTCGTTCCATTGCATTGCACTTTTGACTGCATGAAGCAGAAAGGGTATAATTGCGTGTCAGCTTACATTGGCCCCGTATATTTGTGCAGGTGGAAATACAGACTCTTGCACATGGACTTTAGGCAGTGACTTGCCAAATCGTTTTTATGCTATATGACAGGATGCGATACCGAGACACAAGTAAGTGCTACTTATCTGCTACCACAACTAATTGCTTGATGCTTTTTCTTCTCCCTGCCGTGCACACAGTGCATCGACAAAAGGGCATATATAAGGAGGAAATAGAACAACCAACAGGTTCGTTGACACTGTGATAGCATATTTATAGCTTCATTTCTAGGTGCCAGTGGAGTGCATAGTACTACAGCTTGTAAGAAAAATAAAATGTAGTTTGTTAAATTCTAATGTCGCTTTTTGCTATCTTTCGCTGACCTCTGTCATATGGTTCTTAAAGCAAGTCCTGTTTATTTGCTCATTTCTCACAAGAACTGGTGCTTCTTTTTTATTTTTCTGTTCTTGGTAATCGGAACGTGCACGCAAGTAGTACTGAAACTGAAAACTAAACTTCATCTTTTTCTAACACGCTGGGCTTTCTTGGAGGAAACGCTGCGCGGATGCAGCATCAGGCACATCTTTAGAAATGAGGGACTTGGCCTGTGACCCCATGAATGTATTTGACACAGTGACTTCTTCCGGTTTTTCTGGGTACCAGAGTGTGGCAGCTTGTAACCCCCCAAAAATGGCAGAAGTTCTGACTTCCATTGCTGGCGTCTCTGTTCCAGTGTTCAGCAAGCTGGAAAATATTCTTCTTGCTTCTTTGAATGTTAAACGGCATGCTGAAGTTGTGAACACTTCAAACAAGCTGTTACTGTAGAATTTTTAATTATGATTAAGTTAAACTTGTCTCACTCAGCTCGAGCTCGTCCTGAACATTCTGCACCAGAAAATGAGGCCCATCACATACAGGCCGTCAAAGTCAACGAATGAACTAATGATGCCAGAATGCTCCAAGCCACACTACAGCCATGGTCGTGTCATAATTGATTGTACTGGGGTCCCTTGCTCTGCGCCAGCTACAGTGCATGAGAAAGTACTTATGTTCTCTAGTTACAAATGCTGCTATACAGTGAAGTTTCTTGTTGGCATCACACCAAGTGGAATATGTTGCTTTCTCTCTAGACCTTATGGTGGCTGTGCCACAGATTCCTTAATAACAACAGATAGTGGAATTTTTCATCTTCTGAATCCAGGCGACATTGCCTTGGCAAACAAGGGGTTTCCCCAAATAAGAAGTTAGCTGGCAGGCCGTGGTGTTAAATTCCAGATGCCAGTGTTTGTCCGTCCTAATGAGCCGTTCACTAGAGAAGAGGTTCTCGAAACTTACAAGGTTGCGACTTCTACGATACATCTTGAACGATGTATCCAACGAATGAAGATTGACCCCATACTTTTGGAGAAACTCTCAGCAGATTTCGTTCCGCATGCTGCAAAAATAACCGATATATGTGGTTGTGCTCACAAATCTTCAGAAGCAAGTTATCAAACCAAAAGAGCAGCCATAGATGGCAACTGTATGGCCCATCGATTTGGTGCATGTATCATATTGTGAAAAGAGAGTGAACGTAATATTTTTCTTGTTTGTAAAAAAAACGAAATCATTGATGTGAACGGTGAAAATATGATTAATTTATAAAGCTGATAATAAAACCTTCTACACTAAGCACGCTGCTGTGTCCAAATTAACATTCCCCAGAGCATGCTGTCCTTGATAAAGCAGGCAGCATCTGTGAGAAATAGAATTTCTCCAGCATGGGGATAGATTCGCACAGATAGTCTTTGTCCACAGGAGCCCTCAGCATGATTTGCTGATTTTTAGAATACACATAAAAATAACATAGTTCAAGGCCGAGCACATAGAGTGACACCTGCACTTGAGTAAAATACATGTGCGTTTTCTTCAGCTCCAGCATTTTACCACTGAACAGTCGGTATGGCGCATTGCAAACCACCTTCTCAAAGTCCACAATCAATATATTTTTCTATGTAAAAGGGCATTTACTTCCATCAAAAATTCCTTTGATTTTTTCGAGACAATTCCATCAGGTGTGCAGCAGAGCCATAGCTGCTCCAACATCACAAACAGACCCCACTTGTGAACCTCTGCCCCAACCTCATTGGCAAATGTTGTCACTGCTTCCTCTTCTAAAGCAACACCGTAGGATGTAGCTGGTGACAAAAAACTTTTCTCTTTCAAAAGCCCTTTAGTCACTTCAGCAGGTTGCCGCCTGTACCTCAGAACGGTGTGTGCCTTGATGCTTGCAGCAATGCAAATGGCGCGCATATTTCTCCAGAAGTTCACATCTCTTTTGGGTTCTCGTGTTTTCATTTATATATCTGCAATTTCCTCTAGCGTTGCCATTGCATGCCCCATGTAAAACTCCATTTCGTTTTCATTGCTGCTCCATGGTTCACGACAACGGTGCAGTGCTGAAGTGCGCACATTGCCTCGAGTGACTTTTGGTGCCGGTGAAAGGGCTGCCACTTCTTCATCTGGTTTTTCGCTCACTCTCACAGTGAGCTCGTGGCCAATTGCTGTAACTAGTAAGCAGTCTTCGCCCCACAGTCCATCAAGCAGTGCAGCAACTGCCGTCGCATCTTGAGCAGGTGTAGCAGCTGGTGGCAAAGGAACAACTTGCTCCCCTGCTTGTCCAAGGAAGCTGTCCAGGCAGGCTCTTTTTTATAAATGCCCAGACTTTTAACAGAGGGCTTGCCCCAGTTTCTTGGGCCACTTGTACACGAGTTGTTGTGCGTGCAATTCACGTAGTGCACAATTGCTGCTATATGCTTGCAGCGGCCTCCATTCCCTGCCTTGCCGGTGCACACTGCATCTTCGAGGGCAAGCTCTGGAACCTGCCAATAATAGAAAAAAAAACATTTTAAGCTCAATTTGAATCAAACCATGGTAACTTAGAGCTCTAATTAATCACGGACGGAAAGAATCACTTTGTATGCAGGTTGAGTGTGTCAATAAAGCTACTCGATGCAATGAAGCATTCTTTTTTTTAAGACCAAGCTCGGCTTCTGATATGAAATACGCGCGTAGGCAGCGCGAAAAAGCAAGGTGAGCAGCGAGCTTTTGGAGACAGGACCCGACAACGCAAGGAGGTACCTCTTGCAAAAACAATTGTTTACCATACTGAGTTCAGTTTCAGCATAAAAGCAATTGATCATGCCGCAACCGTGATGTCTGCGCTTTTCACCCACCGCAGTGGCTCAGGGGTTGGGCACTTAATCCGGAGAGCTCCACTACAGCATCCCCATAGAACGTGTGTCGCTTCGGGTCTTTGAAACCCACAATTTAAAATTTTACTACTCTCGGAACGCAGATCGAAAGGAGTTCGAGAGTGCAGGGAGGCGGTCTCTGCAAAAACAAAAGCCAGATCAAACATAATTGTATTTACAAATGCCGCTTTATCGCTAATGCGACACATCACAGCCTTGGCGAATTTAATAAAGGGGCTGAAAATCGCTGCCGGTGAGCGTTCAGCATGTTCGCCTGTTTACAAGCGTGCCACCGAAACGTTTGCCGCACGCGGCTTTTTTGCTGGCCGCTCGATCCGGCGTGCGAGGCAGGCACCAGTTGCACACTCCAGAAAAATAAAGTGGACCTATGCGATCCTTCTCCAAACACATCGCTTAAGCGTAGACACATATTTAAATGAAGCGATGTACTCACGATCAGATCCACTTCGTAGCCGGGCTTTGTGACATTTGTCCGCGGCAAGCATTCTGGGCGAATGCGGATCGGGTCGTCCCATACAGGCTGCGACGTCGAACACATGTCCACTTTTAAACAGTTTACTTCCTTTTCGGTAGCTTTTTCCGCAGAAATAATTTTCACGCACGCGCACAAACGGCAAATCAAACGTGTGAACTTCAGCCATGCTTGCTGCAGCAATGGGGAAGCCGGGGAAAGTGCCCCGTCGGTGTCTTCTACGGCGGCCGCTAGGTGGATTTAAGTAGCGCCCGTATAGGCTGTGCTCGACGCGTATAGCCGCTGCAGCTGGACATCGCACCAGCAAAAAAAAAAAGAACGAAGGGCAGGAAGGGGAAGGGAGAAGTATGGGAGGCAGCCAAAGGAATGTTGTCAGTGTCAGCGACCTCAGCTCATGGAAGAGTCAGAAATGTGAAATGGTAAAAAAATATACAATAAAAAACTAAAAGAGAAGGGGTATGTGGCCTTCGCAGGACCAAATAGTGAGCCGAACGCCAGATAGAAATAACTAGCCGAAACAGACACGCAAAAGGGGTATGACCTCAGACGACGCAGTCAGTGATGGTTTGTCTATTAGGGTTGGAATTTTCGTCGGTCTCTGCCATAGAAACAGACGATAGGATGTCGTGGTTTTCGTTGATGCCCATTTGCACTGTGTTAGACTTGAAAGTAAAATATTATTCTCGTTGTTCGCGCTCCCCGGTGTTTTTTAAAGCCAATCTACAATATTGTTACTTTAAATCAAACTTAAAACTCTTGGCCTTTCTCGCGCAGGTGTCTCGAAAGAGGGAGGCTAGGGATAGCTTGAGCTTGTGAGCGGTGGCTATTCAATCTTAATCAGAAAGAATTGTCTGTTTGGCCTATATATTGCATTTGAGATTTGTCACACTTGAGCATGTAAACAACATTACAGGAAGCGGAACTTAAATCTTCTCGGATAAGATGTTTGAAATCTGAATGGGTACTACTAGCCAGTGATCTGGTTCGCACGTGTTCGCAAATTTGGCATCGGTTCTTTCCACACGGTGTGCAACCCACCGGCCTCGGTATATTTACCGTTCAGTGCACAAGGTGGCTTTGTAAATATTTTGGCCTTCTGTATGTTGTCTGGGGGACCATTATAAAAGATTAAGAGAGCCGCTCACTTTGTTCTATGATATTGAAGTGTTTGTTGAAGATTTTGTTGATATTCGTGAGGTTGTCTGTGAACGTCAGTACTAGGTAAGACCGATGCGGTGTTGGCAGGGCTTCCGCAGGTATGTGATTATGATTAATAACTTATGCTCCTTTAATGGCATCGTTGATAATAGAGGACGGGAGCGCTGTTTCTTTAGAACTTCGCGCATATGATTAGCATTTTTTTTGAAAATCTTCCGATCGAGAACAAATGCGTTTGAATCGGATAGCCTCTGAATATAGAATTGAAGTTCAGCAGTGGCGTGGCTGGCAACTGTTGAAATCGATGCTGTTGTCTGTCTGTGGGTTTTTATAAACGCTACTGATTAATGCACCCCCTTCAACACGAACCAAAACATCAAGGAACTTAATTCTATTAGTTGAGGAGAGGTGTGCGAAAGAAATATTTGGCTGTATGTTGCTGAACGAGGTGACTAGTTCTTCCTTTGTTTCTGTCCAAATTATGAATATCTCATCAATAAAACGTTGGTAAAAAGCCAGTTTTGTTGGATATGAGGAAAGAAAGTCTGATTCAGTTTTGTTCATAAATATGTTGGCGTACTTTGGTGCCATTTTGTGTCCACAGCCGTACCACTCGTTTCAAGATAATGTGAGTTGTTGAATCCGAAGTTAGGTACTCGTTCGACAAACATATGAAGGAAGCTAACAATCACCGAAACCGAGGTGCACAGGGGAATGTTTACTTTTTTGTTAATTTGTAGCGCCAATCAAAGGGAGAATAATACATCGACTAATCTGTCGCTTAAAGAACATTACTGACAAAGCAGCCGAAAAAACAACCATGCCGCCAGTGGGATCCAAACCCACCACCTCCAAATATCACGTCCGGTGCTCTACCAACTGTGCTGCGCCGACGGCTGTCCAATCTGCTGCTCTCGTGGGTATTTATGTTTACTGGGTGTAAGCGAGCCTTGAGAGTGTTCACCAGCGCCACCCTCATCCATAGCGGCTTACGTAGCACGTCCTGTAATACCGCGAGTTTGACGTGGAACGTCATCTAACGGCGAGGGCGGAAACTGTGCGAGAATCCTCTTGTGCTACCTGTGGCATCAAGACTGCCAGAACCGAGACCCCCGTTAAGCTATTAGCAGACAAGGTGAAGGTATAAATATATATATATATATATATATATATATATATATATATATATATATATATATATATATATATATATATATATATAATCACATATAATTGGTCTCTTTAAGAAAACAGAATTGTAGTCCCTTTTAAAGACTTAAATATGTAACTCACCGTGTGGTCAGCATGCGGTGTGGGAAAATTTCTTTTGGTTAGAATAATTATGTGGCCTGAACGCGAGCAGCTCCTAGCTAAAAATTTTCGCGTTTTCGTTTTCGTTTTTGTGTTTTCGTTTCGTGGTAATATATATTAGTGCATAGTTTCTAAAGTGTCTATAACTTTACATTGAAGTGCTCTAATAGATGTATGCTTGTTATATGCTTGTATTAAAATATTTATATGATTGTCTTCACTTTTAGACGCGCATGGTCTCCCTTCAGTTAGCTTCAATTTTTCTAAAGCGCGCAAACACTACATCGTGGAAACATTGTCGACGCGGCGGCTCAGTGGTTATGGCACTCGACTGCTGACCCGAAACACGGTTGTTCGATCCCGGTTACTGCGGTTGAATTTCGATTGAGGTGAAATTCTAGAGGCCCGTGTACTGTGCGATGTCAGTGCACGTTAAAGAACCCCAGGTGGTCAAAATTTCAGGAGCCCTTGAGTACGGCTTCTCTCATAGCCTGAGTCGCTTTGGGACGTTAAACCCCATAAACCAAAATTCGTGGAAATAGCTTATATGCTGTCTATTAAGCGTAAAAATAAAAACAAAACAAAAGGAAATATAAACAATTTAAAATCGAATACGTGAATGTGCGCCACGCTGACTCTGGGCACGAACTCAATTGTGAGCCAGTCTTTATCTCACAGTACGGGTTACCAACGTCAGAGACTAGCATTTTCACTTCTATTACAGGTAGAATTATAATTACTGCACATCTTATCGTTTGAATTTATGTGGTGAATAAATTAAATGGCGGAAGCACTTGCAGGCATGACAGCTAGCTTGGACACCGTTGACGGCACTTGGGGACCGTTGCAGCAAGATACAATACACAAATCACGGTGGATCGAAGATGTGTTTCCTTCAACGCTTGATGCTTCTGTACTAACCATTGCCGACACACGGATCTTTTCAGGCACCCTTCTCATTACTCGTCCGTTTTTGCAACCTGGCTTGTGTACAACTGTGGTGCTCCTGCTTCTGGGAAACAGTTTGCTAAGAAATAAGCTGTCCCTCTCAATGGACTCGAAGGCATCTTTCATGTTTCTATATTGGACAAAAGCGCTGACTTCTAGAGTGTCTCAAACTAAAGAATAAATCTTGCTCCATGTAGTCTCCCAGCGTCTGTCTGTGGGATATCCGTTCTGCATCCGATGAAACCAGCAGAAACCTCATATCCATGCGTCATATTTCAATACAGCAGCAGTGAAACTCACTGGCTTGCTTTCAACAGTTACTCTATTGGCACGACTCCTCCTAGTGTTGGTTCCCCGACAATTAGTATTGCGCAATATTTGCTATTGGACATGTCAGTGTGGCTAAAGATTCAAGACCAAAGCCGGGCTAGTTGATGTTTTTGATTCACTGACTAAAATATGGTTACTATAGCGCTAAACACAAGAGGCAGCGAAAAGCTATTAGCCATGTTTCAGCCAGTGAATCGACGTGGCTGCGGCGATTTCTCTTCGAGTGCGTGCATGCGTTTACAGTGGTTTGCTTTTTATCTGCATACGTCTTGCGCTGAGGGCTACTCTTTGTCATCATCTCAGATGTCTATAATCCGCAGGGTTTTCAGATTCGCCGCTGGACTCGCCACCTCTCTCAGTCTCAACATCCAGTAGTCCGAAATACATCTCAAGAGCTTCCTGGGTAGTCAGCTTCAGTCCTGCTTAAAGAATGTGAGACAAGGTTTACTCAAATATAATACACTGACAGCTCGTTAGTGCAAGACTTGATAATTCGAACTGCACCACTTGGATTCTTTATGCCCCGTTAAATAATCTGTATTAAGTAGCGCGTTTACTCTAACCACATTCCGTGCCGGCGCCAACACCCAGTAACGCAACCGAGATTGTGTTGCCTCTTCCGAGATAATGTGGAGGTGTTCAAAGCAGAGCACTAGGGCAGTGGGTGTGGTGTGTAAGCGAGAGAGAGATTATGCAAGAGGAGAACGTGCAAACATGTGACAGATATCCGACGCACATGTATACATCGTGTTCGCGTGGAGAGAGTGACTACTAGCCAGTTCTCCACACGCGCGTTTTTATTATTTTTTTTTTTTGCTGAATGGTATCCTGTTTCTTCTTTCCTTTTCCTGGGTAGCGCGCATTTGGGGGAATGAGTAGGTGAGGCAGCGGAAGAGGGAGCTGTGAAGTCTGTTCCTCTAGCGCGCAGGGATGACTGGCAGGACATTCGTGGTGGGGCGAAGCAGCATAAAGTGGGGAGAGGAGGTAAAATGTCTGGCAGACAAGTTTCCTTTGTGACATTATTGCTCATAAAATCGGAATATATTAACAGCAATGGTGAGAGCTTCACATATCAGCAAGGGAGGAGAATGGCGGCTGATTTAAAATGAACAGTACTTCTAGTAAGGGAGCGCTCGGCAGATATTTCTGCAGATCCTGTCTCCGCTGCTTTCATTAGGAGCACGTTAGGACACAGCTTTTTTCAGCCGCTTCTTTTCATTGCGCTGGTTATGCGAGAGAACAATGTCAGGGGGAAATCATCGGTCCAGGACCCGTGCGCAGGCATCTTGTAACGCGCTGTATTTATTCTATTACTTGAGTGCGTAAAGCCTGCCACGCGAAGTGCGAGTGGTACGTTCTGATAAAATATAGAACATTTGCGTTAATAAATAATGGATAGAAATCTACGAAAATGAAAGCATCTTTTTTAAGCTCTTTTTTTAAGATTACAAAGAAATGCAGCGCTCCGGCGTGTCTCAATCACCACGCGCGAGCGCTCTTGTTGGCATTCATCCGAGCAACGTGCTACTTTGAATAGGAGGCTGGAAATTAAACGAGAAAGCAAGCCTAAGTTGCTGCACTGGGTTTTTCTCGCTGGCAAGGCGGCCTACAAAAACGCCGAGGGCAACGCGAAGCATTCATTGTCGACCACGCGCTCCCTCGACAACATTCTTTGTGATGAGGCGTTAAACCTTAGGATGCGTACTTTAGGTTACGTGAATTTTACAGAGGTTTAGAGCAGCGGGTGTCGCTTACCGCCAACAGCATCTGCAGATGCGCATGCGCAGATAGCGCCGATGGGCCAGGTAGAGGTAAGCAGCGGGTGCACCTGGCGTTTCGGGAATTTATTTGAAAGCCCGTTGGGGGCTGGCCTCACCCATAGATGGTGCGCGCAATGCTAAAGGTTTCTATTCAGCCTTGCTTCAATAGTGATGACGATGATGGCGTTTGTGATGATGTGCTTTAAATTATGTATAAAATGGCGAGAAATACGTTAGCAAGCCACGAATCAACGCTGCACAGGTAATGTGCCTTTATTAACAGTCATTGATGAGAGTAACGAGCAGATTTATAGCGAACCACATGCACAAGCCATATTTCTCCGAAAACCAGGCTTATACACGGGTTGCGTGAGATAGTTCAGGTGGCCGCGGCGCCTACATGTGTGTCATTTGCAGCCGCTACAGCCAGCAGTGGCATCAGCACCCGATGATATGCACTGGCACATTAGGGCTGTGGCACTGAACGCTCTTGGAAGGAAACGTCCGGATCTGTGCTTTGGAAAAGTGGAGTATTATTGCGTTTTGTGCGCGGAAGACGACAGTATTAGTGCCCTAGTGCCGAAAATACTCAGTTCTTTCTTTTAATTGGATAAAAATATTTCTAGCTGTTTCCTGTTTAAGATGAAAAAGTCATGTCCAAGGGCTGACAACTTCGGTTATGGACGCTGAGGTGAGACTTTCAAGCAGTCGTTCTTTGCAGTGTCAAGTATTCAGCCATTCATTTTTAGGATCTAAGTTCAAAATTATCAGGGTTAAGTTTATTTACGCTCTCCCTTTGGCGTGTTATTCCTTTTAGATCAGCCCCTGAGATGCTTAGGACTCTGCATTCTTAATGGTTTGAAGCCTCGTGGTTCTATCGGCATCAGTTGGCATATACGTGGTTGAGGTCTCCTATCCGGTCGTTGTTACTCTCTCGATCGCCCTCCCGCACCCGTTGAAGACGTCCTTCATCGTATAAATAGTAAGGGGCTGATCTTCCTTGCACCCGGGCTATAGAGACGGCGGGAGGGCGCAGCTACCACTCTCCGTCAATACGGAAGGCCCTAGCTGGCACCGTCGTCTTTTCATATCCAAACTTACATACCGCACGTTAGGACCCCCCTAGCCACTGACGCTTTTGCTCGCGTTTGCAACGAGTGCGGAAGTGCTTCATCCGACTACTGCCTTGGGGAACATCTTTGCCGTGACAGTCATGGACTAAGTGACGGCACGCTCATGTGGCACGCGTCACACATGCCGTGACTGTGTGAAGTTATTTGCAGAGAGCTGTTACGCACCTCTTCCGCAAGGTACACGTGCGGCCTCGTTTTCCGCGGGTGAGGGTGGAAGCTGGCGAGGGAACTCGTAGCGCCAACCTGCACAGCTCTCCTAGAACGGAGCCGATGAAGGAAAGCCGGCTGGAAGCTGAGAGCGGAGGGCAAGGTTGAGTGGCCATCCTTTTTAGTGAAAAAAGTTTTTGCAGATGTTCCACGAAGCCCCGAAAAGCTATAGAGCACTTGAATGCAGCATATCTCTCCTTGAATTTAGCACATAAGGCGACATGGTGTAAATATATTCCGTTTTATTTGTGTGTGTGTGTGTGGTCACCGGTGAACGAGGCAACACAGGGTCCCCTTTTCTTTCAAAACAAGCCCCGCAAAACTAGTTTCATTCTGTCTGAACTGTGCCCAAAAGGAGAAAGATGACCATCACACCAAACAAAGTGAAGATCACTCTGCATTAGTCTTTATATCGAATTTTTTTTTTTTGCTCGTGGCTTAGTTTGCAGGAAAGCCGGTTTTTAACTCCAAGCCAAAATATGATGTGCCACTAGATACAGTTATTTTTCAAAAAAGAAACATGAAATTTTTGCCGAAAACAAAGCGTTACTAAACAGCCCAATAGTGCAGCCGTTATTAGGTCTGGGTGCTCACTACAGAAATGCTGGTCCAAGGATGACTGTAGTTTCAATTATATTCAGGTTTGGAATACTTCTCGTTCGAGTACTCCGGTTTAGAATAATTCTGGTTTCGATTCTAGATTCTGTCCCCGCCACTGTAGCCGCACGGGCTTGTAAGCATTTGACGTCCTGTTAAAAATGCGGAAACAGCAAGCAAATCTCTCAAAATATCAGCGTACAGATGCCTACAAATTTTTCTATAGCTCTAGAACGCTTCTCAAATTCTCCGCTGTTTCGAGGGCTTATCACACGTTTTTGAGCCACGAGAAGTAAACCACGCATCAAACAATTTGTATATACTCCAAGTTATTGCTGCGAATCCTAGGCTACTCTCAAACGACGCCAGTGTACTGCTCACTGTGCCGTTCGAGCACTCTAAACAAGTCTTTTGTCCGCAAGTAGAGGTGGCGTGAAAGCGACGAAATTGAAGCGAAGGGGTGCTTTTTTATTTTGTTGCTTGTTCTTCCCTGACCTGCTTACGTCGATTGTGATTTTGTGCCGTTGCTGTCATTGTAGCCAAGGCGAGAGAAGTAAAGAATATTAGACATAAGCAAAAGAAGCAGTTATTTCGCAACATTCGACACACCGCATCTCGGAAGAGTCTTCAGACACGGAAAAGGCGCAACAACTTTAGCACACTTTCCAGCATACGATATCTCCACACCAGAATAAAGGAGAAAATGCAAGAAGCTCAGCGCCTGTTTAACAAATCTACAATCATGGCGCAGCGCAAAGCTCGGCTTACCACTTTGTTCTAAGCGTCACCTGACGCTCGGAATTGCAACGCCATCCTTGCGGCAGCAGACGTTTTCTGCCATTTCCTTAACCCCATTTCACAACGTTCGAGCGCCACTGATCTGATTGGTCTTGATTCGAAAAGTTATTCTATCCCCGCCGGTGCAGCTGCTCGGGCGTGTAATCATTTCACGTCTTTTGAAATATGCGGAAACAGAGGCGATGGCGAGGATCCACTTTTGCGGGGACAGCGTAATAGAAGCAGCCAAGGCATTTCATTGCGGGCGGTACCCCTCTGAAATTTGCTTTTTTGTAGTAGGCAGGTTGGCTACTTGCTAGGATGGCTACTTGCCAGGATGGCTACTTGCTAAACAACAGGATGGCTACATGCTAAACTCTTCCCATAGTTGTTTGTGGGCCCAGTTTTACAGTCTGAAATACTGTGCCAAAACTGACATCGTTGACTGAACAACTCATACTCGAATACTAAGCATTTCGCAGTTTCAGATTAGTCGTCGCCACAGAAAAAAAAAAATTTTAGGCGTTCCCTATTGCGGGGATGACTGCGGGGAGACTGCGTTTTTGGTGGCATTTTTTAATTTGAATGCTCAGAATTCGGGAGTAGGTGCGTGCGATTTTAGTGAAGGCACCAGCAACGACACAAAGCAAAAACATGTGATGGGGTATATTTTAATCAAGTTGGGATTTTTAAGCTGTATGAATGGTTTCGCTTTACAAATCTGCCCGGTAAGCGATGATAGTCCCCGAGCCGCAGGCCTTGCAGGTATGTCCTTGTGGCGCGGGACACTGGTCGTGGTGAGGTGACGGTCAAGGCGAAATGAATCTGTGGTCAGTACGCTTGTTCTCACAACTAGCCATGGTGGTGGAGTATGTGCAGCTTCTTGAGGCTGGATAGTCAAAAAACATTTCCTTGTTACCAACAGGAAAGGTGAAGACACGCGTCATTTATAATATTTGCTCTGAGTAGTTAGTTACTGCTGCCCATATATTCTTAAATACTTGAAAAATAATTTTACGAGCGCAAAATTTTGTGACAGGTGCAAGAAAAATACACCAAAGAAAGTTCGTGAGCTATATTCAGCAGCAAATTTCTCACAGTCGCGTTTTGATGCAGCTCGATGAAACTTCCCGAAAACAAATAATACAGTAAGGCCCAATGTGGTCAAAAATTTCTTTGAAGTAAAACGTCCCATACTTTCTCCAGAATAATAGCATTTTCTACTGCGTCACTTTCCAACTGCCTTCTTTCAGTAGATTCATATAACCTAGAGCTGCTAACAGAACCAAAAAAGGTATAAAAAATAATCCAAAGCTCAATGACCCGAGAGAAGCTCAAAGAAAGTGAGCGGAATGATAATGAAGCCGTGATAATAAAGCGCCGCTTGAATTACACAACAACATTAAAAGGCTAGATTCCGCCTCTCGTGGAAGCGAAGCAGCTATACATTCATGTCTGCTCGCGATTATTTCTATTTTATTTTTATACCTTTATTAGCGCGCTTGACTGTGGGCTGTCGCAGTGGCGGCTCATCTGCTACTTTGTCCCAGACAGTTGAAATCTTTGTTCTTATATCTTTTGAATACAGGGGCAGTAGGGTTTCAAACAAAGGAAAATTGTTTACGTTATAAGGCTGACCGGACCAGCACATCAGTGACTCGAGCTAATAATCTGCGGTATGTAGCATGAATCAGTGAAATGTGCCAAGAGTTCCAATAAAGGCATTTTCGTTTTTTTTTCTGAGGTATTTCTTTAAAATTGTCGTATGCATGCTAGACGCTACCATTCGCGTTTTATAATTGCACTTGTGCCTCTATCTGGAGCACAAGTGTGATTAATTAGGCAACCAACGAACAGATTTTTGCTAGAGAAATGAGTGTTCTGTTTCAATGGCCCCGTATACCACCGCGCAAAAAGCCGTATGCGACAATATGTAAAAAATAAAAAAAATATTAAGCTAATTCTGGACCTATCTTGTTTGCTGTGGGCCTTTTCTCCGTCTACAAGAGTTTCAATATGTGCTGTAATTGTCAGACAATTCCTGCTAGATCATTTCTGTTTATACGAAACTAGAGGCTGTAACAACTGAGGTTGCACGAGCAGGAAAACAGAATGGCTTTCTTGCAGCGCAGTGCGCTAACAGGCGATCACTCAGTGCTACAAGGATTATGCGTGACCTTGTGCACTAGCATGGAAACGAACAGATGCTGGAAAACCTGCTCCCTACGTTTAGACGTCAAGATCGCATCATCTCAAGCCCTTGGTCATGGCGTTGTGTGAAGAATATTACTGAAAGAAAAAACCACCTCAACTTATGCTGTGTCATATTCATAGGCGCGCCGATTAAGAGCATTTTCACTTAAGATGTATGCATGGTCCCGCAGAAGAGGAGAAAGGGGACATTAAAATATTTTCTTTGGGGTTATTTGGAAGCTTTCCGGTTAAATTTTGTTGCTCTTCTTGCGACAAGAAACCGTTCCATCACAGTTTTAAAGCCAGAAAAACTTCCTATCCGCCGACCACTTTCGTTACTACTGTAAGAAGAGTGCAACTGCGAAAAATGGCCATAATTTGTGTTTTGATATAAGCATCGGAGTACTGATACAAGAATTGAATCCGTTGAGAAGAATATCAAACCCTGCCAAAGTAACTGCGTGCCAAAACATACCTCAAGCAGCTGTTTCAGAACGAGGAAAATTCTTGCGCGGTTGACTGCTTAGATTACGACGATAAACTGGGAAACGTGAGGCGGAAAAGTGTTCTTGCCGTTCTGAATTTTGATCTTAGCTCATGGTATCGAAGAGGAGGATATATCAATACCCCGCAGGGCTTCCGGGGGCTTTCCGTAACGCTTCCTTCAGCGCGCTACGTAAAGTTATCTCTTTGTTCGAGGTTGCCAGCACGAAGAAATCCGTTGTGTTTACGGCGTTGAATGTGTGATCTCCAGACTCCTGTGTTGCACGGAAAGATATGTGCTGAGTTGCGGTTAGTTATTTCATTCGCAATATTGCAGAGCAATGCAGCAGTGGTCTAAACTGCACCTACAGAGCTGTGCGTTACATGAAATTCGATATGGTTAGCGATATACAAAGGGATTCATCTAGGCATGCAGTCATAACACAGATAACGAATAAATAAAATTAAAACAACTATCCAGTCTATTCATTTTTGTTCTGAGCTAGTGTACTGTGAGCGGCATTGTTATGCATGGATGGCATGAATGGAAGTCCGTAAATGGAAAGATCCCGAACGCATAAATTACTGCTATCCTCATTCTGCCACCCAGACTATGAAGCGAATAATACATGCGTGCATGAGCAAGAACCACTCAAAGTCATTTTGGTCGCAGTGTGCATTAGAGAGGAAATAAACCGGAAGCCACTGGTGGTAATCAAGGAGAGGCCTTTCTAACGGTACCCGACAACCGTACTGAAGCAGTAATTGACGGCATATGCGCAGTGGCATGGCAGCAGTGGACAAATTTTTTCTTACAGTCTGCGGATGCGCAAGAGCTCTTCAGAACAAGTCTTGAAAGTTATCGCAAACCTGATGACAGCATTAAATGTACAAGCGTTATGAAGGAGTAACAATCATAAGTGTAGGCGTTCTGAAAAAATATATATATATTACCGCCCATCCCAACAGCAGGAACGCTGAAATGCGGCCAATTTACTGAGGCGTTGAAAAGGACGCCATCTACTGCATTGGCACCCTCGTGGAAGCGCAGCCGATTGACAGACAGATTCTTCCGGTTGCCTACTGTGCACGCAAAGGGAAGGTGTTGGGCACCAAGAAGTGAACGAGAAAAGGAGAATCAGTTAAGCGCGTACACCACACGCAAGTAGGTACTCATGGATTGACTACGATCACGCGAGCCTAGAAACCCCAGAAAAGAGAAGGGTCATTGTGCGTAGTGCGCGAACGCGACGTTGCACCAATTGTGAGGAAACTGTCGCACGGACAGCGAACCGAAGTCGATCTATTCTATGTGACGTTGGAAGCGTCGAAATCTTTGTAGTCTCATTTTAGCAATTCAGAAATGTTTAACAACCCAGGTTCGTGGAGACAGGCGTTTAGAGAACGCTGATATTCAAGACTGATTAAGCGGAAGAATGTGATCGGTAAATGATAGTTTTTGTTATCGTAGCATGCCAGCCCAATTGCTAAGCCACTAAGAAAGAAGGAATTCGGAAGTCGTAGCTTTCCTCCACACACAGTGCACAACGCAGTCTAACAGAACGAAATGAGATCTATGAGTGCAAAAAGTGAACAATTTTGTGTTAAGGAATACCTTCTTAATCAGTCTTTCAGAGATTGTCAACGCTTCTTAAAAATAGTCTATATTTCAAGCAGATTTGAAAAAAAAATGGTTCAATGTTCGCTACACATTGCTCATAGCTTTAACATGGGCACCTTTCAAGCTGAAATTGTTAGCAAATTAAGGCAGTTCGTGAGAAATTACAGCTCGGCAGATACTTTGATGAGCGACCAGACAGAGGTTTATACATAAAGTTTAAGGTCCTAAGGTGAAATAATTTTTCTTTATTTCTTCTATACTCTAAACATAAGCGAAAACTTTGAGTGTAGTACTGCAGTGAACTATTCTTTTCTTCGGATGCAGTTCGTACAAAAGGTATGCAGGGAAGGTACGCGCACCTGACAAACCTCGGATCTTCCCACTGATTCCTTTCGTACAAAGTTCGGCGTGAAACGTCATACCCAGGCTGCCCTTCGAACTTCTCTTCTGTCAGACACAGAGTAGTTCGCTGAGTGATTAGTATGAGAGAAATACACACTTAGAGGTGAACCTAATAAACATTGTCTCGTGGCTATCATTATCAAGACAGTATAAGAGCTTGGATAAAACATTGTGAACGCGTATTGCTGCGAATGAAAGTGATTGAGCTACCGAACATTTTTTTGACACCTTGAAGTTTACTCTTTTTGAATTTGTTATCATAGTAGAAACAAAACCTACAGTGACACATTTGTCCCCTTTTCGCTATTAAGATACCTCGTTTAGAATTGCCAAGCGCATTGGCTTAGTTTTGAGGTCATAATACCACCCTGGGAGTTTACCCGAGTCGTGTGAAATAGAATTATCGGGGCGGCAGTAGGTTCTTGACGGGGCTCGGGGGATCAAAATGCCTTTCACGTGGCGCCACCGGGGCAGGGATGGTGGACCATGTGTAGCTACAGCAGTGCGCATCGGTGCACGTGGTGATCAGTAGCTTCGACAAGCGCGCTGACTGTCGCTGCGATAGTGGTCAGCGAACTTGACGGCTGCTATGCTGTTGCTGCCAGCCGTGTATCGCAAGGCACAGGGATATTGCATGGAAGTTAACAGGTACTATCTTTTAGCGTCTAAACCCACAGGATACAGGTGGCAGTTACTTCACCGACCTCTCGTCATTGATTGTTCTCAGCGCAGTGGAGAGTGTAGAATGCCTCGGTCGGAATTCGCATGTCAGTGTCCATATTTTGCGTAACTTCACCATGAGTTGCAAGCATTATTCTGGTAATTTACTCCCGCTAGGTGGCGAGTGCAGACATAGTTTACTCACTGCTTGAGATGCTTAAGGACCAGAAGCTTCTTCAGCTTGTGTTTGATGAGCCAGTAGTGATGGTGATGGTGCGGCTCCGCGAAGTGCACCAGCATCAGCAAGAACAGGATGACGAAAAAGAGGATGAGATATTTGTTCCAGACCATCGTCTTGCCTAGACCGAAATAGGGAGAGCTTCCAACCGTTCACTCCTAGTATCAGTCTGTCAACAAAGACGCTCTTCACCGGTTATCCAGGACGGAAGACCTCACTCTGGACGGTGTCTTCGGGCCGAATGGCCGCTCCTCGGAGATCGCAGGCAACTTCCTTCCCCCGATCCCGGGCACACAGAGGTGATGGCTGGCATTACCTAACCTCTTTTATGCCTTCCCTCTCCCTCGCTCGTTGTCTCGCCGGCACGTGCACGGCGGAGAAAGTGCCGTTGTGGAGAGGGGGCTCCTTATCGCTGCCCTGGCTGTGTGTCCGACGCCTTCCGGTTTGACGACCGCGGCAGCATCGGGGACGCGCCCAGAACGAGATTGCGCTCGTTGCTGGAGTGATTGGATGAACAAATGAGAAAGGAGCGCGGGAGGCGAGAGGCGGCGGTGTCGCTGTTTGTCTTGGGTGCGCGAGGGCTCGCCGGTACTGCAGCTCCTTCGTGGCGGCACCACGCGTCTTGAGACGGCGCACGCCTTTCGGTCGCCGGTCTGGATTCCTGCGGCGAACCGGTGGGCGCTCGCTGTTCAGGTTTCGCTCCCCGCGTTCTCCTTTCTCGTGTGCCCGTGGCGGCCACGCAACAGCGGCGCCTCTATTTTCTTCCGGAAAGAGCGCCGCGCTCATGTCTGTCTAGTTTTGTTCTGTCCCTGCTGGCACACGTCTGGAGTGCTCCCGTGATGGTCCACTTTCGTTCGCGAAGTCGGTGGGTGAGGGGATAGGAAGAAACGTAAATCTGCGGCGTACGCTTTTACAGGATGGCGCGCTAATATTTCGACTTCCGAACGCGGGGATGCGCGGCGCGCAATTCAGACTACCGCTTGGAACCCGCGGGCTTCTCTAGTCGAGTTTATTTCGGATTGCTTGTTGTGCTTGCGCTCTTCTTAGTAAGGCCATTCTCCATATGGTAGCCGCTGATTGTTAGCGCATGCAAATGCAGGATGATGTGACCGACTTCGGAACAAACTTCTTTTCTATGCACCTTGAGTCTAAACATTCGTTTTGAAGCAGACATAAATCTATTTCACAACACATAGCGCGAAAGCTACCAAATTATAATTTCTGTGCGCAGGAACTACAGCATGAATTGCAACTAGTGGAAAAAAACAAACAAAAAGGAAGTGTGGCTTCTGCGTAGTGCAGGGAATTACCGTCGGCAATATAGGTCCCAGAAGAGTTGTTTTAGGTTTTGCCAAACATATTTGTCTGCACTCGATACGAATCTCTTGAGGTAAAACATAACAAAGTGCTCCAAGGGAGCTGGTCTTAAAAAATGACTAGAAACAATCCTTCACATTCATTCCTTCGAAGCGATGAAAACGATTTTGATATTTTACTCACGATATTTGATTTAATGTTGTGATTACTTCTGGCGTATATCTACTATCAGAAAAATATTCGCCTAGATTTGGTGAAATATTACGAAACGACAAATTCTTGCGTGCCATGAACCCAAAAATGAAGCTTTTATTTCTCTAAAAAAGCGGAATTAAAAAAAAATAACTTGACAGGACGATCTTAAAACCTGATGCGAAAAAGCTGCGTTAGCAGTTGGAATAAGGTTCGATGAATACTTGCAGACTGTTTCTCTTCTTAATGCTTTTGCTTGAAGCGAGGCTTCAAGCACAGGTCAGAATTTTCAGACGGTGAAGGGGGAGCGGAGGAGGATGGGTCGCTGGGCGCCACTGATGGAAGTTGGAGGTATTTTGGGCGTAAGGGTATAAAAGCGCATGGGTAAGAAAAAGTACTCTTTATGCCGGTAAATGAGGCAGAAAAGAACGTGAAAAGCACGAACAGATTACTAGAGCGAAAAGGCGACGAGATGTCGTGATAAGGAAGCGCAGATCATTATGCGTGAAGAATAGATATGATGTACTCAGAGGTATTTTAGAAATAACGGTGTCAGTGCTCACTTTAGGGAATGCAATTTTGTGCCTAAAGGGCGAAGTTCAGTCATGCCTAGGAATAAACTAGAGAGCTGTTGGCAGATTACGTTTATGTGCTCACGGAAACACAACAAATGTTAAGGAACCGCTGGAGCACTTGTTCTGGGCATCGTTTGAAGCGAGGGAAGCACGATATAAAATAATATTCAGGTTTTTTTTTTAAAATCTCTTCAAATTTTTTATTAAATCCTCAAGTGATACAAGAATGCAGTCTGTGTAGATGGAATGTGACAAGGCGAACATTATTTTAGCTGTATTAGCTGCGTAAAAGCCAGTTATAATTAATTATTACATACTAAATATTCTTGATGCTTGGTTCCAGCACAATATTATATTGTCGAATTGGAGGAATTTGTTACAGTAGGTGAACCAAGTATAGGGGAATTTTTCATTTGTGCTTGTTTCGCGGTATAAAACATGAATTTATGCGCGCAAACGTATACCCGAGACAAAAGAAGACGCTCGACATGTTCTGGAAATGGTAGACTGTATTCCAGCCGGTGTACTCTCGGTTACGAAAAGAAAAGAACTCCACAATTTAAACTGCGACTAGAGGCGCACCTGACTCTCAGCGTTCCTCACCAGGTGCTCTTCATTAGGCCACCTGACACTGCCCATTTATGAAAATGAAAACTGCGTGGTTGGTTGGTAACAACTTTATTTAAAATTCCCGCAGAGCTTTCGCCGACGGGCCATGTGTATGGTGCAATAAGCGTAGAAGCCGCAAACGGCTGCCAGCCTCGCCTGTCGCCTCACTTGGTCGACGAAGCCGCTGCATTTATGCCGCTGTGCCGCCACGCCGAACGCTCCTTCAGTCTCGTAATTTATTGACGAAACACAGTAGCGTATCTTTCAAGTCACCTATCTACGTTCCGCACGTCGCCTCCATTCCTACATGGTTTTCAGGAGCGCGTACCAGCGCGAGGACCGAACACAGATAGACAAGAAGACAAGCGCTTCTTTGTCTTCGTGTCTCTTTGTACTGTGTACTGTTGCTGTTACGCGCTGCTGAATACGATGCAACACTAACTAGCTCGAAAAAAGGTTGTCTTATTGCGTTCTTACGTTGATGGTTTCTTCTCCGCAGTGTAGAGAGGAAAAACGCTTCTCGATGGTTCGCCCTCCACCCTCGACGGAAGGTCCGGCAGTGTTATTTCCGGCGCTTCTCTCGCGCGTCGATATTGTCTCACCCCGCTTCGGCGGATCAGCCGTGTGGACGCTCGGCTACTGAGGCGGAGTACCCAGGAGCCGTATTCCGAGTTTTGGTCGTAACAAAAAGCGTCATAATCTGCTGCAGCGGCCGCACCTGATTGTTCGAAACGCCGGAAGCGGATCTCAGTTCTGTTGCGACTGCGTCAGCTGCGGCAGGATGTTACTGCGTTGTGGTTTCCACAGCGAAACGTCCAGCTGCGCTATTGCTCTTTGCCGAGAAATGGAACGCGACCAACGGTACAGAATAAACATTCTGCCGCAAGTTTATTGCGCATCGGATTCCACTGTAAACGGGTATTATAAAAGCTGCATTATTTACCCAATGGACTTCAACAAATATAAACAACAGTTCAAATACTCTTTTCTGCACGATAAGGTGCATTTAAAGAACAAAATGTGCGCGAACATGCGTGGCCTTTTAGTGACAGAAGGCGGCCGCTACAGCCATCGATTGTAAATAAAAGGCAACTGTCTTGTCCACACAACACTACGTTTTACATTTATCTTGAGCGTAAAAGAGAACGGAGAGGAGAATTTGAGACATGCACTTACTCTGTGCGCAATGCGCACTCCGTGTCGTTCTGAACCAAGACGCTGTGTCGACTTGCCGCCTGCAACATCGCTGAACTTAAGTTAGTACTGTGTTGGGATGGTTGTGCAGGCGGTAATTTACGTATTTCATTCCTTTTCTGCAGGCACTGCAACAACTGCGAGATGCCGTTGTTAGGTTTTAGTTTTTCTGCCGCCAATAAATAAAAGGAACGAGCTAAAAAAATCTTCTTGCTTTGTTTCTCTTGATGCGTTGGGAGACTTCGCAGACGAAGTTTTCATAAGTTCCCCTTGGTACGAAGCGCAGCCATGCCCACACTGACGCCTGAAAACTAACTTGCAAGCCAACTCACGAACTCAGTGCAGGGCCACGCCACCGCGACTTTCGAGAACCGTTAGGGATGCCCAAAAACAACCTGTATCATGTCAAACGCGTCGGTGTAGTAGCGAGTCGCTGGCAACTGGAAGACGTTGTTCGATCGCCTGTCGCCTCAGCTCTGTTTATTTAGCTAATTTTTCCTAATTTACCTAGCTTTATTTGAATATTCGAGGACGGCAGCATCTTCAAGGCGGTACTGTCTCTACGGAAAAAGTACGGCTGCTCCGGCACCGGCAAGCCTAAAGGGACCACGCCCTTCAAAGGAGGCTGGCTCGGAAGAGGCGGCCATGGCTTCCCAGGCTGTGGAGCGACCAGAACGTGGACTCGAGCACCCGTCCAGTAAGACCTCATCGCTTAGTGGGGCTGAGTCAACGATCGTGGACGGTGACGAGTCAGTGGCCGATATGGCTGACGTGGACAACGAGGGCTTCAAGTTGGTGAGTCATCGCAAGCAACGAACGGTAGGGATACCGGTAGTGGTTGAGCCTACAGAAAAGGGGGTTGATTTAAGAGGGAAGAATCCCATCTTACTTTTCGCGGCCATTCAATCACTGCTGGGATCAGCTCCGGTTCGAAGTCGGTTCACCATACACGGAGTTCTTCAGCTGGATGTCTCGACGGAAGAGCAGGTTGACAAGCTCCTGCAGAGCTCTCAGATTTTTGGCATCAAAGTTAACGTGCGGTTGCCCCATTCGTACATGAAGAACACCTGTGTTATTAAGGGTGTACCAAAGTGGTATTCAGAACGCGACCTACTTGATTATCTGAAACCACAAGGTGTACTGCATGTGAAACGACTTGTGCGTCGTGTGGAGTCTCCAGGAAAAGAATGGGCTGCGAAACCTACCAACTCTATCGTGTTGACATTCGCTCCCAACTCAGAGCGCCCCGAAAAAATTGATCTGGGATTCACAAAACACGCAGTTGCAGATTTTACCGAAGCTCCTCCACGGTGTTTTAGATACCAACGGTTTGGGCACGTGGCCAAAGTTTGCACAAAGGATCAGCGCTGTAAGCGGTGCGGAGGAGACCACGACTTTAAAACCTGAAGGGCAGATTTTGCTTGCCCAAATTGCGGTGGCGATCATCCAGCGAGTTTCGGAGGCTGTCCCTTCCGTGTGAGCGCTCTGCAGCTTCGGATGTCCTTTATTGCTGGTCCAAAAACCCCACCGACTGAGACGCCTGTCCCTGGATTAGACGAGTTCCCAGTATTGGAGTCTGATGTTGTTGCGTTGCCCAACAATGTCCCTAAGAGACCTGAGTCCAGCAAGCCGCCAAGGCCCAGTGCGCGCGAGTCGACTGTTCGACCTCCAGCAAAAAGTGTCCATGTTCTTGAGCGGCCGGATCACAGCCAGACTCCACGGCAAGGGGGACCCTCATATGCACAAGTGACAAAAAAAAACAGCTACTGCGGCCAAGAGTGTGTCCCCGTCGGCATCTTTTATCGATGATGTGAGTGAGTGCGTTGCGCAAAATAAGGAGCTCAAAAATCAAGGTGTGTCTGACCTTCTTCATGTTTTGTTTGGGGCCCTGCATTCACATGTTCCAGCGATGGCGCGTGGTAACCTGAAGAACTTCCTACAGCTGGTGCTTTCTTTTGAGCCCCTAATTTACACCTTCGCAGCAAGCTTCCTTGCGAACTAAAATGGATGGGGCTAAACCTCGTGGATCTCATATGCACCAAAAAGTGCCGTTTCTATTGCAGTGGAACTGCGCTCGGACTTTAAGTCGGTTAGCAGAACTCAAACTATTCTTGAAAGAGACTTGTGTTCCATTATTGGCCCTGTCAGAAGCTGGCCTGCCAAGCGGGAGATGTTTAACTGGATATGTCGCCCATAAAAACTGCAGCATAAAGTCATTTCCTGCAGAAAGCGCTGCGCTTTACATAAGAAGAAAAATTCCACATGTTTCTCGCAGCGTTGCCGATCTTTGCACGGATGATATTGAGGTAGCGGCTGCAAGAATACAGCTCGGCTCTCGAACCCTTTCTATTGCATCCGTGTACGTGTCTCCGCGGAAGAAGTTAGCATTAGATTTGTTTCTACAGCAGCTCTGCGACCGCTGCCCAGCACCCAGAATCATCTGCGGTGATTTCAATGCCCATCATGCCGTTTGGGGTGACCGGAACACAGATTCCCGTGGACGCAAACTTGTAGAGGTTATTGACAGTTTGGACCTGTGTGTTGCCAATGAAGGAAGCCCCACTTTTTTCCGGCCTCCAGCCTCAGCGAAGGCTATAGACCTGACACTGCATTCACCTGACGTCCGCGTGAGTTCGTCAACAGCTCCCGACCGCATGGGAAGTGATCACTATCCGATTTTTGTGTTTGCTGCCGACTTTCGTATGCATGCTCCTAAATGTAGCAACGTGGTCAACTGGGACAAGTGCAGAAAGCACCTAGAACGTGTTTCTGGGGATGTTGTTGACAAAATGATTTCTAGTAAGCTAGCAGCAACTACGGCGGTCAAGTTACCCGATCATTTTCCGGCGCCGGATTTAAATCTCAGGAACCTTTGCGCAGCGAGAAGAAGGGCGGAGCGCCAACTCGTGCGGAAGAAGGACGGCAGGCAACTGAAGACGACCTTCAATATACTGAATTCTGCTATTAGACGGCACACGAACAAGCTGTACAGGTCGCAATGGGCCTCATTCTGTGCTAGTTTGGCTGTTTTCTCACCGATAACGAGAATATGGCGAGTTAATGGCAGCCTTGCTGGAGAATCTCGCCCTTCGAAGCCTTTTGAAGCTCTTGCAATACGCAAGGAAAAACCTATTGCGTGCTTAGCAGAGGAATTTGCAGGCGCACTCGTACGCGCTGTTTCTGGAATAGATATATATTCACCACCTGCTTCCTCCAGGTCTATCATGGACGTCCTGTTCACGCTTCGTGAGCTTCAGACTGCGCTCAGTGACCTGCGGCACCGGTGTTCACCAGGTCCCGACGGCATCACCAATCAAATGCTGAATAATCTGCCCTTGCAACTCAGAAAGGAGCTCCTCAACTTCATCAATCTAGTTTGGGAGACTGGCGATGTTCCTCCGTCATGGAAGGTGGCACATGTAGTTCCGGTACTGAAGCCTGGCAAAGACATGACAGACCTTGCCTCGTATCGCCCAGTGTCATTGTCCTCCTGTGTAACTAAGTTGATGGAGAAGCTGGTAAATGAACGCTTATCATGGTGGCTTGAGGACAGCAAGGCACTGCCATCCTGTATGACAGGATTCCGCCGAGGTCTTAGTGCCCAAGATAGCGTCTTAGACTTGATCAGACACATTGAACACCAGAGAGCTTTCGGCCTTTCCACCTTAGCCATTTTTCTTGATGTTGCGAAAGCTTACGACAGCGTGCTTCAGAGCTCAATTCTAAACAGTTTGCAAGGCATGGGCATACAGGGTCATATGTTAACATTCATTTACAAGTTTATAAGTGATCGCGCGGTTCGTGTACGGTTAGGAAGTACGTTAAGCACCGAAAGGGTTCTGTCACGAGGTGTGCCTCAAGGAATTGTTCTTTCCCCCACGCTCTTTAACGCAGTAATGGCTGGCCTACTCGATTCGTTGAAAAAAAGTTGCAGGCAAGTGCGTATGTCACTTTATGCTGACGACATCTGTATTTGGATTACTGGCTACAAACACAAGCGATTAGCCCTGATAGCTCGACAGGCTATACTTTCGGCACAAGCTTACCTTCAAGGTGTGGGGTTGTCTCTGTCAGTGGACAAATCCGGCTTTATTCTGTTTCCAGGTGAAGGAAGACGTCAAGCGCGGTTGAAGATAGACCTCGGTCACTCTTGCATCCGTCAATTCAACCACGCGCGTTTCCTGGGCGTCATTATTGACTCCCGTCTACAGTGGCGAAAAGCTGTAGACGCGATTGTTTCATCTATATCTCCTCGTCTCAATGTGATCCGTAGAATTGCACGTGAGCAATGGGGGAACAATCCTTCTTCAATGGTCAAACTTCATGAAGCGCTGGTGGTCAGCCGGATAATGTATCAATTACCTTTAATTTCCCCCTCGGCATCACAACTTGAGCGTCTCGAAGTTGTCCACAGAAAGGGCCTAAGAAGAGCCATTGGAGTTCCCCAGGCGGCTGCGAATAAGGCAGTACTTCATGAGTCCCTATCGAAACCTCTTAGCCTTATCGCTTCTCAGAGACTATTAATGCATCTTGACCGCTTAGGAGAGACGGTAGCTGGGCGATCCCTTCTCCAGCGGCTCTGCAAGAGATATGAGTCGAATGCTTACTTGGCACTCAATACTCTTAGTTCTTTAGGCATTAATGTCCGAAGGCAAAGGAAACGGTTGAAACCCCTCTGGTCTTTTCCGACCCTCAACTTAAGGTCACAATTCCCCATGTGAGCGCAAAGCGCAGCTCTCCTTTGGCAGCAACGCGTTCGCTTGTACTGGAATATTTGGAAACAGAGTATGCCTGCCATCTTCAATTTTTCACGGATGGTTCGGTGGACATGGTCAAACAAGCTAGCGCAGCGGCTTTTTACATTCCTTCTGTGGACTAAGTGGTCCGTACGCTGTACTGCTGTTGTATCCTCCACAACGGCTGAAAGTGTTGCTATTGAGGTGGCATTACGGAAGTTAGGGTCTTGTCCGGCTCAACCTGTTGTCATCCTAACTGATTCAAAATCTGCCCTTCAGAGGTTAGAGCGCGGATTCCCTACTGACGCCGTGTCTCTAAGCTCTCTTCGCTTGGTGCAGAATCTGCACAGCAGAGGCTTTACTCTACATTTCCAGTGGGTGCCCTCTCGCATAGGAGTCAACGGTAATGAGGTGGCAGACAGTCTCGCCCATAAAGCTCTCTCAAGGATTCCATCAAAAAAAGTACCTCAAGATAGGAAAAGTCTCTGCAGGAAAACGGTGCTCGATCACTTTAGTACCCTGTGGAGTGCGTCCCACAAGCCATGTGTGACCAAGGGAATGAGAAGATCTCAGGCGACCCTTGTGCATCGAATTCGCGCGGCCTCTGCTCGCACTCCTGCATGGATGCATAAGACCGGCATAGCATCGTCTCCGCTCTGCTCTTTATGTGGTGTGTGCGGAGATATTAAACATTATATTATGTACTGCCCAAAGTACAACGCGGAAAGGCATGTGATGTTCGGTTTCTTCAAGAAGACAGGAACCCGTCACAGCACAGTGCAGGACATTGTCTACCCGAGTGGAAACCAGACATGCAGAAGGGAGGCTGCACGCCTTCTTTTAACATTTCTGCAGAACACGGATCTTGTTTTTAAAAGGTGACAGCAGGAACGGACTATGGCCTACTGTGATTGAATGTGTGCGTAGATGGTGTCTTCCGGAGTGGACTGCTTTATACTGTGAGTGAATGTGTGTATGGAGTGTGGCACTACAATGGCGTATGTTCTAGTGTGACTGAATATGTGCATAGATGGTGACTTCTGGAGTGACTGTGATGTGAACTGTGTGGATTGGTTGTGTGCATAGCTGGTGACTGCGGGAGAGAATGTGTGCTATTATAAGAGACTGTGCGCTTAGCGGGGTAGATGCGGCATTGTTAATATCGAAGGGACGCTGCGGTGGAGCAATTGCCGGCATCCAAAGCAAGGCTAACCCCACCTGTAGCATTCAACACCTCAACCTCAACCTCGCTGACAACTGACCAACCGTGCACATGAGCGGTTTCACGTTGGCAGGCATTACACACGGTCCTGAAGCAGGCTGCTTCATCAGTTAATCGAGTGCTCTAGAAAAGTAAATGCACGTTTGCATTATGTTTTATGTTATGGGCATTATGGTTTATGTTACATAAACGTACACAGGCAAGATAACTCTTGTGATGGCGGCGCTGTCCAGGTTGAATGAAGAAGAAATATTACGAGAAACCGGTGATCGTTTGGCCTAGAAGCTACCAAATCGTCCAGCGAAATAAAAACATGCGAAATTTATCGTCCATCCAATTTGTTATAGGCAAGATAAGACGAACTAGTTCGTCTTATCTTTATTGTACGTGCTCGAGCGTACAATAAAGAAAGACTTACCCTTGACGCCGTATCGGATACGATTCCTGGACGTTGAGCCGGATCTTTATAAAAACCGTGTAATTTTCCTTCTTCGCCTGCACAGCATTTGGCGAAGCATGATGGCTGTACGACACTGCGATGAAGATGCGCGGTCTGTCCGAGATTACTTCAGAGAAAACATATTTAACCTGCGTGAAGTATACAAGAACCTATGTTTTTTAGATGAAGTTATTGAGTTGATGGGATGGTTGGGTTCCTTGAAACAGTTTTGATTTTCTCCCGTGAGTGAAACGCATGTCCGCTCTTGATGCTTGAGAGTGCAGCGGAGAACATGTTTTTGATCTGTTGTAAACTGTCAAAACGGGCAATAAACACAAAAAAGGAAGTAGCGTAGTCGATAGCACGCTTAGCTGCGTAAGGGAAGGATGGTGGTTGGAACCCCACCGAGCACAAAGTTTTTTTTTTCTTCAAGAGTTGAAGAGTGACATTGACGGGCGGACGGACGGACGGACGGACACCGCGAGTATGAGCCATTAAAGGCTTTCGCCTTTGTACAACAAGTTATCTCGGCACTGAACGCATTTCTTCTCATCCTTCTTGGTGCGCACAGGAACATCGCGTCACGTTTTATTCTGGCCGATTTACACGCGCGCATGTATTCCTAAATTTTACAGTGGCCGAAACAACAGCATCAATTCCAGCTTGTTTTCCTTTTCTGTTCAGATTTTGAGATAGAAAATGAATATATGGAATTACAGACACATTCTTTCCCCGGCTGCCATGGTTGACAGTAGCGCCAAGTTTCAACTTCTTCAGCATACCCTACGCCACCGAAGCTAAGATGTGTAGATGGTATCAAGCAGGAAGATGCCTTTCAACCTGGCATGAAAAACTGTTCGCGGTCTTAAGCCCCTAAAATTTTTTCATGGCATTGCTGAAACAAGATGCGGCAATGCCTCGTTTAACTAGCTTTGAGTGTGAAGAGTTGGATGGAAGTAAAGGCTTCCTGCTTCTCTGTTCAGAGGACCTGCATACATGAATATGATTAAAAAAACAGGGTCAAGTCTAGGAACCTAATGGAGTCATTAACAGGCACTTAATGAGTTATTTCCAGTGGCGAAAGAACGTCTGAAAAAAACGAACAAAGTTTAGCCACCTTTGCAGGAAGACTTGCTGGTTCAAATTCAAGAACAATACGGTAATCATCTGCAAAGGGGAACACTCTTGCAACATCTGATCCCTTCAGGCGAACATCGAGTGCCCTGTCATGCATAGCTAAATATAAATCCCTGATCAAGAGAGGAATACATGCTATCTATGCATATCCCTATGCATAACCACCTTTAGAACGATTACAGTTCAGCGTTTGGCTGAAAGCATTTCTTACTGTCAAAGCTAGGCAGCAAACGAAAAGACGTTAATTTTCTGCATTTCTATGTTACGGCATCAAATAGTCGGGTCAGTAAACAAGGGTTTGTTCCCACCGCCACCGGAAAGCGAAGAGAAGAGGCTTCGGAGGGTCGCGCAGTTGTGGTTAGCACGCTCCTTGGTCGCCTCTTCCTCTCGAGCTACCTAATACTATAATAGCGGCGGGCGACTGGAAGGGGCGTTCAGCTGGTAAACTCGAAAGGGGCTCGATTTTTTTTGTGCGTACTTCTTGGCCTGGTCCCCGTCGTTTCCTCGACTATATAGTGCCGTGGAATGTAACTTGAGCATCGGTGCCTAAGCGTTCAAAGTACGAGCGTCCCTTTACCCTTTCAACGCAGCCCAACGCGCGTCATGACAGCACGTGCAGGTTCCAGTAGCTGACCACTCCCGCGCTCACTTCGCACATGCTTTGCGATTGCTTTGCGTGCGCTTTGCGCTACTGTTAACAAACAGATTGACGAAGTGGGGCCTTCTAATGCGGGTTCTGATGCTTTCCTCCGAGCAAGACGCGCTGAACACTTAAGTAAAAGACGGCAACAACAGCATGAGTCGAAGGACCCTAGAGTCATAGAGGAGCTAAAAGCGTGTGGTATTTATTTATTTATTTATTTATTTATTTATTTATTTATTTATTTATTTATTTATAGATACTGCTATCTAGTACAGATCATAGCAGGGTGGAAAATACAAAACAAAATACAAGCATATAAACACTGAAATTCATAACATTTGCAGGTACTTTTCAAACATCAATAAAGAATTATAATTAACAGTCTCGCTGTTAAGTTTATTCCATTCAGTAATTGTCCTCGTAAAAGAAGAATTATTAAAGCAGTTATTCCATGAGTTCAAAGGGGTTATTGTTAGTGCATGTCTTTGTCTCGTGTTATAACCTGAGGAGTAAGTAAGATAATAAGAAGTATTAACTATATAATGACCTTTATTGAGCGGGAAGAAAAACTTTAATCGACAAACACGATTGCGCTCAACAACTGGGAGTAAACCACTTCACCTCACGAGCTCCCTTACAGATGCACGGCCATATGAGTTAAATATAAATCTAACTACTTGATGCTGTATTCGCTCTAATTTCTGAGTGTTTGTTACCGTGAAAGGGTCCCAGATGAATACAGCGTATTCTAGTAACGTACGGATGAGGGGATTGTACGCCAGTAGGCAAACACTAGGTGGGGATGACTTTAATGAGCGCCTCAAGAAAAAGAGTTTCCGCGTTGAATTTCCTGCGACAGCGTCTACGTGTTTTGACCACGAAAGGTTGTTAGTAATCTGTAGGCCCAAATATTTATACTCTGTCCCCTCTAATAATGATATGTTGTTAGTACCGTACACAAAATGAAGAGGTATTTCCTTGTATGTAACTTTCATAAAAACGGTTTTTTCAAAATTAATGGACATCTGCCATTTGTTGCACCATGCAACCACCCTCGCTAGGTGATTATTTAGACATACCTAGTCATCAAATGAAGACACCACTTGATATAAAATACAGTCATCCGCGTACAGCTTCACGCGGACTGAAAGATCTGCCAAAATGTCATTAATAAACAATAGAAATAAGAGTGGTCCCAAAACGGATCCGTGGGGGACGTCAGACATAACCCGGACAGCGCTAGAAGATATATTGTTTAGAGTGACGAATTGACACCTGTTTGAGAGATAAGCTGTAATCCATGTAAGTATCCGGTCGTTTTTAATATAATAACTTAATTTATGAATTAATTGGATATCCGACACTTTATCAAATGCTTTGAGGAAATCCATGAATATTGCGTCTGTTTGTTTCCCTGATTAATCGACTGAGATTAATCTTCGAAAAGAAGTCAATAAAACACGTTCATCAGAACCTCTAAACATATTTTTTTATAGCCAGACAGGACTACACAAGGGCGGAAAATTGCTGTCCACATATAATGAATTTGCAAACAGGATTTAATCGTGAATATTTTTATTTGTAGAATTGCTTCATAGTGCGGCGCTTAGAAGACTAATGAATCGTCTGATAGCTACATACTGACACGAACACAATCTCCCACAAGTCATGCAAACCATGTGCATAGACCGCAATTTCTTATCGTTAAAGGCTTTTTAGGGAAAAGTATCTACATATTAAGCAATAAGACCGAGTATGAAAAACTTCTGAGAACCCTTATCGAAAAGATATAACCAATTAAAGTACTTAAATATTATACAGAAAGAGCATTTATTTAAATTGGCGGAAAACGACCAAAAAATAATAAGCAAATATATAGGCAGGAAATAAAAGAGCTCCAAAAGCCGAAGACAGAAAGCAGAGGGGGAGACGTGGACTGCCATATTTACTCGATTCTAACACGAGCTCGATTGTAACGCGCACCATTTCTCAAGGTCGGAAAAAAGTGCAATGAGTGCAATTGTAATGCGCATGAGATTTCCATGTTTTATTAAAGAAATGAATTCAGGCATCGTAGAAGCAACCTTTATTTCCAACGCTTTAGTGTCAGGATAAAGCAAGCCGGTCACCGCCTCGCCTCGATCGTTTTTCTGGCAGGTGCCTGTTCTCCTGGGATCCGAAAATCCACTCCGTTCAACAAACTTAGGAATCAGGTACCTGCTGGCTTTGCAGTCCGTTCGCGTTAGGCTGTCCAGCTGCATCCGCCAATCACCCACATAAATTTCACGAATACCAAACGCACGTGAGGCCGCCTGATTTCACTGCTCTCTATACACAGCATCTGCTTATTTTAAATGATTGGCTTTTACGGCTCACTCCTTCGCATTTTCTCCGGCACCTGCAGTGCAGACACTAGAGAGTTTTAGTTTCACGTACGTAGAGGCTTCACGTACGCAGAGCTCTTACGGGTGACCAGTGCGCATGCGCAGAACGCAAAGGGTATGAGCGAGTCTCACGTACATACGTACGTGAGATTCGGATTTTTACGTTGCGGTCTTTGCGTTGCTTGCGTACGTAGCGTTGACAAACATGGCGGCACTTTGCCCGCCGCTTCACGGCGATAAGAGCTTCGTCGCTAATCCCTCGAGGCTATATGGTGTTCTAAACTGCTGTATTCGCCTTTGATTTGCCCATTCTTACCCTCGCATAAGGTTTCAAGCGACAAATAGCTTTTGTTTTTCAGACAGAAGGGCGATTTTTCAGCTGCTAAGCCTGACGAAGTAGCGTTGGTCGTCGTCATAGCAACGGTCTCGCTATGAATAGCTTCGCTTAATGACTTGTCTTGGATGATTTTGGCTACAACCAGTGTCTGTGTTTCTTAGTAGATGGCGCTAGGCGTAACGCGCGGAGTGTTTCGCCTACGTGTAACTATAAGGGTTTCAAACCACCTGCGTGCAGGCTACGTAGACTTCTCACGTTTGCGTACGTGAACCCTCTACGTACGTGAAACTAAAACTCTCTACTAGAGACGGGTGACCAGTGCGCATGCGCAGAACGCAAAGGCTATGCGCGAGCCTCACGCACGCACGTGATATTCGGATTCTTACGTTACGGTCTTTGCTTTGCTTGCGTATGTAGCGTTGCAAACATGGCAGCGCCCTGCCCGTCCACTTCACAGCGATAACAACTTCGTCGCTAATCCCTCGACGCGATATCGTGTTCTAAACTGCTGCATTTGCCATCGATTTGCCCATTCATACCCTCGCATAATGTTTCAAGCGACAAATAGCTTTTGTTTTCAGATATAAGGGCGATTTCCCAGCTGTTAAGCCTGGACGAAGCAGCGCTCAGACGCAGCTCGACTGGCTTGGCTTTCACTCGTCTTGTCTTAGAGTGGCTACAGCAGTGTCTTCATCTGTCAGTAGAAGAACGCGCGGCGTCTGTCGCGTGCGTGCAACTAAAAGGGTTTGAAACTACATGCGCGTTTGCTACGTAGATTTCTCACGTTTGCGTACGTTAACACTGTACGTACGTGAAGCTAAAACTCTGTATTGGCATCGCGCCAAGGTGCTGCGCTCCAATGTCATCATGGCGTGTGTATCTCTTGGCGGGAGCTCCGGCGGTAGTGGCGCGCTCGAGGAGCTTGGCAGAGCGCCAAAACGCTGTGCGCCCTGGACGGGAGCGTAGGTCGCTGCTGCGCTAGGAACGGGGCTGCCCGGTTGCGCAAGTGCGTGATTAGAAATCCTCTGTAAAAAATGGTCGCCTTTTAGTGCGAAAAGTACTACTTCACTAGCAAACGTGAAAACCCCGGGGTATGTGTCAACCATCAACCTTTCACCGTCGGCAGAGCGCCAGCAGCGGAGGTCTTGCACTGTTGCTCCGTCAAAGCGTTCGTTCCCTGCCATTCGGGCGCGGAGCTCGTGAGGAAGACGCAGCGGGGAGAAGCGTAGAAACGCGTGGCTTCGCCTCTCACCTTTTCCCCCTCCCCAACCTCCTTCTATGACACGCTGGCTGTGTACGTGGTGGCTAGCCCTCCAGTAGACAGGCCCGTGTCTTCACCTTTTCCATCCTTCTACCATTCACTGAAGAAGAAACATATGCGCGCCTCTAAAAAAACATTTCATGTCAGAAAACTTCAATATAGTCGACGCCGGTACCTTTCTGCGATGAGTAGACCAAGCAGGGCCGCGAGATCCCCGAGAGCGATTTCGGCCGTTGTGCGACGTGAATTCACAAGTTAAAGCGAATGTAAATGGGGTGCAGTGTAGTTACGGCAACAGTGAACTGAAATAGACGACCGCTTACGTCACATTACGCACGTACAGTAAGCGGGAAACGGGCATGTAACCTGGTTGGCCGAGCAATGCTGAAAGTGGCCGGCAGTTAGCTGTCGTCAGTGTCACTTGTGAACAAAAAATTGGGTGGTTTTAATTAATGTAAACGTTCGCCGAACGAACCTGTGGATAAAACGATTGGAAATAAAGTATTGATCACAACGGCGAAAGCAGATGCAACAATACCGAGGGCGCTCTTCACAGGCTTGAGCCCGACACTTAAAAAAAGTATCTTCGATAATATACCTGATGCTCTAAAAAACCGTTTCCTATACTAACGCAAGACGCAGAACCGAAATTTATTTCCGGTACGGACACACGATGCTGTGTCGTCGACACTTGGATACATCACTGAAATTGAGAGTATTAAAAAAGCCGGTACTCTAAATAGCGAAGGTAATACTTTTCTCCATTATTTCTGGGATAGCTTGTGTATTCAATTTAGCCTACTGTTTTTGAAAGGACTGAAAAAAAATCCGGCCGCACAGGATTCTTCAAGCTCCACTATCAGCGAGGCTGGTTTCTTTAGAACGAGAACTATGGAAATAAATCATAGTGACGTTGAAACGATAGCTTCCATAAGCAGCCTAGTAAAATCATTGTTTAAACGTCGTTCATGCAAACTGATCTGAACACTTGAATAGAAAAGAATACATTAGAAAACTTTTCTGATGCTTCTCACTTTTACTTTGGTATTTACCGATCTGCCGTTGCCTTCTTCTAAAAGGTGCAAGCTCCATGCGCTTAGGACAATCGAACAGTTATTTCTTCAGCACTGTCATTGAAAGACGTTTTAAGTTGAGAATTCTGTTCGAAAGCTAAAAGGAAGAAAACGAAAAATAAGCGGGCTAAGAGTATTCATCAGGTAGAACATATCTTGCTAACCCGGGTTCACAAAGAGGGTATACAGTAATTTTTAGATGCTACGGTGCCCGCCTCCACACCATTGCAGATGCTACATCCATCCATCCATCCATCCATCCATCCATCCATCCATCCATCCATCCATCCATCCATCCATCCATCCATCCATCCATCCATCCATCCATCCATCCGTCCGTCCGTCCGTCCGTCCGTCCGTCCGTCCGTCCGTCCATCCATCCATCCATCCATCCATCCATCCATCCATCCATCCATCCATCCATCCATCCATCCATCCATCCATACATCCATCCATCCATCCGTCGGTCCGTACGTCCATCCATCCATTCATCCATTTACCCGTCCGTACGTCCGTCCATCCATACATCCATCCATCCATTCATCAATCCATCTATCCGTCCGTCCGTCCGTCCGTCCATCCATCCATCCATCCATCCATCCATCCATCCATCCATCCATCCGTCCGTCCGTCCATCCATCCATCCATCCATCCATCCATCCATCCATCCATCCATCCATCCATCCATCCATCCATCCATCCATCCATCCATCCATACATCCATTCGTCCGTCCGTCCGTCTGTCGATTGGTGGTTGGCGGTGGATGGGTGGGGCTTCTGCAGGGCAGCTGAGTTTCGTGCTGCACATTTAAATTTGATTTCGCCCCTTTTTAGTTACATTGCTGCCTTGGCTTTTAGTGGCTTGAGGCCATGGAGAGGTGGGAATGAATGCGGCCTGGTTGTGGCTGATGCTTTTTGAGGATAGAGGCTTCACACGGAGGTAATTTTTCTCCGCAAAGACAACGCTGGAACCTTCATCACTTTCCACTCTGGCACTATTGTAAAACCGCGACTACTGAATTCGTGAGCGCCAAGCCTAAACTTAACACTGCCCATCCAGAAAGCGTTCAGCGGTCTAAAAGTCATCGCTGTCTTCAATGCAATCTACACGCGTAAATTTTCTGCTGCTTTTTATCTATCTTCAACAACGACAGCTGTCAAAGGCAGTTCTTCTAATTAGCCAACGCTGTTGCCGTTGCCGCTGTACCGAACGACGGTATAAAAAAATAGGCATCGTTAAGCTCTGTTGCTTAGCGCATCAATCACCGGCGAGACCCCGTTGACTGCCGGACGTGTTATGCTGCTTAGATTTTTTGAACCGAAAGCTTCATTACGTTAGGTTTTCTAGAGGGCAGCGTAAGTGCAGTCACGTGACAGATGTCACTGTGGTGTCACGTGGCAGGTCATGTGACCTACTGACCTCATTACAATCTACCCGCTGTGGCAGGTAGCAACTGCCCTATCGGACTGCCCCAACAACACTGTGCCATGCAAAGGAAGCTTTCGCTCCTCACCAGGGTTAACCGAAGTTTAAACTGCAGCTAATTTTGATTCTTGCACAGCGCAAAGTGACTGCACTAAAAAAAGTGTGGGCTATACTTTAAGAACGTATAAAACTACAGACGTTGCTATAAAACTTTTTTAGTTTCTTTACTGATTTTTGAAGCGCACAAGTACCGTCTTTTGTCGCTAAACTGCGTACTATTCAGCTTCATGACTCGTACAAAGCTGCGTGGGAAAATCTAATTCAATACATCTCTTTCTCTTTGCTTTTGGCTTTGATTCGTTCAAAAGGAGCTGCAGGCATAAGTCGCACATCTCTTCTACGAAGCGCGCATGCGTCCCTTCTCTGCCAAAGTCGCCCTCAAGCACTAGCCGGTCGTTCCCCTTCTGCTGCAGGCACTTGGTGGCGGGCGGACCGTCCCTGCAGGAGCTGCCAAAGCCCGCGGCGTCGCTGCCTCTCGCTGTCGCTGGCGCTGTTTGCGGAAACGGGCACCGGTCACCTTACGCGGATGCTCAGCTTCGTACCGGAGCTAGCGGTTTCCCGCTCGGCAGCGCGCACGACATGCATAGTTTCTTAATATAACTAGAGGGAATGCTGGTGGCGCTATACTTTATCAATCATGCAGTGGCGCAGAAATGCCAGGAAGACGAGGTTTCTTACTTGACTTGCCTATTTCTGGGCATGAAACGAGGATTCAGCTGAGAAAATACGAGTCTTCTCGAGGCGAACAACGAAGAAATGCTGTGAAAGTTTCTATGGCAGCCTAAAAGCGAACTTTCAATTGCCTTAGTGACGGTGGTGCCAGCTTTCCGTCAAAGGACAGGATTTTCGCTGCGGTCACGATGATTTTCACGCCGCTATTCACTGCGGCGTTCGAGAGCTTCATCGTCGACCATAGCATTAACAGTAATACAGCTGGCACTTTAGCGCACATGCCCGCGACTAAACAACCTGTTTGTCTTAGCTCTAACATGGGCTACGCGATGGCTTTGGGGTCGCACGAGTTCGATTATAACCTTTTTCTTTTCTTATGCTGAGCTGTGGCTTTTACATGTGGGGACTTTAAACCGACTATCAGCATCAGCATCAAAGAGCAGCCTGACCACACCTACTGCAGTGCAAAGGCCTCCACCCTGTCTCTTCAATTAACCCTGCCCTCTGCCAGCTCCGTCCGTCCTACCCCTGAAACCTTCTTTATCTCATCCCGCCACCTGACCTTCTCGCACTCCCTCCTACCCTTGCCTTCCTTGGAATCCACTCCGTTACCCTTAAAGACCAGCGGTTGTCTTGCCTTCGAATAACATGCCCTGCCCAAGCCAATTTCTTCGTCTTGATTTCAACTAGGATGTCATTAACCCGTGTTTGTTCCCTCACCAACTCTTCTCGCTTCCGGTCTCTTAACGTTACACATTATTTTTTTTTTCCGTGGCTCACTGCGTTGTCCTTAACTTAAGCAGAACCCTCTTCGAAGCCTCCACGTTTCTGCCCCGTAGGTGAGTACCGGTGAGATACAGCTCTTGTACACCTTGATCTGGAGGGATATTGGTAAACTGCCATTCATAATTTGAGAAAACCCGAAATATGCGTTCCAGCCAATTCTTATCCTTCTAGTTATTTCCCTCTCATGATCCGGATCAGCTGTCACTACCTGCCCTAAGTAGACCTTTACCACTTCCAGCACCTCGCCGCCAATTGTGAACTGCTGTTTTCTTGCTAGACTGTTCAACATTACATTGGTTTTCTGCTTGCTAATTTTAAGACACACTGTACTGCTCTGCCTGTGTAATTATGTCACCATGGTTTGCAGTTCACCTCCTCAGTGACTCAGCAAGGCAATGCTATCAGCGAATCGCAAATTATTTAAGTATTCTTCATTAACTCTTATACCCAACTCTTCCCAATTCAGGCCACGGAATACCTCGTATAAAGAGGCGTTGAACAGCGCTGGTGAGATTGTGTCTTTATACCTGGCTCCCTTCTTTACTGGAATTTTATGATTGACATTATGGAGAACTATGGTAGCTGTGCGGTTGCTATAGATATCTTCCAGTATTTTCACATAAGGCCCTTCTACACCCTGATTCCGCAACGCCATTAAGACAGCTTAAGTTTCCACTTAGTCGAATGCGTTCTCGTAATCAATAAAGGTTATATATAGGGGTTGGTTATATTCTGCGCATTTCTCTGTCACCTGGTTGATAGTGTGAATGTGATCTATTGTGGAATATCCTTTACGAAAGCCTACCTGATGATTTGGCTGAATAAAGTCTTAAAGTTGTCCTGATTATATTTGTGATTACTTTAGTAAAGACCTAGTAGGCAACATTGTAGGTTACCACTGTATAATGCAACGACTGCTCCCCCCCACATTATGTAGTGCCCTAAGCCAAGGGCTTCAACGGTAAAAAAATGATGATGATGATGATGATGATGATGATAATCATGATGATGGACAGTAACATAGACAGGGACATCGGACAGCCAACTATGGCTCTCTTACCTCAGGCTATGCGGCGGCTAAGGTGCCAAGTGAGGCGAAAGATTTTTGGGTCGCGCTAAGTATGGGTTTTCCTTAGAGCCTATTTTAGTACCCGCTTTAGCTTGGCCGCCGCAATTGCTGTGTCACAGTGTCACACCGAAGCTTGGCTAGGGATGAGGTCCGTAAAACGGCTCTCGCAATCACCGATTATTGCGGTAGTCCGGAATGCGAAATTTAAGCACAGCTTTAGTTTGAAATACACTGAGGAGAAACATTGATTCCTTCTCGCAACAGGCCTCAAAATTGTTGCAGTGAACTAACGCTGCTCAGCGGTGTATAATGGCCCAATGCAACGCTTGCCCGGTTTTTACGACGTCTTCTCGCTCGTTTGCTGCTCCTTGCGAAAACGCATTGCAACGTGGCTGTCTCGTTGCTTCAAGGCGGAACTCTGAAGCCTCAAAGGACGCGGCTTCGTTAGGAGTTGGCCACAAGGTGCCCTGTGGCCCATAGACTCCTTTGTATTGCTGGTTGACGGATCGACTGCCGGTTCATAGCTGACTCTAGTTGCGACTAGCAGTTCTGTGACTGATCTTAATTTTACACAATCAGGCGCGCACTTGTGTGAAAATTATGGATCCCACAATCTTTGCGCAAGGAACCGCCTAACTTAGGGAACTCAGTGTGTCATTTTCTTAAAATCTCCAGAATGTTCTGCCTGGAACGCAGTGTCTGCTGGGGTATCTGCATTGCTACCGCATGCACCGTGGCCGCTATTTCGCAGGTGGTTTCGGGGCACGTTCAAAGCATGACGGCTATCAAAAGGCACGCAAACTGGGTGCGACCTCTCTCGCATGCCCCGCCGTACCCTCATTCTCTACTTTCCACCTTACGCTTCCGCCTGCCTCTCTTCCACCGCTACCTTCTTTTCCACCTTTTCATTCGCGCGTTCCCTTAGTTATCGCCCTACGTTCAACCTTAGCTGTACTACTCGCTTTGCTGTAGCTCGGCCGGTTACGCCGACTACAGCAAAGCGAGGAACGGGTGCCGAAGAGGTGCACTCTGCCGACGCTAAAAGGAGCTCTAGATGCCAATGCGAGGAAGTGAAGCCAGAGGCTGCGATGTCACCATAGCCAAGAACCTAAGTAGTACACCTGTTTTGGGGTGTTCCCATGCGTTCATCCATCGCCGTGACGGGCATTAAACAGAGAAACAATCAATTTTCGCAGGACATAAATATGTCTTGATTGCCCGAAGGCGACCAGCAACCAGATGGTCCATAATGACGAACGAGGATAAAGAAAATAGGAATGCTGGAGTATAGGGTGCGCCCTGCACAGAACAAGGGCAACTTTTGCATTTCGCATCCATTGAAATACAGCCGCGTGGCGAACATTGCATCTACGTTCATTTGATCTGCCGCCGAACCCTGTAGAGCACCTTGGCCAAAATGGAGTCGTCGTGTCCGGCGTTTTAGGAGAAGTCCACTCAGAGTTTGTAATGCAAAGAAATAATACTGACATAAAACCTAGCACGTAACACCAAACTGTGTTGGGCTCGCTCTTCCGTAAGCACTTTGCGGTGGCGACTTCTAAATTTACTGAGACACTTCAGTTATCAGATGCTGTAATATGCGCATTGTGGTGCGACACATTTCGTACAGTGCTGGAGAGTGTTCTGCACCGTGTCATGGCTGCGTGCAGTTTAATGTATACAGCATAACGTGCAGACACTCGGCTACCGCTGCTGCTCATTTGCAAAATATGGCAAGGAGGTGGGAATTTTTCCACAACTCTTTTTTGTGCAGCCACATGCAACATTTTCAAGCTTCGAAAGAGGCGCACGCTGTGTGGCGTGCCATATTGCGGTTGACTGTTGGTGTTACAAGTCTGTTTGCACAAAAAGGTAAAAAAAATGGCCCTTAATTTTGGTGTATGTCCATAATGTTTAACGTCCCAATGCGACTTACGCTATGAGGAACGTTGTGGTAGATTGGCCTGGATAATTTCGACCACCTGGAGTTCTCTAACGAGCACTTAAGTCGCACTGCACAAGGGTTCCTAGCATTTCGCCTCCATCAAAATGTGACCACCGCGACCTGGATTGTACCGGCGTCTTTTGGCGTAAATGAGCCACCGCGGAGGATACTGCATAATTTTTATGACGCAGCACCCGCTATTGGCCGCTTCCAGTTTTCGCGCTTAAGGTGACTGCTCCCATCGCATTACTACTCGGCTATTATGACTGACTAAACGAAAACCGCCCACATTAAAGTTACTTCTGTTAAAGAAAGAACAAAAGGTTAGCAGAGACAAAAAAGGAAGAAAGACTCAGGAGTGGCCCTACGTATTCTCAATGCATTGGCGAAAGTGTGGCGTAAGTGACGTCAGAATTTTGGCTAAAAAAGTCGGGCGACTAGCAACGTTGTGGGTGTTGCTAAGAATACTCTGGCCACTCGCAACGGCCTACGACGTTATTGTTGCTAAGGGACCGAGTGCCCGAGTGGGGTTGTCGTTGGCGGTTAATGGGCTCTGCATGGTGTGTTAGGCCTTGAGTGTCTACATGCTTCGTACCATGATGTTACGCAAGCATCTAGTACTATTTTGAAATGTGGCGAATAATCGGTCATGTGGTACCTTGTTCGGCACACTTGGTGTGTTGACACGGAGCAATCGATGCATAACAATGTATCTCACGAAAAAGTGGCAGTCCGTAATCGTGCTTCGACACGCGAACAATTAAACGTTGATTATTTTTCGATCAGTGAACTTTTGCGCCTCGCCATTCAGCCCAGAAGCATCAAGTCGCTCCCGGCGATATTGAGCTGCGTTTCGAAGACCAGACGGCGTGCAGTAGTCGCGGGGAGGATGGTGCGCTTTGCCAAGCGGCACGCGATATCTTCCTTCTCAGCCTGGCTTCGGAAAATGTCCACCGCCAATGTGCCGGTGTAATGCGTTGGCGAGGACGGGCAATAAAGGAGGACTGCGGTAGGGGGCGCGGTTTCAAGATGTCTTCTTTCACCAAACGCTTGAACAACGTAGCGTCGGCGGGGTTTCTATTCGTCGTGTGCTGTGGCTGCTGACATCCTGACCTTTTTTTAGGCCATTTGTGTGTTGATATGTAAACTCCTGGGCGTGCATCATATCTGAATGATTGAAAAGTAAGAAAATTCGTGTTTTAGAATGCCGGTCTGCAATTGGCGCGGAGGTTTTGATTCAAGCGAATGATTTGCTCTCAAGTGCGCGGATGAAAGCAATTAGCAAGTCGTGCACGCGGTAAATCGTATCTACACGTTTGAAATGTGCGCTGAAGACTACAACTAGACTGCAACGCAACTTTTTTTACTACATGATTCTTCTTCAACAAATTTAAAACGACACCATCGCAGAAACTTTAACTTCGAGCTTACCGTCCTAGTAGCTTCCAGCTCATCTAGTGCATTTGTTGGCATAAAATCTGAAAGAACGATGTGCATGTGCAACCTTCCCAAAACACGGCTTTTTTTCAAGAACTGTGTAACAAGAGATATCTTGGGATAGCACTGCTGAAGCTGTATGGACTATTAGTGCGAAAGCAGTAATCCGGAGGCTCAAAGCCTACACGACTCGTCTCTTGCCGATAGTATGTCCGAGAAGCGCGACCGTTCTGTTTTCCGTTTTGCGGCACTGCCCGCTCATCGTTGTCTTCTACGTGCACTAATCTGGAGGTTCAGGACCTAGCAAAATCGTTTCTTGGCGAATGAATGTCCGATGAGAGCGAGCACTCCGTCCTGCGGTGCTGCCCTTATATATATGTAGAACAAATTCATGCTTTCGCACTGGCTCGACTATAGCAAACATTCCCTGTTTTTTTTTTCACTCATGCATCTTCATCACCAGCAAAGCGCATCCTTCCTATCTCATTTCCCCCCTTAGTTCCAAGCCAGGCAATTTACTTTCCGCTGGCTAGAATCTAATGAGCCTGTTGAACATTATATGTATATATAGTATTAACACATAATGTTTTTTTGGTCAAAAACATATATTAAGGCTGTCTGAAATAACATGCTCTGCAAGTAAACACAAGTGGGCTATATTGTTACACAAGCAAACTGTCGCTATAAACACTGGTACCCACACTGAAAGCGAAAGAAATACTACGAATAGCGAAGTGCTAATTGAACTTGCTAATGTTTGGCTTTAATCAACGGGTGTTCCAGTCCTGCAGCAAAGTGTACACTCAAGAGCGGCCTGCACACAATACATAATTTGAAGAACGACACTTGCTACCATGTGCAAACGCTTGATGCCCTAGTGCTATCGCGGCTTAAAAATTTTGGGCCTATGTCTCATGACGAGATGACATTAATAAGCTTTGGAGATAAATATGCAGTTTGCAATCATGCTATGAAACCCATTGGTACTACAGAGTGAAATCTATGCACAGATGCTACTGTATAAGAAAGTATTCGCATAAATGCATTACTCTATAAAAACCATAGTGCTGACCAAATGCAAAACTGTCCCTGTGCTCACTCCTAGTGTTAAAGACCTGAGATGGGTGACATGAGTCTCATAGAGGTGTGTAATGTTGTGTCCTAGCTAAGTCATCTCCACAAGTAAGTTCGCATAGATGTCTGCATACCCTTCTCTACAGCGCTCAAATTGCACTGTCCTTCATACGCTAGTGACCTTGGGAGCATAGAGGGCTTAATGTAGCTTTCTGAGACATGAGAATTAAAGCACAATTCATGCCATTTGGCATCCACGATAACGCATTGTTGCGACTCCTAAACTAACGATAAACGGAGCTACTCTACATCCCACTGGTCGGTTAGAGCACACTGTGGAAATGTGTTAGCAACCAGCTGACTGAAGTGAAAATCATGAAACTCAAGCACTGCAATTTCATTACACGGATTATCTGTCCGGTTCTTCTTGACCTGCTTCGCAAATTGTAATTTCGCTCCTTTCTTATGAATGTAGCGGAGGCGAAAGAAGGTAATTGATATAAGACTTAAAAGAATGGAGGAGTTGTTTTGCAGCATTACGAACGAGAACCACCGAATAAGTCGTCAGACCAGAGAAGGCGTAGCAACTGGAGCACACCTTTCTGCAGACGGTGTCTCCTACCCGCTTAAAAAGGAAATGAAATGCGAGGGGAACAGCGCCCGTTCAAGTCACTGTATACATCCGCTCTGGTCGCACGAGTTTGTAAATCAGCATTTCACGGAGTGTTCTGAACGCTGAAATGAAAAACATCGGTAATGGTGAGGGGAATTCATCCTCAAGGATAGCGTCAGGGAGGCGGCCAAGGCATGCCTTGCAGATTATGCGGCTCTGAAAAATCGTTTTTAGAGAGCTGTTTTAAACAAAAAGCCACTAAGGCAACATGGTAAAAAGCATCTGACTTTTCCGCATGGCTTTGTGCCGGCTCAGTTTCAACCATCGTGAATGTGTTGTCACAAATCATATCGATTGAATGGATCAATCGTTTACGCCTGAGTGTTCGCAATTTTTGTCGGCCGCTTGGCGCAGAAAAAAAACACCTTTATGGGTTCTACAAAGTGAAGATGTCTGCGGAGGATAGCGTTTTAGAAGACACTTCATAAATGGAAATCCAAGAATTTCCACTTACATGTGTGCCATTTAAGTGAAGCGTCCAGTAGTGACAACAGAAACGGACGGTGAAAAATACTTTAATCAACTGGTGATATTTAAAGGCAGTGAATGGCTTTGCTTTGCAAATCTGTCAGGTAAGCTATGATCGTCCGAAAACCATAGGCGTTGCAGTGTTGTCCTTACGGCGGCGGAAGCTTGCGTGGTGAGGTGACGTTCATGTCGAAAGGTATTTGTTCTCGTGGCCATTTTCTCACGTTTAGCCGTGCTGGTGTAGGAAGTGAAGGCTGTAATTGAAAAAAAAAACGCATTGCTTTGTTACAAACCGGAATGACGCTTGAGATAAGACTGGATTAGTTTTTCTTGTTTGGATCTGGACCAAGCACTGGCCAATCCCACACAATGGGTATGTACCATCCCTTCAGAAGCAACAACAACAACAACATCAAGAATGCCGTCTAAGCTGCTCGTTAATCTTATCTTTCTTAAAAAATTGTTTGTTACTTGTACCAAAATGTGCAAACACAATTTAAAGAGAGCCTTAGGGTGGCATACGTTTCCTGAAAGGTGGCAGAATTAAAAAAAAATGCGGAGGACCATTTCATCAGTCTTGCTCACGAATTTATCAGATATGCGTTTTCATGTTGATTCCTAGACAGCTGTAACAGTTTAACAGTGTGGTCGAAAATCTTTAGGCATTGGCGCGTCCCTCGCTCCCTAAGCAATAGTAGCCATTATTATTGCGCCGCAGTCGAATAGTCCTTCTTAAGTGAATTCAGAAAACATAGAGCTGTTTAATAGGACAAAAACATCAGTTCACTGATTCGAAAGAAGCTCAGAAGAAGGCAGCAGAATAAAAATGTCATCGTGATAATAAGGGAACGCGTGAATCACGCAAGGGCCTTTAAAAAGTTTTATGCCGGTTCCCATTGAAGCGAAGCCGTTATACTTACATTTAGGTAGACGATTGTTATTGCTTTCTTTATATAGCTTCCGTTGCGCGTATCTACAGTATCTACAGTATTTTGTCCTAGACAGTCGAAGGCTACTTTCCAGTAGGTTGCAGCTTGGGGAAAGCTGCGCTTACAAGGGCAAGGAAAATATTTGTCATCGTTTTGAAGCTGTCTGCTTATCTATCAATCACCCGAACTAAGAAAGTGCCTTATGTATTTTGAATGGGTAAAGGGTGCAAACAGTTCCAACTAAGGCATTTCCAGTATTCTGACTAAGCTTTCTTCAAAACTGCTGTACACATGATGCATGAGGCCTTTCAAGTTTGATAACAACGTTTCTAAATTCTTTGGTAGGGTGATACATATTAGCTGCTGCTTTTCATGCGCAACAGAGCTTAAACACCACCACAGCTACGCACAAGTTACTTGCAGCGTGGGAAGTATTCTGCTTGAATTGTCAGGGACACCAACGTACAAACGCTAATACGCTTCACAATATACGTAAGTAGGCTCTAAAATGCAGGAATTTGGGCTTCGGATGTTCAGGTAACTGAATGAACTCATCTCAATCTCTTGGCCGTGGCGTCGTGAGAAGAATATTAGCATTTAATAGCTGCTCACCGGCCTCCGCAGTGGCTGAGTGGTTATGGCGCTCGGCTGCCAGCCCGAAAGACGCGGGTTCAATCCCAGCCGCGGCGGTGTAATTTCGATGGAGGCGAAATTCTAGAGGCCAGTGTACTGTGATATGTCAGTGCACGTTAAAGAGCCCCAGGTGGTCGAAATTTCCGGAGCCCTTCGCTACGGCGCCCCTCATAGCCTGAGTCGCTTTGGGACGCTAAACCCCCAAAAAACGAAAAAAAAAACCAATAGCTGCTCACTCCAGCACGTACCAACTACAAGAAAATGGATCAGAACTTCTGCTTTATCATACTCATAGGGGCCGCGATATAACACCATTTTTGATTACAATGAATAGTGATGCCATAGAAACGAAAAAAGTAAGCATTGAAACTATTTTTTGGAAGGCTAATTCAGAAGTTCCCCGGTTATATTTCATCGCTGTCGGTGCTACAAAAACGTTATATTTTAATACCAGGAAAACTGCTGCTCCACGTACCATTTCCGTTACAATTGCCGAAAACGGTCGTAAATTATGCTTTATGTACACATTAGAGCACTGATTGGCGCCAGATGTATTCGCTAAGAAGAATATAGAACCCTGCCAAGCAAACTACGCATCCAGTGAGGCTTGTTAAGTCGAGGAAAACTCTTCCGAGGCGATTATTCGACTTCGACAATGATGAAGAAAGGCAGGTCGGTCCAGTGGTCCTGAAGGTTTCATTTGGATCTTATTTAATCCTATATTTGAGCACAAAAACCCCAGTATCTCGTAGTGCTTCTGGGGGCTTTCCACAGAGCTTTCTGGAGCCTCTCAAGGAAAGTTTTCTTTTTATTCAAGGTCATCCGCGCATAGCTCCCCGCAGAGCACGCCTGGTTAAAGCTGCTCTCCCCACACGACTTTCGCACGCAAGGATGTGTGCAGAAATGTAGTGATTATTTACACAGCACTACTGCAGTTTTTGAGTTAGGTTCATTAAGATGTGAACGCTCTGGTAAATGTTTGAATTTCGATTTTTACTCTCATAATAAAAACTGTCTTAACAAAGAACCAGAAATGAATAGAAACGAGCTATTTAGTTTCTTCATTCTTGCACTACGCTAGTGCGCTGACAACTGCATTACTGTGCAAGAATGCCGTACATGGAGAGAGCCCGAACTCATACTGTCAATCTGTAACCACGAATCGCAAACAAATATTTATGCGCACATAAGTAAGAACCACCCAAAGAGCTCGCTTACAGCTAAGACGTTGAAACGAGTGCTAGGACTCGGAGCTTTGAAATGCAATGCACGGGACGTCGTGGGGGTCATAATAGTGTACCACGCACAGATCCGCCGCGCACAACTGTGCAAGAGGGACAAGCGTATAAGACATGTGCGCGGACTATCCCTTAGGTCATGGCCCGCAAACATAAGGGTCACTATGCCGCCTCTGCAAGCCGCGTAATGCATGGGGGCGAAGTATTGCAAGTGAGCGAAGAATTTTTAACTCTGTTAACAAATTTCAGCACGCAGAAAGCGACTGACAGTTGCAGCAGCCAAGGACAGTTTTCATTGATTGTTCACATTGTATCTGATGAGCAAACGGTTTGATCCCGGCCGCAGCGGTAAGCCCTCATAGTCTGAGTAGCTTTGGGACGTCAAACACCATAAACCAAGCGAAACCAAACATTCAAACGTTGCAAGTTGAGCTGGCATCATATTGTCCATATATTGCATCACTACTCTGAGATTGCTTCGTTAAGATCATGTTTTACTGCCGGTAAATGGCGAGTGTATAGCCAGTTCACTAACCTTTTGAGATGCTTAAGGACGAGGAAATTCTTGAGGTGATGCTTTAAGAGCCAGACGTGGTGGTGATGGTGCGACTCCGCCATTTGCACCAGCAATAGCATGAATAGGGCGACGAAAAAGAGGATCAGATATTTGTTCCAAGCCATCATCTTGCCTAAACCGAAATCAGGCGAGTTTTCAGCCGCTCACTCCTCCAAGTATGAGTATGCCAGCCAGACGGCTCTCCGGCGGTTATCCAGGACGCCAGACCTCACTCTGCGGGCTGTCTTCAGGCCGAATGGCCGCTGCTGGGCGCTCGCACGCGTCTTCTTTTAACCCGTTTCCCAGACGCAGGAAGACCATGTCTGTCTTTAGCATAACCAATTTTACTCCTTCCCTTTCCTTCTTATGTTATGGACGATGGCGTGTGGTTCTTATCGCAGTTCTAGCTTAGTCCGACACCTTCCTGTTTGACGACTGAGCACCAGCAGGGACCCGCCCAAGACGAGATTGCGATCGTTACTGCAGAGATTGTATGACCAGAATATGAAAGGAGCGAGGGAGTCGGCAGTTTCGGGGTATATTTTGGGTGCCCGAGGACCCACCGGCACTGCCTTTCCTTTGTCTCGCCGCCACGTGTCTCAAGCTGGCGCACACCGATCGGTCGTCGATCTAGATTCCTGCGCGAACACGTTATAAAAACGAGTTTTTAGCTACTTTTGAACCTTCATTGTGTTCGTGTTATAGTAACAGGCAGCCGACGTGAACCTAATTTATTTTGACTCCACTCAACTACTCCTCAAGCAGATTTCCCTTGCGTTTTATCCAGTGCACTTCATGTGGTTTTGCACAGCATACCTACAGTAAATTTATTAGCTAGTAAATTTAAGTACGTAGCTGCCTTAGTTGTAACGTCGAATTGCTATCCTTTCTGAAGGGGAAAGCAGTCTTCCGCATTGCATGTTAAATATATCCATGCTAAGATCCAGTATAAATTAAGTTACACGAAAAATGCACAGCTTGTAAGAGTTATACGCATTCAAATCTACTACGGTACCACCTCATCTCATGTGATTGTTAATGATCAGTGGGTTTCCCCAACAGACAGAAGATGCTGTTTAACGCTTATGTATATACAGGTATGTCTGCTTTAAAATTGTTTTCGAAATCGACACTCTGTCATTTTGGCAAATATTCAGTAATTATTTCTCTGTCTTGCTGTTTTTTACAGGCGGTTTGAACCACCGAATATCAGGGATTGGCCTCAACTATGTGAAAAACAGTATTTTTTCTATGGTCATCCGTGATATCAGGTAATCAGAGGATCAATCTTCTGCTTATTCGACTACTTTTTTTCATTTTCTGCTTCCACCGTAGTTATTGAAAACACTTGCAACGCTGTTAGCCATGATCATAGCGATTTAAACAACATAATGGTTGAGCGCAGGTTCCCATATTTTTGTCGTCTAATTTCTGTTAAATCAGTTTTGAATTGTGCCTTACGGCAGGCAGCGTCTCTACGCCTAACTGAACATAGTCATAGCAACGCGATACATTTTGAAGGAAAAAACAGCCTGAACAAGGACAAAAATTTTAAACTAAAATTTTATTCAGAAGGAATCAACATATATCCGCTGAGAATACAGCGCGTGCTCTGCAATCATGCGTGGCAATCAACTTAAGATTCAACCATGACACCCCTTGATTCTAACTGTGACACATCAGGATCTACCCAGAAAACGTAGTACTTTTGTATAATATAATGTGGTAGAGGGCGTGCTAATGCATGTGCCTGTTTTCTTTATAATTAAAGAAACCTCCACAGTCTCTCTGGTGCATTGGTCACGGTGACGGTAGAGTACCACGGTTTCTTCAAATTGTGGCGTACAGTCCTTTTTTTCACAATCAGCTCAGTGTTTTCAAACGTCTGACGACGCTCTTTCGTGCTCTTCCAGGCGAATATTTAAACACCGCCCGGTCTGTCCAATGTATACCTTCTGACATGTTAACGGAACCTAATACACGACCGATCGCACACACTCCACTAATCTGGACCTATGCAGCATTGAGCATTTAAAGGGGCGCGCTTTTTCCTCATCTTAACGTGTTCACACGTCATCGCACAAAAATAACTCGTTAAGGTTGATTCTGCCGCTAATATACCTTACATTATGCGCCATAAGATAGACATGGGGGATGTTCTCTGTTTTCTTTCAGTCCGCATGCTCTAGTTATGACTTACTGTGGAAAACCTGCCGTGTCTCCGCCGAGCCAATGCTCAATGGGGCCAGCATTGAGCCGGCTCAATGGGGGCAGACAAGCCGGCTCTCGGGTGACGTTGTTGTCAAAGCTCTTCAGCTTGCACTGAAACTAGATTCGAAGGTGTATCAGCGACCCTGCTTCCAAACAAAACCATATCAATGTGCTCTATACTCTGGCTATAACCACACCTCAAGCTAACCGCGCATGACTTAGAAGATCTCCCTGTGTAGCTACGAGAGCCGTATTTGGCACTTGGAGTTTTTGATACTCGTTACTGTTTTTGCGGAAGTGATAACTTGACTCAAGAGGGGAAATCATATTGGCTTTTATCTTGGGCAACATTTGCTCACTGAACACTAAAAAACAGATATACTGCTCCCCAACCACGGGGAAAATGAGCGTTTTAGATGTTTCATTTGGCTCACTGTCTGTTTTTAGTGATTCAAAAGGGATGTTATAAACAACCTCTATTGAAGTGATCATCTCGATGTCGTAATCGCCTGTCATTCCTGCCATCAGTGATTCCGGCAAAACCATGACATTGGAAGCTGAATTTACCTGACTGGGAACTGTTTAGAGAACCTAGTTTATAGGATGTAATTTTAAAAAATCTTAGCATCAATTAAAAAAAATAAATGTTCACAACATGCACTCCTACTACCGCACACCTAGCCATAACTATATCTAATGGAGTGGTGCGCCAGAACCAGAAGTTGTGGTGGACCCGAGAATGTAGGGCAGCTAAAAAAAGTGGTTGGGTTTGAACGGAGTTAAAACGAGTAGCCTTACGAAAGCATGTTTTTAGCCTAGTTGGCCCATGGTTTTGCCCTGCTGAGCAGTTGGCACGTCCCGAGACGGCATCGGACTGATGTTAAGCCCTGAACGATGTTAAGCTGATCTGATCTGCTCGCGCCACAGATGTAGGTTCATGAAGACGACGACGTCCAATGCACAGTGCGAGGGTGTGCTGCAGTTTAACGCAAGACGTAATCGGCTGCTGCTGTAGCCTGGTGCTCTCGTGTCAGCCAAGCTGCTTTGTTCGTACCGGCGCGGGTTCTAAACCCCCCAGTTGCGGTAATGTTTATTTTATTTCTGCACCCTCAAGGTCAGAGGTGCCACAAGTTTCTTGGATGGGTTTAACCCTGGGTTTCGCATTAAAACGACAAAGTAAAAAGCGCGAGGAGTCCTTCGTAGATAACCTACGCATGAGAACCTTATATTCTTCGAAAAGGCGAGAGCACAAGGACGCTATTTTCGGAGCACTGTCGAAGAAGCACCGTGGAAAACTTCTGCGTCTTTTTTGACAGCTCAACTATATCGAAACATATGTGAAAGCAGGCTCGAAAACTAAATGGCAGTTACACACCTTTCACAATTCCTCTCTGGGCAGCGCCTGGTGCACAAACAAGTATAGGAGAACAGGCAGACTTATAAGGTGGGCACTTCACTCCAGTTTATAGTTATTCACTCCACACTCACTCATTTTAAAAGTAGAAAGTGCAGGTGCTAAAGAACCGTGCAATGATCTATTAATCTCTAAGAAATCAGTAGATTGCTGTCTGCCGGCTAACCAACTCCTCCAGGGCATGAAAAAATATGCTATGAAATGATGAACTCTTTTTTCCAGCCACTTCAAGCGGCACTTTTCAAATTCTTTTAAAAACATTTATTAAAAGAAAGTAACTTAAGAGTAGAAAAGAGCCGTAAGTTATAGTACCAGTACTGAAATCTTGAATGGCACCAACCTCCTTAGTAGCTATATTTTCATAGTTCTTACAAGCTGTCTTGCTCAAGCCTTTTGAAAGATTAACCTTTTTCCTTTACAATTAACCTTTATCTTAATATTAGATTAACCTTTATCCTTGAATTCCATAAACTTCTCGACATTTATCTATGCCGGTTTAAAAAAGCATCCTCAGCAACTGAATATGTTGTTCACATTGAAAATACTGTACGAGAAGCCTTTACACAAAAACAACACTGCCTTGCTGTCTTTTTCGATCTGGAAAAGGGAAAAGGCACTACCTGGAGATTCGGGATTCTTCGTAACCTAGCACAGTCTGACATCCTCAACAGGATGTTAATCTACCTAAAGGATTTCCTGTCGAGCCATTCATTTCATGTACGCATAGGCTTAACATTTTCGAAGAATTTTGTTCAGAACAATGGGGGACCTCAGTGGTGTATTTTAAGCATAGGACTGTTTGCTGTAAAATGAATTCCATTCCGAAACCATTTCCAAAATCTGCAATGTATTGAATATATGTTGATGATCTTCAGACAGCATCTACATCTGCCGATGTATCAACGTGCGAGATACAAGCACAGTTCACAATAAACAAACTGGTGACATGGGCACATAGAAATCGATTCCAGTTTTACACACAGGAAAGCGCGGCTGTTCTGTTCTCGATAGCTCAAACGAGGCCTCCAATCTTACTCCACCTTAAAAAACACAAAACCGAATTACCAGTAAGAAATGCACAGAAATTTTGAGGCATTACCTCTGACAAAAAACTCACTTTTCTATCTCACAAAAACGCTCTGAAAAATAAAGTCTCCCGATAGCTCAGCATACTCAAGGTTGTGTCACGAAAGCTCTGGTGGTCTGATATGAAATGTATTTTAGAAATTTATCGCGCTGTACTACGCAGCACCTTAGAATATGAATGTATAGATTATGGCTTAGAGAGAACTTCGTAACATAAACGGCTGGATTCAGCACAAACCTAGGTTTGTTTCTTTCAACCGACGCATAGAGAACATCCCCCTTAAGTAATCATTACGTCGAAACAAATGAACCGCCCTCAAAAAAAGAACAAGGCTTATGTTAGCATACGTGCTGAAAATAACATCCCTGCCAAAACATCTCTGTTGTTGTTCTCGCCACGCACTATATAACACTATCAAACTTTTGCATATTCGTCTTCACAGAACGACGTAATCGCGAGAAGAATTTTTGTTGACACGAAACACGGGACATAAAGACGGGCTATGAGACCTCAATGTGTAATTTTCGCGTTTAGTTGATTAGAAAATTCATCAACCAAATTTTTTCCACCAGCAAGACGCACTATCTAACACAAACTTTTGCACATATATTTTTAAAGAACGACGAAATCGTACGTTGAAGCTATGTTGATGTCCGTGGCTATTGTGCCACCGTAGTGTAATTTTCGAGTTTAATTAATTAACTAACTGCACCAGATTGGCCATGTTTTTCCCATAGTGAGATCTCACCGCACACAAACACAATTAAGCTTTTGCACATTTATCTTAACAGATCGACGTAATCGTGCGGAGAAAGTTTTGCTGACATGAACCATGGGAATTGAACCCGGACTGTTAAGACGTCAGTTAAATTTTCGCATTAAATAAATGAACTAAATAAGCCACTATGACCAAGTTTTTTCCACAGTGAGACCTCATCTCACATCATCTAACAAAGTCAAGTTTTCAGATTTATCTTCGCAGAACGACGTAATCGTGCGGAGAAAGTTTTGCTGACATGAAACTCTTGACATAACCATCTAATGCTTTCGCTTTAAAAAAACCCCAGTAAGCAGACCTTTGTTGCTAAGATTTAAAGATAAATGTTAAGAGTTAGGATTGCTATTGATGCCCAACCTAATATCGCTCCAAGACATGATCTACTGCCGCCATAGTACTGCCTTCTTCCTCTGAGCGACTTCACAATAACACACCTTCGTAAAAAACAAACACAAGACGAACATTAACTACAAGACTATCTCTTCCTGACAGAAAAAATGTGCAATCTATGCAGGATTTTACACAGATGGCTCAAATGAGGAAAATTATGCCGAAGTGTTGTTCCACAAAGTAACTACGAAACAATAATAAGAATACCAATCTGGACATGTATACTTAACACCAAATTTTATGCTGTCTGTGTAAGTATATGCAAAAAAAAGCAAAAATATTAAGAACAGCGTAACCTATACTGACTCCTTGACTGCAATCACATCATTTCATGTCAGAAGCGCCGCCGAGCACTAAATCGGAAGCATCGTTCTCAACATAGAAAAAGCCGCTACACTAGGACACACGATAAGGCTCTGCTGTGTCTCCAGTCATGTCAGGATTGATGGAAACGAGAGAGTCTACTAATGTGATGCACAAGCTCGGAAGAAGATAATAAAGAAAACAATCATACCCTGCAAAAATTGTATAAAGTTAGTACGATATAAGCTGACAGATAAGTGGCAGCCTGAATGGAATGGCGAATTAAATAACAAGCTACACCTGGCAAAACTCATCATTCGAGAAGGGAAGGTATTCACACAACAAGAACATTTCGCTGAAGTAATTTTATGCCGTCTTCATATTGGACACACGCACCTGACACATAACTTCTTACTGACAAAAGTAGACAAACCTGGATGTGAAAAATGTGGAAGTGATACCACAATAAACCACATCTTATTCTCATGCGCAAAAGTACGAGAGCTAAGAAAAATAGATTACTTTATTCTACAAAGGACACATCTCTTTCCATCCCACCTTGGCTGTAGGGGACAATTAACTTGCTTTTAGCTTCATCTTTCACCTGCTTTTAGATTCGTAAAGGCGGCTCGTTTCCTGAGTAAGTTATACCTTAAAACTTTTCATTTCTTACCCGCTAAAGAAACTCACTAAACCTTGTGTAAAGAAAGATTTCTTCAGAAACTCTAAATTGTGACTCTGCATTTCGCTTAATTTGGAGACACACCTAAGCCATTTTCTCGTGCCTGATAGGAAGGCTGAGATCTTTAATCTATTTTTTGCGATCCTCGAAATCCTTGCCCAGCCAAGCATGGTCACTGAGGGTGCCCGACCTTCTTTAAACTGTGTAATAATAATAATAATAATAATAATAATAATAATAATAATAATAATAATAATAATAATAATAATAATAATAATAATAATAATATTAATAATGATAATGGTTTCGTTTATGGTGGTTTAACGTCCCAGAGCGACTCGGGTTATGAGAGACGCCGTAGTGAAGAGCTCCAGAAATTTTGACCATCTGGGGTTCTTTATAACGTGCACTGACATCGCACAGTACACGGGCCTCTAGAATTTCGCCTCCGTCGAAATTCGACCGCCGCGGTCGAGATCGAACCCGCGTCTTTCGGGTCAGCAGCCGAGCGCCATAACCACTGAGCCACCGCGGCGGCAAATATTATTAATATTTATAAAAGTAGTAACATATGGTAACTTGTAAAAATTGTGTTCATATGGCGCCGGTAGGTAGTAAGAATTAAGTTCTTAGGCCTTCTACATCACCATTTTTTTTTTCGTTTTATGAAATTCTTCATAAAACAATTTTTCTATATATCTTGAGATTGGCGCATGAGAGCCTTAGGTGCTTATGCGCCAGTAAATACTACAGAATACAATTTTCTGTGTAACGAAACACCTAAGAATAGCACCAAGTATTAATACCACAGTCCCCTCCACCTTGTACATCAGCCTAAATCACTTGACCATTTAGGCACGCATTCTCACTTCGCGGAGTTCTTATCCGCACTCGAGAAAATAAACTTCACAAGATTGTAGAAACTTATAATTTTTTATGGGCAGTGAGCGATGATACAAAATTGGTATGGAAGGGCACTGCAATAAAAATATGTAATTAATATTCTTCAAAAACAATAGATAAACAATAAATTAATATGAAAATATTGTGGAAAAGCAACATTATTGGATTTTTCTAGAATTATCGATTGTCTTATGGTGTTCACCGCACTGAAACTTGAACTAAAAACAAAATCCCGCTTCAATGAATTTTCTGAGATTCAATTAGTGTACGAACTAAAATGGAATCACGTATGCTAAACTGAACGTCTAATTCTTCAGTGTCACTTTGTTTTTGACCACTATCAACTAGCGGTAACCGAACGTAATAGGGTGGGTTGAGTATTTTAATTTTTAGTTACAAATGACATAATGCAGCCCTTTATTGATGGTCTGGATTTACCAAGTATTGAAAGACCTGTCAGAGGAAATTCGAAAAGAATGACGTTGTCAGTACGTTTAAAACCCGAGTCGAAGTTCGACATTTTTTGAATTTTTATTCCAGAGCATTTGAACACGTAACTGAAAACGAACGTACTTGTCTCGAAGTACCAATTTTCTCTGATAGTAGTAATGGCCCGATAAATACAGGCGAAAATTTTCAGACCGAAGTTCTTGCTCCTGCTGCACCTTATTGCCTTTAGAAGCGCCCTTTATCTGGTACGTGTAACTTTTTGATGAATGTTTTCGATTTTTTTCTGTCGAATTATAAGTGCCAGAAAATCTCTTTTTACTGCTGCCAACCGAAGACTGCATACTTGTGCTGTAAAAATATTCAGGTTCCAAAACATTTGGTTTTCATTTCAAGGTAAATTCGGTGCTCAGAAAAACTTTTTCCAATATAACGACGTAATTAGGCTCGTTTTTTATTTTTATCTTCGTGTTCCCAATTCTCGTTTGTGCGTAGCGGCCACGCAGAGGCGACGCCTATATTTTCTTCCGGAAAGAACACCACGCTCTTGCCTGCTTAGTTTGTTTGGTCCCTGCCGGCACACGTCTGGAGGGCTCCCGTGGTGGTCCAGTTTCCTTCGCGAAGTGGGTGAGCGGGACGACTGAAGGAAACGTAAATCCTACGCCACTACTCGATGGCGTGCTATCAATTTTTACTGCCGAGCGCTGGGATGGGCGGCACGTAATTCAGGCCATCGCTCGGAAACCACGCACTGTGTCTAGTCGAGCTTGTTTCGCAGGCCTGTTATGTTGGCGCTCTTCCTTTACGAGGCCACTTTCCTTATGCTGGCCTCTGCTTAGTACCGCTGTAAAATAAAGAAAAATGCTATTGTACTAGGAACACATTGGTTTTTGTTTGTCCTGACTCTAAACTGCCAATTCGAACGGTATATCAACGTATTTGAAAGAAATAATACGCGAGAATTTAGGTTTTGAATACAGTACGGGCGATGTAAACCATGACTATTAACTGATTGAATGAAAAAAAGAAAGGCCCAGAAGCGCAGGTCACGTGCAAAGCCGTCTATTAGCTTCGGCAGTGAAGGTCTTGAATGCGTTCTTTTTTTTTGCTTTGGCCTACAGATGCATCTTCGCCCAATATTATTCTTTTGACTTCATACGTCCGAAAGTTCTCCATTGGCGGTGGGCTCATAGAGTGACTGGAAACAACTTATCACCTTGAAAGCTGTGTTTTCATCATTATTGCATTATATATAGTTTATTTTATTTAAAATTTGTAGCATCTAACCAAAAGGCAAAAATATTTAGTTAACATTTGTGACATAGTGCGAAGAGGTAAAATATATGCTTGTTTTAACACATAAATGAAGCTGGTATGCCTCCAAGAAAGCCGAATTAAAAAAAAATTACAGCTACTGTATGCGTAAGTGTGCAGCGTCAATTTAAGAGAGCGACCTTCACAATGATAAAACGCCGAGTGGTCCACAAATCACAGCATCGTCTCTTGATGTACACTCGGGAATTAACCAACTTTTTTTTTCTTAATCCGGCAGCGTAGCTATACGGGTATATTCTCGCCAGTTATTGTGAAAAAACTACAGATAGCGATGTGTCCCCGCGCGCACATGTCGATTATGAAGGTCTTTTCTTTCTACATCCTTCCGCATTCATTTATACAGGGCTTCCTTTGCTCACGCCGACAAATCTTGACACCCAAAGAATATCATAGCGGCGTGCCGCGGGTTTTAAATTCCCGCAGCAATTTTGAATGCTCAGCGCGACGCCGCACATTGGGACAGCGCCACCAAACAAAAGCGCTAGAGTTGAGGTCTGGAAGTCTCAACTACGGCAATCCCGTTTTGTTTCATTACCAGGGTTTATTGAGTATCTTGTCCCTCACTTAAGCGCCCTCCTCATACAATAGGTACTACGCGCTAAAACGACATTAGCAAAAAGGTCACGGTGACTCGAAATGTTCAGTTTGCTACAAAGAAAAGTTCGCTGCGTTGTTCTGGTTCATCTGCACTTTTGAAAAAGTGGTAAATGAAAAACGACGCTCCGTGATTACCACTCGAAGTCGAGTGTACGTGGGCTCGTTGTCTTTAAGGCTCCTATGCACGAGAAAAGGCGTATAAAGCCTGCTTTTAGTGGGGCACTGCTTGCTCCCTTTGAAGTAAGCCAGGTTTACTGATTAAGGATTAAAAATCATATCAGTTCACTTAATAAAGTTAAGGCTCAAGTTGAAAGATGAAGGAAAGCAAACCAGAAGGATTTATTTACTGTACTTGGTAACTTAATGAATACATGCGTTGCAGTTTAGGAATTTATGCAATGTGAGTTGGAAGAAGATTCCAGGCACGCGCAGTCCGGGAAAAAAAAAAGATACCTTGAAACGTCACTTTAAAATGTAAGTTCATTGACTTTCAAAGTGTTATTCCTTTTTTTGGGATGTATCTAAATTTTGTTTTATGTACTTCTCGCGAATAATTCCGGTTTGGGAATAATATGTGGTATAAAAAGATTTGTCGGAGATCTCATCTGCTAGCCCTTAAGTCCGGCCACTGAGGTCTGTGGCGTTTAGCCTTTGTCATACTCAGTTTAATGCCCTAATTTGCAATGACAAACCGGGATTTTTTGTTTTCTGAAGGTGTTCAGTTAGCTTTGTTAAATAGTTAAGCTGATACAAATTTTCAAAATGATCATGATGATGGAGGATGTTTATGGCGCAAGGGCGTCTGTGGCCAAAGAGCGTCATGGCACAAGGTATTTTTCGATTACTCAAGGTGGGGTCACAAACCCATTTTCCAAGCATATCAACCCTTACTAGACGAGCGCCAAGCCAGGGGAATACTTGTGCTCATTGTATCACCGGTGGGTACCCTGCGGCACTGGGGATCGAACCCCCCACCTCCCGCATGTGAGTCGGATGCTCAACCATTCGGCCACCGCTGCGGTCAATATACAAAATAAACAAGATTGAAAAGAAAATCCTGGCACATAAACTTAAGCAGCAACCAATGGAACATGTGAACAACATTTATTCTTCATGTTCTTGCTAGGAGCAGTAATTTCTAGAAGCGCAGAAAGGCCCCCAAATTTGCAAGGGCAGAGAAGAGGGCAAGTTGCATGATAGCGACTATTACAAAAAGTGCAGCAGACACGGAAGAATATAAAGGGGATACCCACTGCATTGACTTTCAACTCGGTTTCTGACTTTCAACTTATCTGACTAAAAGACGTTCACTTTGAACTGATAAACGTAAATGAAACACAGCGCCTTGTATTTTCCTTGTATCCTCTTTAATTTGTTTTGCGTTCATTTTGTAATCATGTCTAATATTGCATTCTTTAGCATGAGCTAATCACAACTGCGGCTGCGTAAAAGTGGCTATAGTCTGAATGTTACCTGCCAGGCACGAAATTTTCCCTGCGGGTGATCATGTCGAATAAGCGTTTATTTGCCCCACACCGTGTACTTAGCACTAGCTTTTGCGCTGTAAATTGCGCTGTCTTTTCGAAAATGACGCGGTTAGTGCTTCATTTGTAGCTCTGAAATTACTTAAATGACGTCTCAAATTTTAATTACGAATAATCTTTCACAAACCCTTACACTATTAAATGCCTTTGGTTGCACTAAGGGACCACTGACCACCCTTATAATTTTTTTTTCCGCAAATGTTATTGTCACATTCGGAACGTACGTTAATTTATTCTAGATTTCTTTAGCGACAAGTGATTTGCTCACCCTCAGTTACTGCAATGAGTAAACGCTTCAAGAAAGACACAGTATTTTGAGTACATGTTAGTTTGCAATAACTTTATTTATTATTTATTTATTCATTTAGTCCTCAAATGCCCCTTGGACAGGGGTTTTACATGAGGTGTGGGCGGCTTCAGAAATAAAAATTTTCAATGACTGTCCTGAAATTTGTCGCACTGGAGTGGTGCACCGCTTCTAAAGGCAGATCATTCCAGTCTTTCGCTGTTTGTGGAAAAAAAGAGTGAAGGTGAGATGATGTGCGCGTGTGCGGCAGGTTTACAGACTTGGATTCCCACATGCGCGTTGGGCCCTTAGTGAAACGGGCATATAATATATATATATATATATATATATATATATATATATATATATATATATATATATATATATATATATATATATATATATATATATATATTGAACAAAAATGTTCCTACATATGTCAGGGCACGGGTTCTTGGGGTGCGTGTCGTATGTAATACGTTTGACGCTTAAATACGTACCACGCATGATTCCTTGCAACCAAATTTCGCTCTTTTTGCGGAATATGCATTATTCGGGAAAGTTGCTCGAAAAAGGGCACTCGTAAAAATGATAACGTGAATTGATTTGGAGTACCGTGACCTCTCGCGCATAAGCCACGTCACGTGAAATACTACTATGCTCAAGACGCCTACATCTTTTCCGCACAGCGGTCTTTGTTGACGGTTCACTTTCCTCGAGCGGACGGGAGATGTTCAGGAAGCAAGGCAATCGAGGACGGGATCTAGTTTTCTCAAAGTGCGTCGTCTGCTGGTAACCCAAATCGACGGCTGCTGCAAGATAGAGGAGGAAACCGACGCGCGTTGTCCTCGCGCCGGTAACAAACACGGCTGGAGACGAATATTTTGTCTCCCATTCGGCTCACGGCTACTGGAACGTAAAATGTCGAGAAGACACCCAAATTTGGTTCCGATCATTTGGACGATATCCGCCTGGAGATTTGTTATATTTTTAGCGAAGATACTAAACAGTACCGCATCATGAAAACGATCGGGCGGCAGAGACGAGGCGATGAGGCCCGGAATGCTTTTTTGTATGCAGTCCATCCGCTACCGGATAGACTGCCCGGTTTAGTCTTACCGCAGGACAACAACAATCTCCCCTCCGTTTTTCCTCATAGCTGCCACATCCTTAAGTGCACGCTGCGAACATTAGAAGGTGCGCGCGCAAGCGCCGTAGGGTCGTGCAATAACTTCCTCGTAACTTACGCACGCCAAAACACCGTCTTTTGTTCACGCAACCCCTCGCGGTCGTTCAGCGTTTCTGGTCGCGCGAGCCGATGTCCATTGCCTACAAAGTGCCAGCGGCTCGTAGACACTCACTGATTCCGACAACCTTGTTCGCCGTGCTGGCGTGTGCTTTTCTTTTTTTTTTCTAAATCCGCGGTGCTCTTTGCCGGGGGCTGAGCGTTCTGAGCCCGTGCGCCCAGCTCTTCGATGAACGTAGGCCGACGCCTGCGCGAGTGGTTGTCAACACTAAAAATAGCGCGTATGCGTATGCGTGCTCGTTTCCGCTTCGGCTTGCGTTTGCGCAGCGGGACCGCTCCGAAGTGGAGCAAGATCGTTCCCGATCGCCCGCCTCTCGGCTCTTTCTGCGTCTGCCTTTATGCCAGCGTAATACGATGTCCGCTCTCGCGCATGCAACACGCCTGCGGAGACGGCATCGACCGGAAGTGAGCGGGTCCGTGGGCTCTTGTTGGGTGCTTTCTAAAAATAAGAGTTAAACGGCGTGACAAAAGTTATGCCGTCAAAGGAGGGACGGGTGATGAGAGATTTGATTTGACCAGTTTAGTCAGGTTTGAGATGCGCCTCCTGGTCTGCCTATCGACGCGATGTTGTCTTCTTAAGGCACGGTTGAAGCGACTATCGCTTACCTACAGCTTTTATATAGACATGGCTTCGATACGTACGTAACAACGTTTTCTTTTCGTGGCACAGCGCTGTGGTGATAATGCACTCATTGCGAGATAAGTGCACAGAAGTGAGATCTTCTTTTGAGTAGTTTACACTTTTGAGTAATATCCGCGTCGAACTGGCCGGTCACAACAGCGAAAAGCTAAGTGACGTAGGCAGGTGACATATCATAAATTGTATGAAATTCAATCAATCAATCAATCAATCAATCAATCAATCAATCAATCAATCAATCAATCAATCAATCAATCAATCAATCAATCAATCAATCAATAATTTTATTTCTTCCTGACAAAAAGATTAGCGGAGGACGAGGAGGGCTCGAAGAAAAAGTGGAAGTTTCCACTTGACGAGCTTCGGGCCCCCTATTTATGAGGCATATACAGTGGAACATTAAGAAACATACATCTTTATACATTAGAAAGTTTAAAAGTCAGTATGTGTAATATGCAATACAAAAATAATATACTCATTTTAGAGCCACAAATAAAGGCCAGTATGTACAAGGAATGCAGCCACGGTAGCACACCAATTCTACAAGAGAATTTCTAAAATACAACAACAATTTCATACACGCTCACTGTCGCGTTAGAAAGGACTTAAGCATATTGTTGGTAATGGTGCTTATGTTAATTCCTTGACAATGAAGGTGGTTTAGTAGGGTCGGTAGGGCATGACGGAGCATTTGTTCAGATAGTCTTAAGCGTGAGTAAGGAATTTTCCAAATTAGATTAGTGTGTGTATTGTAGTGTCGTGTTTGAGGGGTCAAGTTAGCAAGTGTACGGAGAATTTCAAGCGAGTCATGCTTATATCGCTTTGCAAGGTAGAATGAGTACATATGATGGATGGAAAGAATGTCAAATTTAGTGAAAAGTTCGGATGTATGTTCACGATAATGAACATTTGCTATGCTGCGGATCGCTCTTTTGTGTAGGACATGTATGCGATTTAAATTACCAAGTGTTGTTTTACCCCACACTAAGAGACAGTAGTTAACATGTGAAAGGAAAAGTGAATTGTAAATGTGTAATTTAACGGCCGTCGGAAAGTACGATTTATATTTAGTTATGACCCCAGCAGCTTTTGCTATCTGTGTGGTAACGTGGTCAATGTGCGTGTCCCAGGACATATTTTTGTGAAAGTGGACACCAAGACATTTGACAGAATCTACGATTTCTACATCTGCGTCGCCTAAAGTGAACGTCATCTCTGGAGCGCTGGCTGCTTGTGTGGTAGTGAAAATAATGGCCTTTGTTTTATTAGCATTAATCTGTAAAGAGTTTATTTCGCTCCAGGTGGTCAGTTTTTCCAGAGTGTTGTTCATTTCGGATTGAAGAGAATGATAGGAACGACTGCGAAAAAATATTGTCGTGTCATCTGCATATGTTACGTATTCTGCGTTGCTACTAATGCACGTAATATCATTTGTGTACAAGTTAAATAATAGGGGACCAAGTATGCTGCCTTGGGGGACACCTGCTTTTATTGGCTGGCAAGAGGATAGAATTTCCTGTATGGAAACGCACTGCATTCTGTTTTCGAGGTAAGACTTTAAGAGGTCGAGAGGTATTCCACGTATTCCATATACTTCCAGTTTTTTTAACAAAGTAACATGGTTTATGCTATCGAATGCCTTCAAAAAGTCTATATATACACCTGCAATTACATATTTTTCTTCGATTGCGTTCAAAATTATTTCTTTTTGAGCCAAAAGAGCATATTCTGTGGACATTCCTTTTCTAAAGCCAAACTGAGTGGGATTAATTAAATTATGTTTAGTGGCAAACTTGGTAATTCGTATGTGGATGAGTTTTTCTAGACCTTCTGAGAAGACTGGCAGGATGGAAATTGGCCGATAGTTTGTCAGATTATTTTTGTCCCCTTTTTTAAATATAGCGACTACCTTAGCGATTTGCATCTTCCTGGGGAAAGTGCCTGTTGAGAGGCAAATATTGTACAAGTATGTGAGCGGCGACAAAATGAGGTCTAGTGCATATTTTACTGGTTTGATCTGGATATTATCAATATCACAAGCAAAGCTGTTTTTCAGTGAATGGTACACAGCACAGACCTCAGTCTCGCTTGTAGGGTCAATGTAAAAACTTTGTGGATTTCTAATCATTCCATTTATTGCCTCCGAGGAATGTGTGCTGGTGACCAAGTTTAGAAAAAAGGTAATAAATTCCTCTGCTAGCATCGCTCCCTTAATGACTTTATTGTTTAATATGATTTCAATAATATTTTCCTTTACGGGAACTCTATTTAGCAGCACATTAATTTTTTTCCATATATGTTCAGCTTTTGGGGCATTACCAACTTCAAAGTAGTTACATAAATAAACCTGTTTTGCCTTTCGCAGCTTAGCATTAGTTTTGTTTCTATGCCTTTTAAAAATTTCCCAGTCTTTCAGATTGCGAGTGCTTAAGAACCTAGTAAATAGCTTTTCTTTTTTTCTTATTAGTTTCAAACAATCGTTATCGATCCAAGGTTTTCGAATTTTTCTTCTTTTTTTGCATGTTTTCATTGGAAATGAACTTGAGTATGCATCAATAAACAATCTCAGAAAAAGTTCATAAGCACCATCGGCGCTCGGGGAGCTATACACTGGTTCCCAGTTTACCGCAGAAAGGTTTGTGCGAAATGTGTTCAAAGTTTTTTCATTAATTTCTTGAAATGCTTTAATTACATTGGCTCCGTCCGCATGTTTCCTTAGCGCATTTTTAGCGAGTAAGAAAATAGGCAAGTGGTCACTTATGCCGGACGTGATAACGCCACCAAAAACTTTGTGTTCAGGGATGTTTGTGACAAAGACATCCAATAAGGTACACGACGTTGTTGTTATACGTGTAGCGTCTTTGATCACATTGTGGCAGGAGTGTGATAGGAGTAAGGTTTGTAAGCACTGCTGAGTGTTGGATTTAGTTATCAGATCAATATTGAAATCACCACCCAAAAACAAGTTGAGGTTGTTATTGCTTGCATAGTTAAGGATGTCTTCAAGGTGACGAAGAAAAGAGTCAACTACTCCATTAGGAGGACGATACATGACAACTATAAGATACCTTTGACTTATTGCAGTAAGGCACTCTACATCATCGGAAACAATAGAAAACTGATCAAGCACATCACACTCGATACATTTTTTTACGTGCAACAACAGACCGCCACCACCTTTCCGAGTTCGATTCAGACAAAATGTATTGTACCTGTCATCAGTGATATTATCACACTCTGAATGAAGCCAAGCTTCTGTAAGCATTATTACCTCAAAATCGAAGTTAAATTTTTCTAGTAGAATATTAAGAAAATCTTGTTTATTGCGCACTGATCTTATATTAAGGTGAAAGCACTTAATTCCATTTATGTTCTCAGAGGCAGCAATGTGATTTACTTCATGAGGTTCCATCGCCATTCCTGATGACATTCCTGATGAATTGTAACAAGTTTGCAGCAAATTGAATGTTTCGAACATTATGCTGACTTGGAGAATGTAGACATTCGATTCGATTGGATAACAGTCAGCAAGGCTGGTGTGTATTTTTATAAAGAAAAAAAAATGCGACGAATTTATCTTTCCAGAGTTAACACCGGTCAACTACTGCGCCTGCAAGCTACTGGATAGACGAGTATAGAGTAGGCTGTCTCGGTAGTTGAATCATTTATGACTGACCGCGCACCATGTTTGCTCCGGCATTTTATACACTATTAGTTATTCAGCCTTCTCTGGCATAACAAACAAACAGGCCTCTCCACCTTTGCCTTATTCCTGAGTGTACTCTCTGCTTACGATTGTGTTCGGCTGAAGGCCATTTGTTTCAGCTTTCAAGGAACATGCAGCGCATGAGAATTCCTGCTCACCTGATTCGCCTCGTTCAAAAGTTTCTAGCTGGCCGCTAGATTCAAGTGCCCATTAAATGTACATGTGCAGCCTAAAGAGTCTGCCTTGGAGTGCCACGAGGAATCTGATGTCGAAACTCTCCCGTCTGTCACTCGACTCTCTTACATTATCCTGGATCCTCTGCTTCTTAACTAACCGCCAACAGTTCACAGTCGTCGTCGGTCATACATCCGAAACTACTAGAGTAATCGCCGGGGTCCCCCAGGGGTCGGTACTTGCTCCGTTACTGTTTTTAATATTTATCAATGAGCTGCCTTCTGGTATCTCATCAACCGTCCGTCTTTTCGCTGACGATTGTGTCATATATCGCCGCATCAGAAACAGCAGTGATCAGAAAATATTACAGGACGATCTCAGCAGAATCCAAAAGTGGTGCTCAACTGGCTAATGCAGCTCAATGTTTCAAAATGCTAATTCATGCACATTTCACGCAAATGCTCCAATCTCTATTTTTCATGCACCTTGAACTCTATAGCCTTGTCTCAAACTAATTCATACTGGTACCTTGGCATTGAGATAACTACCAGTCTATCATGGGCAGATCACATAACGAAATTATGCGCTAGTGCTTCCAGGACACTTAATTGGATTCATCAGGAGATCACTTGCCCTGTCTCCCCCCGCCATCAGAGAACTAGCATATGTAACATATATTCGCAGCAAACTAGAATACGGCTCAACAATAAGGAACCCTCACCAGGCCTACCTGATTGACTCACTAGAGGCCATCCAAAACCGGAAAGCACGTTTCATCACCTCGCAGTACATACCTCAGCTCAGTGTTACTGTCATGAAATCATCTCTCGGTTTGAAATCATTAGCGCTTCGCCGAAAAATTTGAATTCTCTGCCTCTTCCACAAACTGCACTTTAGCTTTCCAGCACTTCGCGAAAACCTCCTGCGCACTCCGGTACAATCATCGCGCCGCTTATTTAATTACTCTAGCATACAACGCTTGCACAGCTCCACCAATGCATTCAAGAAATCGTTTCTTCCTTGTGCGATTGAATTCTGGAATAACCTACCCGAAAACATTGTTGTTGAGACTAATCCTTCCAACTTTAGGCAGTTACTGATCGAACAATTTCAAGAATAATAAAACATTCCTATACCCGGTATCAGCTACGATGCACGGTAAAACGACCAAAAACTTTGTTGGACACGTTCTATTACTGTAGTGTGTATTTCTGTGTGCTTCCTTCTTCACATTTTCTTTGATTGACTATATTAATTTGTTTCTCTTTTATTTTGCCCAGTTTTCTCAATTTTGCTTGCCTTTTCATAGGTATGACCTTCGGACACTATGTATCCCCCCCTTATTTAATGTCCCTACGGGACCCTTAAGGGTTAAGAAATGATTATGATAAAATTATGAAGTGTGTATTAACCGCTATTGTACATAGTAGTTGAGTCATAAGAGGGCAGCGCAAAAAAAATTGGTGCTGGTTTAGGTTTGGTTAAACCTGGAGCGATGTGATATCTACAGCTGGCCGAGTGGAACTTTGTCACATGACCAACCACGTGACGAACCATGTGATCAGCCACGAAACCGCGCCGCCAGCGTCTGCTCCTCACCTTGTGACCAACCACGTGACAGCTTGGCGGCGCTGTCACAGGGTGGCAGCGCCGCCACGCTGGAAGGATCGAAATGCTACCGTAATGGAGCTATCGCTACTAAACGGCGCGTACCCTACAAGTAACACTGAATACAGGACGGGCGCTGTCCTGTCTTCAGTGTTATTTCTGTGTTCCGTGTTGTTTTTGCGCTGCCCTCTTATGACTCAGATATGAAGAAATTCATCAAACACAAATTTTAGTCTACATCAGATGACATGGCTGCGAGTCTTTTGAGATGCGAGACGCCAGCTAAAGTGGCTAAGCTTTCAGAGAGAGCGGTTTTTGCTAGTGGGAACAACTTCACTACGCTGACATTCTTTCTTTTTTCTTAAAATTACTACTTGATGTACCCGAAAGGAAACTGTGCAAGCGGTCAGTCGTATAATGGAAGGAAGGAGGGTTTCTTAAGGAGCGTATATTATGTGCTACGCTGTTGTCACTGAAGACGGAAAACTGGACTACTTGGAGGTTCATCTTATTGCAAACTAAATATCGCTTCTGATGAGGAATACGAACACCCCGAAGAAAGAAAACAGACCAGGTGGGCGGGGCTGTCACGGGAGCCGGAAAATGCCGCGAAAGGCCTAGACGAGCAGCCATAGTTTGCTCTGCAGTAACTCTTTCTCTGAATCTAAAGTTTAACAGGATTACGGAGGTGAGGAGTGCATTAGTGTCTACGTCCCGGAGGATGTACATAGGTATGAACGCTGCCGGCTGGATCTAACGACCACCATTTGTGCATGCCAACATTCTCCCCCATATCTTCTTGATGACATGCCAGTTGAGATAGTTGTTTAAAAGAGCGCCAAAAGAAGGAGTAACGATAAACAAGTTTCGTGCAAAAGTAGATCACATAACCTGCAAGTTCAAAGATGCGATCCAAAGTCGTCGAGGCTGACCGAAACCTCTCCTCCGGAAGACGGCTAAATAACATCCAAACAGCTTTCTCGGAGCAACGACCCGGACCCGTAAATTGAAACAGATGGATGTGAGAGAGAAACGATGGTAAGGACGACTCGGCACGGACGTCTGGCGAATACTAGTTCGCGCTACGCTTACTTTCGATTATAGAACGGCCGGTATTGAAACAAATAAACAAAAGTGGTATGGGCTTAACGCAGTTAGCCGGAGACATGAGAAAACTTGTGTTCGCTTTTCAGCTGGAGGAAACAAGGGCATGACGTGGTAGCTTTAGTGAGTTTATCTCTAATATACAGAACTGGTCACTCATAGATAAAGGCGAGTCCTCATACCGATAATAGCTCAGTGGCGGAGCGAATAAGCAACAGGTCACTGCACTGGCAGGTGGCTGTTTCTATCAGTTTCTATCACAGTCACCGGTAGGAATTGTGCCCCCAATATTGCTCTTCATAAGCAACCTCTCGCGACCAGTCATTAATTTAACTGCCACCTGCCACGGTGGTCAATTCGCTCAAAATCTGGTGGGCAGGTTTGATGACGCTACAAGGTCACGTGACCTAGGTGGCGTGACCCCTTCCTCACATTGTCTGCAGCTGACACAAGACAAGAACACAAGAGAAGATGACAAGATCTTGCTTGGGCCAGAATATTTCTTTCGCACTTCACAATTGCTTCATTGCTCCACAAGTACGCGGTGGCTTACGGACCTTTCTATAGCTTGACCTAAACAAATGATTTCTTGGGGCACCGCCCTAAGCCTATGTCCACGAAGTATCGAAATATCATTGGTTGAATAAACGTTTTTCCTCCGCCTTCTCCTCCACTAAATAATACGAAACGTAGACTGAAACTCTGTAGATAAAGCTTAAAATAATTTTTCTCCAAAAGCTGCAGGTGGCACTCAGAAGGGCTTCCTGCTGTGCATTACGAGCGCTGACAACCACTGCGGCTGGTTAGCACTCCTTACATGGTAGTTGCTGAAATTTAAATTGGACATAAAACAAAGTGCCCAGTCTATATCAAAACAAAAAAATGAAGTTGATCGAAAACATTCACTAGCGTTCACTCTCACTCCGCCACTTTATGCTCTAAATTGAAGTTTATTTCAAGAGGTTTGCTCAGCATTCAGGCCATTTTAATGATTCTAAAATGTAACGTATTTTTTCAGTGATCTAGACCACCTTGTTAACCGCTGTGATATTTCTGCTAAAGCAGAAAAGCTTCGAGGAGCATTTAGCGCAACAAAAAAATGTTAAACTGCCAATGACAAAGCTCACAGTGGTGCCTCTGCAAGGTTGAAACAATGCAATGAATGCAAACTGAAGCTCCGGTGCAAAACAGAATAAATAAAGCAATTTTAAGTTTCGTTTTGCTGTCTTGTTGGCCGTAGCTTTATACAGTCTTACTTATACTTATCAGTTTCATCGCTCTCCGTGGTATCTATTGCGGATGTGTTACAGGGAGTTTAAAAACATTTATTTCTTAATCTTGCAATGAGCCTTAGTAACCCATTTAAAAATACTGCATATGTTTTCTGAGAAGTAAAACGGAAGATAATTATATTTGTACACCCTTGTTTAAGTAGATTGCTTTCGAAAGAAGAATAAATGCAAATTAACTTTGCCTGTTATAAACAAACTATTCAAACAAAACACCGTGGCTCCGAGCTGTTGGAAATAACACGACAGAGTTAAATACGCCGGCTTTGGAAATTTATGAGACCAAGCTCAGAATGTCGTAGGCGTCGTGAGTGAGCATTTGGCTGCACCCCGACGCAGGTATCTTTGTAACTTCTTAGATTTGCTGGAAAACGCATCACGGTCGAGCTGAGCCATCGCTCAGGAGCCCCAGTGAAAAAATTAAGAAAGCCGTTTAAGCTGAAAACGCGTGCGGCAGCAATCTAGTCTATATGTTGACCTGGGAGCACATGCAACATGCTTTACATCTCAAACAACCTTTTCGGAGGCACCTGAAAGCGAGTACTCTATTTTTGTATTTGTAAAGCAGAGATGGACGTTAGATCCTGTAATACAGTGGCGATGTACGAGAAGTATCCTGTTGGCTTCGAGTTGAAGGGCATTTCCCTACTAAGTATGCCAGATATTCAACACTAATTAATAAAATATGGACTCCTAATCCTTACAGCTTGTTCCGCAATAATGAAAATCACGGCCAAAACACTACGCCGTCTATCAAAACGGGCGTAATCTAGAACTTTGGACTTATCTGCAGTAAGTTTTAAGGTTGTTACTGGAAGGTATAGTAAAAGCTTTCCTCGAAAGTTCGTTCTTATTTTCATTACATTGTTCGAAAGCACTGAAACATCAGGATATCGGGAACTTCCCGCACATATTCAAATGCGAAAAATTATACCATTTGACAGGGAGCGTTCTGAATCTCTTGTTTCATGACTACGACTCTATGCCTATGAGCAATTGAACTTCAGCTGTCTGTCAAAAGCCTAGCCATGGTCTTCACGCCGACAAAATGCAGGCACATTACCATTCATCTGCGGCACATAAAATATGGTTTAGCGCACGATAAACGAACAAAAAACAATTTAGATACGACTGCATTATATGTATAAGTGATGCTAAATTGACATAAAGTCAGTGCACCACCGATTCGCTTTTAATGCAGTTCAGGTTCGGCGAAGAACTTCAGCAAAGGTTTTCTGCACGTTCTACGTGACCCTTCGTCGTTCTTCAGAATTTGCCGTAAGCCCTTGTTTTGTAATCTAAATTATCGTCAGTATTCCCGGGAAGAATTAACTCTACTATTATTGCATTTTAATCTATATGAACTCACTCAAAGAGCGAGCATTCTATGAGCACACCTATATCTACCATCACATGCAGGCCTCAAGCGTGTTGCCGAGTTCTCGTATTAACTTTATTCCTGTAACTTGTGCTACTTCTAAAGATATTCTAGCTTGAGTTTATTATGCTCCATTAAACCCGTTTTGTTCTTGTGAGAGACATCAATTAGAAACAAAAGGAAGCGCGTACTCGCAATAGAGCGAGCTTCTCGTGATAGGGATTTTATAACGGTTGCTGCTGCAATAGGCCATTGAACGCTCTTAGTTCTGGAAGGGCGTGCTTGGATGCATCCAGAGCGAAGCGTACACGGTTGGGAAGCCTTGCTTCACGCGCCTCGATCCGTACTTCCTGGACAGCGCAGAGCTGCCGAAGCGCTAGCATTTTCTGTAACAAGCACTACTCGATTGATGCTGCGCTTGGAATTTACGAGCTTTCCGGTGCACATGGCTGCAAGTTTTTCGTAGTGCATTGCTGCATCCTCTTCCATAGCACTGCAAGGGACGCGTAATTATCCAAAAGTGTGCGCACACACCGCTTGAATGCCGACGGGCTCTTATTATTCTTTTCTTTCATTGCGATTACAAAACATTTACACTATAAAGCATATCTTGGGCTTGAGTTCAGTGGCCGTTACGACACATAGTTGACGAAATGAGAACTGGCGCAAAAAACGAGGACGAAATCAAAAACTAAGAAGGCACAAGCGCCAGGGGATTATAACAAAAAGGTTTAAAAACCCTGTCTTTTTCTGCAAATAAACTTAGTTGGTATTTGGCGCCTGTTCTTCCGCTTTCCATCCTAGTTTAGTTGCGTCAGTTCTCGTTTCTTCAGATATATCGCGAAAGCAAATCTAGGGGATGTGCTTAGAGCACACGGAGAAAACAGGTGATCTGGCGCAAAATTATAGAGCAATTTTCTCGTTTTGTGGGCACAACTAACCCTTTTAGCGAAGCAATTGAACTTAAAATACCAGCATTCACGATGGCAGGAACTGATTATACATCAAACTGTACTTTGCTAACTGAGGCCAAATATCCGCAGGCGAATTGTAAATTGTTTACCGGTGCAGGTGACGCGTAAGAAAAACAGCTTGTTTACGCCGTTTAGACTTTTGTTCGGAAGGCTATATAAGAGACGTTAACGCGTCATCAGTACGGAATGCAAATGTTAACATTTCAAGCGCTTTCATGTTTCTTTATACTGGTAAAAAGAAGAATTGCGTCCGTACTCGTCGTCTTAGGAAATTAAACCAGCAAGTTTACGACCTCTCCTCAATTTTTGACATCCGAGTAAATGCGTTCAGTAAGTTGAACGCAAGAAAATTGCGTATTATCACAAAAACAGGGCAGTTCACCAAAGTAAAATGGCAGATCACAAATAAAAGAGCTGTTCTGCAAGCCCCAGGCAATATAACAATGGAATGAGAACGTACCACTTATAACGAGCCACTTTGAAATTTGTGAAGAATTTGCTTAGCCCACGTCAAAGCAGGGCTCTTATAGTCAGCCTCGCCTTTTGTCCCTCTTACTTCAGTACAGAAGATTTCTATGGAAGTTTCATTGGTGAACATTTACGAAGGCCGCTACTGGTCTCCGGCTAGTTGCCATTATGAAAACCTGAATTTGCGCAGAGCGAAAGGATTCGCATTGTTAGGAGATAAGGGCGTTTAGCGGCCAGCAGAACACGAGTCTATGAGGCGGGGAAGGTTGCCCGCCATAGAAACCAAGTTCAAGGGTGCGAAAGGCCGCAGCATGAAATTAATTATCTGCGAGTTTATTGGCCTCATAACGAAACTATGAATACTCGGAGCAGAGAACTAAAGTGTCTGGTGAATTTCGACGACAGGCCGCACCAGTGGCCCCACGGTTGTATACCTGCCCCGGACCGCGTCACATACAGGCGCCTGTTATCTCAGCCTAAATGTGTTCCCGGAGGCAATCCACTTCTCTGCGCACATTCGCATTTCCATTGGTGTCAAAGGGTTCGGCTTATTTCACCAGGCGGCTGCACGTGATGTTTAAGCGATTTCGGCCGAGATACCGGCGCCTGGGTAACAACGACGGCGCCGCGTTGTTCGGTGCAGCGCGCTCTGTCCTTGCGTCCACAAGCCGGAAGTAGGGGACCGGGTCACTGGGCTCTCCCAGCCCTCATTCGGCGTGAGACGGAGGGTTCGTTGGTGTTGGCGTTGTTTTCGAAACTTCCTGCAGAGATTGTGCCGCGGACGTTGCGAACGTGTAGAGGGCCCGTTCTGCTGAGGGGCTGATACGGCGGACCGATTAATCAAAAAACAAACAATGGGTGTGCTTTCTTCTGTCGCCAGCGTAGTGTGCCGCAGTGAAATGCCTCAGGAGCGACTTCCAATCTGAATAAAGGCTGTCAAACTGACTACTCATTGTCAAATGACGACCTTTCCCTAAAAGCAGGAGCTTTGTACCAATGAGGGCCGGCTGTTCATGGGTGATGTGGGCATAGTACTGCGCCCTCTAGTTGGGCGGAAGCTTGACGCAGTGTTTGCCGTTGATGTTAACCTAAAAGCGGGCCACTCTCTAACATGTGAAAGCACTACTTACGGTTTTTGACACTATAGCAGCCCTGCAGCGATACATTTCAAGAATAAGAGGTTACCTTTATACTAAACATGTAAAGAATAGGCGTGAAAAGTTCATCAAATATGTTTAATGACACTCAGATCCACCTTTTTTTTTTGGTGTCGTGATCTGATATTGGGATACACCCACGGCGTGGTGTCCCAATCCTTATATGAAAGCTGGAATAATCACTTCACTCCTGCGAGACGAAAGGCGGCGCAAGTGCATAACGAGGCCGATGTTTATCTAGATGTGATCTGTGGTGTGTGGGACGGCAAAGAGAAGATTGCATGCTTAGCCAACTGGTTCCGCTTCCGTATACGGGTCTCGCCTATCTTTTTGAATGTACTAATAGCTGAAACCACATGAAAAGAAATAATTTTTCCTTTTTAGCTGCGGCTAGGTATGACTGCAGAAATCTGAAACAAGCGGCAAACTACTAAATTTGAAATCTTTGAGGCTGGCTATTTCACTGGACCAAATTGTAGGCGCTGCATAGTTTTTCAAGAAAAGAAATAAAGAGAAGCTAGGAAAGACGTCCGACACGCACACCCACCGCCCTATCCATGCTGAACGTCTTCCCTGACTTTTCGTCTTTTGTTCTTTTTTTCTTTTTTGTAAAACTATGCAGCGCCTGCAGTTTACCCTAGTGTAAAACAACAAACTAGCCCGAACACAAACTTCACTTGAATTTCACCCTCACATTTATTTGAGATCAAAACGAACAAAGACACAACCAAAAAAAGCCGCAAATGAAGTCAGAAGGGCAACTACAAAGTAATGCCAGATGTAGACCACTACATAGTTCTTCGCCTTTTGTTACCATCTAACGTGTCCCGCTTATGATTCCCCATCTGTACTCTTTATACCTCACCCAAGTTTGACTTCGAACTAAGATGGTAGCCATTGGTTTAAATTTAAAAAACCTGTCTGACTTGGAGCATTTACGACGGACGCTAGGTGAACAAAATAATTAGAGTGAAATACTGAGCGCAGTTCCTTCAAGGGATGTGTGTATAGCGTTCCTCAGTGCTGATATCACTGCCTTTTTATCTATCTGCTCTTCGTACACTGCGGATTGTTGTGTCCCAAGGATGGTTGGAGTTATTAATTTATTTAAGCTAAGGTATAAGGGTGCGTATAGCGCCATTGTGACGTTCCAACGAAACATCAGTGTGTTTTGTTTTTTTTTTCTGGAAATCTGCTAGTAGGGAGACATTAGCATAGTTGTCGATGAAAAAATAAACCGAAGAAAAGGCAATGTTTTTGCTTTACATTTCTGCATTGTACATCAAATATTCTTAAAAAGAAAAGTTTTTCGCCGGCTTGACAGAAACAGAGGGATTTCTCAGCGCCGCATGAACACGCCGGGCTTTGCAGCTTGAGAACTCAACCGGAAAACAACAACTGGGCTGTCATAGCCTAAGCGCATCTCCTAGTGCCGTAACTACTTGTTGTCCAGTGTGCACAATGCCTAAATAACGAAATGCGCCTGCACCTGTGCAATGAACGGCCGCTTAGCGATGAAATGTAACGACTACAGATTTGCTGCTAAATTATGTAGGCCTGTTGTTGTTGGCAGTCTCTAATCACTGATTCTTGATGAATTGAAGAGACGTTGGAGATAAACGAACTGGGCAGCAACAATGTGAGTGCGAACCCTCCAAGAGTTTGTTTTTCTGTTTTCGTCTTTCTTTTTTGTCAATTCTTACTTTTCTCCGATCATCCACTGCTATATTAACATGTATTAGCGCGGCTCGGCCGAAAATCCTACTTTTGTACGACCTCTTGTAGCTAAAACCCTAAACAATGCTTCTCGCTGCATGCAGAGTCAGCTATACGTCATAAAAAAATTGAACAATAAATGGCGCCCCCTAGCTCGCTTCTTTTTAATATTAGGTTGGTGTTCCAATATATTGTGTTCGATCTTTCAAATGCACATAAGTGAGATTTACCGTGGCAGAGACGTATTAGTGTAGAAGTACATCGAAATGCCGGACACCTTTTGCAAGTCTTCAGTGACCCCACCTGCCACAGTGCATGCTTAACAGCCATCCCGTAAACTGGTATATGTCTACGCTAATACGTTTCTGCAATGCTAAAACCCCATTTTTACGAGGTGCGCGACGTCTGTGATTCTATTTGGCCCTCTTCTCTGATCGAATTGCGTTAATCATTGCGCTATATCAATCTCCCCATACACCTTCAATAATGTTCCATGCTGTAGCAGAAATTTCCCTCACTTGAGCAAAAATTCCCCATTTCAAGCCTTTTCTCCCCGGCAGCTGCTTCAAAACTTCGTCGATGTGTGAAATGTGGAAGAAAAAATGCGGTTTCTTAAGTTCCCCAAAACACCGTGCAGCTTTCCTTTTCGCGAAATGCTACCCTTCAGATTCCCGGAAAAGAGAAAGATTCCCTGAACAGAATATCACGGCTCACCGTTACACCGTTCTATTACTGCTTTTAGCGAAGTCGCGACAGACTCAAAGCATTATGAAAAATTACGCTACATTTTATTCACACACAAACGGATGTATTTAGCTTCAATTTTTTTTATTTCTGTGCAGCCGAAACACCGGCATAACTGACACCTTTAATTATATTTTTAACCCCTTTCCTCTCGGAACAGCATTAAAGAATTATAGGTGAAACTCCACGTCATGAGACATGTCAAATGAGCCTGCTCTTAACGCCGGTGTCTTTATGAACCGAAGCTTCGAAGCATTTCCTCCTTTATTTTTACTTCCTTCTGCACTTAGCTTTTGCCTCTCACCTATATGGTCAAGGAAGCTCGCACTGGCCAAATTCAAAACATGTGCCGCTCTCTTCTATTGTTTCGTTCATTTCACGGTTTTGGCGGTAACATTGAAATCTTCCTTTACCCGAACAGGTGGTTTACATTAGACAACCTGTTTTTATTCATGGTATTCAAGCCATTAAAAACACCTCCGAGATATAAGTCGTACCGTAAAATACAGAACCGAAGAGACGGATGGGTACGTGTTGTGTCAGCAGAATATTTTATTCGCGGTAATCCACGTTTGGCTGCCTCGGGTTTTTTTTGCGGAAAAACTAGCCAGCAAAAGAAAGGAAAATGACTTTTTAGAAAATCTTCAAGCATGAAGATTGCTTTTCAGACATTGAGAAGCCTTTAAATGAAAACAAAGGTGTCAGATTAGATCAGAACATGGTTTCTAGATTGATCTTTTACTTCGTATATTGTGAGAAATACACAAACTAGGATGCTAGAATTCAGTAACCAGTGGTTGGCATTACTGATTACGCAGGATGCATGAGTTTACTTCTTGCGGGAATCACTGAGCGTTGGTTTGGTTCGCAAGAAGTGCTAAGCTTCGCGCACACCTACTAACGTAATTGAGCCAAACGGCTAACCACGTGTCCTCGCCTCTCGGCACTCCTTACTCATATGGGCTACTTCCTACCGTTCTCATCTGCTTTTCTCGGTTTCGCTGTATCAGTGATTATCACTGACGTTTTCAAAACAAGGCAGTTTCACACAACGTAATGTTTCACGGTCTGAGTGCTCATCTTATTGTGGTGGTTATGTAGTTTACAGATACCTACGTTAAATTAGGCCGCTATCAAAATCATAGAAGTAATTGGCGGTCTATTAAAGACCGCGTCCTAGAAATTTCAAATTAATTACGTCGAGCTCATACGTTTGACCACAATGACCAAACACATGAGCTCTACATAATTAGCACACATCAGCTCTACATAATTAGTTTGAAATTGCTAGCACAAGTCTTTCAGTGTCAGAGATCGTAGACAAGATTTGGGGGCTATATCACCAGCCACGGAATATTTTATTTATTTATGATGTACTCTGGACCAGATCGGCCCAAGCAGGCAGAGTAAAATACAAAACAATATAGTGCACAAACTGCGACCATGAAAAAAATATCATTCTGATAGAGAAAGCAGATAGCAGAAATGGAGAATAAAAAATTTTGCAGTGAACTCATGCGTCTTAGTATATTGAGGAGACAAATCAAGCATTTTTGACAATCAAATGAAGTGCTGCTTTCAAGCGCTTGGAAGAACGGCAGCATTTGGATCGCGCAATATGTCCGTTACGAACGGAATTTACGCAAGGCTGCTCGTGGCCTTCACTTTGCAGAAAGAGATCACTTTCTTGTGTTGTGTGCCTCGCTCCCACGCAGCGCTAATTCCCCAAAAGTAGGTTTTTCGCAATTAACCCGGTTGTTTTTCTTCGCGCCCCGTAGCTCGAAATCTGGCTCGTTGGCAGTATGTGCTAGCCCCGATCTGCTTGTGCTGACATCGGTATTTGGCGCAGCCGCCTCGGCTGGCCACTCTAGCAGAATTGATGTCCAGCCGATGCTCGATCACGAAGACGAAATTTCCGGGTAAAGATTAAGATTGGGAGAGGGAGGTGTGAGATTGGGAGATTGACACTTTCTTTGTGAAGACTTTGTAAGATTCCGCGAATGCAAAAGCTGGGATCCTCTCTAAAATGAAAACTTATGAGACCACCCGTGTTAATAATTTACAAACGTGATATTTAAAATAAAAAATCTTTGATGGGGCACGAATCTAATTAAAGTAAGGTCTTTTAGAAATTTCGTTAGACCAAATCATGGTAAAATTTGACTGGCCAGTAAAGTTAACGTATACTAATGAAGCAATTGCAGTCATTCTGTCCATTGCTTCTGCTGATGGTGAGGCCATGGTTTCCACTAAAGGTCGGTCTATTGAATTCCTGCTCGTCTCACAGCCAACCTCAAACTAGCTGCTTGAAATTGTTAAAGAAACTCGTATAAAGCTTCCATTCCTCAGCGCTTCTTTTCAAAGGCATCGCAGTTTTCAAAAATCTGGACGACTTTGCATGCGGTATGCATTCTTAATTTGGAATAGCGTTGTAATTGCTCTTCAAATACAGCAGATCCTGCCTTTAGAAGCTGTTCAATCTTCTGGAGGACTTCCTATCGCAGCTGGTATACCTTGCGCGTTGTGGCTGCTCGGGACGCTTGAATAAAATCAATACTTTCAAGTGTTCGTTCATAATGTGCAAAAGGTGAGACCGAAATATTATTTGCGTCTTCCCACCGTTTCTTCATTGCTGCTTCTTACGCTACACTCTAATACTTACCGAGGAATCTTGTGGTACACGCCAAGAAAAAACGCTCCATGAAATTTCGATATCCAAAAGAAAACAACTCCCAATGCATGGCAACACTGATTCGTGTAAAATGTGTACACAAGGGCGATTCTTGTGAAAAGTAAACGGACTACTTTTGACCCACATGGAACGAACTTGCACGACGAAAAGCCTGCGGCCAGCACCTGCGTGGCGGAAATCCAGTGTGCCGTCGCCGTACTGCATCACATGCGGCGAAAAACAGGCGGCCGCCACCGCCATGATTTCTATACTAATAGAAATGGTGTGATTCTATAATCTGAGCAAGATGCTGAAAAAAAATTTTTGAATTTGTAATTCAGCCATTATTTGTTCAACGACGGCAAAGATGGTGAATTACTGTTTAGTTTTTAAAGTTCATTCAATAATTTTTGTCATTTTGCATCAGTACATAGACTGGAGGACGCGCAGAAATCTTCCGGGCTGCCCACACTCTGTACTGGTAATCGTGACCGGGTGTTAGCCGTGGCGTATAGCTGCGCAAGTTGCGCCCGCGTTTTATTGTCCTAGAAAAATTGAAAAATGGTCGTCATGTCTGGGTGGCTGCGATTGATTTATTATTTTACGTGAAATTGGCAGCTTTTGTCATCATGCTCGCCCCACCTGGCTAGCCGAGTCAAATGCGCTGGGCGGAAGTCTGATGCGGCTGCGCCCAGATTGGTTCGCGTTGTCAGCCGGTATTGGCCACTTCCGGCGAGAAGCTGGCCTCTGACATCCCGGCGAACATGTGTAGTTCAGATTGATCGAAGACAAAAAGCCGCCAGCAACGAGACAGACGCCGCCGGGCAGCCTGTGCCGGTTTTAATGCGATAGTGTTAAACGCCCCGTTAAGGAGACAATGCGGCGCCGGCGTTATCGGCGTCGCATTATAGACGTTGTGAGCGAAATATCAAAAGCATGGCTCTTGCAGGTGGTCCCCAGAGATGCAACCTAAGAGGTTGGTTGACCACCTAGGTCACGTGACATTGCAGCGTCATCACAACCTGGCACCGAATAGTGAGCAAGCTGCCTGCTGAGGCAGGTGGCCGTCAAATTGATCATTGGTCTCTCGGGAACAGCAGCATGACCTTCCCAAAGCCCACCGCTGGCAGGAGCTGCCATCGCAGCTCAGTATCGCATCGCTTAACCGCTGCACCACTGCGCCAGGAGCAGTATTTGGACTCCCTAAGACCGGTCAATGTAAGGTAGAGAATGACATTCTGCATATATGGCAATTAAGCCATTACGCTCTCCCGTCATACCTTTTAAGTCGCATGTTAAGTGTTTTCTCCAGTTTTTTGCAGGAAAATCGTTCCATGTGGAGCGGCTTTTAAGGCTCCGTGATAGGTTCGCCAGCGTTGCCGTCGGAGGTATGCGAAGTTGCTCCGCAGTACGCTGGTGTTCCTTTGCGGCTCGGAAACGTTGGCACACAAGCTGAATGCCTGCCAAATTCTGCAATACTGCGCATGAGCGCTCTACGATCTCGCTTCCGTGTTCAGCCGACATATGGCGCCGCATTTCTCGTTTTAGGTGCCTTATTATTTTTTTCCTTACATGCGATAACGCGTTCTTTACCCATTAAAAGGAATGAGATACCAAATTTGGCCGTCTATTTTCTTTGTGTATAAAAGCTAAAAATAAAATTAACTCAGCGCATAGAATCCGCCTTCGCCTAATAAATAAAGCAGAATTGAATATCTCTTACGTTCTATCAGTTTCGACTTAAGCTTTGGAATGTTCACTACGAAGTTTACGTGGAGATCATATCACTTCAAGCGTAAATGGAAAGACAACTGCGCTAACATAGCTCCTTGTTAATTCCTTTCCATTCTGGCTCTTGATGTAAAGCCAGCGCGTATTGCGTTGTATGCAATGTACAGCTATTGGAACCGAAATCTAGAAAGTTATTTTCCTGAGTCCTTGTCTTTTCTTGCTTTGCGTTTTTTAGAAATCATTCAATCATGAACCAACAAGACTAAGTGTCTATCATGGTAAATTTTAAATCACGGCTTTTAACGTCCTTCACCGACACTTAAGTTATGATAGCAGTCGTAGTGAAGGACATCGGATAAATTTAGACCGCCAGAACTTCTTGACTGTGCGGTAATATTGTGCAACACACGGGCGCTTTTGTATATCGCCTGCTTAGAAATACAATCGCCACAGCCGCGGTCAAACCCGGGACATTGCGGTAGCAGCCGAACGTCAGAGCCATTGAGGTGCTACTGTGGAAGCAACCGAGTAATGTCTGAGAGAATAAATTCAATCTCAAGTTATTAACCGGATGCCGGTGCATTTCACGTTGTGATCCACGCGTCTCTTACACACCTCTACAAAGAAGAAAACGCGCTACCAATATTTTGTCTGCACCCATTTCAAATTTCACCACGTGGTCGCTGGGATCATTCGGCTCTGTCCCCCTCAAATTGTTCATACCTCGTCGACTGAGGCCTCGCATGTGCACAAAACGTTAGCGTCAGCTTGTGCGGGAGTCGGGTAAAGCACAAAGGATATCCGCTACTCAATCTGGAGGCCCCCTCAGTGCCTTCATTTCGCAGCACCTACAGACAGCAGTCGCAATGCATAACTTTACGGAAACTAGATTGCCGTAAGATATGGTGATAAGGTGATAGCTATATGGCTAAAGGAAATTGTAAAACCTTTTTCTGCGGGCAAAATCCCTGGGTTTTTAACTACTTTTTTTTTCTCTTCGCAGTCCTAAAGCAGATGCAGGTGACTGAACAGGGTCTAAATTAAGAACAGTGGGATCACTTCCTGCATATATAACCGGTTCACGTTAAGCGGGCTCCCTGTTCCAGTGCAGATTTTATCCAGACAAGATATGATCATGCAAGGGCAAAAGCAAGCTCGTATCAGGATTTGCGTTTCTTTTTCTCTCTTTGGGGGGTGAAGTGCGGTAATAGTCGGAACCCATCGCGTTGATTTACATTGTAGGAGTTCGCAGTGAACCACGCGGAAAAGTAATTTGGGGACAGCGCTTCGATGACAGTTTGCGCTTTCCGGTTACGTGACGAGACTTAAAGTGGCGCTATAGACCGGCTGGCATTCATCAAAACTGGCTCAGAAGGGCGCGCCACTCCCAGAATAAAAGTCCACGACACGGCGCAAGCAGACACGATGTCGCTGCTCACGGCACGGGATAGCGAACGTGATTCGAGCCCACCACTTCGTGCTCGCCGGCCTCAAAGCCTTGTTGCCTCGATAGCCACGAGTTCGGACACTCACACAGGCGCTATGACCTCCGTTCCTTCCAAGCCATTTTCCCACCCAAACCGGAGTAACGCGCCGGACGGCCGTTGCGTAACGTCCGTTGCGTCATCTCTCATCGCGGCGCGGTCTTCCTGTGCTAGGGGGGCAGCTGCGCGGCCAATTTTCATCACAACTGGGTGGACAGGCGTTCCTATAACCCCGAACAGGTGGTTGCGAAGCAGTTGCTCAACCGCGGAGGCCGATTTCCACGCGTGTTGATAGGCGCTCGCACTGTTAGGGCATGCCAGTAGGAGATGTAAGCGGAGCTGGAATGTATGCGAATGAAGGCTTGCTCTTTAGGTCACGTCAGGAGAAGCGAGACTAGAGCAAGTGCGGAAAGAAAAAAGAAGCGCTGTTATGGGTCCTGTCACGTTCTCTGAGCAGTATGCCTCGCGGACATTCGTCGTCATCCCGGGACGCGAATCAGCAAGTCGATCGGTTAGAGGCCGGTCAGGCTTCGATGAATGCACGCAGTGTCGCAATACGCGGTATACTATATGTCCCAGTCACAGAATTACCGGGCCTATAGCTTATGTACTGTGCGAATTTGACGAAGTTACTTTATACTTCTGGGCGTGAGCCCACAAGCAATCCATTCCGAACATGTACCTTACTTAGATGGCAGTTTTAGCGTAGATGTGAATACAAAGTGTATTAAACAAAAATGTTTATCATGCTCAAAGCCACGAGCCTCATCATTATTTATGCGTCCGAATTGCCCGTGTTAGTCGAATATTTTTTCGTTTAGAGTCGTAGTGATGACATATTCTAATGTGCAAATTTCCACAATGTGTTCTGCAATAGATAAAGGTGGGCACCTCATTCTCCACGTGCTGTGAAGGGTCGTGTTCCTGCGCGCTGTGAAACTCGTGGTCGTGAGCAGATAGCTACACACAAGCCTGAAAATAAATGCGGTGCCAAGCACGCAGATTGATGACAATGATTTTTCAGAAATATCCAAGATTCTGCATATGGAGAATTTCTCTGACTTGCGTTTCTGACGCTTTTAATAACCTTCTAATATCTGATGTGAAAGCGGCCAGAAATCGAAGAATATATTTTAAGGCTTCTCAACTTATTCCACTGGGCAAAAAAAATAAACACATATTCTTCATTGATTTTAAAACTACCCTAAGTGTTGTACTTCTAGTCTGTTTAAAGTCGTTTCGCAGCGACTCGGTGAAATAAAACTATAAAGCAATAACAGCTATCACCCCTCCTTTGTAGGATAAATAACTCTTTCGTTATTTAAAAGAGAACAAAAAACGCCTTTATATGCTTTCTTACACAATCGCTCAACCAAAAAAAAAATTCTTCACTAAATAGCGATGTAGGTAGGTAAACAGATTTTCTCGAATTATCAACAGCTTTCGCAATGAGAAATTTTTGAAATTTCGCCTTGAATAAGGGGTGTTTTGTCAGCGTTTGCTAGTTCTTTTTGCGAAGATGCAGGTTCCTAGAACAAAGGTCAGTTAGGGTCTTCGATGTGCTGGTGGAGCGACGACAGCCGATTCCTTATAAATAAAAAAATATGCTTCATTTCAATTTCTTTTGACCTCAGTAATTGGCCTCGAGTTGCCCTTGAGGCATGCATGGCGGCTTACGTCACAAGTGCGAGTATTACTTTGCTTATACGGCTATTTTACTGGGGGCGATTAAGATGATCAGAATGAGTTTCGCCGCCAGATGACAGCGAACACTGGTTTGAAAGAACGAAGAATTTGTCGCTTTTTGAGGGAACGGGTGAAAGCCGTTGTTTAGCGATGCCCAGCCGCACGGCTTGGTCGTCGACGAGTCAGCAAACACGACGACCTATTTGACTTGTGAGACAAGCTTTTTTTGGCAGTAGTTCCTCCATGAAAAGGAATTGCGCGCTGATTATGTCACGAATAGTCCGACGAGCAAGGAGTACATGGGGTGGGTTCAGCGCATTCTGTTGAATGACAAGTGTTTGTGCGCAGCGCATGGGACGTGACTACTCGTATTCGCAGGAAGAAAATTATTTATGGCAGAGAACAGTGAGCGCAGAGTAGTTCCAGACAAGCAATAACATATAAAGAAGTTAGTTCAGCGCAGTTGTGGCTATAACTTGTCTTCCTGCGCCCTCCGCCAGTGCTGCTATTGTCAGAATTATAATAGCCTGAAACCTCGCCCAGCAACGTACTTTGCTCCAGAAATAATCTTCACTAGAAAAGAATTCATGCTTACTCTTCTTCTGAGAGTAAAGTTCGAACATGAGGATATGGTACTACATTTTTCTTCGAAGCTCAATAAGTGGCAAATATATAGTTAGTTTCACTTATGTAATGCAGCTTGCAGGATGGTAGATCGAAGGGATAAAACCTACGAAACTATTTTTCTTGACATCGTGGGAATACACAACATTTGAACACTGCTCTCGCAGATACAATAAACATACTATAATTTCGATCCTGACATATGCATCGTTAGTTCACGGTTATACGTAGCATAGAAAAGTTCCCAGGTATGTAGGAAAGCCTGCGATAAATGTTATTATTGTGGTAATCAGTGTAGTGTTTCCAATTATTCTTGCTTGCTCATGTGCGGTTGGCTAGTTTTGTGATATTTGCGTAACCCTATTTTTGTGTTGTTTTTCTACAGCACATGTGTGACATCAGTCGGCTATATTATCAAGATAGTATTATTATCACCATCATCATCATCATCAGTCTGACTACGCCCACTGAAGGACAACGGTCTTTTCTATATATCTCCAACTAATCGTGTCCTATATTGTCAAGTAATGCTGCAAAAACAGGACGCATAGGTCGCAGTGTCGGATACGTCATTGTTATAAAGTTGAAGAAGAGGCCCTTAAACATGCCCTTTGACTCTTAAACAGACTAAGGATGTGGCAGCCGCCAGTCATAAAAACGTTGTTTTCAAGAAAGTAAAGGATGCGGTAACTCACTTCCTAAGCGACACCAGAATCACACCACGAAAGAAACGAAGCTGGCATCGTCTGTTAAAAAAAGAAATCGACCCAATTCAATACAACGCTTTTATGCTGCTCTACACTGCCTCCCTCATAACTCTGGAATATTCATTACATCAGTTCTAAAAAAAAAGCACCATTTTGTATAAGCTCGACGCTGGTAACGTTGCTTAATGTCATTTGTATGTGCACTGATATTTTCTAAATACCCGGTGGACGGTTACCTTTGTTTTCTTTTAGGACATTCGCAATCTCCACCTACTTGCACCGAGAAAGTAGCACTAGAGGGAAGTGAACTACCTTGAAAAATTGCACCAAGAAACGCTTCGCGCATGGGTTCTTAAAACTATTGATGATACTCTCACCGCTCCTGTCGACCAGAGCGGAACACAACTGAGAGAGAGCCCATATAGTCACGCTCACATTTGCATAACAGCTCTGATCGCTTTCGGCTTGAAGCCGGTGCTAACAGACAACTTGCTTCTCAGGTCCTCGCGCGTGTCCCGGCATGTGGTCCCGCGTGATCACACTCCGGTCAGGAAGTTTCAACTACTGCTTACACGGAAAAGGAAGTAGGACTAAATAGGATGCTGAGAGGTCGGTCACTTGAACTCGTTTAGCACGGGGAGGGCGGCGAAGGCGAAGGTAGCTTTAACAACGAATAATTAATATTCCTAGGATCGTGGTCCCAAACCTGAAAATTGGAGCGGCATACTTCGCTTTTAACTATAGCAATAACCGATGACCCCAGCTTATTTTCTCAGTCACGCCTCGTTTCTAAGAAGTTTCAGTTGACCTCGCCTCAGCGCATTTGCATTTTTTGCGCGACTTAACGCGAATAATCGAAAAAAATTTAGGAGGGCGCTTAAGAGTAGACACGATAGCGCCCGTTCCTTTGTTTTATTTTTTTTAATTACCAGAATATCAGCGCCCATCCCCAACACACCTTACTGTCATACACACAACAACGCGTTCAAATGGTGCCCCTTTAACGCATTTGAACCAACCACCCTTTGTAGCGTGTGCGTTGAGCGCTCGCCAGGCTCGCAGAGGGCCTGAGTCAGAACTCTAATGCTGGCGGATTTCTTTTCTTATTTGAAAGTTCTGCGAATATTTTCGTCACGTTTCTAGGTCATGGCGATGGCTTTGCGTCTGAGCAAGTTGTAAACGTTCTCGCGTAAAACCTTCTTGTTTATTAGTCACGTTCATTTTTTTTGTTGTGCCAAAGAAGCATTTGGCCGGATGATAAATAATTTGACAAGCCCTAAAACCACCATGTAAATATCTTCCACCCTTTTTTAGGCCAAGCAATCAACACCAAAGTTAAATCTAAAAAATCTAATGGTTAGTGCAAAGTAAAAATTAGCGCGCACCCACCACTAGCAAGTGGTCCTCACTTTAGCGGATTGCTTCAAATGTGCGAACCAACATTTTGTGAAAACGATTTGAACACTTTGTGACAAGCATACTTAATTGCACGGTCGAAGTGACTGTGTTCGGTCCGTGTTGTACGACACACAACTTCTGATGATCCAGAATACGTAAACTTTCTCCACAGAAACGCGGTGCGTATAAGTGAACTGACTCCTGGAAGGAAGGCATTACTGATGCGAAGCACCAGTTGATCCCACCCTCATCTGGGATAATCGCATATTTTTATCGCAGATCACATGGCGCTGTTTTTCTTTCTGCCCACGACAAATCTGTATCACAAAAGTACAATTAACCCACAAACTTCCTAATTTCCTAAACGACTATAAACTTCCTAAACGACTGCAACTTGAGTCCCGCGCGTTTCGGCCAGGCACCTGACAGCGCTTCTACGTGGTTCGCCGCTCCGCGCGTCAGTTTCACCGTACGTAGCATCGGCAGCATAAGGTTCGCGCGGCGTCGAAGGCGTTGGCCGTGAGTGACAAATCTCGGAAGGATGAATAGATGGAAAAGAGTAGCAAGTTGGTCTAGGTAGGGAATACAAAACCCATTACGCTGTCGCGTAATGTCCTCAAGGTTGGGTATGAGCGTCCCCTCCAATTTTATTCTTTCACTCCCTCCTTTATTTGATTTCGACTAGGATGCCATTACCCGCTCTGCACTCTTCCGGTCTCTTAACGTCATATTGCCTCAAAGCTCTTTGGTGCTTGTTTGTTGATTATTCAAAGCTGCCAACACGTAGATTTATTGCTGTGTTTACGTTGCGAAACGCGAGAAGATTCATCTCGATGATGGCACGCTGGCGAAGCCGACTCGACGTTGTTCATGGCTGTTGTGGTTTCTTTGGACGCCGTATCTCGGATGATCGTTGTGGGCTTTAAAATGAGCCCGACAAAGAGCGGTGGGCGTTCTGTTAGACGACCACCGAGCACCCTGAATGCTTCCCCCCTCCCCCCCCGTTGAGACATTCACTTCTTCTTGGGCGCGAGTCAGCCCATTAAACAGCTTCTTTCAGAAGCCCTTCTCGCGTCTTCCGGGCTGCTGGACTATCGTCACCGCTACGTGATAATGTCCACAATTTTACTTTACAACCTCGCTGCATTGACCTCAATTTTGGCTCACATCTTTGTGTTAGCCTCATTCTTCCTGCCCCACAGGCAAATACGGATAAGATACTGCAGCTTTAAAACCAAGCTTGTCACCTATGATGTTCTGCAATACATAAAAATAGTGTTTTTGAGATATAAGAACGCTTCTTTCAGCAGAGCATTATCAGTGGTGTAGTGCATCAGAATAAAACTAACACATGCAAACTAGTAGGCTGGTTAGCTAATAATGAATAGCTAACTTTTCATGTAGCCGAGCCCACTTATAAAAAACCTGACAGTCGCGCGGATTCCCTTCGTTGTGTTCGAGACTTGTAGTAAGTGGACTTCTACATTTAGAGCCAAAAATACGAAGTCCTACGTAAGTGGCGTTTATTTCTTACAACAGTTTGTTATCAGCGTCGGCTTCTTTCGTACGGCGCTTTCCAAGCTTTCATAAATTGTCATAACTTATGTTTGACCCTAAGGCCCTAAGTATCAACAATTAAGCTCTATTAAAAACACGATATAACTAATTGTGGTTAAAAGGCTCACGAATACTAGTGGCAAGTCGGCCTCGTCGTCATTCTCGTCAGATTCTTGGCAGTAGGGGGCCCCCCTACTTCGCGTACAACGGCTTCGTCAGTGCATGACTTTTCCAAAACGCGCCACGATCCCAACCAGCGCAGTCATCTCAGGCGAAATTATGACCGGCCCTTTGTGGACCAACAACGCGTTGAATCTATATGGGTCTGATCACGCGGATGTTTAGGTGTTCTCAGTTGTTCCTTGGCGCGTAAACCGTAATTTACGAAAACAATTCCTGATGCACTACACAGTCAGTCGCATTCACATGGACCTAATAATTTCCAAAGGAGTCGACAAAGATATCCGAAACAGAACATTGCCATCTGGTGTATTAAATCTTGAACGCGTGAATTACGCCCGTGTCCGGAGGCTAGAAGTTGCTCTTAGGATTTGGTGGCGCGATAAAAGTTGACACCACGGCCAGATAAGATAGATCGTCATCATTATCATGATCATAAGCCTGACTACGCCCACTATAGGGCAAAGGGTTCTGTCATACCGCTCTAATTAGCCCTGTTCTGTGCCAGCTGTGGTTGCCCTATCCTCGCATACTACATAAGGCTCGTTTATACTCCGATGTAGCGCGCGTGCGTGCTCACGGCGACATCACGTTGGCAAAAGCGTGGCCCTCTACACTCCAGCGGCGCTCGAACACCGGCGGGTTCGGCGGCTTCCGACGCGGTATGGAGCCGTCTCTGTTTCTCTGTTGCACTTGGTCTGGATCTACGGTGCCTACCTGCGCTAAATAGAAGTATTTCCTTACCCCTTTCAGCACCTCGTTACAAATTGTAAACGGGCGTTGCCTTCCGAGATTGTTAAACTTTGCTTTGGTTTTCTGCATTCTTTATATTTAGTGCAACTGTTGCGCACTGCCTAAGTCTTTGACCATGCTTTGTAATTCATTTCTTGAGTGACTTAGCAAGGCAATGCCATCAGCGGATCGAAGGTTACCAAGGTATTCTCCATAAGTCGTATCCCCAACTGTTCCCAATCCTGGCCTCGGAACACCTCCTGTAAACAAGCGGTAAATAGCATTGGCGAGATCGTGTCTCCTTGCTTGGCATCCTTCTTAATTTGAATTTTATTGCTTGCTTTACAGAGGACTCTGGTGGCTGTGCAGCCGTTGTAGACATCTTCGAGCAATTTTACATAAGGCACTTCTGCACACTCATTCCGTAATGCATGCAAGAGGGCTGAGGTTTCGACTTATTCAAATGCTTTGTCGTAATCTATGAGTGCTACGTATAATGGTTGGCTATATTTTGCGGATTTCTCTATCATCTGATTGATATTGCGATTATGGTCTATTGTCGAGTAGCCTTGCGGAAGCATGTCATAATATTTGGGTGATAGAAGTGTAAGGTTGTCCTCACTCTATTAGAGATTACTTCAGTAAATATATTATAGGAAACGGAAAGTAATTTGATCCCTCTGTAATTTTTCAAGTCATTGACGTCTCCTTTCTTAAGGATTAAAATGATGTTAGCGTCCCTCCAAGCTTCTGGTACGTTCGAGGTCAGAAGCTATTGCGTGTACAGCGTGGCTAGTGTTTTTAGCGCAATACCCCGCCAGCCTTCAACAGATCCATACTGAAGAAGTTGGCGCGGAAAAAACAAGGACAAGCGAGACAAGCAAAGACAAAGAGCGCTCGTCTTTGTTTGTCTCGCTTGTCCTCGTTTTTTCCGCGCCAACTTCTTCAGTATGCACTGCAACCAATAGCCCAACTTTCTGCTCTTCAACAGATCACCAGTTACCTGATCTTCAAAAGCTTATTTCCGCCTTTGCATTGTTCCTAAGGTGTTCTTTACTTCGTCATTTGTCAGTGGCAGGATGTGGCGTTGCTGTGTGCGCCTGCTTCTGTCGTTAACATCCTGATTACTTTGGCGTCTGTATAGATTTGTGTGGAACTGTTCGATTACTTTAACTATTTCGTCCACATTGCTAACGACTTTGCCCCTTTTTTGTCTTTTAACGCATACATCTGATATCTACGTATGCCCAGTTTTCTCTTCATCGCTTTTAGGCTACCTCCGCTCTTTAGAGTACGCTCCATTCTCTCCATAATAAACTTGCTCATGTCGGTTGCAGTATTAGTGCGAAAGCAATATTATGATGGGTAAACCCCGAGCAAGGTCTTTCGATGTACATGGGTTTGCTTGGGTTGTTTATGAGTTTCTCGTTTCCTTCGCTGCTGAGGCGTTAAGCCTACATTGGTGACCAAGGACGAGCAATGACCGATCCCGCAACATCCACGCAGCAGGATTCGCGTCCGCAGGACGTCTCGTCGCTGCAGGTTCGCCTTCCACCTTTCTGGCCCCAGAACCCGCAAGTTTGTTTCCACCAGGTTGAGGCGCAATTTTGCCTAGCCCGCATCACGTCGGAGACGACGCGCTACTACCATGTTGCCTCCAGCCTGCCTCCTGACGTTGCCGGTGAGCTCTCCGACGTTCTCTCCGCCCCCATGGGTGCTACGCCATATCAGCACCTGAAAACCAAGGTGCTGGAGAGATTTATGCCGTCGGACCGCACCCGCATCCAGCAGCTCCTTACCGGGGAAGACCTTGGCGACCGGCACCCCTCCCAGCATCTGCGCCGCATGCAACAGCTTCTCGGGGAGCGCGACATCCCCAACCACTCAGCGTTGCTTCGAGAGCTTTTCCTCCAACGCCTTCCCCAGCCCATCCGCCTCGTCCTTGCGGCGGCCGGTGACGTCACCCTCGACCGCCTGGCTGAGCTCGCAAATAACGCTCATGAGGACACCTCCCCGTCCGTCACTGCTGTTTTGCCGCCAAGAGACCCAGCGATTTCGCGCCTTGAGGTCCGTCTCGAGGAGCTTGCCGCCTCAGTCGCCGCACTCCGGAGCCGACCTCTGGAGACCCGTCCGTCTCGTCTTGATTATCGCGCTCTTTCGCGCTCACGTCAAGCTCGGAGTCCCAGCCCTACATCTCTCTGCTGGTACCACAGGCGTTTTCGCCACCGGGCCACGAAGTGTACACCGCCCTGTTCTTGGCCGGGAAACGCCCGCCGGGATCACTAACGGTGGCGTGTGGTTCCCCCTGTCATTCGAGCCTACTGTTCGTGGTCACTTACAAGTTCTCCGGCACCCAGTTTCTTATCGACACGGGCGCGGAAATCAGCGTGGTTCCACCGACTAAGGCAGATCGTTCCAAGCCATCAGGACTGTCGCTCCGTGCTGCCAACGCCTCGTCTACACCCACGTATGGGCTACGATCTCTCACCCTGGACTTCGTCCTACGCCGCACTTTTCGATGGGTCTTCGTCATCGCAGACGTGGTTCGCCCGATCATCGGCTCAGACTTCCTCTCCTACTTCGACTTAGACGTCAGCGTGCGCCATCGTCGCCTTATCGACGGTCTGACTCAGCTCTCCATCTCGGGAGTCTCGTCCGACCTTGCTCCCATGGGCATTCGCACGCTGATACCTTCCTCTCAGTTCAAAAAGTGTTGGCGGATTTCCCGGAGCTCACTAAGCCATGCAACCTCACTCAGGCGCCTAAACATACTGTGACACACCACATCGTCACCCGGGGTCCACCCGCAGCTGCTCGACCGCATCGCTTGTTTTGAGACCGTCTAGCTATCGCCAAACGTGAGTTTGACCACATGCTGGAGCTCGGCATTATACGCCCGTCGTCCAGCGCGTGGGCGTCTCCGCTGCATCTAGTGCCCAAGCGTGATCCCGGTGACTGGCGTTCCTGCGGCGACTATCGGGCGTTGAATGCCAACACTGTCCACGACAGCTGTCCGCTGCCCCACATCCAGGACTTTATATCGCGCCTCGCCGGCTGCGCCATTTTTAGCAAAGTTGACCTGGTTAAGGCGTATCACTAAATTCCCATTGAACCCGCCGACATACCTAAGACCGCCATCACGACGCCCTTTGATTTGTTTGAGTACGTCCGAATGCCTTTTGGACTACGCAATTCGGCTCAAACCTTCCAGCGGTTCATGGCTGAGGTCACGCGGGGCCTACCGAGTGTATTCGCGTACCTTGACGATGTCCTCATCGCCAGCCCTACACCTCATGATCATGAGCAAGACCTACGTGCTTTGTTCAAGCGTCTACAGCACTACGGCCTGGTTGTGAATGCCTCTAAGTGTGTTTTCGGTGCTTCTGAGCTCGAGTTTTTAGGTCATAACATATCTTCAGTGGGTATCCGCCCTCTCGCGTCCTCCTGCCCACAACCCTGCGCCTCCTGCGACAATTCCTGGGGCTGGTGAATTTCTCCCGCCGCTTTATCCCGCACTGTGCAGAGCTACTTCGCCCGCTCACCGACCTCCTCCGGTCAACCGCTGGCCCGTCCTCCGCAATCTCTTGGTCATCAGAATCCCAGGCCGCCTTTACTGCCGCGAAGCAAGCAGTCGCTAACGCCGTGCTTCTAGTCCATCCGCGCAACGACGCCCCTACGCGATTGATGGTGGATGCCTCCAGCGTGGCCATCGGAGCCGTCTTACAGCAGTACATTAACTCCAAGTGGAGACCATTATCTTTTTATTCTCGGAAGCTACTTCCTGCTGAGACCCGCTACAGCGTCTTCGGTCGAGAGCTCCTAGCCATCTACTCCACTATCCAGCACTTTCGGCATTTTGTAGAAGGATGCACGTTTCACGTGCTAACCGATCATAAACCGCTGGCATATGTGTTCCGGACCAATTCATCGAAGTACGTGTCACGTGAACTCCGTCAGCTCGCTTATATCTCGGAGTTTACTATCGACATCCGGCATGTGAAAGGTGCAGCCAACACCGCCGCTGACGCCCTCTCTAGTATCGTCGCGGTAGACGCTCCATCTTCCACTGTCGACTGGGCCGCATTCTCTTCTGGCCAGCAGAATGACGATGAGCTTGCCGCTTTTCGAGCGATCCCTCGTTCTCTCCTATTACGGCTTGTGCCCCACCCTTGCTCGCCTGAGCCCTTGTGGTGCGATGCTTCAACGGACTTTGCTCGCCCTTTTGTTCCGGCTTCACTACGTCGCCCTATCTTCCATTCTCTCCATGACATATGCCATCCAGGCATTCGGGCTACTCAGCGCCTTCTCACCCAGCGCTATGTTTGGCCCGGAATCAACGCTGATGTGCGTGCTTGGACGCGCCGGTGCCTACCCTGTCAGTCGACCAAGATATGTCGACATACCAAGACACCTTACCAAGCCTTTCTACCCCCTGGCCGTGGTTTCGTCCATGTTAATCTCGACATCGTGGGCCCTCTACCCATCTTTCGAGGCTACCGCTATATCTTGATCATAGTCGACCGCTTCACTCGCTGGCCGGTAGCAGTCCCCATTCCTGACATCACCGCAGAGACTGTTTCGCGCGCCTTCATTTCTGCGTGGGTATCTCGATTTGGTTGTCCTGGCACTGTGACAACCGACCGTGGACGCCAGTTTGAGTCCTCCCTGTTTGCTTCCCTTAATAATATTCTCGGCGCCAGGCATTGCACTAGCACTGCATATCACCCGTGTGCTAACGGCATGGTGGAACGCCTTCACCGCCAATTGAATGCCGCCCTCGCTGCCAGCCTCAATTGCGCCTCCTGGGTCGACTCCTTGCCCCTTGTGCTGCTTGGTCTAAGGGCCGTCATCCGAGAAGACTTAGTGCTCAGCTGCAGAGCTCGTGTATGGTAGTGCTTTGCGTCTTCCAGGCGACTTCTTTACATCCCAGTAACTTCCAGCCCAGCCCCAAGAAATCCTCCAACGCCTGCTGGACTGCGTTAAAGACCTCCGGCCTACTCCCCCCACGTCCGTCCCGCCCCCATACCATTTTCGTACACCCCGACCTGGCCACTTCGACCCACGTTTTTGCGCGCCGCGACGCTGTCCGAGCTCCACTCACACCGGCTTACGGCGGACCTTTCCGCGTTCTCCGCCGCACCCCTAAAACCGCCACCATCCTCCAAAACGGCCGCGAAGAGACCGTCAATCTAGACCGCCTTAAACCGGCTTGCATGGAGACCGCCCTGGAACGACTCCCAGCGCCGCCAGACCTAGTGCTCGAGTGCCATCGCCGGCCCTCCGTCCGTTTTGACTTCCAGTCTAGGCGGGGGGCCCTGTAGCACCCTCTCTTGGGCGGCGCCGACAACCCGGCTAGCGCGCGCCACCCTGCGAAGAGAATAAAGACGGCACCTGGTCGTGGCTCGTGCAGCCACGGCTGGCAGTTCTGTTCTGGTGTCGGCTCGTAGCAAAGGTCTCGTTTCCTTCGCTCCTGAGGCGTTAAGCCTACAGGTTTATGTCAAGTGAAATAAATAACAATAAATCAATGAAATATTACCGCGACTGTGATTCGAACCGCAGCGGCCCAAGCAGTTGTGCTTCGCTGGCGGCAGCGCTAGAGCACTAGTCTTTAGCCGCATGTTTTTTTTTTCTTTAATGCATGGAAATCAATCCCGCTCAGCTTCCAAATGTTTTACATACACAAGTACTCTTCCGCAATGCAGACACAGGTTCTCATGTCTTCGTACGCTGCGCTCCACGTGCGCATAAATAAAGCGGGACGCATACACATGCGTCATGAACCGGGAACCCTTCAGGCCACCGGTCCTGCGCCGCATAGCCCCCTTCACCAAGGCGCTTTGTTCACTAAACAGAGATTTAAATGAACGAGGTTGTTCTGCTTTTCGCTCCATCATGGAGCTTTTCCAGAGGCTAAAAAAGAACAATCAACAATAAGAGATGGCGCGGAATAGTGGAGTGTTTGAGAATATGCAGGGAACTTTTAGGGTACGCCGATATCTGACTGTCCTTTTTGATTGTCCGCTGAAGTATGTTGCAGAAAAACACTGCATCAATGCTCCACGTAAAGCAATGATCGATCGTCTCTGGTTGGCCGCACAGGCGGTTCACCGACCATTGCAGAAAAATCACCTTGGCGCGAAGTCAGGCCTTGGGGGGTAGGGCCGAAGGAGTTTAAAAAATGTTTTTGCAGCTGATTGAATATAGAATCGCATAACTCGCTCCAATACATTAGAATCCATAAGACCAAGGTAAGGCTGCCGATACACGAGTACAGGCAATACTCTATTAGTACTTTTGTTGAACACTAGTTGTGACCGGCTGTGGCTCGGCTATAGCCGCAGCTGATCACGCGTCGTGTTAATGTTCAACACACTATCACGCTGTGCATCGCACAACGTCAACTTCATGAAATAATACTTTTATAAAAATAATATTCCCGCTTTAAGCTATGCAGCGGGAGTGAGAGATGTGCGCTGCATGCGTTGGCGTGGACAACACTGTGGCAGAACACAGCAGTAGAGCTATATACGTTGGCGTTGGCTACGCCGCAATGAAGCATAGGCTACTATAGCGTACATTGGATGAATTGTCACTGACGATGAAAAAGTTGAAGACGCGCATAACTGGCTCCCTGGGTGAGTGGACACCTCGATCGCGCTTTCAGTAACATGGCGGTGGTGACCTCCTGCAAAAGACTGCGCTTTCGCCCACTTCTTGCTTAGCAATGCTAATCCGCCAACAATTTTTGATTAGGTTTGATAGCGCTGCTAGTTCTAATCTGTCCGTGGGGTTAGATGCTTTCGAACTACGATGTTTTGTTTCCTGAGAAAGCAGACCGGTATCCTGTCGAACCGTCCTACCGCCTACTTCTACGGCGCACTCCAGGCAACACGTGGTGCGTTGCATAGTTATCAATAAGAATATAGAGTTCGTATTTTTTTCGCTATCTCGGACTTGAACTTAACAAGCCACAAGTGAGCGAATTGTGCGCAATACCGATTGCGCCATTTGAACTTGCGCCCGGCTGTTATTGTAACACGGACCAAGGAGTCTAACATGTGCGCGAGTCAATGGGTCTTTCGAAACCCAATGGCGCAACTAAACGTGAAGGCCCTTCGCAGGCCGCGTTGCGATCCCGGACCGCACAGGGGTTCGGGCACAGCAACGGCCCGTCCCAGGCGCTCACTTGTCGCCGGGGCGGAGCGAGAGCGCACACGTTGGCACCCGAAAGATGGTAGTTGTGTTCCTTTCACCCCTTTCTCTTCCTTGATGTCAGCCCGAAGGGGAAAGGTAGAAGTTGTTGGATGCCGACGTCTTGAGGTTCTAAACTTGCTCAGTCACATTACTCGTGGAACTTCAGGAAGTAAACTGTTTAATCACACATAAAATAGTTAAGACAGAACGGAACGTACAACAAGGAGAACAACTATGTACATAGTGATTGATCCGCAGAGTGACCAGACGAAATCAACCCCCGGTCCCACCAACACGTCTTCTTTTAATTCCTAAGTCCCCGCCCTCAGTGGGGACACCAACCAATTAGGTCAAAACACAAGCACGCATCCAATCAAGGACCGGGGAAAGGAAAACACATCCAATAAAACACATGGGAGAGGAAAACACATTGAAAAAGAGACAGAGGAGCGTAAAACACGCCCAATCAAAGACTGGGGAGAGGGGACAGGTCACTGTCACGAATACTAACAATTCCCCTTTCGGATCACTCCATCCTCCCCCGCGGGGCGGCATGATTACTCGCTTAAAGAGCATGCGAGGGCCGCACAGATTGTCGAAAGCCGTGCCACTTAAGGCTCCACCGCTCCCCAATTCTTCCTGATGCCTCACGTGCACAGGAAGTGCCTGGCAGTCATATGGAGCTGATAAGCGCTCACAGTGAACACGAGGAACGCGTCTTCAAAATTGCCTCCTAGCCACACACTGAACGACCGCCGCCCGGGTAATGGCCATGGGCAGCGTCGCCGCGGTAGGGATGAAAGGCAACGCGCCTTCGTTGCTGCTTCTCGGAGCGGGCTGCGAACAATGGGGCCCGGCCAATCTGGGTCGTCTGCGCACCCCGAACTCCCCTCCGTCGCCGTCCGCTTGACTCGTTAGTTCCATGTGGAGTCAAAAGGAAATGGATCACAGCGTACGCACTCTTGTCCACATACAGGCGGCGTTCCGTACGTGATTACTTGAGGCTCCGGATGTGTCCAAGCCAGCCGCGCACGACACCTCCCCACCAAGTGTGCTGCATAACATCTTGGAATGAAGCACACACAGAAAACCGAAACAGACCAACGTGCCGCGGGCCCGGAGCCGAAGAAGCACCATCTGCCGCTGCCGAACCATATGCGTTGCCAAAGCCTCAGGGTACACCTCCATACATGACATACCTCCAGGCCCCGGATACCCCCACGCCTCTAGTTGGAAGCTACGAGTCGCGACATTGCATCGGCATTAGCGTTTTGCTCCCCCTTTTTGTGCTCGACCCGGATATCGAATCTCTGCAGAGCGAGTGCCCAGCGTGTCAGCTTGGCGCTGTGCGGACTACTCAGAGTCAAATATTTGAGCGGGTTATGGTCCGTTATGACCCTAATTTGTGCGCCACACAACCAGACTTCAAGTCGCCCTAATGCCCAAATGATGGCATAAGCCTCCTTCTCGATAGTCGCCCAGCGGGTCTGAGCCGGGCTTAGCTTTTTGCTCAGAAAAGCGATAGGCTGCTCGCGGCCCTCGTCATCGCACTGGGCAAGGCAGGCACCCACCGCGTAGTCCGAAGCATCGGTTGCGAGCACGAACTCCTTACTTGGGTCAGGCGCATGAAGTGAGGATGCGCTCTTCAAGCAAGCTTTCACCTCATCAAAAGCTTTCTGCGCCTCGTCATCCCATGGGAGCCGCTGCGGTGTCCGCCTGTTAGTTAAGCTCGTCAGTGGGAGCACGACGCGAGAATAGTCGGGGACATATTGTCGGTAATAGTTAGCTAAGCCCAGAAAGCTTCTGAGCTCCTTCTTTGTTTGGGGCCTCGGCATCTCGTCTATTGCTTTGACCTTTCCTGGATTAGCGCTGTGCTTCTCCGACCCAACCACATGGCCCAAAAATTCGACTTCTCGTCTCGCGAAATGACATTTGCCTGCGTTCACGGTGAACCCGGCGGCTGCGATCGAAGCGAGCACCGCCCGAACGTGCCTCAAATGCTCCTCCCAGGTGTCTGAATAAATCGCGAGGTCATCTATGTAGGCGCATGCGTACTCGCGGTGCGGTGCTAGTACCTGGTTTATGACCCTTTGAAATGTCGAACTCGCATTTCGAAGGCCGAAGGGCATGACCCTCCATGCATACTGCCCCACCGGAGTGACGAATGCCGTGAGGGCCTGTGCCTGCTCGTCAAGGGATATTTGCCAATAGCCTCTCAGCATGTCTATTAGGCTGATGAAGTTGGCCTTTGCTACTCGGAACAGCAGCTCGGACGGTAGGCTCATCGGAAAGGCGTCCTGCTCGGTTATCGCATTCAACTTCCGATAATCGCAGCACAGGCGCAGCCCCCCATCTTTTTTAGCGACGCAAACCACTGGGTGAGCATGAGGACTCTCAACGGGATATATTAGTCCCCACTCCAGGAGCTCATCTACTTGCCTCTCCACTTCCTTCCGATACGCCATCGGGACCTTGTACGCATGGCCAGCCCGTGGCTGAGCACCCTCCTTTAGCACGATTTTGTGCGCTCCAAGCGTGCATTTGCCGGGCCTACTGCTGAAAACCTGGCCATTCTCCTCGGTCAGTGCCTCTAGATCTCGGCGCTGCGCTTCGTTCAAATGTTCGAGAGCACCCGGCGGCAGCGCGTCGCTTGGCACTGAGCGGATGGGGAACGTGGGCACGTCGCCGAACTCCGCGTCGCACTCGAATATCACCCCTACTACATTCGCCCGTGCGTGGTATGCTCTGAGCTTGTTTGCGTGGACAGTCCGACATGCGCCATTGTCGAGCTTGATCAGATAACTGTACGGGCGCGTCTTCCGCATTACCGTCACAGGCCCCGTCCACTTGGACATCAACTTTCCCTCGCCATCCCTTTCAAGCAACAACACCTGCTGCCCATCTGTGAAGTGTTTATCGACAGCGCGCAAGTTGTATTGTCCAGTGTACCTTCGTTGCGCTACCGTGCTGTTGTCACTAGCCTTTGCGTTTGCCTCGGCCAGCTTCTCGCGCAAAGCTGACAGGTACTCTGCCGCCGGCGTTGCCAAAGAATCTGGTACTGCCCAGTCTCCCGTCCAAGTTTTTTGGAGAATGGATAGCGGTCCGGTCGGTATTCTGCCATACATTAACTCAAACGGCGACTGCCCGGTCGTCTCATTAGGTACCTCTCTGTAAGCCCAGAGCAAGAATGGCACAAGCCTATCCCAGTCACGTCCGTGCTCTTGAATAATCTGGAATAGCATGGATTTGAATGTTCCATTCCAGCGCTCGACCAGACCGTTGCTTTGAGGGTGGTCCGGCGTGGAAAACCTCGGAGAGGCGCCCAATTTTCTGAGAAGCTCTTGTGTAAGTTTTGCGGTAAAATTTGTGCCCTGGTCACAGCATACTGTTTCAGGGACTCCCAGGCGCGCGAATACCTGCAGAAGAGCGTCACACGTGGCCTTAGCGGTCAGCGCTTTTAAACACACGACTTCGGGCCAACGCGTGTTCATGTCCACTACACAAAGTGCATAGCGGTGCCCTCGAGCTGACGGTGGTTCTATCGGTCCTATACAGTCGATGTTTACCACTTGGAATGCGGCCTCTGGTCTAGCGATCGGCGCGATCGGCACTCGATCTGCTGTGCGTGCACGCGACTTCACCTGACATGAGTGGCATGAGCGGCAGTACTGCTTCACGTCGCGTGTGACCCCGGGCCAGAAGAATGAAGCCTTTATCCGCTGAAGCGTTTTCCGCTCGCCGAGATGACCTGCCCACACTGAGTCGTGCGCCATTTTTAACACCTCTGCGCGTCGCTCGGTTGGGAGGACAAGCTGAGTACATGGATGCCCAGCAACAGGCTCCTGGTGGAACAAAAGCTCGTCCCGGACCGTCATGCCGTGTGTTCCCTCTCTAGCCTGAGCCCACGCTTCCTGGAGTGATTCGTCTCCAATCTGCGCCTCGCGAAACCGTTGCCGCGTCGTCTGTGCCACCGCGGTTTCCCCTTCGCTGCAATCTGCTGCTACCGCGCCCGCTAGAACCTCGTCAACCCGCTTCTCCCTCTCTTCGATTTCTTCGTCAGAACCCTCGGCTTCTCCCTGTTCTTGCGCATGGACACGATCGCTCAGAAGCTGCTCATAGTCTTCGGGAGTGATTAACGCGCTTATCCCAGTTATAAGCTCGTCTGTGACTGCACACAGTATGCCCCGCTCCGACGGGTCAAATGATACTCGCGGTGCTCCCTGAGTTGTTACTAGGGGAACGTACGCCAGCTCCGCGACAACCTGCTTTCCGAAAGCCCCGGTGAGTTGTATTGTTGCCCCCGCGCATTCATATCGCGGCACGAGTGACCTGCGGATGACCGTGATGTCGGCCCCTGAGTCAATGCGCGCACTTATAGCGTTCCCGCTACTCAACAATGTCACCTCTCCGTCGCTGACCTTCTCCTCCGCGGGCTGCCTTTCCACTGAGCCGTGCACTGTCTCCCTGCCATGCAAGGGGACCGATATTCGGGCGATTACTGATTTCTGGTCTGCGCGTCCGCCCCCCATGTCTGGCTTTTCCGCGGTTTGTCTTTTCGGGCAAAATCTTGCGATGTGCCCATGCCCGTGGCAATGGAAACACTGTCCACGTCCCCGGGGCCGCGTGTTGTTTGGTCGGGACTGGGTTCCGTCGCACTGTGTTACCCCGACTGCCTCGTTCGTCGCCACCGCCGCGCTCGCTGCTTTCCCGACCTTATATCTTCGGCTTTCGTCGTGGTTTTCTGCCAGCGTGACAATCTCACTAGGTTTTAGGAACCCTGGCTTATCATTTAGAGCAACGTGCGCTCTCGCTTCTGCACTGAGGGCTTCCTTTAGTCGGTCCGCGACGGCTAGCAGTTTGAACTTCTCTAACGAAGTTACCTGACAGCTGTTTAAATAGTATTCCAGGTAGTTCTGCAGGCGTACCGCAAACTGCTCCCACGTCTCATTTGGGTTTTTGTTCGCGGATGAGTAAAGACGTTTGTATTCGGCGGCAGTGAGCCTCAAGCCGTCTAACACTTTAGTTTTCAGGAGTGCGTACTCGCTCCTTTCATCTGCGGACAACCGCGTGAGTAGCATGCGTGCCCTCTCGCTTAGGTGTGGCAAAACTAGTCCAGCCCACCACTGGGTTGGAGCTTCGTATGACCCCAACGTGGCCTCTACGTCCTCGAACCACCCTGGTACCAGGGCTTCTTGAAGCGGCATCGGCGTGAGAACGCCTTTCATAAGGTTAGCAAATTTCAACCTTCTGTCCTCGTCCATTCTTCCGCTCGCTCCCGCGCTCTCACCAAGCCCACCCGCTGTTCCGCTCTGCTTAAGATTCAGCCTTGTATTTTCTAAAGCCAACCGCTCCTTTTCCACCACTAGTTCAGCAATTCGTAATTGCACTTGCAACTCGGTCATTTGTTGCACCGGCGCGCTAACTGTCAGAGGGTGCGTCGGACCCTCATTTGCCTGACCCGCGGCTGCCAACTCTCCGTTTCCTGCCCCGTTCTCCATCTCTTTCTGTTTAACACTGTCACTTCTCAAAACCCAAGGCTTTGGCATAAGCACAAGCCCGACAGGAACAGAAAGGTACTCGCCTGGCTACCGAAGCTCCGCTTTACGAGGCTGCCGGTGCCCCAGCATGGAAGACTGGCCCGGAAGTTGGTCGCTGCTCCGCACGGTCCCGGTTGGAACTCGTCTCCTTGATCCGCGTCGTCGTCGGCTCCTCCTGATCAACAGCGCCCTCCTTGACTCTGGTCACCTGGTTCCTTCAGCTGCCCGCTGACTTGGGCCTTCAGCGTCACGTCGGCGTTGACCAGCTGTAACTCTTGAAATCTTCTCCTCTGGACGTGCCACGCTATAGCTCGTCCGCCGCCTTGTACTTCCGCCCTCCTTCAGTTGCCTCGAGTAGGAAGACGTCGCATTTCTGTCGACTGCGCCAGTTGTGTTCCTTTCACCCCTTTCTCTTCCTTGATGTCAGCCCGAAGGGGAAAGGTAGAAGTTGTTGGATGCCGACGTCTTGAGGTTCTAAACTTGCTCAGTCACATTACTCGTGGAACTTCAGGAAGTAAACTGTTTAATCACACATAAAATAGTTAAGACAGAACGGAACGTACAACAAGGAGAACAACTATGTACATAGTGATTGATCCGCAGAGTGACCAGACGAAATCAACCCCCGGTCCCACCAACACGTCTTCTTTTAATTCCTAAGTCCCCGCCCTCAGTGGGGACACCAACCAATTAGGTCAAAACACAAGCACGCATCCAATCAAGGACCGGGGAAAGGAAAACACATCCAATAAAACACATGGGAGAGGAAAACACATTGAAAAAGAGACAGAGGAGCGTAAAACACGCCCAATCAAAGATTGGGGAGAGGGGACAGGTCACTGTCACGAATACTAACAATTCCCCTCTCGGATCACTCCATCCTCCCCCGCGGGGCGGCATGATTACTCGCTTAAAGAGCATGCGAGGGCCGCACAGATTGTCGAAAGCCGTGCCACTTAAGGCTCCACCGCTCCTCAATTCTTCCTGATGCCTCACGTGCACAGGAAGTGCCTGGCAGTCATATGGAGCTGATAAGCGCTCACAAAGAGTATGGTGGAGCTGCCAAAAAAAAAAAACGTAAACCAATGAGCTCCTGCCTGTACCACTAAAGTATCACAGGCTTTAACCCAATCGTAATATAAATGAAAAGGCCCGAAGGCAATGTTGGGCTTTTGCCACCCGAAGGTGGGAAAATAAAAAAATGGGGTAATGCTACTAAGCGACCCACAGCCGGGGGAGCGGGCCCGGGGAGACTCCCCTGATCTCCCCTAGGACGTAGCGGAGGGGGTAGGACATAGGTTGTGGGAATGGGACTGAGGGAAGGGTTATGGGTAATGTGATGGGAATGGGGACAGCGAGATGTTGACCCTCATTTTATCATCGCTCGACTCCTGTCTGGCCAGGACAGGGAGGGCGTCGATGTTCTCCAATGGTGCGGCTCCACTCACGGGATGCCCGACCACCCAACGACGCAACAGCTCCGACTCGGAGACTGGGAATCCTAACCCGGGGCAGCTGCCTCAGGCTCCTCCACGACTTTCAGGGGTCCGGTTCGGACTTGCATTGCGCTCCCAGCTACTAACCGTCGAGTGTTTTTCGCGGCTTTTCAGACTCCGGAAGTATGTGTGGTGTGATCCGGCCAATAGAGACTTGGGCCGTCAGCCTATCGGCACGCAGCCCTCGGCGCCATGACCCACCCCTCCGTGGGGACCCACCTGTGCTTCCAACCAACCAACCATGCACTTATTTCCTCCCCTGGCTTGCTCCACACCTACTGAGGAGGGAGTGTTCAGGGCCGGGCTGACCGGGCCACAAACCAAGAACCTGGCCGAGGGTGAGATACCCCGGGCCTACTCCACCGGTACTCCGCAACATCGACGGTTTTTGCATCGGTCCTACTAAGGTCCCCCGCGCATCCTAGGAGCCCTTCTGCTGGAAACCCCCGCGCGGACTTGGCCTCTCCGTGGCCAGAAACCGACGCGCCAGCCGGTAGCCACGCACGCCCCCGCGTGCAGAGGCTTTTTGATTTTCGAGCAGTTTTTGAGTCCAATTCCGTGAGTCCAACCTGATAATGAAACCAGGCCTGCCTCCGCTCAGGCATCGGACCTCACGTGCGCGACTGGCCCACTCAGTCGCTTGGGAGTCGCTGCCACTCCCATGGGGTTTTGCATCCCCAGAGGACGGGCCCCGGCCAGCCCATCCCCACCGCTGTGCGTTGCACCGGAACAAAGCCTAGTAGCCGAAACTACACCGGCCCGTATCCGGTGGCAGGGGGGGCCACGGGCAGGCCGCACAGTCGGATTTCCCCCCCATAAGCGCTCACAGTGAACACGAGGAACGCGTCTTCAAAATTGCCTCCTAGCCACACACTGAACGACCGCCGCCCGGGTAATGGCCTTGTGCAGCGTCGCCGCGGTAGGGATGAAAGGCAACGCGCCTTCGTTGCTGCTTCTCGGAGCGGGCTGCGAACAATGGGGCCCGGCCAAGCTGGGTCGTCTGCGCACCCCGAACTCCCCTCCGTCGCCGTCCGCTTGACTCGTTAGTTCCATGTGGAGTCAAAAGGAAATGGATCACAGCGTACGCACTCTTGTCCACATACAGGCGGCGTTCCGTACGTGATTACTTGAGGCTCCGGATGTGTCCAAGCCAGCCGCGCACGACAGATGGTGAACTATGCCCGGGCAGGACGAGGCCAGAGTGGTGGAGGTCCGAAGCGATTCTGACGTGCAAATTGATCGTCCGATCCGGGTATAGGGGCGAAAGACCAATCGAACCATCTAGTAGCGAACCATCTAGTAACAAAACGTCATGCGTAAGTCAGGAATTTGTGTTCAATCTCTAACGTACGAAAACGTAGCTGCCAAGCTATCGCTATGCGCGAGACTTGCTTCTGACAAACTGTCGCCGGCAGTCGCGGCCATTCGTCCTCATGCACAATTGACATTAACCTTAAAGCTTGCCGTGCCCCTCACCAGTGCAGGTGTCGCCTTTCAAGGCATGCGCTTTCGACAGCAGCAACTGGGAAAACTGTGGCGTTCTGCCGGCAGCCTCTCGCCTTTTTCTATTGCCTTTCATGGGTCCGCATGGGGAGGGTGTCGCCGGCTCCTGGAGACGCCGATCCATCGCAGCGCTTACCAACATCGCGAGGCTTTCGACTCCCGAGCCGAGTTTACGGCTCCTCCTCCTCCTCCTTCATTCCAACCGACTGACGCCGCCCCGGTTGTTCGCTGCATCTGACACGCAGTCCCATTGCCCTGATGCATTCATTGAGGGTATCACCAACCTCGTTGGTAATAAGCAAGCGTTCTTTATAACTGCGGCTGTTATGAGTGGGCTGCACTGCATTCTTTTGTCTCCTTATTTATTGAGAGGCAGGTAGCTATTCGTAAGAGGTATCCCACATATTAGTTGTTAAATATTCGGAAACGCAGTTAACCTCGGCGCTGTGGCCCAACGTATTTTGCCTTCATCGCGTCAAACTAGATGGGCTTTCGGCACGCTTCCAGGAAAATCAACCCCTCCAGTGCACGTAACTCGTCGGAATATCGAAATTTTTTTCTGTCACAGCGCGGAGGGTAACTGCGTTTCCAAAATCTAAAAACTTATATGGCTATTTCTTATCCTGTGCTACATGTCTCACTAAATAAGGAGAGACTAACAATAATAGCTGAAAAGTTAAGCATTCAAAATTAGTTTACCAACCAGCTAGTTAACACATGTTAGCTGTATCCTGATGCGCTACACACCTGACAGTGCTATGTGAAAAACGCGCGCTTCTATTTCAAAAAGCATATTTTAAAATTGCAGAAAAAAACAACCGGTATACCTTCCTCTTGTTGGATATTGGTAAACCGCTCTTAGTCACCTGAAAGTGCATGAAAAATGCACTGCACACCATTCTTATGCATTTATCATACCAGTTTATTGGTCCAGATATGCGGTCGCTGCCTGCCTATAGGTAGACGTTTGCCTTTCCTCTTCCTAGGCTCCCCAGCCTATAGATACCGTAAACTGCTGCTCTTTTACAAGACTGTTAAACATTACTTTGTGCTTTTTGCATACAAATTTTTGAACCCAAGTTCTTCTTTGCCTGCCTATTTCCTAGATCATCTTTGATGACCTGGCCTAAAATCTACTCGGAGGAAGAACTTCGGGAAAGTCACTTGAGAGTGTCAGTAACATAATGCGTATATGCGGGAAGTACCCAGCGTGAGCACCTGTGAAGCAGAATGGAAGCCTCGCCGAGAAAACAATCCTGATATGCGATCCCATTAATTCCTGAAGGGACGCCTGCGACAGCAGCCTGAAATATGTTCTCATGAGAACGATGATACTGGACTCAAATGAAAAGGAAATCACCATAGCGCAACGCGGACATTGCGGAGCATAGCAAATGAAAACTTCTTTGACATCCGTGCTCCGTTTGTGGCACACTGTAGCTTTACAAGGACTTCCAAACACTCCCTGAGCGCAACCGCCCTTTTAATTGCAGTTAATGTAGACACAATAGAGAGGCGAAAGTCAACTTTGGCGTCAATTCAGCGTTAAAATGTCGGCTTTGCGCGTTCGAGCTGCTATAGACTCTCAGGGATGTCTGTGATGTTTAAAAGCTGCTTTCGCTTAATCGCCCTGATCTTTGAGTCCTAGGGAGGCGGGGTTGTGCGCCCAGATAGCCCAGAAATCTGAAGGGTCTTTGACGGCCTCCTGGCAGTTTTCCAGTTCCCGGCTTTGTGAATTTTGGATATCACTGCCTTCATTTACCAAGTGGGTTAGTTCCCAAATATATGTTTTGGCTACAAGGAAGTATTTGTGTTGTTACCTTTTAGCTAGCGTGTAAAGACGAAACAATATTTGATAATCTTTTTTTTACTCAAGCTTCCAGGACAATTTGGTATGTGTTTGAAGTATGCAACGCATAATGTTATAAGAGGATCGCCAAATCATACTGCGTGTTACGTCTTGCATGCGCGGAAAGGCAGCTGTCTCCCTAGCACCCAACAACGCAAGTATTTCCCTCCATTCTCAACAATCCTGGGCAAAATAATTTTTCAACAGGAAAGAATTTACGAACCCAATTTTTTCATATATTGTCAAACTTCCCTGTGACATTAAGTATAGCCGCCCAACTTCCGTAGGTAGGCATCTATTTTTTTATTGCTATTAACGTGCCTGCTATCGGCAGAAGCGTTCTCCCTGGATTTTCTAAGCTATCTTAACTAATCGATGCGAGCGACGGAAACACTAAAAGAAGGATTTTGACACATAACGGAAGAATGGAACGTTGCCTTCAATGTTTCAATAAAACTACCTCACAGTTTTGCAATATTCATAATTTTTGTTCAAAATTGTTGGACATCGGTAAGCAAGGAACACGTAGAAGTTAATAGGCGTGGCTTACGCCGCAGAAGATAAGGAAATGCAGTTTAATCCGACAGAAATAATCATTTCAGAGGTATCAAAAGGAATTGGAAACACTGTTCGTACTCTGCAAGTCTCCACCAGTCGCTTTTCTTTCTCTCAGATAGAGCAGTGCGCATATAGAGGGCGCGTCAACAGTTTCAAGATCACGGGGTCCGCTTTTGAGTCGCGCATTTTGGAGTTTGCGTCACCCGCGAGCAAGAGTGTAAAGTGTTACTTTGAACTGCGAGGACGTTTGGTAGCTTCATACGTTGCTAGGCATCTTAACTGACGGAATATATGGCCGAAACGCATAATTTGTGGCCTGGAAACTTTGGTGCCCCTTTACGTTTAATTAAACAGGCTGAACAGTTTTGATCATATCATTTCCTTCATTATGAACTTTCGCTGTTTCAATTCCTCGGTTTTTAATCAGGCACCCCAGATATTCACGAAGGTCTACGGTGCCGTCACTGCGCGACTCCATTCAGCCGTTCACTCTTAGCGTGTTGAAGTTCACGCCGAAGGGCCTTGCTCTGGAAGACAATCAGGTAAAATTAAGAGATGTGTTCGAAATTGGGAAAATGTGGCAATGGAAGAGGAAGAACAAAAATAACAAGCCGCACTGTCATCAGCGTGACCTAGTTAAAAAACCCGTATAAAATGAAACCTCAAGGCATATACGCAGGTTCCCCGTGCCCTATATTCTTATCTTTTTTCTTATGAGCACATGGAAGCGCAGTGGCGCCAGAAAAGAGCGCTCAGTCATTATCTTTATACTGGTCAGTATGTTGCAGACAACACTAGAGCTCAGATCAGTTGTCATGGCTTCTGAAATTGTTCTGCGCATGCCACCTCTGAATTAACGCACCATGTCGTAATTGACACTCACGTATGGTGAAATATGGTTTAATTTCCCTTCGGGTGTTCGTCCTGTTCACATCACAAGATTAGTCAAAATTTACGCATCATCGAAGCATGCTGGAAACATGCTGGGTACAATAATAGAAATGCCATGCGTTATTAGAAGTACACTGCTTGCCCTGAGATAACACCAAGCAATGATAATTCGCGAAAGAAATAGAGGCTTTCTTATTCGGATGTGAGATCAGAAGGAAACATGCAAAGTGGCAACACATCTGGCCAGTGCGTTTTGCCCCACTGCCTCCATGCTAACGTTTTTTTTTATAGCAGGAAATTTGAGTGGCATTGAAGACTGTCATGCAAAAAGACCTTACGCTAGGTGCTCAATTTATTTACTAATAAAGAAAATTCCGCCAATTTCCGTGAATTCAGCAGTTCTACAGATCTATTTCTGTCCTCAGCAGCGCAGGAGCCTCTTTTTATCTTCATGATTCAATGAATAGTTTGGCACTGTTCTGAACTCTGCTATTAAGAAAGAAAACATTATTTGTAAATTGACATTGCGCGCAAATGTTTAAGTATGCTGTGCATTCCAAACGGCTTTGTATCTCTTGGAGGCCTTGAAAAACGAAAGCTGGTTTGGCGTTAAAGCCAGTATAATCGATTGCACATGTATGTGGATTGGCACAATTAAGCATTATTCTGCTTGAAAATACTGCATGGATAACAACTTAGTTATTTTGTATTCGAGCGCCGCACTGCAGCTGCAGTGTCTGAAAAGTTTGCATTGACCACTGCATTTCTTTTTGTTACAGGCGGTGAAATTCTGCAAATCGGGCATTGCATGTTTAAAGAAACGATAAAAATGAAAACTTTTTTCACAGTCTGCTGCGTATGTCTATAATAATTTTTTCTTAGTTCAAGAAAATAAAATTAAATGGCTGTTGGTTGAACGCTTTGCGAGCACTATTCTGCCTTTGTTCTAAGTCAAATCTCTGCTGTTGGAACATTGATGTAGCAGAGCTCATTCTGGTCGCTAGTGATTTGCAAGGCCTACCAAATGCTTTTCGCCAACATCATGATGGCATCGAAGGTTAAAAAAAGGAGTTTTCTTCTGAGCTCCACTATTAGCCTCAAGTGGTTTCTGAAATATTGATGTGCCCCCTGATTTCCACATCTGTAACGCGAAAACATTTGTTCCACTTCAGAGGCAACAAATTCACCTTACCAAAGCCCAAAGTTTTTTGCTGAGACACTAGCTCAATAAATATCAAAAGCTCAACAGCAATAATGCGGTTGACCTTCTGTTTTCGGTGCGCCGACACGAGAATTTCAGCACACATTGTATGGCTGCATAAGATAACCTCGCCAGAGAGCCAAAACTTAGCCTCAACGCTTTCAGAGCACATCCCCTGCTTCACATGAGGAAATGTTGATAGTTAATCATGCCTGCTTGGGATGCACGAGCCATGTGAGCAACTAACGGTTCTGCTCCTTTTCTAAAATTCTGCGCGCAATAATGCTTATTGTGAGCACTTTTTGCGCTTTCGTCGTCGTCACCTCTCTGGCTGCGACTTCATCCTCTTTCCATGCACTGTACATTCCCATCGTCATCGCTTGGTGCTGTTCGCTGGGAGCACGTCTTTGCCAGCGGGCTGGAATAAACGTCTCCCGTGAAGTCTTCCCTTACACGTGGTGGCGGTGCTCCTTGGATCCCCGTATCCTCTTTCCTCGCTTCTCGCTGGAGCTGCGTTCCGGTCGTCGCTTGTGTACTCTCGCCGTCATGCCTCAAGAGGAGAACGCCGACGGCCCGGGTTCCTCCCGCTCTCCCTCTGCTGCCCCCGCAACTTGGACCGTGAGCAGCCATCAACGCGACCCCCAGATGTTTGCCGGCCTCCGCGGCGCCGACGTGGATGGCTGGCTTGACCACTACGACCGCGTGAGTTCGTTCAACCGCTGGGACGATTCCCTTAAACTCCTGAATGTGTCTTTTTATTTAACTGAGGTTGCACGGACATGGCTCCTAAATCTTGAGACAGATACACCCGACTGGACAAGTTTCAAGCAGCAGTTGTGACAGATTTTTGACTCTCCGGCTGTTCGATCGGAAGTCGCTAAGAAGAAGCTTGCTGACCGCATCCAGCGCCCTGCCGAGTCGTACACTTCATATATTGAGGATGTACTTGCTCTCTGCCGCCGTGTAAATGACACCATGGCCGAAGCTGACCGTGTTCGCCACGTCCTGAAGGGTATCGGCTCTCTGGCGTTCAATGCCCTTGCCGTCCAAAACCCTACTACCGTCGATGCTATCATCGCGACCTGTGAACGCCTCGATCGGCTGCAATCTATCCGTTTACAACCTGACCCGGATGCCTCCTTTTTGCCGGCCGACTCCGACCTGCGTGCCCTCATTCGTGCGCTCATTCGTGAGGAGCTTCTCGCTCACGGTTCTCCGTGCCTCACCGTACCTGCGCCTTCTGCTCCGTCCTCTACTGGTGCTGGCCTTCGCAGTGTCATCAAAAATGAGTTGGCCTCAGTAGCCTGCTCTCTGGCACCAGACACCCCTACTCTTCGCCCTCCACCCACGTACGCTCAGGTCGCTACCATGCCACCTGTCTTTGGTCCGCCTTCAACGCCAGCGCCGCCCCGCGACCATGTCACCGCTTTAGCACATCTAGCCTCAACGCCAGCGTTCTCCTCGCCCAGGCGCCCCCGCCGCTAGATTTGTTTTTATTGCGGATTCCGGGGCCATATTTCCCGCTTCTGTCGCCGGCGCCTTCAAGACGAACGTCGCGGGTATGCGGCCTTCGAAAGCGGCTACTCTACTTGTGCGCCCTCTCCTCAACGCCATGCCTTCCCTGACTCTTTGGGACCTTCTTCTTCACCTCCCCCACCTCTGCTCGCCCTCGTGGTTATCGGCCCACCAGAGCTCGAGCCCCTTCGCCGTTCCGCCGCTCTTCTCCGCTTCCGCCGGCTTCTGCGGCGCCTGACCTGCGCTCGGAAAACTAGCTGCTGCAATTTTTGAAGGAAAAGCTGCATGGTTTAGAAGAACTTTTTGTTGGGCTAGATGGTGCCTCTGTCTTGTGTTCGTCTTGGTCGCGCTACAGTTCTTTTGTTGCAAAAGCTGCATGCTTCGGACACCGACAAATACCTCCGGAGCGCCCGTCTAATAAGGTTTCAATGTGGGTTGAAGGTTTACAGATAGAGGCATTGATTGACACGGGTGCTGCAGTTTCTGTTATTCACGCAGACTTCTGTTCTCGCTTAAGGAAGGCGAAAACGCCGTACGATGGGCCTTCCCTGCGTGGCGCTAACGACGTCATCATTCGCCCATCCGCTATGTGCACTGTTCGGGTTTATATTGACGGTGTCCGTCACCACGTACAATTTGCTGTGCTTTCTCCGTGCACTCACCTTATCATTTTTGGTTGGGATTTCTTGTCTTCTGTCAGTGCTTTTATTTCATGCCGTGACCGCATCGTGCACATGACCGAGAGCGACCCATCATCTGAAGTCCTCGAGACCTGTCATCGCCTCATTGTCGCTGCTGATACGGTTTTGCCCGCTGGGGGTCAAGATCTTGTACGACTTCTGATTCCATCGTCCATGGGGATGTCTTCATCACGCCTTCTGCTCGCCATCTGATCAGGGGCCTTGCCTTGCTGCCTAGCCTGATTCGGTTTGAAAATGGGTCAGCCGTCGTCGCTGCCTTGAACACGTCTCGTGAACCGCTAGTATTACCCAAAGGCACTTCTTTTTCCTGCACATTGGACATGCACCCGGTTTCCCTCGTCGTGCTTACCGCACCCTCCTCCTCGTCTCCTCCCTCCGCGGATGTTTCTCTCTCCGTCCTCTCTGCCACCATCAATCCAGATCTCCCAGCGTCGCAACGGCAAGAGTTACTAGACTTGCTTCTCAAGCACCAGGGATCTTTTGATGTGGCTTCCTCTACCCTGGGCAAGACATCTGTGGCTGAGCACCGCATCGTGACCGAGGGTACCTCGGTTGTTCGCCGCCGACCGTACCGCGTTTCCTTATCTGAACGCAAAGTCGTCGAGGACAATGTGAGTGATATGCTCCGCCGAGACATTATTCGCCCTTCCGCCAGTCCTTGGTCATCACCGGTGGGTCTGGTGAAGAAGGATGGGTCAGTGCGCTTTTCTGTTGATTACCGTGCCCTCAACAAAATAACTCGTAAAGACGTTTACCCTATGCCCCGAATTGATGACTCCCACGACTCTCTTCAAGGAGCTGAATACTTTTCGACCCTAGATCTCCGTTCAGGTTATTGGCAGATCCCCATGCATGAAGCCGACAAGGAAAAAACCGCATTCGCTACTCCTGACGGCCTTTACGAATTTAATGTTATGCCTTCCGGACTGTGTAACGCTCCTGCTACTTTTGAACGCATGATTGATACAGTCCTTCGCGGCCTGAAATGGAAAACCTGCTTATGCTATCTGGACGATATTTTTATCTTCTCTTCGACTTTTTGCGAACACTTAGGCCGCCTCAATAAACTGCTCACTTGCCTCGCTTCTGCTGGCCTTCAATTAAATACGAAAAATGGCCATTTCGCCAGGAAGGAAATTTTAGGCCACCATTTTTAGGCCACCATTTTAGGCCACCACAATTTTAGGCCACCTCGTCAGCCGCGACGGCATTCGACCCGACCCTGACAAGCTTGCCGCTGTCCTGAACTTTGCCCGTCCCCAGCACACTAAAGAACTGCGTAGTTTCCTCGGTCTTTCCTCTTATTTTCGGCGCTTTATACGAAATTTTGCGACCATTGCCGCGGCATTGCATCAGCTCCTCACTGCTCACAGTGCTTTCGTTTGGACTGAGCAATGCGAAAGTGCTTTGCAAGCCTTAAAGCAAGCTCTCACCTCCGACCCTGTCTTTGGCCATTTCGACGATGCTGCTCCAACCATTCTACACACTGACGCTAGCGGCCACGGCCTTGGTGCTGTTGTTCTGCAGCGTGATACTACTTCTCACGAAAGCGTTATTGCGTTCGCCAGCCGCACTCTGACCCATGCCGAACGTAACTACACTATCACTGAGCAGGAATGTCTTGCCGTCGTTTGGGCAGTGCATTATATTCGCCCGTACCTTTACGGTCGCCACTTCACGGTCGTCACAGACCATCACGCTTTATGCTGGTTGTCTAGCCTGAAAAACTTGACTGGCTGCCTTGGCCGCTGGGTTCTTCGTCTCCAAGAATACCGTTTTGACGTCACCTACAAGTCCGGTCGAACACACCGAGACGCCGATGATCTTTCTCGTTGCCCTATTCTGGACTCTTCGTGTCTGTCTTCAACTCCACCTTCCACATCTCACAGCGCCTCCTCATCGTCGCAAGCTCTTCAGCACCTCGCCGCACTCCCCTGAGTCGCATCTGACGATTTAAACGATCTTGCATCGAACCAACGCAACGATGCGTATTGCCGCTCCCAAATCGACCGTCTCACGGAAGCTTCCTACCCTCCTACCGCTTGTTTGCGTCGGCAGCTTGGGCAGTTCAAACTCGAAAATGATGTGCTCTGCCGCTACGTTTACTGCCCTGACGGCACCCGCTGGGTTCCCGTGGTGCAACGTACACTTCGCTCCCGTATTTTGGAGGCCCTCCACGATGACGCGACAGCCGGTCACTTAGGTTTTCACAAAACGTAGGACCGCGTCAAGAGCCGTTTCTTCTGGCCTGGCCTTTCCTCCAGCGTCGCTAAATACGTCGCATCTTGCCCGCTCTGCCAGCGCCGAAAACGGGTGACTTCACCTGCCGCTGGACATCTGCAGCCTCTACCATGCCCCGCCACGCCGTTCGCCGTCGTCGTCATCGACTTGTATGGCCCGCTTCCTCGCACTACACGAGGTAATCGATGGATAGTCACTGCCATCGACCATCTAACACGCTACGCCGAGACCGCAGCCTTGCCTGATGGCTCGGCGCCCGAAGTTGCCTCCTCCTTTCTCCAATCCATCGTGCTCCGCCATGGCGCCCCTCAGGTGCTTCTCAGTGACCGTAGCCGGATGTTCCTTTCGACCGTTGGTGCCGAGGTTCTGCAAGCTTCTTTTACACTTCACAAGACGACGTCCAGCTACCATCCCCAGACCAATGGTCTTACAGAGCGGTTCCATCGCACCCACTCAGATATGATTGCTATGTACGTCGAACCTGACCACGGTAATTGGGACACAGTCCTTCCTTTCGTCACATTTGCCTACGATTCCGCGTTTCAACGAACAACTGGTTACTCCCCATTTTTCCTCGTGTACTGCCGTTCTCCCACTACCCTTCTCGACGCCTCTTTCTTCTCGACGCCTGCGAGCTCCTCACCGTCTCTCCCCGAACAATTTCTCTCCCGCGTGGCCCGATGTCACCACCTTGCTCGCCTAAACACTCACGCCTGCCAGGAGGATCGCAAGAGTCACTATGACATGACGCACCGCATTGCGTCGTTAAACCCTGGAGACGAAGTCTTGCTTTCTACCCCTCTGCGGACGCCTGGTCTTTGTGATAAGTTTCAGCCTCGTTTCATTTGTCCGTACTTGGTGCTCAACCAAACTTCACCAGTGAACTACCGCGTCACCCCTGTTGATCCTCCCCCGGACCGCCGCTACCGCGGGACTGAAATTGTCCACGTTTCCCGCTTGATGCCTTTCATTCGGCGCTTTGCATCGGACTAATCGCGGCTAGGCTGGCCGATTCTGACCGCGCGGGTAGTTAGTGTCAGCACTTTATGCGCTTTCGTCTTCGTCGCCTCTCTGGCTGCGACTTCATCCTCTTTTCATGCACATCCTCTTTTCATGCACTGTACATTCCCATCGTCATCGCTTGGTGCTGTTCGCTGGGAGCACGTCTTTGCCAGCGGGCTGGAATAAACGTCTCCCTTGAAGTCTTCCCTTACATTATTCTTTAACAGTAAACCGGGGAGCAAACACACCACACCATTTAGAGGAAGTGTTGACAAAAAGTTTCGTTTGGGAATTTAAATCTCTGGATCATGCACAACATGCAGCATAGCTGTAGTTTTAGGACTTACACGCACCAATCTTTCGAGAAAGCCTTAAGCAGGTAGCAATTTAGCGGCTCAAGAGGGTTCCACTTTCGTTGAGACAAGAAGCGCTACCCCAATGTACGCGAAGTTTATTCTACCTTTCGAAAACCAGTTTAGCCGTTCACTTCCTTTTACCCAATGCACGTGAATATTGAAAAGCTTATGAAAATTGAGTATTATGAATAAACAACGAAATGTTACTGCAGGAAATTTTCAAAAAAGAAAGCTGTCGGGGAAACAAATGCTGGAGAATCACGGGTGTTCTAAGAATAACTATCTTGATTAAGGAATGCCATATAACAAAATTCTCAACTTTTTCTTGTACCATTTTAATATATAAAAGTAAAAATCTGTCTGTTAGAACGGCGGCGCATAGAGTGCTTCAAGTCGTCGCACAGGAAGGAACAGTTACTAAATGCAAAATTCAGTTCATGGATGATGTAAAGATATATCCTGACTTGACAATTTTAGTGTTGGACAGTGCATTTATGGCAATGAGAAAGCGAAGGAAAAGTTCTGGTACTCAATGCGTAGCTGCTGCGTAGACAGTTTCTTTTAATATTTGGCGGAAATAATAGCGAACTAGAAAGTCAAATGGAATCATGGCAAGAAACAGCTTTTGTGGGAGGGTCTTGTTTCTGCAAAAAGTGTACTGTTCCAAAAGAAGTGACGTCAACATTAAAAAAATAAGACTAAAACTAGATTTCATAGTAGGCAGTCAGGTTACAACGAGTAATGCGTTCTTTTGTTTGCCAAGCGGCAGGTCAATAGCCCGTTGTGACAAATGGCCAAAGTGAACCCACGAAATAGAGCATGCACTCACGGGTCGTCAAGGTTGAAGAATCCAGCAATAGACCTCTGCGTGAAGTCGTACCTCCTAACGTTTCCGGCAGGAGCCACGTTCGCGAATTGGAACACGTTATGATTTGGTCCACCACGCAGGCCGAACCGATTGTATCCCAAGCCGGTGGCGTATCCGTAACCGCCACCAGTGGGGTAGATTGCACCAGGTGCAGGGTAAGGGTAGCCTTGGACGCCCACTCCATATGCTGTGCCTGGAACATAGCTTAGACCGGTTGCGTAGCCGTTGTAGGCTCGTCTTGGTTGCTGTAGCCGGGCCCTTTGTAGCGCAGTTAGGCCAGATCCAGGCCCAAGCCGAGCCGCCTGCACGAGCAGTGAGCTTCTCGCCGAGAGCTCGGCGAAGCCGGTCAGGGTTGCGACCATTACAACTGTGAATCGCATTGTCTCGTCTGGAATAAAACGGTAATGTTTAACAAGACTCAAAGCGGTGAAGGGCGCCAAGACTACCATGTAATATTTACAAATAACCCTAACAGTAGGTAAGAACAGAGAACTCTTCACTACTAGAGATCAATGTAGAGCTTTTATAACGCCGTGGGGTGTGAACAATTGACTTGGAGGCGGTATGCTCGTGTACAGCACTTCAAAGCGGTCTTATCAATCACTGAACCTCCACAGTGTGGTGAATTGCAGGTTGTAGAAGCGCTGCCACAGATGCTGGTCTTGTACGGCTTTTATACTCTGTGCTGTCAAATATCCCTATACCACCTACCCTGACAAATCAAACACATATTTGACCAATCCACGCGCTACTCAGACACCATACTACCTCTGACACAAATTCCAACCCCTCCAAGCACTAACTCTATTATCGGGAGAGTTGGGCTGCTTCTCCTACTGCACTACGACCTAAATTGTGGCCTATGCTGGTTTCCTACTTCCCACGCGTGTCAGGTGAAAACCTTACTGCACTGAGCTCCAGCTTCAACACACCGACTTTATACAGCACCCGGACTTGGGTTGCGCTGTACAGTTTTTTTTTACCTCCAACCCTCTCTGTCCCTCCTTGGGAGCGCTTACTAGTGCACAGGTAGTACCTAGTCTACGTATAGCGCATTAAAATCTTATTATCTTCTTTACATTTTCGCGCTGCTTTTGAGGCGATGCATCGTAGCACTTTAGTGCGCGGAAAGGCATGAAGGCATGAGCCATGCGTGTTGGTCTGGCGCTATCCGTTTTCCGTGTGCACGTCACTTCAAGTACATTCACATAATAATAATAATTGTTTTTTTTTTTGGCGGAAAGGAAATGGCGCAGTATCTGTCTCATATATCTTTGGACACCTGAACCGCGCCGTAAGGGAAGGGAAAAAGGAGGGAGTGAAAGAAGAAAGGAAGAATAGGTGCCGTAGTGGAGGGCTCCGGAATAATTTCGACCACCTGGGGATCTTTAACGTGCACTGACGTGCAGCCGCCGCGGTCGGGTTCGAACCCAGGAACTCCGGATCAGTAGTCGAGCGCCCTAGCCACTGAGCCACCGCGGCGGGGCTACATTCACATGCAGTAAACGTGTTGTACCCAAACGATGGTTTCAGCTTTCGGTCCAGGCCACAGCGGTTGCAGTTCCTAAAAAAAAAGGGGGGGGGGGGGTGTTTGCAGGGTTTTTCACCTCTTGAGCCAGGAGTACCCAAGGTCGCACATTTTCACCTTGCCCCTTTCGGGAGCACAACGCAGCGTGAAAGATGGAAGTAAAAGAATATACAAAGGACGAAACAGAAGAGAGAAGAAGCAGTTTTTTTTGCCCTCCGTAGTTTGGTTGGCTTGCCTTGCCGTGAATTATAAACGGGTCATTAAGCATTTGTGATGCTACTTGCGTACTGATTACACCCCGGCTCATCGTTGTAATTTGTGCCGAGTCTTGAGCTTTATTTATATGGCGGCATCGCCATATAATTACGAGCTTTTTCCTGTTGATTCCAAGGTCGCGGGATTCAATTCTGGCCTCTAGAGTTGGCCGAATTTCGGTTGAGGCGAAATGAACAAACGCCTGTGTGCTGCCCGATGTAGGCCCACACCAAAGAGCCCCCTCAAGAAGTCGAAAGTAATCCGGAGCGCCCTACTACTGCGTCCCTCCTAGCCCATGTTCCCCTAAGAACGTTAAACCCCACGTACCAAACACCTACGCCAATAACTTGTGTAGCCCTTGAAATTAGGGGCCAATAAGAGTGCGATGAGTGCTGCTAGGAGTCTTGTATCTGATACGTAAAAAAAAGAAGGGGCGTTTGCAGACTGCCTCATGTTGCCGCTGATCTCATGCACTGAGCCAAAAATTCTGAAAAACCAAGTGTTCTAAGATTGCACTCAGGTGTGCGAGATCTTAATTGATGTTTCTTATTCTGTCAGCTTAGTATTCTAGCAGGAGATCAAGTGCGCTGCTGTTTTTAGCAGAAAAGAACCTCCTGATGGCGAATGGAATCGCTCTGTAACGACGCTGCTATCGGCATCTGCAGAGCCAACGAAGTTGAAGCCTAGAGAGCGAGCTCGAACGCACGTGGATCTCAATTTTTTCAGCTAGCAGTCAAGCAGCAGCGTCGACAGCCCGCTCCGCCGGTTCACCAGCCGCGGCTACTGGGCCTCATTCAATAAATCTGGGCACCGTTCCACAAGTCCTTTGTGCTAAGGCAGCACGTTCACAGTCATTTATTGGGTCTTCTAGGCAGGGGGCAAGCTTTACGTTACCAGACTGTATGTTTCGCACTCGCTGTGTACAACTCTCAGGGGTCTATAATATTGAAGTGGGCGCAAATTGAATTTATGGAGCGCAAACACAGTACTTCAGCTTTATACGACTTGACTGTGACTAGATATGCGGATTTCCTTCGCTTAGGTCCGCGGCGGCTGCTTTTTTATGGAGGAAAAACGTTAAGGCGCCCGTGTGCTGTGCGATGTCAGTGCACGTTAAAGATCCCCAGGTGGTCGAAATTATTCCGGAGCCCTCCACTACGACGCCTCTCTCTTCCTTTCTCCTTTCACTCCCTCCTTTACCCTTCCCTTACGGCGCGGTTCAGGTGTCCAACGATATATTAGACAGATACTGCGCCATTTTCTTTCCCCAAAAAACCAATTATTATTATTATTATTATTAATATTATTATTATTATTATTCGCTTAGGCAACCGTTCAGGTCAGGTTGGAAATTTATGGCGTGTAGCTCAAGAAAGATGTGAAAAAAAAAAATTCTTTCAGGTATTGGATACTGAATGTGAAAAATACAGCCGGCGACAAACTTAGGGTGTAGCAACCAGTAGAGGTTCCTTCCTCACACTGAGGTGGAAAGACAAGCTTTTGAAATGTAAGGTGGATGTTAGCGACGTCGTCGTTTGCCACAGTTTTCGCATTTAAACTTCGGTCACTATTTTAGTCCGACTCATTAAAATGTAGGAATTCATACCAGTTTCGAATTGTCGTATACTGTTCGAATTGCTCAGTGACTGCATTTTTTTCGTTTAAAAGTGTACAGACTGCTTCCTCCCTGGAGACGAAAAAAAAAACTTCAACAAAACTAATTCGTACTTACTCTGCGCTTCACCTAAGGTCAATTTTTGCAGGGGAAGACTTAATATGTAAATTTGGCACAAAACCAGCGCTTTTATAAAAACGACATCTCATTGGCTTTCGGGAGGCAGTATGAAATACGGCTGGAGTTTTTCGGCACGAAGATGCGCCCACTGCTTGTTCACCTTTCAGACTTCGACTATATCCCCAGCTTGCCTCTAAATCATCCTGCACGTTGGGAGTTCATATCCATCATAGCCCTGAACACACTTTTCTTCGGGGATGCGGAGTGTTTGCACATAGGCGTCAGTTCTGGTGCTTTTTCTCATTTTTCTGCTCGTACTACGCGACTCGCCGCTACGCCGCGATGGCCCCATGGAACCGTTCTAGTGAAACAAGGTCACGTACATTAAAACGATAGAGTGCAGAGCTGACCTGGTTTAGCCGGCCGATGTGCGAGTCTGAAACGAATCTCCAAAACTCCTGCGACAGGATATTTGCAAGCCAAACACGTCTAAAGGTAGGTGCTTATTCGTTGCTTCGAGTTTTCCTAATTTATAAATACGTGGACTAATAGTGCTGGAAGCTAGGATCCTCTTCGCGTAGTCGAATAACAAATTGAAAGTTAATGGCCAGAAACAAGCGGAAACAAAGTTATGGGCCCACCTGAGCATTTACAATCGATTTTTCTTGTCTGGCAAAAAGAGTCCTGAAATTGGTAACATATGAAAGCGATTAGTGACGCGCCAGTTTATGCTAATGTCCCACCACCACCACCGTCTGATGTTCATTTTATATATCACAACGATGCTATTATTGTGCATAGATTTCTGGTTAACGTTTTGCGAAAGCGGCACTTGGATTACTTGAGCAAAAGTCCTTGGCGTCCTGAAAGATTTCGATGCGAATTACACAAGCTGTGATTCAAATTGAGCTGGGTACTCAGTGGCATAGGTAGGCGCAGTGTTTTTACGTCATTGCAGCCTCCCCAATTGCAGCAACCTTTCCTTCAGAAGCCGCCGCGGTGGCTGAGTGGTTACGGTGCTCGGCTGCTGGCCCGAAAGACGCGGGTTCGATCCCGGCCGCGGCGGTCGAATTTGGATGGAGGCGAAATTCTAGAGGCCCGTGTACTGTGCGATGTCAGTGCACGTTAAAGAACCCCAAGTGGTAGAAATTTCCGGAGCCCTTCACTACGGCGTCTGTCATAGCCTGAGTCGCATTGGGACGTTAAAACCCCCATAAACCAAAAACCTTTCCTTCAGTAGTGCATGTCTCTTCTCGTTCACACCTCCCCTCCCCCTTCTGCTCTATAATTCTCTCTGTCACTGGCTACGTATGGAGAGAGGGCTTGCGACGTGACGTAAAAGTAGTGTTGAAAGCGAGGTTGGTATGATTGCTGGGAGGAAAACTGAAACAATGTCGCAGAGGTCTTGAAAAAATTTCAGCTTCTCACAGACTAGGAAATTAGTATGCACAGATAAATCCAGTATTCTTGATTACATGTACGCATAATATTCGAATTCGAAAGCAGTAGTTTTAAAATTTGCGAATTCTGTTTTTGATAGCAGCTTCAATGAGGCCTTAAAAATTTTGAAATTTCAAGACATTTATGAAACGCAAAAAAGAAAAATAACAATAGTGTCTTTTTATGTTTGTATTACTAATGCGAATATTGAATGCAGAATACCTTAAACACAATATTCTATGCCTGGCGAAGCAATATTTAGGCTACCAAGTGGCATGCTTTGTTCGAAGTATAAAATAAAGTTTTAAGAGCGCTCTGTTTTCTAAGCTAGCCCTGTTTGTTGTGATTTGAGGCCCTCTGTTATTTCAAGCAAACTTCGGCGCATACCTGCAATGTTAAGCATTTAACTTCTAATTTCGCAATATATTAATATTTTAAAAGTATAAAACAATGTCAAGCCGCGAAACACCACTGATATCGTACCATAACGTTTTCTCTCTCAGGAACTGAAGCCCAATAAATATTAATTCTTCAACGTATTTAATCAAACATCCACATCGGTCCTTAGTACCTGTCCTACAATGCTCTAAGGTGCTTAATGCTTAGAGCTCGTCTTGCTGGTTCCTCAGTGCACAGCGACGTTTTGCATCAGCAGTCAAAAACAATGACGCCTGACCATTTCAGTGCACAAGAGAGTGCAAACAATGACGGTATTCAAGATATCACCACAACAAACGATGCTGTTCATCTGAAGTACTTATTTGTTCTTCTAGCGCTTGCAGTGAAAATCCCCGTGTTGAAAATTAGATTAGTCAAGAACCAGGAACGCCTTTACAAAGAAAAGTATAAAACTAAATGCATCTGTGACAGCGCAATTCCTGTTTAATGGGGGCTTATGCTTGCTAATTAATTCATACAAGACGATAGAAAATAAAATCATGAGAAGGCGTGTGGTGTTTATAAAGCAGCACATTGAATAGGAGAGACGACGTAGCCAAAGGCCCCAGAATAATTTTGACCTCCTGGGGCTCTGTAACGTGCACTGACTATTTTGCAAGCAAATGGGCATTTTCTCAGTTCGCCTCCATCGAAATGTGGCCCCTACGGCCAGAATCTGATCATTTGCCTTTAGGCTCAGCGGCTAAACACCACAGCTCTTAAGCATCCCGATGGAAAAAAAAACAACACGTATACTTAAAAATTAGGAATGGACGAATTTGGATTCGTTTGTCCCATCAAAAAGCGTTCGCTAACGCTTAATACATTGTGGCATTGAACATCTTTCGAGGCTTCATCATATAGGATTGCCCGCTACTCCACTTCAACCGGAATTCCTTCGTGTAGATTCCAGAAATTTTACAACTTGAACAAGCAATTTTTCCAAATTTCTATATTTTAAGCCTTTCCTCTATTAAAATCGAAAGCAGAGCCTGAATGATTATGGCGCTGTAATAAAGCATGCCAGCACACAGCAACTGGTTTAAGGAATATTAATTGCAAGCCCTCTAAGCCCTCTCGTGGAAATCAGGGAATTATTTTTATTATTGTGTAACAATAAATATGACGTATTAAGTTGTTATAGAGAAAGCGCGTTCCCTTCATATTACTTATTCGAACAAAGCTTCCGGTGGACTTCTAGTTTTATTGGGTTTCTTATTGATTGCCTATTTTATTGAGTTGCTTATTAATTGGGTTGCTTATTGCTTATTACACAGTGAGAGCTGTTTACTACCACCTGAACAAGGCTGACGTTATTCGCTCTATACTCGCCAAAAATAATATCTGTCCAGAAGACTCGACGTCATAATGCATTTAGTTTCCTGTAGAGAATAGTTAGCGCTTCTACTTAGGTTAATTCTTCAACACTACATCGACTTCTACAACGGGACATCTAATCGACTGCGTTTTCTTGTCTATCTCAACCTCCATGCCGAGACAGACATATTCGCTTAAAAGGTGTTTCGTGAATTGTTCGTAAAACCTTTTTGTGGTGTGTTGCTTCGCCATCTTTTACCGTTTTTTTTATTGATGCGCAAACGTGGGTGATTCAGTTCATTAGTTTCCTTTGCTTGAAACTGTGCCTTCAGCCTTGGTGAGGTGGAGCTGCCTTTTAATAAAAATAACATTATATGGCTTCACTGTTATTTCCTCCTTTTAGGACGGCGAGGTGATTTGCAGGCAACAGCACCAGGATGACGAGCGTCTTCCTCTTCGTCCCCAACCTGATCGGATACCTCCGCATGGCCATCGTCGCCTACGACTGGCTCGTGGTAACCGACGACCGTTTGTTCGCGTTGCTCTTCCTCCTCTCCATACTGCTGGACGGGGTGGACGGCTGGACTGCCCGCCTTCTGGGCCAGGCCTCAGCCTTCGGCACGCTCCTGGACGTCAGCATCGACCTGGGCGCCCGAGCCATGCTCTGGAGCCTCGTGTGGCCCCGCTTCGGGGGATTCATATCATCCGTCGAGTGGCTGGGACTCTTGTGCAACTACCGCGAAGCCGGCACGGACTGGAAGCGAGACGCGTGCCACCACCCGCGCTGGATCCGCGTGATTTTCGCCAACGGGTTCAAGAACCCGTGGGGAGCTGTGCTCGTCACCGGGACTCATTTTCTCCCCTTGGCGATATTTGTCTACGAACGCGGGATTTGGACCGGCTGCTGCGTCCCGTATGTGATCGCCTTCTTGTGGTTTGGCAAAGGAATTTGCTTCATGACTGAGGGCTATTTCGTGTGGTACCACGTAAAAAAATTGAACGCTTCTTGAACTGCGGGGCTTTAACTGCTTGTTCGTCAATACGGCAACGAAACCATAGCCGAGCTCATCTGGGTATTGCAGACGGGCGCAGCAGGAAGTAGAACAGAGGTTCGTTGAAACCGTTTCACGTAACGAGAAACGCACTGTTCTTATCGTTTCCTTATAGAGCGCTGCTACGAAGGAGCCAAGAATTTTATTTTTTTGATCGAGTAGTTATTTTTATTAAAGTGTTCCTGCGCTCGCTTCTAGTGCGGGAAGTGAATTTCAATAATGTAGCAGGAAGTTGAGATTAACTGTGCGCTATCTGTAAGGTTTACTCCTCGATATCCTATCTCAAAGACTTGCTCAGATGGCGTGTAACTTTTGCACATTTTGGGCTTCCCACTCTGTCACGTCCAGAAAGCGGACATTTAAAAAAGAAGGAAAAGTTCAGAGGCAGATTCAGAAAAAGGGATGAATTTATTAGTGAATATGAATGCTATTATATAACAAAGGTTTGTTTTCCTATGCATTCGATTTTATTATATCTTCTTCTGGGCAAAAACGCACGATATCAAAGGCTTGGAGGATGCATAGTGAATGACGACCACCGTGCCTTCACCGAACGGCAGAAAGGAAGACATTGATAAGTATGTTGAAAAAAGACTATTAGTACATTGAATTCTTGAAGAACTGTCGTTGCTAGTATGCCTGACTACTGTTGGAGCTAATGCTCGTCTTTGGAAGAGCGAAAGCGTCTTATTTATGTTCTCATATGCGTTGTACTGCTGGGCAACCAACTCTGCCAGCAGCATGCTCTGGACATATCACGGGGATAGTGATTAGTACTTAGTACACTAGGACTTACTAGGCTCTAAATGTTTCTGCATATCAAGGTATCTACCAGATGTCTAAGTGCAGGAGTGTAGTGTCGTTATGGGGCTGATTTAAACGAGGAAATAACGCTTATTTTTTCTACTGCTCTGGTTCTCTTCCTTGCAATAAGGGAGTAATTACTCCTATGCATCCAGCCAAGCGGAGTCATACGGCTGGGTGGATGCCAATGAATAATTACTTCCTTATTACAAATCCACTCCACCTTGGGGGATTCCTCTAAAACAGTTGACCGCCTTCCTTGTACTCAAATTTTTGGCATCGCTAATCGCTTCGTGCCACCAAGAACGCTTCTTTCGTTTATTTTATAATTAATCGATTCAATTTCTGAACTTACCATTTATTCATATGCTTAGCTTGCGAATAAGAGAACGATGCGCCTTGATGCCGTCGAATTTCCATCGCATATATATATACAGAAAAGCCTAATAAAGAATACGTAACGAAGGCTACAAGAATGAGGAATGATGGTCACTTCTTTATTGGAGTTCTCTGAAAGCTTACATAAAACGCACACATTTTGCTCAAAACTTATACACGTCCAGGCCATGCCGCTGGTTCTTTAGACACGCATATGCTCTGTACAGAAGAACACTCGGTTATTTGGTTCCAACAAAAAAAGACTAGAGTTTTAAACGTAACATCGAACTGCTGTAAAATGATTGAGTAAAAACACAACTTTTGTAGGCCCTAGAGCCACTTTTTTTCTTTTCTGCATTGGTGTGCAAGCTCTTAAAACGCAGACGCTCTTCTCAAGATATTGAGCCATATTTCTCTCTTTCTGTATAAGGCAACTTAAAGTTTTATGTTCTCAAAACATTCGCCAATTTCTATTTAAAAAGAAAGCCTACAGTGAGTAGGAATTAGCATAAGAGTTCTCTGAGTGTGGTCATTTTGTTCTCCGAAAAATCACATGGTTTTTTGGAATGCACTATCCTCCGCAGAAATTCAGCACTTGAAATAATTCTTCATTTTACAACAGTGATATTCTCTAGGCGAGATTGGGGAAAAGGGCTACGATCGAGGGTAAATGTCTTTTGCATATTTTTATGCATAGGGTGCTCAATAAAATGCTTTCCGAGAGCACCATAACTGCGACATAACAAGCCATTTCTTCGCTCTATATAGGTAGTGAAAACGAGAGTGCCTGTTAAAATGTGCAAATATCAGCGAAAGCAGGATCTCTTTTCAAAGCGGTGACTTTTATTAAACGTTAAATCTTGCGAACAGAACTTAAATCTTTCAGTACAGGAAGGAGAAACGCTGTCACTATGCACAAACGGAATTTGAGATATGTATAATGCCATCCACCCAAATAATATGGCAACAGAGGCGTCCTGCATTCGCCGATCTCCATGCCTTTGGTTGAAGTGCTCGAACCGCCTGATGTTGCAGTGCCACATCTGTGGGATTAAACCGCTAACACATGTACTTGACAATGAACGATGAAGCGCTCTTTGACTTCAAGAAACGCTGAAAAAAAAGGCAGCTTTAAATCCTTTTAATGCACGTACAGAGTTTGTTTAAATGTGTTAATAATAAATGTGTCTGGTGTCTCCTAGAGAAACTGCATGGGCACGCGATGCCAGTTTGAAAACGATACTTTGCCTCGCAATACAGACTTCGCTGCAAGTCACAGCAACTTAACGAATTGCTGCGAGCCTGCACATGGGCAAGAGTTCGAGGCAGTAAACATCGCTGTTCTTCATTATCTTAGTAGCTGGTAGCGCCTCATCCGTGGTGATGCTTCAACCTGCGAGGACAAGAATGCAACACAGAGTTAATTAAAAGTATGCAAAAAGCTAGAAATAAAAGATGTTTTAGTGCAGGCTCAGAAAATGATTACTCAATACGTCGAGAAATGAAAAGAAGCGCATGAAAAGGCTTAGGGCAAAGTATGCACACAAAAAAAAAAAACAAGAAAAGGGACACTTAAGGTCCCCGTTTAAGGGGCTCTGAAAAGGGCTCTCAATAAAGGTACTGCATTACAGGGTTGTTCAAAGATTCCGCTTCACGAAGATCCTCCAGCAAGAATTTTTTAACGCATATTGTAAAGGCTGAGTTAAGTGGAGTCAAAATTTGAATTTCAGCGTCTTCGCGCCTTTCCCTCTACTCTCGTCATTTTTTTTTTTACTCTCAAAGGTTCGTGCTCCTCCGCCGGCTGCCGACGTGAGCGGGAATTCCCCGAGGGGGCGGGATGGTTGCTACTTCCTGACCCGCTGGAGCGGTTGACTGGCCAAACCCATGGTAGCTGCGTGAGGTCCTAAAGACTGTAATCAATAGCCATCTCTCAACAGAATTACGCAGGTTCGGGCGACGGAGGACTGCGCAAGCGTGAAAAAGTTGTCAGAAAGCACTCGCCAACTTTCGCGCGTGATTGTAGGTTCTCTGCTTCGTGTAGAAGTGCATTGTTTGGCTGGGGTGTTCCTGAGGAGAGAATGTAGTGCATTCAGCGCGATTGTGTACCCAGTCCAGATGTTTCAGAGCCCCTTTAAGAGTATGATCCAAAGTGTTGATCGCTTGATGCTCGTTAATGCGGAATTCGTAATTCTATACATTACATTCGTAGATCACTGGAAGTCCTCATACCACTTCTGGCGCAGTGGTGAAGCAGTCAAGCGATAAGCCACTGCTCTGCACGGGCAGTTTTTGCGAGACACACGTTGCTCTTCCCGAGCAACGTCACGAGAACAGTCGTTAATTTATGTGCCATTAGCCAAGCTGTTTAGTTTGTGCGCAATCTCATGGGCAGGTTGTGACGACGCCACAAGGTCGCGTGGCCAATATGGCATACCAATGTTACCGGAACGGCCGGTTGCACCGGCCACCCTGGCGGGGAGGCTTCAGAGAGTCGCCGATGCCGGATAGTTATTTTCCGACATGGTGGCACTAATGTTCTCTAGTTAAATTAAAAGCAGGAAGGCACGGGCACAAAAACAGGTCAAATGAACAATGTCTAAGTCAAGCGTTTAACCAATACCAAGTAACAGCACTCAGGCAGGTGGGTTAGATTCAATGAGCATTAGTAGTGCGAACAGTTTAGCCATAGGCTGAGTAATGTTGAGATAACATAAAGTCTGCATTCAACTCTTACTTATGCCCAGGGTGCGCAGTCGGTAGACCGGTGATCTTTACAGTGTGAGTGTGAGCGAGTACACGAAGCACAGGAAAAAAAAAACCGCTCTATGATGACATCGTGTTTCTACGGCGGCTGAACTAGATCAACGCGAGCACTGGCCATAACAAGCTCTCTACTGTATTTTGGTATATTAAATCTGCTCAAAAGTGCATTCTAGCAGACATGAGGGCGTGCGCAACGACCATATCACCAGAACTGGCTTTTTCGATGATCATCTATTGTTATACAGAGGAGGCATAGTTTCAATAACGCCCAAATTCTGTCGCTACCCTAGATTATAAACTCAGTATTAGCTGTATAGGTGTCGTAGTCATACTTTAGTATTCTTAGTGCAAAGCATTTAACGGTGCACAATATAGCACGCGTAAGTTTACTAAGAACGCAATCAGACTTCTGCAAGGATTCTATCATTGAACCAAGTGAGCTAAATATGTAGTACATAGCCCAACAAAAAAAAGAGCGAATAAAATGCATTTTTTTTGTGTTCAAGCATCACACTGCGTTTTTACTTTCACTAAATACGAGCATTGTCGCCTAAAATGCCCTTCTTTGCAGCCTCGCTTATCTTAAGCTACAGTTAACCCTCCTGCTAATTAAGCCTTTTACTTCAAACCTCATTTCCCTGAAAATTAAAAGCTTGATTTCATCATCAAAAATATATTTAAAGGTGTATAAAAGGAGCAAGAATATCTGTGCGCCGTATTGTGAGTTTAACAAACTGTTGGAGGTAATCACTTTGCACTCGTGGCTGCCTTTGTGAGACTGTGCGTCTACGGCTCGCATCATTTTTTTCCGTACACTACCCTTCCCACTCTTTTACCATTTTGTTGCGCATCGGCATCACACCCCAACAATTATAAATCCGCTTTCCCCTTAAACGGTCACGCCCTGATACCAAAAGCCACCGCAGACTGCACATGAGTACTGCTACTACGTGTGTAGCTGATTTTACTTGGGGATTCTCATTCGTATTATGCCAGCGAGACACAGTTATCTCCGTTCTAACAGCTGTCTACAGCTGAAAGTTGGGGTTTCAGGAAAGGAAATGGAACAGTGACTATCGCACATATCTCGGCGGACACCAAAACCGCACCGTAAGGAAGGGATAAAGGAGGGCGTGAACGAAAGACAGATATAAAGAAAGAAAGGAAGAAAGAGAGAAAGCAAGACAAAAGAAAGAAGGAAGGAAAGAAAGAAAGAAAGAAAGAAAGAAAGAAAGAAAGAAAGAAAGAAAGAAAGAAAGGAAGAAAGAAAGAAAGATAGAAAGAAAGAAAGAAAGAAAGAAAGAAAGAGGTGCCGTAGAGGATGTCTCCGGAATAATTTCGACCTCCTGGGACCTTTAACGTGCACTGACATCATACAGCACACAGGCGCCTTTTTGCGTTTCGCCTCCTTTGAAACGCGGCCGCCGTGGTCGGGTGCGGGCCTGGGTACTCCGGCTCAGTAGCCGAGCGCCCCGAGCAACCGCGGCTACTGCTCTTTTTTCTCACTAATATATCGCCGTTCCTCTTCGCATCAATGCAACATCGCTCTCAACAAATATATGCACGTTCATTTGACATTTACTGCAGAGGTGGCCATATTCTGATGCGTTGTAGGTTGCGCGAAATTGCACACTAGCCATTGCACCGAAAAAGTGCAGATGCAACCTTTGAAGGCGTATTTCTCTTAATGGGCATAATCTCTCGAATGACTGAGCACTAACCACAATTTTAAACGTGATCGCAGTGAATGTATAAATTAATGACCGCCTCTGCGGAAAGTACTGCGTCACAGTGCTGAAGAGTTGCTTGCCATTAATCGCTTCTATTCGAAAACGTCTGAACCATTACAGAAGCGCGCGAAAACACGACGAAGCCACGGAACTCACGCATGAATCTTGCTCTTGAGCTTGTGCAGGAGACCAAATCCGTGTCCACCGCCGCCGTGGCCACCGTAGCCGCCGCCGCCGTAGCCTCCATCATAGCCACCACCATAGCCTCCCCCGTATCCTCCGCCGTATCCTCCGCCGTATCCTCCTCCATGACCATGGCCACCTTGCGTCTTGGTGACCTTGATGTTCACGTCAATCACAGCATGCACAGGCTTAGCGTGACCACCGCCATAGTCGTGTCCTCCGTGGCCGCCACCTCCCCATCCGCCACCGCCACCCCAGCCACCTCCTCCACCCCAGCCACCACCGCCACCGTAGCCACCACCACCGCCATAGCCACCACCGCCGTAGCCACCTCCGCCGTAGCCGCCGGCGATTACTTCCCGCAGAACAATGGCTGATAACACGAAGAGTATGAGGGTAGTCTTCATGTCGTCAAGCTGTTAAGTGGGCCAACAGCAATTATTTTTCAGTAGAGACGTGACCTGCACATGTGCCCGAAACGCATCAAGGTGAGAGACGTCTAGAAAGAGCAAATCGAAATATAATCATTCCCATTGTGCCTTAAAATTAGTGCTTCTGCATTACATCTGGCAATTGTGTTTAAAAATGGGCATGTTTATGCCTTTGGATATTTCATGCGCACACGTTTGAATACTCGCTTTGAAAATTCAAGTCGATCGCATTTATTTTTTGAGAAAAATACCTGGTTCACCCGAAGTAAATGCTATAGTCCCGCACGTTTTAAATACAGAAGCCATGGTTTTTTTACCGCGCTGTAGTTTTCGTGATACTGTTCCTGAGCAGTTCCTGTGAGCAGTTCCCCTGTGTTCTCAAAAACTGCAGATGACAACTTACAGAATTTGTGGACAAGCAACTTGAAACAAAAAATTTTCTTTTCCGGAAGAACGTAAAGGGTCGCTTATGTCTCAATACGAAACGCGGTTAGGTATGAACCAGGTTGAACGCTTTCCTCATGTGAACAAGTTCTGTCAATTCTGCGACCGAAAAATCTCTGCATAACCAAAACAACTTCCACGAATGCTTATCTGCCTGAGAAAATGGTAGAGGTTTGGAAGGTGGTAGTTTTCTGTTGAAGAGATCGGCTGCAGCAAGACCTTCTTTCATGCCACTAACTTCTTTCTCCTCCTTCAAAACTCCTTAGACAAGTTGAAATAACATAAAAGAAACCACTGAATTTAGCACACAACAAAAGCTTCGGTTTGGGTTTTGACGCACGGCAGAGTGGAGGGTCCTTAGTTCATTTGACTACGCTTAGTTCTTTAACGTACAACTCAGTCTAAGAGCATTGGCGGTTACGTAATTTGACTCCATTAAAATGGCGTTGGTGCTGCCAGAATCAAACACGCATGCCCGTGCTGGTCGCCAAATGTCACTTAAAAAGATCCACTGCGGCGGATGCGATACACTCAAGACTACCGCTTCAAATGCACCGTGCTCACCTGCAGAACGGCAGAATCCGAGTGCGCCGAATGCAGATGCCGTCTTTGGTGCGCAATTGCTTAGGCCGCTGAGGGCTCGGAATGATGTCTCGCGCTCCGTTGACTGCCGTCTAATACCCGCTGCGTCGTTTCCTGCGGGGAAATACCACGCGCTGAGAGTGTTCCTCGTGCGCCAGAGCTGGGGTCAAGGTCAGTACTTTCTTTCACAATGCCTTCATCCTTATCCTAGTGGACGACAGGCCTATCCTTACCTATTTGCCCCTTAATGACAACCCGGATGAGGCGTCCCCCATTAAGGCTTCCAGTGCAAGCGGACAACGCAGCCTCCAACTTTCGTCGTGATGTCACGGTTGAGAAAGAATGGGAGCTAGAGACTTTACGTCAGGCCGTGCCGGACACGACGACGCGTGGTTTTTATTTTCGCGCAACGTCCATCAGACAGCTTAACGTGAGAGCGTCGCTGTGACGCAAGCCGTCCGCAGGATACTAAGAGCGGTAATCGGTTACAATGTGTAAACAACTTAAGTCCATGAATAAGAACAGAGGCAGCTATGTACTTGTACGGAAATGCATAGAATGTGAAGTTCAGGCATATTATAACTAGGGAAATATGCTGAAATACAGCTGACTACGCATGCCATGGTTTCACTCCGCCCATCTGCAACGAGCTTTGGGTGTCGCAAATTCAAGACGCATATTCGATTCCTCGCTTTAGCCCATCAGAGGTCTACGTGCGCATGGGGTAAGCGCTCGAGTACTTGGAAAAATGCTACAGAGACTTCTGCACGTTTACTTCCGGAAGCTGAAACAATGTTTTCTTTGGTAGCAGCTACTCTGTGCGTTTTTGAAGGTCTTCGCATGACCTTCTTCAACGCAAGCCTCTCTTTCCTAAGTATCATTAAAAAATGGGTTCCTCAAGTGGAATTGTAAGGAGTTAGCCCCAGGGGCTTGACTTGAATGACTTGAATGACTACACATGTTACATGTGTAGTCATTCTCTGCAAAAGAAGCAGTCTGAAGAACTGTGCTCTCATAGATCCATATTTACCTTGCTCTCAGTGCGTTACGGAGGTCTCAGACGCGTTTGAAGCCGTTCAATAAAATACGAGTATTCATTTTAAAAAGCACGAATTCATCTTAAATAGATGAATTTTAATGCGTGAAGTGCTCCTGATAAAAGAAGGCGCCTACGGCTATTCTACCGCATAAGCTGGGCGCTTACGCATTCATGCCTTGCAATGGTCGTTAAAAAATAGGAAATAGTTGCTGTTATCTAAGCAGCGCGTTCGTTTCCTCAAAACAAAAAGTACTAACATTATTTTCTACCTCATGTAAAAAATATATTGGAGCAGCATATGATTTGAACGTCTCCTGCATTAGAATATGAACCCGCCATACCGGGTAATCATTCAGCCGGCAAAGTTCGCAGACTTTCCAGCCATCTGGCAGCCTTATGTGACGGTTGTAGACTGTAAAATATTGCAGCGAACTCTACTCTAATAATAAGCAGTAAACTTTACGAAAACATAACACAGTGGCAACTGAAAGACGTGGTTCTCTATATATAACACGTGAAAATGAAACACATAAAAAAAGCAGAGAAATAACAAATGAACCACAAAGTCTACAAGAGAGAAGGTCCTCAATAAGATCAAGACATATGGCAGGCACGAGAAACCAGAACCTTCAAGAAAAGGAAGATGAAGATTGCTGTTTTGCAGTATATTCAGCATTGTTTGAGGCCAACAACAACAACAACAATCAGCAAATGTTCCACCGTTTGAACAACTAGGCAACGGACACAAGGGAGGCATTCTTTTTTTCTACCTATTCCACAATCAGTCCACCCAGTCTTTGCAGCTCATGTGACTGCTGTGTAAAGTGTAAATATTTCAGTGTTCTCGCGAGAACGGAGCTGTGGGTATTGAGGCCGACCTTCACAACGTGTCAGAGCATCGACTGACAGGAAAGAGATATGGAGATCGCGTCGCACGCAAAGCAGCGGCCTATGTCTACGTCATTACTCAGTAAGAGGAGAGTTGGCACAGCAGTATTTGATGCAAGTGCGCTGAGCTTTGGTACACACAACTGAGAAATACGAACAAAGCGAGAACTTTTAAATCAAATTTCTTTATTCTTTCTAAATGATTATGTAGTTTATCTTGAAACCGCAACTGCAGGGGGTTACAAGTGTAAAAAAAACAAAAACAAAATCTATTTGAGACAGTACACTTGCGGTCTTGAAGGATGACTAGATTCACTGAGCGTCCAAAAAAACAAAGAAACAGGCGTACATACAATGTATTTGTCTTAGTTCGGTATTCCAAAATCTTAAGCCAATGGCCAGTGCGAGAAGAGATATAATGAGGCTTGTATAGGTATGCTCCTTCAAAATTTACTCCAGGAAAGCCAGCGAAGACGAAAGCACTGACGTGCAACTTACATTTACACCCGGAAAGGAAAAGCAAACTGTACCATCAATCAAGAAAATAAAGAGATAAAACCAAGAAATTGTAAACAAAGCCTCTGCGAACAAAGGTGTAGAGGCGAAGCACTCACGTCCAACACTTTCCTACAAGCTACAAGAAAGAGAAGCGAGGGAGTCACGCATCGCTGAATGACAAGCTTGTTTCCTATACTTTCTAAACCTTGTTCGTCGAATGTCGGGCGCATATCTCCCCTCAACTCCCCTACTCGTGTCTCCCCGAATGAAGCAGTAAACCTCCAACATTTGTCGATTAATTCATTTTTCTTTCATCCAGAAGCCTAGTTAGCACAACAGATGAGCACCAGGTGCAATAAATAAAATATATATTAAATCACGTTACGAGAGAGGACGGGGTCTAAATTATTGATTACTCCCTGAGCTTCAAGAAACAGAATAAGCTTTAGCTTGCAAGGACTGCGAAGCAGTCCTTCTTTTGTCGAAATCGAATGACTGCTGTTTATAATAAATGCGCAAATATGGGATCTCTAATGGATTGTTTTGCCAGTGCAAAGATATTTTAGTGTAGATTTAGTATGCCAAACGCAGTTGACGGTGCTTTTTTCTCTTCCGTGAAGTGCGTAAATTTAAATCTCAGTCACTTTATATTCAGAATAGACCCCACTGTACCGCATCAACCTCCGACCTTAGCTACAAGGAAGTTTATCATTCAAGCATTAAAACAGCGTTTCTTCCATTGCCAAATGGACAGTTTATTCTGACGCTGTTTCCTATTTCCGCAGCAGAGATGTAGCGAATCAGATGCCGACTCCGTGTCAGACAGAAACACCCTCCCTAACATTCCGAGCACTGTTTTCACCACAGTGAGAAATCTTTGGAAAACACATGACAGTACATAGGGCTGAAGCACAAAAGTGGGTTTTCCGCTCAGACAGCCTCTTTTCTTTTCGCAAGTGCACAGTGCTGGTAATCGCTTTTTGATGTTCCTGCCGGTAATGCAACATTGGCGTCCACTCTGGATGTTTCCGTCGTATTTGTTGTGTTGACGACGCACAATCGTTTTCTGTTTCTGCAAGAAGGCGAGTATTTTATCGTTCGTATTGTCTGAGTCATAATAATATCAAGCGTAAAATATCGTAACTTCTGTTTTGAAAGTTCCAGAGTTTACACAAAAGAGCTAATTGTAATTACAAGAAAAAAGCTAAAGGGACCGTTAACATTGTTGGTAAACTGTTAGCAGCTGATATTTTCAGATATCCTGTGAATACCGTTAGTACTCGGAAAAACACAAACGCCATTAAGCCTGACTTTTTGAAATTAAGCGCCAAGTACATGAACACAGACTGTCGATTCGTGCAGTGGAAATGATAGTGCTCATCTGAAACTAAACAGTGGTGCAATATAATTCCAATTATGCTACCAAGGACGGCAAGTGAAACATCGAAGCAATATTCGTTAGATATCTGCACCATTGAATCACATATATTGTTATCGTATAAATATTGCGTGCGTGGCCTCTGTGGAGGCGTTATTAGGTAGTTAACATTTTCTTGTTCAAGCAATTTTGGTGGTGCGCCAACTTCGGCATATTTGGCGATTCGATAGAAAATTCATGCCTCTAGGATGATCAACAATGAGCAAGAAGCACATCGATGACTGTCAATGCGAACTCAAATAGTCTGGTGAAGATATGAAATGAATGAAGAACATAAAGCTCAAGAAGTGAGCAAGTCGACAAAGCATACAACTCTGACCACTTCAAAAGACCACGGAGGACTCAGTTTCAAAATGCCGAGGTGTCTCGAAAGTAATCGCAAAAATATGCTTTCATATTCATTCAAAATTTCAAAATCAGGTACGCAAATTAATGAACTCACTCTTTGCATAGGATACGATGGTTTGGGTTAAGTAAGCGCCATCATGTACATTATAGCCGACTCCATCTTAGTTGCGTTATCAGCTCTCAGTGTTTTTTCGGCCGAGATATCAGGGCTGCATCATAAACCCCGGATATTTTATTTCAGGATTTAATGTTGGTATGATCACAACATCAAAACTAATATTAAAAACGTAGATCAACAAAAACCTAATGATTAGTTTCTCATCTTAACGAACTATTTTTTTTCAACACTGCGGGCTCTTTTGACATATGATCTTCGTAGCGACCAAACAGCTAGCTTCTGCCCCAATCCTGAAGCAATATTATAATTTTTTATTTTTATCGCCAGTATCCTGTGTGGCCATTACATTGAGAAAAAATAAATCTTTAATGTATGTATGCTTTATTCGCCGCAAATGGGACACACACTAACGCGGCAGTGACTAATTAGTGGTGAAGCGGGCTTCCCCAGCATGCCGTGTTTTACCAGATGCTAACCGATGTTCGAGGGCTACGCATTTCGCTGGTCGAGTGTTTAGTGAAACCCCCTCAGTTAAAGTCTTATACGTTTCTCAGGTTCTGCGCATCCACCTCGTCAGCTCGTTTTCTCTTACCATCCTCTCTGGAGATCTTTATAGATGTCTTTCTTACATAAGTCATCGGAAACTATAAAGGAGATGTCATTAAATATTAAGCGAAGATCCCACACCGAATTATATACCTCGGACGAAAACAACGGCGAAAAAAATGCAGTGAGCATTAAACGTTGTTAAAAGAAAGATTAAATTTCTCCACATCTCAATCTGTGTTTTTTTTGTTTTATAACTGTGAGAATAGTGAGCATTGGCTGAACAATTTGCAACAACTAAACAACTGATCAGAACAGTAAACTGTGAATGACGACCTACCAGCCACAACTGTTCATTTGAATTCCTGAGGTCGACCTCTTTGACGGCGTCCGCACGGACATCTGTTGAGAAGGGGAGAGGTCGAGAGATAGCATTCTTTGGGAGAGTGACACCGTCTGGAAGATAGGATTGTGTATCGATTCGATCGACTCCTAGCGACTGCGAACGCGAGTCGCTTCTCAACTGATCGGTTTAGCGAGCTTACCCAAAGCCAGCAAGTTACGGAGGCCAGAAGAAGCCGCGAAGGCGTTTGACAAGTTTTATAAGTAGTTCCAGTACAACTTTCTGACGGGCTAGTTGGTACATCTCTACTAAACAGCGTGCGCTAACAGGACGTACACAGGAAACTTGGAGACAGAGGAAAGAAGCGCAACTTCCAACTTTAATGACAGAAAAGGATGCCAGACGCTCTTTTATATCTGCTGGGGTGAGGGTGTGCGAAATGAATGACAGAGGAAAACAACTTCAAACAGCGGCAAACAAAAAAAAACAAAAAAAAACACGTGGCGTAACAAAGCTCACCATGCAGACCGAAAAGCTGAATGGAACAACAGGTGACCAAATAGTGCTAACGGTTGATATGAAGTGCACAACCATGAGCAGATAACGGTTGATATGAAGTGCAAAAACATGAGCAGAGAAAACGTAAGGAACAACACGAGGCATATGTCAAAGAAGAAACTTAAAAAGGCACATAAAGCGGCGTGTAAAAGGCGCATAAAAAACAGTAGAAACGGAACAACATAGGGGAATGCAGAGTAAGAGAATACTTCTAAAAAAACATAAGAAAAGAACCTAGACGAAACCATTTAAAAAGGATAGTTCCTTTCTAGAAAGAAGAATAGAAGGCGTGCTAACGCACTTGTCTTTTCTTTGGTCAATGTAAAAGGCCTCAATGACTTCTCTTTCAGTCTTGTCCGGTGCCTTGGCTAGGAACCTTATTTCGTGGAACTTGGGACGGCAATCTTTACATTGGCTGCAGTGTATAGGAAGGTTACCTCCCGTCTTGCTAATCAAGGTCACATTGTGCTTTCGGGCGCGCTCATTAAAACATTTTCCTGTTTGTCCCATGTAAACTCTGCCGCACGTCAAAAGGATCTCAACACCACATTTGGCAGTACAGTCTGTGAACTTTTTTTGATGTTTGATGAGACAGGACTTCTTAACTCGCTTACTGGAAACCATAGGTCAATGTTTTGCCAGCTTGCAGGGAGCTGAAAAAACCAGCTGCACCCCGTGTCTGGAAGCAACGTTTTTCAAATTGTGCGAAAAACCATGTAGGTAGTTTATGAACTGCAAAGGTTTCTGTTGAAACTCTCGTTTGTCACCTGGATTCTTCAGTTTTTGAAGAAGGCCTTCAGACACGCTGGTAATCAAGTGCGCTGGATAGCCTGCTGACAGAATTCTTCCAATCTGGCACTGGAAACTTTCACCTATCTTATGCGGGCAAGATTTGTCTAGGGCTGATTTTAAGCAGAGGGACAATATGCCACGTTTAACTAGCTTGGAATGGGAACTATCATAAGCCAAAAGTGACTTTTTTGATCGTGGTTGATACATCCAACATACGTCCTTGTAGGCGAAGGAAAGTTGCAGATCAAGAAACTGAAGACAATTGCTGCGTGCTCTTTCATGCGTAAATTTTAGACCTGTCGACATAGAAATAAAATCATTCAAAATTTTCGTGATAACAGACTCTGGGTCACACCCTGCTGGTACAACAATAAGCACTAGATAGTTATCCACGTATCTAAAGATACGAGAGACTGCCTTGTTACACAAGCTGCCCTCAAGTTTCCGGTCGAATGAGGCTAGAAACATTTCGCACAAGACGGGCGCTACTGAAGACCCTATACATATGCCTTGCTTTTGGACGAAACATTCCTCATCGAATCACACAGCAGTAGAATTTAAATAGAAAAGTAACAGGTCTAAAAAATTGCCTATTGTAATGCCAACTTCATTCTGAAATTTTAATTCGCCATAGCTTTCCAATTGCTCACGAACAGCCGTAAACAAGCCGTAAAGCATTTGGAAACCTATGGCGAATTAAAATTTCAGAATGAAGTGGGCATTACAATAGGCAATTTTTTAGACCTGTTACTTTTCTATTTAAATTCTACTGCTGTGTCATTCGATGAGGAATGTTTCGTCCAAAAGCAAGGCATATGTATAGGGTCTTCAGTAGCGCCCGTCTTGTGCGAAATGTTTCTAGCCTCATTCGACCGGAAACTTGAGGGCAGCTTGTGTAACAAGGCAGTCTCTCGTATCTTTAGATACGTGGATAACTATCTAGTGCTTATTGTTGTACCAGCAGGGTGTGACCCAGAGTCTGTTATCACGAAAATTTTGAATGATTTTATTTCTATGTCGACAGGTCTAAAATTTACGCATGAAAGAGCACGCAGCAGTTGTCTTCAGTTTCTTGATCTGCAACTTTCCTTCGCCTACAAGTACGTATGTTGGATGTATCAACCACGATCAAAAAAGTCACTTTTGGCTTATGATAGTTCCCATTCCAAGCTAGTTAAACGTGGCATATTGTCCCTCTCCTTAAAATCAGCCCTAGACAAATCTTGCCCGCATAAGATAGGTGAAAGTTTCCAGTGCCAGATTAGAAGAATTCTGTCAGCAGGCTATCCAGCGCACTTGATTACCAGCGTGTCTGAAGGCCTTCTTCAAAAACTGAAGAATCCAGGTGACAAACGAGTTTCAACAGAAACCTTTGCAGGTCATACCCTACCTACATGGTTTTTCGCACAATTTGAAAAAAGTTGCTTCCAGACACGGGGTGCAGCTGGTTTTTTCAGCTCCCTGCAAGCTGGCAAAACATTGACCTATGGTTTCCAGTAAGCGAGTTAAGAAGTCCTGTCTCATCAAACATCAAAAAAATTTCACAGAGTGTACTGCCAAATGTGGTATACGAGATCCTTTTGACGTGCGGCAGAGTTTACGTGGGACAAACAAAAAAATGTTCTAATGAGCGCGCCCGAAAGCCCAATGTGACCTTGAATAGCAAGACGGGAGGTAACCTTCCTATACACTGCAGCCAATGTAAAGATTGCCGTCCCAAGTTCCACGAAACAAGGTTCCTAGCCAAGGCATCGGACAAGACTGAAAGAGAAGTCATTGAGGCCTTTTACATTGACCAAAGAAAAGACAAGTGCGTTAGCACGCCTTCTATTCTTCTTTCTAGAAAGGAACTATCCTTTTTAGATGGTTTCGTCTAGGTTCTTTTCTTATGTTTTTTTAGCAGTATTCTCTTACTCTGCATTCCCCTATGTTGTTCCGTTTTTACTGTTTTTTATGCGCCTTTTACACGCCGCTTTATGTGCCTTTTTAAGTTTCTTCTTTGACATATGCCTCGTGTTGTTCCTTACGTTTTCTCTGCTCATGTTTTTGCACTTCATATCAACCGTTATCTGCTCATGTTTTTGCACTTCATATCAATCGTTAGCATTCAGCTTTTCGGTCTGCATGGTGAGCTTTGTTACGCCACGTGTTTTAGTTTTTGTTTTTTTTTTGGTTTGCCGCTGTTTGAAGTTGTTTTCCTCTGTCATTCATTTCGCACACCTTCACCCCAGCAGATATAAAAGAGCGTCTGGCATCCTTTCCTGTCATTAAAGTTGGAAGTTGCGCTTCTTTCCTCTGTCTCCAAGTTTCAGGTGCATGTCCTGTTAGCGCACGCTATATAATAGAATTAATAAGTAGTTCCGGGACAACCTGGTTAGATACGGTTAACTGCTGTGCGTGTGAGAGTCTGTTATTTTGCAAGAACCTCAAAGCATTATAGTCCGCTAGCCAAGAAAGCCTGCCAGAGGCGTTTCCGAGTGCCAGCATCACAGCGTTGGTGCAGTAGTCCAGCTGTCACTACAAGTAATGTTGAACTGCCTTAATTGTGGGGTAAATGTTTTCTGGTTCTTGCGTTTCACCACCTTCATGCCTGTTTAATTATCGGCATATGAAAAGCGAAATAAGAGGCAAAATTTTTAATCAAATTTGAAACTGTATTTGTTCTTTTTTGCATGATAGTTGCCGACAAGGTGGTACTCTTATAAATGCGATTAACAACATACATTTCTGACGTAGACGTCAGTGAAGCAACAACTCTGTCTACCCAATTTTCTAAAAGACCCGCCGCGGTGGCTCAGTGGTTAAGGCGTTCGTCTACTGATCCGGAGTACTCGGGCTCGAACCCGACCACGGCGGCAGCGTTTCGATAGAGACGAAGCGCAAAGGCGCCCGTGCGCTGCGCGATGTCAGTGCACATTAATGATCCCCAGGTGGTCGAAATTATTCCGAATCCCTCAAATACAGCATAAGTTTCTTTCCATCTTCTCTCTGTCCCGCCTGTGGCGCAGTTCAGGTTTCCGCAGAGATGTGGCACAGATACTGCGCCATTTACTTTCCCTAAAAATTCAATTTCCAATTTATTTAAAAGCGCTTTTGGCGTCAGTTCTTAGCGCCTTTCGAATCGATGTGGTTAAACTGTGTCCTACACATGTCCCATTCTTGTGCAAATGCATGGTAGCAGAAGCCGGGTCATATTTTTTGATGACGGACGCACTTACTACAGCGCGCCGTCTCAGTGGGTCAGTGGTTATGGCGCTCGGCTGTTAACCGAAAGACGCGGGTTCGATCCCGGCCGCGGCGGTTGAATTTCGATGGAGGTAAATGCTAGAGGCCCGTGTATTGTGCAATGGCAATACACTTGAAAGGGCCACAGAAAGGGGTGTTTGAGCTTGGCTTTCAACTGCCTGCACTATGTAGAGCGTCCATGCCGCTTACGAGACTTCAAAAGCGAGCGGGAAATTTATAATACATTTTTAAAAATTCCCGCTTTCGCACCTAGCGGCGACGCGCGGTACAGGGCTTTCGCGTGATAACCTGGCATACAACGTCACATCGTGCAAATGACGTCAACAGGTGAGGTTATCATTGGTTCACAGTGCAAAATTCTTTCGACGTCACGCGCTAAAGCGGCCGCGGCCACTCCGCGCGCGCCGCAGCCAGCAGAGATATAGGAGGGGCCGAGTGAGTGGGGCCGGTGGAGGAGCGCCGCCGTTTTGGCGTGCGAGAGGAGAGTGAAAAGCGCGAAGACGCGGAAGTTCAAATTTTGTCTGGATATAACTCAGCTTCCACAAAACGCATTAAAAAAACTCTTGCTGGGGGATAATTATGAACCGTTGTCTTTTAACATCTCAGGCATATAACACCTTCATTGAAGCCGTAGGTGGTCGAAATTTCTGAAGCCCTTAACTGCGGCGTCCGTCATAGCCGTAGTATTTTTCTGTCGTTAAACCCCCATAATCCATAAGCCAAGCACTCAAAACAGAAAGAAGCGCCTCGCGCACGTCACAACATCAATGTCCTTTTTGACGTGTTTCACCGGTACCGAGAGGTTTTCGAGACCTAAATGCTTTACACGTGCCGTGGTTTTGCTCAAAGATCCGGCGAAACATCATCATGGTCATAAATGGGCGTCCACGGTGAACGACGCTGCGTTTAAGGATTGCGCGCGTATACCGAGAAAAAACGAATAAAACAAGACGGCGTTGCGGCATCAAGCACAAAATGATGGGGACGTCTCTCAATCTATTGCGTTTCAGATACGACGTTTCCTCTGTGGCCCTCACATGCTACAACCTGTGAGAGCATAGATATGGCTAAATAAAAAACATACTTGTGGTGTTATCTGAAGCAAAGGGATTCTTCTAGAGAATAAATAACGAATTTTAACGCATATCAAACATACATACGTAACTTTGATGAAGCTGAAGATGCTGTGAGGTAGAGCAGCAAGTGGAATCAATAGCACTGAGCTTGGTGCCGTTTACAGGTGCGGACGGAAGTAAATGAGGAAACATACTGCGGCCGTAACAGAGCACTGAAGTGTCCACTAGCAGCATGCATTCACCATAAGCCGTAATTTGAGCCACGCATTGCGTGAAAATGTTGCATGACAATAGCGTGCTCCTTTCACTTTTGACCAAACCTGTGTATCACTCCGTTGTCTATAAAATGACAACCATGGCAGGAACCAAGCGAATGCGGGGAAGGATAACTGCATGGTAAAAGAACACAAAAACGTTTTCCAGTTTATCCTTACCCTCACATCGTTTTTAGGTGCTTCACGAACGCCATTTCCGCTGGAAAAGAATCTCTCAGTCTATCGAATATAAAGAAACGTAGATTTTGCTCTTACATTCTTAAAACAATATTTCAGTTGAAATATTAATTAGTGACGTTCTACCTCCTAGTTTATGTAGTTCAGAGAATCATTAATTTGGAGCACATCAATACGGTGTGTTGAATATAACGGGTAGTGCGCCGGCGCCCGCTCTCTGTATGTTGTTAAAGAAATTGAGCAGTTTGGCATGAATGCCCAGCTCGTCCGACACAGATCGCGCAGTGCTGTTGTCTTTTATAGTTTAAATATGAAAAGAGGGCTACAAGTAAGTAATCTAGGGTATCTCTGTACCACTTAGGGTGAGGTAAAAAAATAGCGCTTCTGGTTTTGATGTAAGGTGAGGAGACTGCTTTATTAGTTGATATCTCAGGAAGTTTGCAGACTATGGATATAAACGAGACGTTCTGGGGCTTATCTATAGCGCAAATAAGCCAGGCGTGATGATATTCGATCATGACTCTAATTATCTGCTTACAACACAAAAGGTGTCACAAACCTGAGGTGACAGAACACACATAAATTAGGGTGGAGGTAAACGAAGGACAGACCTGCATGGAAAAGTACGAACAGACTACTAGGACGTAAGGATAAAGTAATTCATTTACTTTTATTTTATTTACTAATACCATCAGGGCAGGTTGGCATGACAGAGGGGAGTGATTCAATGTATGGCAAATTAAAGAAAAACTCAAACACGGCAAAATAAAAATACAAGTTCCTAAGCTCCTAATTTCAAAGCGCAAGCTAGCGCATTTTGAAAATATTATGGTCTTCAGTGACGGCGATAAGTGCGGGAAGGCGGTTCCAATCTTCTGATTTGCGTGAAAGGAAAGTATGGGAACAGCAATCAGTGGTCAACGGGGGCAGAGCGATAGGACGGATTATAGATTAGGTCACTGCGCAGGAAAAAAAAACGAATTGTAAAAAAGGCATTGTTCTCGCAGAGGCGAGAACACCTAGCGGCGAGAAACAAGTTGCGGTATATTTAGGGCTTCTTTCACGGCGGGCATATTGAGAGTCCGATTATAATTGTGAAGATGGTACTCTTATAAATGCGATTAACAACACACATTTCTGAGGTAGACGTCAGTTAAGCAACAATATTTTCCATCCATTTTTTTAAAAGACCCGCCGCGGTGGCTGAGTGGTTAAGGCGTTCGTCTACTGATCCGGAGTACCGGGGCTTGAACCCGACCGCGGTAGCCGCGTTCCCATGAAGGTGAAACGCTAAGGCGCCCGTGTGTTTTGCGATGTCAGTGCACATTAAAGATCCCCAGGTGGTGGAAATTATTCCGGAGCCCTCCACTACGGCACCTCTTTCTTCCCTTCTTCTTTCACTCCCTCCTTTATCCCTTCCCTTACTGTGCGGGTAGGGTGTCCGCCGAGATGTGGCCTAGATACTGCGCCATTTACTTTCCCTAAAAAAACCAGTTTTCAATTTATTTAAAAGCGCTTTTCGCGTCAGTTCTTAGCGCCTTCCGAATCGACGTGGTTCAACTGCGTCCTACATATGTCCCATTCTTCTGCAAATGCAGTGTAGGAGGAGCCGATCCATATATATTGATGACGGACGCATTTACAACAAATAGCGCGCCGCCGCGGTGGCTCAGTGGTTATGGCTTTCGGCTGTTGTCCCAAAATACGCGGGTTAGATTCGGCCGCGGCTTTAGAATTTCGAGTAAGGCAAAATTCTAGAGGCCCGTGTAGTGTGCGATATATATATATATATATATATATATATATATATATATATATATATATATATATATATATATATATATATATATATATATATATATATATATATATATATATATATATATATATATATATATATATATATATATATATACCTTTTAGGCGTCTCATTTCTCATTTAATTTTTCTCTACACACCGAATGGACACATTCGTGAGGGACCTGTATGGGATTCTTAAGGGAAGTTTCTGTCTCCTTAAATTCCCTCACAGTGCGCTTTTCTTTAGGCTACCTGAATAGCCTCTCCACATGGCAGCTGACTCAGGCACTTACAGAGTATTTGTTCCCTGTACCGTTGCATCGGCAACCTTATATCAACCACGGGTAGATGCTTGCGCCATGGTCGGTGTACTGCCGCCTGTGCCGTACACCAGAGACAATTGACCATTGTTTCATTCTGTGCATTGATGCTGTGTTCTACCGGGATATATTGATGATGATGATTATGCATTTTTATGGCGCAAGAGAATCTATGGCCAAAGAGCGCCATGACACAAGGCATTTTGCATTTTCTCATGGTGGGGTCAAAGACCCATTTCCCAAGCCTTTCAACCTAAATAAGCCGAGCACCAGACAAAGGGAAAGCTTGTACCCATTGTATCACCGGTAGGTATCCGGCGGCACTGGGCATAGAACAGCGCACCTCCCGCATACGAGGCAGATGCTCAACCACTTGGCGAACGCTGCGGTTTCCTGAATATATTAGAACGAACAATTAAGAGCATTGACATCACACCTTACAGTATCCGTTTTTTGCCTGTGGACAAAAACAGTGCTGTGAAATATGATCTATTTATGTTTCTGGGACTATTTAGTCTCTGGAAGAGCCGCATGATGGACCGCCACGCCGAATCACCACGGTCGTCGAAATCTTTGTTTCGTGAACAATGCGCTTTGGTGCGGGGAGTACATGCTGCCCTGGAAGAGACGCCTAGCTGGTTCCCCTATCTGGATGCAAGTGTGTGTCTCACAGACTTCTGATGTTTTGGAAGGAGGGGTCATGCAGGATTAAGGTGGCCTGGTGTTTTTGTGCCGGGATCATGCCTAGACCTTTCGTTTCGGCACTATTTCTATGCTATAAAGAAAAAAAGCGCAGTGGCGCAGCGGTTTAAGAATGCACCGCTGCACTGGCAGAGGTGGCTGTTTCTATCACAGGCACCGCAGGCATTGCGCGACCCATGTTGCTCTTCCCGGGCAATGTCTCGTTAACAGTTATTAATTTTACTGCCAGTCCACATGTAGGGTTCGGTGCGCTGTCGCATCTTTTTGTACATGTGTTGCGAATATTCCGCGAGAGGGCAGTGACCTAGGCTGCGCGTCCGGTTTTGTTTTATTTTGTTTTGCTTTGGTGCACGCCGTTAGAAGGGGACTCATGCCTTTTTGGTTAATCTCCCCGTTCGTCCTTGCGGTTCCTTTCGCCGCTCCGGACGGCGGGGCTATCTGCCGGCCTCGACCTTGGACCGCTGTCCCCTTGGCGAAGGATTGCGAGACCACCTAGGGAGGAACTCGGGGGTAAGGGAAAACACTCACATCAGTTCTGAGCTTTCCTATTCGTCAAAACTGATGAGCCGCGTTTAGCAGTTTATTTTTACGTGTGGAAAGGGGCGCGGGCATCTTCGGTGTGTACCCGCGAAGGGAGCCGCGCCCGCGTGCTTTTGTCGCTCGAGCTACTCCTAGCGGGCAGGCGCTCGGTCTGGCCGAGTGCGGAGGGAGTGACCGTTGAGAGCTGGTGCAAGGCGCGCCAGTTTGACAGTTGGGACGCGGTGTCCCTCGCCTCTGTGCAGGCGGTCGGCTAGGCCGGCCACGGATAGGTGTGGCCTCATACTTACTTTTGTTTGCACCCATCTGTAAATAGCCTGTATAAAAGTTAGTTTCTCACTAAATCGCTTCGCCTGCAACTCATATCATCGAGAAGCCTTCAAGCGGTGCATCCAGTTTCTGGAAATCACCGGACCAACACCACCGGCAAACCTTTACTTCACATTTCATTGTGATGACGCCACAAGCTGACGTGGCCTAAGTGGCACGATGCCCTCCTCCTACAGGCCGCAGCTAGCGCGGCGCTCCTCCGAGCTCACCCGAGCTTTTGCCCCTCATTGGCTGCAGCTGTTGCGACGGTCCTCCGAGCTTAGCCGAGCTAACTTCTGTAATCTCGGGTTCGTTCGGAGCACAAGAGAAAGCGAGATGACAAGACTCTTCTTGAGGTTGGCATGTCTAATGTAGTGCATTCGTACTAACAGATTTGCGTATAAAGTATTGAAGTACATAAATAGCGTTGTCTCAAAGTGGCGGAAAAGGCCCAGAAAACTAATCGCTAAAAAAGCCAAAACAGGTAAATCTAGAGGTGTAAACACCAGGTAAACACGACATCATCATCATCATCATCATCATCATCATCGTCAGCCTCACAATGCCCACTGCAGTGCAAAGAACTCTTCCATGCATCTCCAATTAACCCTGTCCTTTGTCAGCTGTGGTCACCGTATCCCTGCAAACTTCTTCACCTCATCCGACCACCTAACCTTCTGAGGCCCCCTGCTACGCCTGTATTCTCTTGGAATCCACCCGTTTACCCATAATGACGAGCGGTTATATTGCCTTCACATTACATGCCCTGCCGAAGCCCATTTCTTCCTCTTGATTTCGACCAGGATATCACTAACTTGCATGTGTTCTGTCATCAACTCTGCCCGCTTCCGGTCTCTTAACGTTACATATGTCATTTTTCGTCCCGTAGCTGACTGCTTTGGCGTTATCTTAAGCTGAACCCTTTTCGTTAGCCTCCACCTTTCTGCCCGAGAGGTGAGCACCGGTAAGATAGAGCGGGTGTATACTTTTCTCTTAGGGGATATTGGTAAACTACCATTCATGATCTCAGAGAACCTGCCATATGCGCCCCACCGTGTTCTTATTCTTCCAGTTATTTTCTTTCCTGATTTTAGCCGCATCAGCGGTCACTATATGCCCTAAGTGGACGTATTCTCTTACCCCTTCCAGCACCTCGCCACGAAGTGTGAACTGCTGTTCCCTGCCAAGAGTGTTGAGCATTATTTTGGTTTTCTGCAATCTAATTTTAAGACGCACCGTTCGGCTCCTAACTCAATTATCATGCTTTGCAGCTCATCTCCTGAGTGACTTAGCAAGGGAATGTCATCGGTGAATCACAAGCTACTTGGGTGTTCTCGATTAATAGCGCAATGTTTGAAAGTTTCGAGCACTGGATGTTGTCGCTCAGTGCGAGCAGTAAGTGCCGCTGGCCAGTATTGATACTTTGTAGCCAGAGCCCAAGACATCTTAAGAGCACTTCGACACAAGGAATGGGGACATTATTCTGGCTTGCTTTTCTTCACTTTCACTGTGGATAACGTGCAACCTTGAGAATGTTGCTTTATTTGTCTGGAAAAAAATCTCGTACTTCGATCCGTCCTCTGTTGAGAGAGCGATGATGTTTTTAAAGGATGGGAGCCATAAGGTTTATGTGTGATTCAGCCATGGTGAAAGCCGCCGACCATGGAGCCAAACAAAGGGACGGGACAGGAACTTGCAGGCAAGCCCTGCCCGCGCCGGCTGTACACCCCAACTATAACCTAATATGGCGGAACGCAGGGATAGTTAGCCTCACAAGGTTAACCCTCGCAGCCTCGAAGAAGGAAAGACCAAGAATGGAGGAGAGGAGAGGAAAATTGTGAGATAGAAGATATGAAAGTTGAAGATAGAGGGGATGACAGGTAAAGGTGACTGCCACTTCCCCGGTCGGGTCAGGCCGGCGGTGTCGTCTACAGGAAGCTGGGACCAACGTGGAGTGTGGACTCCGCCAAGGGTCCTTAAAGGTCCAGAAGCTAGGCGTTGGCTCAACCACCAGCAAACCGTTTTCCCAGGAAACGGTGGTGCCACGCACGGCTAAGTGTGGGTGCTCGGGTCCGTTTTGGAGCACTGCTCACCAATATTCCTTTGCGGGGATGGCATTGCGGAGGCTGTCGAAACCGTGATGTCCCAACTCCCTATCATCTGCATGTTGCACATGCCTTTGCGGTGCTCCTGCCACTCCGGCCTCATGGTTTCGCACACCATGAGGCCATCCCATACAAAAATGTCCTATGGCCGGCTATAGAATTTTGGCCCAAATAGCTATACACCTTTCCTATTTCTGTCTATAGCTGTCTATACAGGCTGATATATTTTTCTATAGAGAGCTTAAGACAATTTTATGGTTCCAAAGCTATAGCTTTAGTGGCATAGATTTTTCAATAGCTGGCAATAATCACCTCTATAGGTGCTTATAGACGTTCATAAAGGGCCATAGACAGACATAGTTTTTTCCATAGACGCCCATAGAACTTTTTTGTATGGGATGCCCTTGTAAAGGCAAGTAGCCTCCAAATAAGCAGCGTAGTTCGGTGGTAAAATCTTTTGTCCTGTCCTTACCTAACATTCAGGACAACAAAATTCATTCAAAATTCAAAATAACATTCAGGACAACACGCGAGATATAGTCAGTCTTTGTTCTTCCAATGCTCTCAAAAAACCTTGTCCACAAAGTATGCAAATAAGGTCTGAAAAACAATATAGCAGGCTGCAGAAGCAGGCTGCCATTTATTTCTTCTAATCTTAGTCGCCCAAGAGCTCCAAAAACAGAACAAAAATGAAGTATGTCAGAATGATCTGGCTGAGCAAATAAAAATGAAATAAAGTTATCCGGCATGCCCTATCGCCACACTCTCTCACACAAACCTAGCAAAATGTGAATCGCACTAAAGTGAAAATAATTTTTTCCACTCCTGAAAAGCTACGATATGAAGCCCTTGTTCAATGAAACGAAGAATCTGTAACACGAATCATTAAAATCAATTTCTTGCATGCGAACAAAGTGATTTATGAAATTGTACTGAAAGTGGCCGAAAATATATCAGCCAAACTGCCGGGTGCCTAAAAGACCATTTGCGTGAGCGCAAAAAAGATGCGAAGAATAGCGTTAAAGGACATTTAGCCGCCCACTGCAAAACATTCACCGAGCGTCATTCAGATTTTGAGCACTGTGGCGTCATAGACCCATGCTGGTGAGCTCAGTAGGGAACTGATTGAGGCCAGCAACATATTATAAATGACACTTTTATCAGTGCACTATCACGACTTTCATCTGAACAATATATTATATTTCTTTCTGATGAAAAGTGCAACCTTTGTAAAGATAAATTTTCATTCATTAGTCTTTTTTTTTTCAGTTTTCTGTGCCTTTTCCTAATGCTTTCTTCTTTGTGGCCCAACCTGCCTATAAAAGTGGGCTTCTTCGCAATAAATCGTAAGTTGTAAGTCAGTGCTCGTGTGTACGTTTCTTCTTTGCGTCCTTGTCCTTTTCGCGCAGTTTTTGAGATTGATCTGCCACCAACTCTCCTATGCTCCTTCATTGGCGACCCTCTCCAGAAGCTCGTCAGCTCACGTGAACTCAAATTACTTGGCAGTAGCGACCGGCCGCTGTGGCAGAGTAGCTATCGAGCTCGGCTACTGAACTCAAAGACACCGGTACGAGGCGCTTGTCTTTGTGCAATATCAGTGCTTGGTTAAGATGATCAGGTGTTCGATATTAATCCGGTGTCATTCGCAGCGCTACTCCATCATTTTTTCTTCTTTCACTGCCCCGTTCGTTCTTCTCCTCAGGGCGCAGTTTATGCGTGCTTCGAGAAACGACAGTTACAGTGTATTAGATGTTCTCAAAACCATTTTTCAAATTTTAAACACCACCGAGTGGGCGCATACCACCACCTGTAGATCCAGTTTGGCTATGGTACTAATTCAACGGTGAAAACTGTGAAAAACTAATACGGCGCTAAATCAAACGCTTCAATATACTTCCCTGCTCGAGCCCCGGAGTTATGACGTTCACCTTCAGAGCTGGGAAGAAACCACGACGACGTCGTCTGGAGACCAGAGTGATTAATGTCGCATCGCTGAAGCCATGCTATTGTAGGTAACCGGTTGTGCGCTATATCCAAGGGTCAACGAAGAAGTTCGACCCACAGCAGTAGCAGACTGCGAGCCGGCCTGGAAATGGTGGCGACCGAAAATGAACGAAAAAATATGAACGTTGACATGCGTTAGGCAAAATCCGAATTAAGTGCGCTAGCGCTGGGCGATCGTTGTGTTGAATTTATTTATTTATTTTTTATTTATTTAGTTCTCAAATGCCCTTTGGACAGGGGTTTTACATGAGGTGTGGGCGGCTTCACAGACGATTTCAAAGGTGGGTGGCTTCACAAAAGAAAATTTGCAATGCCTGTCCTGAAATTTGTCGCACTGGAGTGGTGAACCGCTTTTTCAGGCAGATCATTCCAGTCTTTCGCTGTTTGTGGAAAAAACAAGTGAAGGTGCGATGATGTGCGCGCGTGAGGCGGGTATACAGACTTGGAATGATTGGTCCGGGATGAATGGCGGTGAGCCGGAGATATAACGCTGTTACCAATTGGAAAATGATAGAACTTATAGTTGTGAACGAGCCTGGCTATTTTACGTCGAGTTTATAGATTGCGAAGATTTGCATTAGATTTTAGAGCTGTGACACTAGTATAGGAAGAATAGTCATTAAAAATAAATCGAGCTGCCCGGTTTTGGATAGATTCAGTGGAGTTAGAAAGATTAGTCTGATGACGGTCCCAAACTGAACATGCATATTCTAGCTTGGGCCTTATAAGTGTTTTGTAAGCAAGAGTTTTTACGGAAGAGGAGCAGAATTTAAGATTTCGCCTTAGAAAGCCGACAGTGCGGTTAGTCTCATTAGATATTTTCGCTACTTGAGAGGACCATGAAAGATTCTGTGTCAGAATAAGACCTAGATATTTATGTAACAGGGGATATTGCTTTGCTACCAAAAAAATACTTGGGCACTACGTGAGAACGGCGGTGGTGAAAAGTAATTACTGACGTTATGCTGACATTTAAAGACAATAACCAAGTTTTACACCATTTTTCTACTGTTTGTAAGTCGCGTTGAAGAATGAGGGCATCTGAACAATCGTTAATCGGTCGGTATATAACACAATCATCAGCAAAAAGACGTATGTTAGAAGATATATTGTTAGGGAGGTCATTGATGTAGATTAAGAAGAGCAGTGGGCCGAGAACGGAACCCTGAGGCACACCAGAAATCGCAGGGGACAGCGGAGAGGAATGGTTATTTGCGAAAACGAACTGATGACGGCCAAATAAAAAACTACGGAACATGTTATAGACTAGGGGATGAAGATTTAGGCGTGAAAGTTTCAAGAAAAGTTGATTATGAGGAACCTTGTCAATAGCTTTCTGGAAGTCTAAAAACAGTGAATCTACGGGTATGTTGAAGTCTAGGTGGGAGCTGATGTCACTGATGAATAATGCAAGTTGTGTATCGCAAGATAAATTCTTAAGGAAGCCATGCTGACTGGAATAAAAAAAAGTTGTTACAAATAAGGAAATTCATGATTTGGCTAAAAATGATATGCTCCATCAGCTTAGAACAAACGCTAGTAATGGAAATTGGCCGGTAGTAGAGACATGATGATGATGGCCCTATTTTAGGAACTGGAATGACCTCACCCGTTTTACAATCCAGCGGCACCACTCCAGACGAAAGAGACTGTTGAAATATGTACGACAATATGACACTGGTAGTTACTTTGGTGTTTTTGAGTGCTTTGGCGTTGATGTCGTCTACTCCAGCAGTGGACGTTAGCTTCAGTGATTCGATTAGTTTGCAAATGCCGTGAGGTTCAAAAGTGATGTCTGGCATGCCAGGATGTTGAAGTTAGGAAAACAAGAGAGATTGCCTTCGGGTTCTTTGGAGAAAACTGAACAAAACGCAGAGTTTAGAGTGGTTGCAACTTCGGTATCAGGAATAGAAACGTCGTTTTGGTCAAGTAATCTTCTGAATTTCTTTGGGCTTGGATTTATAACCATCCAAAATTGACGGGGGTTAGTAAGCAGCATATCAGGAAGCGAAGTAGAAAAGAAAGATCGGTTAGTTTTTGCAGCTAGATACTGGAGCATTTTATCAGCGCTGCGGTACTTTTCTCATGCGCGTGCAGTATTACTTTCTTTGGCGATGGAATAGAGTCGTTTATTTTTATTGTTAAGGCGCTTTAACGTGTTATTTAACCAGGGGGAAGACGGCCGTTCGGTTACGGTAATTGTGGGAATATGGGCTTTGATTAATTCCTGCATTTTTTATTTAAAAATTTGCCAGTTATCTACAACTGAACGACACGGGAACGTATCAAGAAAAGAGAAACTAAACTGAGTTAACTTTTAATTGAAAGCGATGTAATCACCTTTTTCTTAGAGGGTTATTTTCGTTACTTTTTTCGGGTACGTATACGAGATTGATAAGGAGCGTGAATTACGGCATGATCGCTGAGCTCGGGCAAAAAAGTTAGCGCAGAAAGGTTATCAGGATGTGTGGTGAACAAAAGATCGAGCAGACTGGAAGCAATATTATTATGCCTTGTTGGAGTGGAGATAAGCTGTGACAAGCCAAACGTAAGACACGTGTTAAAAAATTCACTTTCAGTGTTGTTTTTCGACATTGTTAATGCTATGTTCGACCACGTTATGGCAGGAAAGTTGAAATCTCCGAACAAAAGGATTGGTGTGCTGGGAAAGAGATGTGCCAGAGTGCAAAGTGCTTCGGGGAAAAATGCGACAAAGCTTGGATCGGCGTCTGGGGGTCGGCAACATGCTCCTAGTATTAAAGGTGGGTGGGAAATTTTAGTGCAAACGAACAGTATTTCCAACGGAGAGGAGATATAAATTCTAAAGCAGTGCATACTACGGTTAGTTGCTATTAACACCCCTCCACCACGCCTCTCAACGCGATCGCAGCGGAAGATATCAAAGTTAGGTAAAGCAATCTGACATTCAGGATTGGCGATGGAAAAATTTAACCAGGTTTCAGTTATAATGACAACGTTGCTATCTCTAGTGGAAACAAGGTTAGCAACTGAGTCAAGCTTTGGCAGAATGCTTCTAATGTTAGTATATAAAACGCAAAAAGGACATTTTGGTGGTTGCTCTTCAGACCTAACTCTGAGCTATGTAGGACGTTCAACAACTTTCTCTGTAGGGTGATCATAAATATAGGTAGTGTGTTTCGTGGTCAACCTGTCATTTCGAAGTTATTAACTTTTACCTTTGGATTTCGCAAATTCAACAAGCTTTTTGCGGGCGAGCCGAGGTTTCAGTGAATAGTCCGATGACACACTGAAATTGGAGTCTTTCAGTTTACCCGCCTTTGCCAGAATACGGTCTTTAACTTTGAAATGTGCGAATTTAACAATTATTGGTCTTTTCTTATTGACGGCGAAAGAGCCAATCCTGTGTGCATGTTCAATGTCGACAGTGTGTAAATCAGTGTCAAGCTTTGTTTTGCCGAAATCAATCACCAAACCCTCGGCTTCATTCCAAGTTTCTCCTTGGCTATCTGATATGCCATAGAATAGAAGATTTGACCTACGGGCCCTATCCTCGAACACATCCACTTTTGACGACAGGTGGAAAAGTTTGCATTTTCTTGAGCGACACATTGTACGTCATCTAACTTTTCTTTCAATGCGGGAACAGAGGAACAATATTGTTCAATTTTTAGAAGCCGGTTCCGAATTTCTTCGAATTCCTTGTAATTTTGCGATAACTTTGCGTGCATTGCTTTCACTTCATTGAGTAATGATAACTGCCCTGATTTCAGTTCTTCGAGTGCAGACTTTGTCACCAGTAGTTTTAGTGGAACGTGGATTAGGGCCTGTGTTTAACTCGACATCACCCGACAAAACTAACAAAGATAGAGCAACTTCGGCACAGTCATACGCAATGGATAAACAACAGCACGGGCTCGGCAACGCTAAGAGCGCCCGGTAGCTCGTACGGGGAGCACACAACGAGAAGCAGTTCGTTACCTGCGCGGCAAAGAGGCGATAAATGTGAGCGAAGCCCATCGCTGCTGCGTTGCCGAGCCCACTGAAGACCAGTAGAAGCGCGCCGAGCCTTTTATCTTGACGGGCGATCTGACAGCTTGCGAACCAAGAGGCCCATCCGGTGCGCAGATGGGATGCTCCGTAGTGCACAGTACAGGGCAGGAGTGCACGGGCGCGGCAACACTTTCTGCTGGCCAAGGATCCGGCGAGGTTGGAAGCGGGTCCAAGGAACTTGTACGGTGTAGGTACGGTATGTCGGATCCACTCAGGGCGTAGGTGGACGAGAAGCAGGCCAGGGCAAGGGTGATTACCTGCGCGGCAAAGAGGCGATGAATGTGAGCGAAGCCCATCGCTGCTGCGTTGCCGAGCCCATTGAACTATGGTACGCCTGCTGTCTAGGTCACGTGAACTTGTCACTTCATCGCAACCTACCAGGTATGTGTATACATACACCTGGTGAGGTTCCCCACAACACGCTGGGCTAGCGGGCAGGCTTCCACAAAGCAGAGGTTAGACAAACAAACATTACACAACAGCTGTATGCGGGGAATGGACACTCTAGGTGCTAGCGCTCTCAGACTGCAGGTGACACATAACCTCCGTCTCAACGGCATGACGATATAGCATTAATGGGTCTATGCCCATATATGCAAACTTTGTTATTCTCTACTTTACGTTCATAGATCGGGGGAGAGTCCTCATACTATTCTTGGCGCTGTGTTGCAGTGTTTAAACGGGGCACCGATGCCCTGGAATGTAGCTCGTTCAAGCACTGCCACGGTGGTGCTTGTGAGACCTATGCTGCTCTTCCCGAGCAAACTCTTGCGACCACTCATTAACTGTCGCCTGCCAGTGTGGGCAGTTTGCTCACAGTCCAATGGGCAGGTTGTGATGGCGTCACAACTTCACGTAACATAGGCGACCATTCTCCCACCTAGGTTGCTTTGTAGATTTTGCGCTCACGCCGCCAAAGACGACGACGCTGCGTTTTTCGCTGCACAGAACCCTTAACGGTTTCACGCTAACACAAGCCAAGTGCATACCTTCCTCCCGTCCTCCTAGCGATCGATGAATGCCAATCATTGCTTTATTCATCGCTCGGAGAAGCGCCATTTACACAGGCGGGCGAAGAGGAAGTGCGAGGTATGGCGCTGCAGCTAGATGGTTGAAAAAATTGAGCTACTTTCAGCATCAAAAGACTCCATCAGCTGCCTGCATGGGCCGCCATCTACATACGACGCAAGACATTTCTTTGCAAGAAGTAATGAAACAGTGCTGCAGATGGCGCTGGCTTATTGTAAGGTAGAGCACTTTAAGGTAGAGGAGAGCGTGATATCAGCTGGCTTGCTCCGAGGTTGGTGTTGTATCTCGCAGAGCCAAGAGCAACGAATTCGATTAGAACAGCGATTAAATCGGAATGACTGGAAATCTGCTTGAAACCATTACGTGCGAAAACAATTGCTGTAGAGATCAAAAAGGCATTATTAAGATGGAGGATTGAAAGATGCATGATAGTGCGGAGAACTCGCAATATGTCGAAGTTTTCGTACATGTAGAGACCAGTATTAGACGCTCGTTAAGGGCTTATACATGTTGTTATCACTGAAAAGAAGCGGCAATCTAAAGTTAAATTTTCGCTCACTGTGTACTCTAAGATTTAGACATCCATGGAAAGGGCATGGATCACTGATTATCTACCTGCAGGACATGCTCGTACACATTGTTCTGGTTATAGCGCAGTGTACTGAGTTTGGTCAGTTGACACATGTTATCATAACACAATATGGCCATAAAGCATGCAGCCCACAGGCAAACAGAGCATAACGGTGTACTCCGAAATCAATATATTTTGAATTTCGTCATATTTAAGCCAACGGCGAAGGTTCTGCACTTGCGTTCACATGATACGCAGTACAAATAAATGTATGAAAAAAAACACATCAGATGTCAGTACCACGGGTGGTCGAAATTTTCGGAGCCCTTCACGACGGCGTCCTTCATAGCCTGTGTCGCTTTGAGAGGTTAAACCCCCGTAAACCATAAACCGTCACTTTTAAATCATTCCCTTTGCCTAGACGCGTTGTCACTAGTTCAGATTTGATTAGAGATCGAATTTCGTTTTCTGGGAAAGCCTCACTGGCATTTTGCTAAAATGTGAGTGTTAATAATCGGAACCATGTACTGAAATTTGCCGCCCACCCACACTCGATAATATATCGGGTGTTTCAACGAACAATTCGACATTTTTTTTAATTTGGCTTTTTGTGGTAAAAATATGGGTTTTTTCGGCATAGTGTTACCACCTTTGAAGGAGGCCAGAATACCGGTTGAACCGCCTTAAGTAGTAAGCTGGTTAAATATTTTTTAATTATTAACTTCTTACCTAGTTGGGTTAGGTACCTAGTTGCAATTAGAGGTTTGTAGCCTGTTGTTAGTGATAGCCATATCAGTTTTTAAAATTTAGAAAACAGCAACTACTCTTGGCGCTGTGGCTCGACAAAATTTGGTTTTCTTCGACTAGTTAAGTGCGCTGGAGGGGTTGCGTTGCCGGCATGCTTGTGAAAGCGGATTTTCGCACCATGCAGCCAAATTCTGTCGAGCCACAGCGACCGGGGTAATCACGCTTTCGAAATTCCAAACACTGGTATTGCTATTACTAACGACTGGCTGCAAATCTCTACTTACAACCTGTTGCCTATGTGTGATAATTAAAAAGTTATATCAGAAATTAGTTAAACAGCTTACTAATTCAGACATTTCACCGGCTTTTCCCTGTCCGCCAACACGGGTAATGCTCTGCCACAAAAGCCGTATTTTTACAACAAAAAGCTTATTTTTGAAAATTTTTGAATTTCGGGAAACACCTCGTATGTTTCCAAACTAGGGTGGACAAGCAAGGTCTCTGCGTGTGGCCAACGGAAATTACAGGTTTAAACGTTTCGAGTCGACACATCGGATATGAGGAACGCTGTGGCAGAGGGCTCCGGATAAAATTTAGACGACCTATGATTCTTTAAGATGCAGCGACTTCGCACAGCAGGCGGGCGTTTGTCTGTTTGGCATCCGTCGAAAAACAGCCGCTGCGGCCTTTGCAAATGTTTCCCGCATTCTTTGCATGCAGATGTTCGTGTTCCAATAATCGGGCATAATAATGCGCCCTAAGTCGCCATTGGCGCTATCGCTTCACGCAAAAGAAATACTTTCCGTGCGTGCCAAAAGATACAGCGGAGATTAATTGCCTCCGCCTGCATCGGCGCTTTCCGTTCCCCTTCCAAGGAAAATTATTTTAGCGCGACACATAAGTGGCCAGTCAAGGCTAAAACCGAATAAAGCAATGTCATGGTCTTCCAAAACAAAGCAGGAATTTCTGTGTTAAACTCCATGCGCCTGCACGAATTTTATCTCAGTGCCACGCTTGTCTGCTTTCGTAACGACTTGTATGTACAGCGACACGGCATTTGCATAGGTTCATGTGTGGCACCTGTTCTGTCTAACATCCTCCTCGCTTCCATAAGTCTTGACATTAATGGTACCTGTAACGACGAATGCGTTGTGAGAACCTTTAGATATGCTGGTACTACTAATAGAGCAACCGGCTTCGACCTACCTGAACAAGGTGGAACTTGTTTTAAACATCTTTAGGCCACATTGAAAAAGCGTAGTTTCTAGACATTTGAAGTGACAGCTGAAACGAAACATACCTGCTGGATGTATAACCCACGATTCAAAAAGAACTACTCCAGTATGACTCCGCTCACTCAAAAACAGTTAAGAGAGCAATAGCAAATCTATACCTAGATTCAGCACTAAAGTTCTGCGTTCATATGGTTGAACATAGTTTCTCTGAGCAGATTAAGAGGCTAAGAGAATAAGGGTACCCTAAGCATGTTATTTTGTCATTCACTGAGACATTGCGGCAGAAAGTGAAAAGGCGAAAGAAAACACCGAAAAACTCCGAAAAGAGTGCCATATTATTCATCGAATGTCCCACAATCTGTAAAAAAGTCGCTAAAAAGCAGAAAGTCTCGGTTGTTTTCTCAGCTCCCCTGAAACTTACGAAGTAATTCCCCTGCATAATGGATGCAAAATGGAAATATGTTGGATGCGGGAAGCGCCATGCCAACCCGTATGTGAAGTATGCTAGCGGCGCTGTGTATATATGAACGGGCTCTGTCATGCGGTATGGTATACATTGGACAGTCAACCAAATATGTAAATGATAGGGCACGGCAGCATTAGCTGTCTGTGTTAAATGATGCAAACCTACATCTGCCAAAGCATTGCAAAAATTGTAAATAGAAACCACAGTTTACCAACATAAATATCATAGGCAGAGGTCGCGACACTGTGGCACTTGAACTACTCGAAGCGTTTTTGATCTGAAAAAAAAAAAGCCAAATGTTTGTATTAGCCACACTTTGGTGTGCTTGCGACAAAAACATTTCTTGGCGAGACATGTGTAAGATTGTGAACATTCTGATATGCTGGATGACTTTATGAGTATATATAATGTATGTAAGCGCGTTTTTTATGAATAAACAGTTTTGAGTTAGCTCCCGTCTTGTCCCGTTTATGTGTCGCTCTAAAAAAGAAATTCTCGTGGAAGAAACATGAACCAACTAGCTCTCAAGCAAACGCTCTTGAAATACCTTTCTGTTCTCCACAGAATATTTTGCTCAATGCTATAATATTCATGCTAGCCGCCGCGGTGCCTTAGTGGCTACGGTGCTCGGCTGGTAACCCGAGAGACGACGGTTTGATCCAGAAATGATAGAGGCCCGTGCACTGTGCGTTATCAGTGCACGCTAAAGAGCACTAGGTGGTTGATATTATCCAGAGCGTTCCAAGACGGCGTCCCCCATAGCCAGTGTCGCTTTGGGAACTTAAAATCCCCATAAACCAAGCCAAATGAACCAAAATATTCATGCTTTTTTAAACTGATGACATTTTGGCCCGCCCTGTTTGCACTGCCACTCGCGCTGACCTACGGATAGCACTCCAAAAAAAGAAAGACATAAGTTTGCCTAAGATGTAATCCCAAGTTGCGAGTGAGCTCTTTGCCGAAGTAATTCAGCCTGTCCTTCGTCCTAATGGCTCTATGTTTGTATACGTCTCTCCTGAGCATACATGTGCTAAAGGTTATCTGCAAATATCCTAGTGCTTACTTCAAACGCTACAGAAATGCACTAAAAGAAGGAAGCAAAAATGACTTCCTGTGCTCTTTGGCCCGCAAAACATGAGTGATATCTTATCTCGCTATAGTCAAGAGCCCAAATATTGCCTGTTTTGTCGCATACCGTTTTTTACTCAACGAAGCCCCGCAGGGGGGCGCCTGCAGCTTGCAGGCGTCGCGACGGTGAGTGGCGACACCGCGGGTTCCCGAGCATCCGCAGGGACATCTCCGAAAGGGGATGATGGTGAACTGTGCATCACCACGGACCCGAGCACCCGCGCCTCGCCGTGCGTGGCATCGCTGTGTCCGGGGAAAAGGGGATCCTGGTGGTTGAGCCGATGCCGAGCGTTTGGACCCTTAAGGCCCCTTGGCGGAGGCAACACACCACTTTGGCCCCAGCTTCCTGCAGACGGCACCTCCGGCCTGACCCAACCGAGGGGAATCGGCAGTCGCCTTTTCCTATCCTCCTCTTCATCTTTAACTTTCCTATCTCTGTCTCACAACTCTCCTGTATCCTACTCGCTTCTTGGTTTTTCCTTTTTTCCTGGCGGCGAGGGTTAACCTTGTGTGACCAACTACCCTGAGTTGCGTCATATTTGGTTATAGTTGAGGTGTACAGCTGGCGTGGGCAGGACTTGCTATCAAGTTCCTGTCCCGTCCCCTTGTTGGACTCCGTGGTGGGTGGCTGGCATCATGACCGAAAAACAAAGTTTTTTTATGGCTCCCCAACTTTCAAAACCTGATCGCTCTCTCAAAAGAGGGCGGAACGAGGCAGACAACTTCTTTCAAAAAAGAAAAGTAACTTTCCCCAAATATCATGTGATCCACAGTGAACAACAAGATAAACAGGCAAGAATAATATCCCCCTTCCTTGTGTAAAAGTGCTTGACTGAAACCCTAGGCATTGGCTATAAGCTGTCAAAAATGGCCAGCGGCGACTTATTGCTCGAACTGGGTGACAATGTCCAACATTCTAAGCTCTCCAACCTAACGTCCATAGGGGAAATCCCGGTCTCCGTGACTCCTCATCGCTCACTAAACACTGTCCGAGGCGTAATATCGGAAAATGATTTTCTTCACATAACTGAAAAAGAAATGTTCGAAGGGCTCATCGACCAAGACGTCATAGATGTCCACCGAATCAAAATCCGGAAGGACAACAAGGAAATAGACACAAAACACATGATCCTGACGTTCAACACCAGCACCCTGCCCGACACAATCGACGTGGGATATTTGAAAATCAATGTAAGACCATACATACCAAACCCTCGCAGGTGTTTCAACTGCCAAAGGTTCGGCCACGGCTTACAGAGCTGCCGCGGTCGTAAAACGTGCGCAAAATGTGCCTCTAACGATCACCAGTCTGATGTATGTGACGCAGACCTGTGCTGTGCAAACTGTGAAGGAGAACATGCTGCATACTCCAGGGCGTGTCCGTCCTGGAAGAAAGAAAAAGAAATTATCACCATAAAAACCAAAGAAAACATTTCTTTTAAAGAAGCGAGAAGGCGTTTTGCGCTTACAAACACATTCTCCTTCACAGCAAAACAAAACTTCGCCTATGTGGTGCGCAGGGGCGTAGCACCACACAGCACTCCGGCACCTGCCAAGGCCGCTCCCACCGAGCCTTTGGCCGGGCCATCCACGCCCCAGGCAGGGTTAGCGAAAGCTGCCCTGTAACTGCCAAAGCAGGGACCGCCGGTCCATGGGTCGGCATCCCGCAGGACCTCCCCCCGTCGGGAGAGGCCTGAAACTAACACAACCGCGGCTGCGCGGTCCTCCAGCACCTCTGTTGAGGTGATGGATACAACACCCACTCCGCCTCCATTACAGCGGCGGAACAGCTCTCTTGAGCGAAAAAAAGACAGGCCCCTCATAACGGGCCCACCACATAAGTAAATCCCCTTTCATTTTCTTTTAAAAACACAAGCATGGCTTTTTTAATTCAATGGAATTGCAGAGGACTTATGCGGAATTATAGTGACATAACACATATTTTAGGGTCATTGTTACCCATAGTTTTATGTCTTCAGGAGACCAATCTTGGTCCACAACATGTGCATATCCTGAAACACTATCAAACTTTTAGACGCGATCGCGAGCAGGCAAATCGACTCTCAGGAGGCGTCGCAATTGTCGTCCAAAGCGGCGTCCCTGCTCGAGAAATCAAGCTCAATACAAAACTTGAGGCGGTTGCAGTCAGCATCGTCAGCTATAAAACACTAACAATCTGTTCCGTATACATTCCTCCACATTTTACATTAACAGTCCATGAGCTAGAAGAATTGATAGATGAACTTCCAGAGCCATATCTGGTAGTTGGAGATTTTAACGCTCACTCCCCTTTTTGGGGAAGCGAGCGCTGCGACTCTAGGGGACAAACAATCGAAGATTTTATCCTCTCAAATAACATCTGTCTTTTAAATACAGGAAAAGCAACTTATTGTTGCCCAAGCTCGGCAAAAATAAGCTTTCTCGATTTAGCTTTCGCATCACCATCGCTTTTTAACGATTTTAAATGGGATGTTTTAAATGATCCTCTGGGAAGTGATCACCTACCCACTGTCATCAGACTCTCGTCTTCCACTCCAGTCATCCCCACAAGACCACGGCGCTGGAAATTTCACCTCGCCGACTGGTAACTTTTTACAGAAAGTGCCACTCTAGATAAAGAATTTTCTGAAGACCTCAGCATAGATGAAATTAATGAAAGGTTTACTGCATGCATAATATCTGCTGCAACACTCGCTATACCACAAACAACCGGACTCGTACAGAAGAAACACAAAGTATGGTGAACACAAGGATGTACATTTGCAAAAAAACAGCAAAATAAAGCATGGGGCACCCTACGTCGGTACCCCACTGCAGAGAACTTACTCACTTTTAAGAGGGCCAAGGCGAGAGCGCGGTACGTGCGCAGGATTGCTGAGAAAACCTCCTGGCAGAAATATGTGTCCTCTATAAATAGTTCAATACCATCAAAGAAAATGTGGGACAAAGTTCGTAAATTCACTGGTGACCGTACTTCCTTCACACTTCCACTTTTCACAACACCCGGTACACAAACATCGTTGGAAGAACAGGCCAATTTATTGGGCGAGCACTTTGCTGAAGTCTCAAGGTCATCCCACTACACAAACACATTCCAGAAACACAAAGCTATAGCTGAAAAACAAAAACTTTCATTTGGAACAGGCATGCAGGAAGACTACAACCAGCCCATTATGCTCCAGGAATTAAATAGGGTATTATCTTCCGGTAAAAAGACAGCACCAGGCCCAGACAAAGTGCATTACAATATGCTTGCCCATCTCTCTGATACTGCCGTACAGGCACTGTTAAAATTCTTCAATAAAATATGGATGACTGGCAGAATACCTGAGGAGTGGAAGAAAGCAGTAATAGTACCTTTTCTGAAACCCGGAAAACCACCAATAAGTACTGACAATTACAGACCAATAGCCCTCACCAGCTGCATTGCTAAATCTTTTGAAAGTGTAATAAACATTAGACTCACCTTTGTACTCGAATCTCGGCAACTATTAGATGTACATCAATGTGGATTCAGAAAAGCATGCTCAACCACCTATCACCTTGTCCGCCTAGAGAACACCATACGGGAGGCGTTCATCCACAAGCAGCAGTGTATCGGGGTCTTCTTCGACATGGAGAAGGCATACGATACCACGTGGAAGTTCGGCATCCTCCGCGACCTAGCAGAGCTAGGTATCCGAGGCAGGATGCTGAACTGCTTGAACGACTTCCTGGCTAACCGCACATTTAGGGTCCGCCTAGGAACAACTCTCTCCATGACTTTCACCCAAGAGAATGGCGTACCCCAAGGTTGCATTCTAAGCACGACACTCTTCGTAGTAAAAATGAATTCGTTAGCCAAAGTAATACCCAAGTCCATAATGTATTCGGTTTATGTAGATGACCTACAGATAGCATGCACTTCCTCCAGCATATCGTCCTGCGAGAGACAAATACAAATCACACTAAATAAACTGGCTGCTTGGGCAGAGATAAATGGGTTCAAGTTCTCTCCTCAAAAAACAGTAGCTGTTCTGTTCTCATTGCGACGATGCCTACAATTCATTTCCAACCTATACTTGAATCAAGCCACACTACCAATTAAACCAGGACATAAATTTTTAGGACTCACTTTTGACAAGAAACTCACATTTCTACCACACATTAACAACCTTAAAAAGAAAGCATCCCAAGCCCTCAATGTATTAAAGGTGCTCTCGCGAAAACGGTGGGGGTCCGATAGAACATGCCTATTACACATCTATCGCTCTCTGGTACGCTCCAAGCTGGACTATGGGTGCATAGTATACGGTTCAGCAAGAGCATCCTACTTGAAACGACTGGACCCTGTTCATAATCTTGGTCTGCGACTATCAACTGGAGCATATAGAACATCCCCGGTAAACAGTCTTTACATTGAAGCTAATGAGCCTGCACTAGAGGATAGAAGAGTCACACTGACATGCGCATACGTCCTAAAAACCCGTTCTCTTCCTAAACATCTCTGCCATCCCATTGTTACCAAGTGCCTATCCAAAAGATTATTCAACAACAAACCACAATCCATCCGGCCACTAATAATGCGCTTTGAAGATAAATGTGAAGAGTTAGGAGTACTGGATGCCCTGCCGAATATTGCACAAAAATATGAAAATTTACCACCATGGTACAGCCTGCCTTCAGTGTGCGACTTCACACTGACACACTTACATAAAACGGAAATGCCACATCAGCTCATACTACAAGAATTCTTTGAACTGCAAGAAAAATATGACACCTTCACTGAATTTTACACTGATGGGTCAAAAACAGAAAGTCATGTTGGAAGTGCAGTAATTGAAGGAAAAAATGAAAAAATGATACGACTGCCACAGTATGCATCGGTTTTTACTGCCGAGGGGTATGCAGTCTTTGTAGCCGTAGACCAAATAGTAAAAGAAAACATTAAAAATAGCGTCATTTACACCGATTCACTGAGTATGCTCAAAGCGCTGCACTGTAGAAACGCTGCTGAACCCATAATAGGAAACATCATACATAACATAATTAAAATAAAAAAACAAAAACATAACATTATATTCTGCTGGGTGCCCAGCCATGTTGGAATTGTCGGTAATGAGAGAGCAGATGCATGCGCAGCACAAGCTCGAATTGATCAAATAAAACAAGATAACATACCACACAGGGATTTTTTGAAATTAGTGCACAGTAAACTCAGAATTAAGTGGCAGGCTGCATGGGAAGAACAGGCAAACAACAAACTGCATTCTATAAAACCCGTTTTAGGAGAATGGAAATCATGTAGACATCAAGAACGTTTCACTGAAGTTATTTTATGTCGGCTACGCATTGGGCACACACACCTTACACACAACTTCTTACTGACAAAACAAGACAAACCTCTCTGCGAAATGTGCGGCGATGTACTCACTGTAAACCACATTTTAATTTCATGTACAAAACTGGAACAACTGAGGAAAAAATATTTTACAACACTCTACAATAAATACATCCCATTGCACCTCAAGTTACTTTTAGGTGATCAAGCACTAGTTGATATTTCAAGTATTTTTAAGTTTCTTAATGAAGCCAATGTTTTAAACAAACTCTAGTTATAAAAAAGTGTAACATTTAACAAAAACCTAACCTTGTGTTTGGCGCATCATAGCCATAGTTGCTTTTGCGCCATTAAAACCAATATAACTAACTAACTTACTCAACGAAGCGCGCAGCATGGCGGCTGGAAACACGAAACTTCTCACCCTGTTCTCGCTATTGCTAGCACGTGGAGTGGAAGCGATATGACAGGCATACCGGCAAAGTTGATAAGACGTGCACTGGCATACGGTTTTGTCCACAGCGTCAGCGGCTAGCGAGTCCCGTGAATGCCTACTCTTTCTTATGCACATTCTGGAAACTAAAGATTTAAAAGGATACCTAGAAGAACTCGCTGTATTGAGACGGCTTATAAAAAGTCCGTTCATTTTTCAATTTGAGCTATACTTTTTCATACGAGACATAGATTTCTAAGCTTGCCTCTGGAGTATAAAGGGCTTCTAGAGGATCGGCTCGCTGCGGCTTCGTATGTCTCCATTTCATAGATGGTGGAATTGGTTTTTAAAAATATTTATTATACAATGCCAGCTATTTTTAAATCGCGCAAAAATGCAGTTTATTGAAATTACACCCAAAAATGTTCACAGAAATAAATTACCTTACAGCTACCAAGAATAACGCCTTTATTTTCAGTTACTTCTTAGTTTAAAATACTACAGTGGTCTCAACCCTTGCAAGCACCCGGCTGTTCAGCGTAGCTAAGAGAAAACATAATAATAATTAGTAATAAGAGAAGCACTTGGAAGCTCAGATTTCGAAGAGTTCGGTGATTCGTACTTCCACTTGTTCTCTAGTGTCTCGCCCTGATAAATTGACTTCTTACATCATTTTCGGTGGTGGTCACGCAGTTCTGCAGTAATATAGAACATAGCTTTGCTGATGTCACTGTCTTAGTTCCAGATATGGCGAGACATTTGTGCTTGGAACTAAATGACGTTATTTGCCATTTTTCAGTGAAGTAAAGAATTCTACAACAGCTTGACTTAGTAGGTGACCTTAAACAATACAGCCTTTCTGAAGTATTTAAAAAAAAGATATTGGTTACACTATACTGAGAATTGTCTATCCAACATATTTGAAAAAGGAAGGCAACAAATAAATATAGCGCGATGACAAATCATGAAGTGTTCTCGTTAAAAAGGAGACTACATGAATTCGCAGCTTATTTATTTAAGAACGAAAAGTGGTAATATATAGTGAACATAGATAGATAGATATGTTTATTTGAGTGTGCCTCAACAGCCAAGTGGCCTAAACGAGCGCACACTAGGTCAGATACATCAAAAACACCACTTCAAAAGATTTAAAAGCAGGCACGAAAACAACAATTAGGCAAATATGTCCATGTCATTAAACGTTTTGTTATATAAGATTTGTAAACGAGTCATTGGACAGATAGCGTGCAAATCGGGATAAAATGTGTCGCAACATTTTGCAGCTTTTGCATGCGGCACACGAAAATTCAGCGACATCAGTAAGGTCCCACAGTTAATGTAACCGCGCACGACGTTTTGCAGAAACTGCATGTCACGTATGCGTCGCCTGTCGCCAAGGGTAGACATATTGAGGTCTGCCAAGAGAGAATCATAGTCGTAGAAACGACGGCGACCAATATATATATCATAATAGATGCGTATGAACTTACGCTGGACATTTTCAATTTTCGTGCAATAGGCGACAGATACGCTATTCCAGGCTACTGACGCGAACTCAAGACGCGGTCTCACAAGGGCAGAGTATAGAGTGCGTAGACATTCGTGCCGTCGAAATTTTTTTGTTAATCTAGAGATAAGACCAATATGCCTCAATGCGCGTAACACAATTGAATTTACATGCAGTCTAAAATCAAGCTTTGAATCAACAACAACACCAAGGTCTCGTACATGGGCCACGCGAGAAATCTCACCCGCCAAAAGTGTGTAATCAAACGTAACTGTGTCGCGTTTCCTAGTTAGAGACAGGACGGAAGTCTTCTTAATATTCAGTTTTAAGCGATTCATCAAACACCAATTCTCAACGTTGTTAATGTCAGCTTGCAATTGGCGGCAGTCCTCAATATCTCCAATATTACGGTCAGCGCGTCGTTGCAATTACTGTTCTAGAATCGCTGATACAAAACAAACAGGCAAAAGACAAGTCGCTTCATGGTGCTTGTGAGATACTGAACTTCACTGATGGCTGTTATTGACAGTTTTCGTACGCCTAATTCTTTTTCGACAGTTAGCCAGCCTTTCATAGAACGCAGCGGTATCGGGAAGGAGCTCTTTATACATATGCGATTTTTAGTGTCGTTGAAATACAATAGAAGTAATACATTGCTAAGTTGATGTCGAAAATGCTATTACAGCCTAATGCAACAGCATTATTGTGATGCAATAATCCATTACATGATGTGTATCAGGCCTAAGCGGGTGGTGCTTGCAGTGTTTTTGTTTTTCGAAGGGTGAATTTAATATACTTGGCAATGTGTTGCTTCATTTATAGTGCTGTTAGTAGCCTCTTGCATCACTTACCGCACTTACCCCTCGGTAACAGGCGCCCTACTGAAGGTGCATTTTACCGGACTCTCCCTTTCTTCGCGCAGCGCCACCAGCCATTAGCGACATTTTGACCAGTTTCTACACAATATAGAAAACCGTGGAAATGGCAGGCTCATTTGTCGCTTTTCTAAGCTGTCAAAAAATTTTGTACGTAGGGCACGATGAACGGTTGCGTAATAATTTGTGTTCAATTACCTCGTGCCCCATCCCTCTTTCAGATAAATTTCTGTATAACTGATTCAAACGCCGTGGCGCACATACCTTCCAAAACCCACCTGCAGCATCAATATGAGACCTTCATGGAACAACCACATGGACCACACTGAAAGCATTCAGTATTGTTGTGCGAGTTTTATTTTATTCAAGACTTACCCCAGTGCAACTGGCACTCTAAAATATCTGATCAGAACTTGCTTGGTCGCGGACTCACCTGTAAAAATTTGACATATGTGTCTGTTCCTTAAAATGTGATATTTAATGTTTGCTCTCTAAATTCTCTTCTCTTGCCGCCGTCGTACAATTCATCCCGTAATGATTGCCACAAATTATTTGCCGAAACGACGCATCTTTGTGATCTTTTATTCTTAAAACATGCAACAACTGGAACCACCGCCCCTGAATTTATGTCAATCTGAAATGCCAACTTATTTAATCAACCAAGTGTAAAAACTTTGTACAACCCTGCTGTTTATTTTATTCCGTTAATGTTTTCAGCGATCCTGTATTAAATACTTGAGAAAATGAGAAAAATAATTATAAATGTAATAATACGCGTGGACATGAGCTGGAAAGAGCTGACTGGGAACTGCCGGGAAATCGTGTCGTCATGACCGTTTTCGAGTGGTATGAATTGATGACCTAATAATATTAAACTACAAGAAGTCTTAGCAACTGCTTTATGAAAATTCTCAACTCAATATCGACTTATGATGTTATCTGACCTGTTCTAAATGATTGTGCTTCATTGTTTTGGTGCTCGCCTTGTTTTCTAGCAAAAGATTTAAAACAATGTTCGTAGAAAGAAGGTATGTATACTCTGCATGCTATGGTTGTGTCAGTCCTATCTCAGCCGTTCGTTAGTGCCACTTTATTTGTAAGCCTTTATTTGTAGGCCTTTGTTCCTCGCTTCACCGTCATGCTAATGAGGGTTTTGATCCGACCCAATCTCTCAATGCTCAGCCCTTCTTTCTAGCGCTAATTTTCATTTCTGCCGGCTGCCTTAATACTTCGGGGTTCATCCTTTCTCTCAGTTATAAACTTAAGGCTGCCACGCTGCGAATTACCGAGTACTTTTCTACATCGTAATACAGCCATGGCACTTCGAAAAGCCTTTCCCTAAGATTACCGACTTAGAGGCGAGGGCGTGCTATTCTTATTAGCAGCCTCCGGAGCTTTTGAGAGCGTGAGCTGTTCAGGAAGTGGAATCGACATCGTCGTCCACAGTGCCGCTGCAGCAGCATCCTCCGCTCATCGTCACCGTGATCATCAGCACAACTATGCCCTCTGCACGACGAAGGCATGTCTTTCTGACCTGCAAATAACCCTCGCCTGCTCAGCTGCCTTATCCTCGAAAACTTGTGGATCTCATCTTTGCGTTTTCTTAGAATGCATTGCGTCAGCGTAAAGGACCATCAGTTATCTTGACTTCGCATTACATGTCGTGCCCTTGCCAGTTTCGTGGTCTTGATCTCAGTTCCAATATCATTACCTCCCAATTTTGTTTCCTGTCCTCAAATTTCGAAAAAAATGTATATTTCGCTTCTACATTGTCAGCACAGGCAAATCTCAGGCCTAAACGCTCAATACAGGAAACGCACGTTCTGATTCAGCACCCATGAAAATGCCAAGCTCGTTAATCGCTCGTTTAGCCTCTGACAAAAATTATGCAGATAGGGCATGGTCTGGGGTTGTGTATTTATTGGCGTAAAGTTGCCTCATGCGCAATCTCGCTGTTGGTAAAATTTTTGCATAAGTGACTCAAACACCACGACCAACGTGCCTTCCAAAACACCTACGTCATCAATGTGAACTGCTGGATTGAGGACATTGAAGGCATTCGGTATTGTTCTTCTAATTTTTTTATTCAGCATTTATAGCACTGCATTTGACACGTTGAGAAATCTTTTGAAAACTTCCGTGAGATTCAGCACATAACCCTTTTTCTTTCATCTACCAGTGATGGCTACGGTGAAAACGTCAATATTTAGCGATGTTAATGCGTGCTTACGCACCCATTCAAACTTTCATGCTACCAAATCTACTACATCTACTCGTACGTTCCCTAAAGTATTTGCCAAACAAATGCTACGCATACATTGGCGCTTTTTGCAGATTCCAAATAAAAGAGGCGGGACAAGGATACTGCGAGGAAAATGAATATAAGACAACTGAAGCGGAACATAAGGGTATAGTGGGTGTCAGTGCAGTTTTGTGAGCACATTTATCAAATCAACCAATGTTAGGAACACGGAATGTTTCTGTTCTAAGCTAAAAAACTCTCGCCTGCCATATCTCGTGGAATAAAATTGAAGGCGAAACGCATGGCATCCGGACGCCAGTTGCCCTGATATTACGTTCGATGTTTCTTGGTAAACCAGAACGCTTGGTAAGCGGCTGCGTCGCGCTTTCTGTACCCGTTCTTAAGTTCATTTCCCTACGATCAGCGCTTTCGGCTTTTAAGCCAGCGAGTACAAGCGCGAGGTGAGGTTCGGGGTCGTGGCTGCTTCACGGTGCCGCGGTCAAGTTGACGCCCGCTCGCACCAGCAGGACAGGAGTGCCGTTGAGTTAAGGAGTTGAGTGCTGAGCGCAAGCTTACGAGTGGGTTAATTTACATATTTTACATCTTCTAGAGCGTACGGTAGAGTCGCTTGGCCACAAGCAAGGCCGAGTTATATCGAGCTCTCATTCCCTAAAGCCCCTAAGTAGAGGACACCCGCGCACAGCCGGGAGTGGTCTGAACATTCACTTATGCCCACAACCACACACTTTCTTTTATTTATAGACGCGCCTCTGCCACGTGCTTGAACTTGAGGGTCAGGAGAATGCGCAATGGTGCAACCAGCCCAAATGGACGCAGGACAAGAGGAAGTAGGCACACACACAACAACGGTGGAGAATGCCGACGAGATCGCGCAGGCTGCGTTAGGTCAGCACGTGTTGTTCCATGGCCAGCTGGTGGTTGACATGTGTTGCCAAAACCTGTCCCTCATAGGACCCGCCCCGTGAAGCAGGCTCGCAGGACGGTAAACGCCGAATTCCAGACCATTGCCTCCAGACATGGTGGTGGCAACTGGGGACAATAACGGCCGCCTGCTAGATGCTGTGACTCTTGGCACGTCAGGCGACACCGGAAATGGGCGCTTTTGTGTTGAAACTGTAGACCGTCCAACTTTTGGGTGGAAGACGGCCGCACTCCGACGCAGCAAAGCCCGTTACCAGAGATCAGATGAGAGCTGGGCCCTCTCCTGGTGGTCCATTACGGCAGGGCCTGCCGTAGGGAGCCAAGTGGTAGTAGGAGCGGAGAGGACTACAGGAAGACGGTGGTGGACTCCCGCCAGCAGCCACAAGAACTTGTCAGCAGCAGGCAAAGTGTAGCCAGGATCCGTCGACAGCGTCAGGAAACGCCGTAGGCTTAATGCAGGCGATCCAAGGGGGACCTGTCGGCAGCAGGGACCCAAAGTTTATCGGCTGCCACCTCCATGCTTTATGCCGCAGGAGGCTTGCGTCGATGATCAAAGGGAGGCCCACGGCAGCATGGACCCAACTTCCGACGGCTGCCACCGCCACTCTTGAATCCCAAGACCTCCACTGCGCTGTCTCCCTTCACACCTCGGTTTCCTCACACATCAGTAATCCACTCATCGTGCTCGTCACGCTCTCTTTCGTCGTCGCCTCGTAAACACTAATTTCGACACACCGCTGCTGGTGACGCCTACACTAACCCCCCCCCCCCCCTCCGATGATTTGTTGTGCATCTCATACATGCATGATCACGTCATCTTCGCTAAAGCTTCAGTAGACACACACCACATGTCGCCAGACAAAGTTCGCACTCGCCAATAAGGCGCCTTTCACTGCGCATAAGGCTCACTGGCGCGCCCAACGGTGTGTGTGTGGATGTGTGTGTGCGTGCGTGCGTTTGCGTAATTCCATGCGTTGCGGGTTATGGCCGACGCTCCATAGCTTGCCGGCCTCTTCGGGTTTCCTAACATACACTGATGACGCGTAATATATAGACATTTTATTTCGATAGCACTAGAAGACACATTGAGAAAAAAATGCTTTGTTTTTCATGAAAATTGCCCATTTGGCCGGAGAGGAGTGACGGAGAGGAGGATAAGTCCCTTTCACTGGAATAAAGGTTCATCACCAAACCGGTAGTGATGTTACTTTCAGTAAAGGGACCAACAACTTCGAATGTTATCGCATTGCCAACTGATGATGTAAATACGTGTCTCTGTTACATATTGTATTTCGCCTTCATCAAAATTAGGCGATCGCGGCTGAGATTTGTTGTTGTTTTTATGGTTGTCTTCGTGGCCAAGATAAAACTCCGCGTTCTTGGCGTGCGAATTGTCTTTATCCTTTTTTTTTGGTTGGACGGTTTTCACGCGCGTACGAGATTCTCCTGACCTGGTGCTAGGTGTTTCCGGGACAAATTCGGAGAGAAAAATTCGGACCCATATCGGGCTCACACAACATGCTCTCATTGGCACTATTTGGGAAAATGACACACATTAAGAAGAAAAAATTGAATCATCATATAGCATTTAAAGCTGCGTGTAGCCCATTCCAGTACATGGAAGGTGGCACATGTAGTTCCAGTACTGAAGCCTGGAAAAGACATGACGGACCTTGCCTCGTATCGCCCTGTGTCATTGACCTCCTGTGTAGCTAAGCTAATGGAGAAGCTGGTAAATGACCGCTTATCGAGGTGGCTTGAGGACAGCAAGGCACTGCCAACATGTATGACAGTATTCCGCCGAGGTCTTACCCCCGTATTCAAGAATGTTCCTTATCTTAACATGAAAGTCGCTCTTTTGAAAGTAGGTCTTAAGAATACGGATAAGCAAAGTACGACGATCATTTCAGAAACGCCCCTTATGCTGTCTGAAAGCGACCTTTCAAAAGGAGCACTTTTCGGGTTAACAAAGTAGCTGGGAGCGAGGTTATGAAATTTTACGTTCATAGGCTCAAAGAATACACATGTATTATGTAGTTTATACAAAAATAGGGGTTAACAAAATGCAAAAGAGCGATTTTGAAACAGTCTTGCAGCCAACAGTAAACCTTAAGCTGCTGCCATAAGCGTCTTTTCGTTTTGGTCTGGCCACCATCACAAGCTGTCAATATAGCGTCACTAGCTGCCTCTACCGTTCATGTCTTTTGGTTTTTGTTTGATAGCCTGAACACGTGCTTTTTTCCTTCTGTTTTTTTTTGTTAAGCCGCTTTGTTTGTAATTTATTAGAATTTTTTAAGCCAAGAATGCAGAAAAGAAAAGTGAATTTCACGGAAGCAGAGCACGCAATCCCCCCTCTATATTTCTATTTACACAAGTCGGGTTTGGCGCTCTCTCCCCTTTGTGCATTTTGCCGTGAGCCAGAATCTATTGAACATTTTTGGCTGTATTGTCGCCGATTCAACTCACTGAGAAAAAGGTTGCTGGAGGAGTCCTTGCAGCATCTTGGCCTTAGTTTGAGCAGCCCGCTCTTGCTATCATTTGGCGCCACCACATTTGGGTTCAGCCACAGATCTGTTTGCACCGCTGTTCAAAATTTCCTGATAGAATCTCACCGACTGCCTTGCTAAGTGTTCCAACATTTTCTTTTCTATCAATTATTACATTTTGACTAAATCATTAATATTTAATCACTCTCTTTATTATTATTCTTAAAATTTTAAAATCAGAACACTCATCTCTTTTCTGTTCATGACGAAAAATTCACCGGTGTTGCGTTCCCACGTGCTTTTCCTTTTTGTAAACTGCGTTCAGGTGAATAGCCACCCGATTCTTGGCCGATCCCCCAGTGTGGGTATGTGCCATCTTTTGATAGGCTAACAACAACAACAACAAGAAGGCAGCTTGGCTCGCGACAGAGCAAGAATTTAACTGCCGGCACGGCGTATCGAAGCGGTACGGAAAACAGCTCAAGAAATGCTGGGACAATCTCAAGGAGAAGTGGAGAAAAGAAAAGGCTGCAGATTCTCGTGAGGTTTTTCTACAGGTATGCTTGCACGCTCTCATTTTGTGTTAAAACATATGAAGCGACATATGAAGGACGCGAGTGGCTATAAGAGCGAGCGACGAGCGCTGCTATGAGCACAGCGCTGCTTATGTGGCCTTCAGAATTCAGAAGTGACGGGCGCTTAAGATCCTGCTCGCATCTGCCGTCAAATGTGTCCTTCGTGGTTGCCGATTTATCAAGTCTGATCGCTGTGGTCTCCACGCATGTGCCGATTATTGCTATGCTGATTATCGTGTCACGTACACGAGAGATCGCCACCAGATGAAAGGCGGTTGCGCGTGTGTCAAACGCGTAAGCTCACGGTTTTTTCTTGGCAGGCTGCGATCTGTTGTGATCGAGATCAGAGGCCAGTAACTGGGTCGGCATATATGAAAGGACAGAATACAAAATTTGTAAGCGCAATGTTAAGAGCTGAACAAGTTTGTTGCATGGCAGTGCCTGGCAGTGGCCAGGCACGACGGGTATTAACGGAAGCGGTACAGCGGTACAGGTACACGCAGGAGTGGTGACGATGTTTGCTTAGATTTTATGAACGGCGTGTGGCTGAGGTAAATCCAATGAAAACAGCATAAGGAATGCATTACCACATTGGACGTTGTTATGCGTTTATCTACTTCCATACCAGGTGCAGACGAATTGCTGGGGTGGACATCTCTGATTGTATTTTGTCCTGCGTTTTTTGACACACATTTGTACTTACCAATACAGGAGGTCCTGATTCACTCTATCCCAGTGGGACCTCCTTCTGTACAACCTGCTTCTGACTGTGCATCCAAAAAACTGATAAAACTACATTGATTTAACGAATTTAAATAGCATTTTGGCCATTGAATGTTTTTCAATGTTGCTACTTCTTGAACAATGAAACACGTAGCCGTACATGAAAGATTGCAATCACTTTACTGGACTGACATGAATGTATTTGTGTCAAAATGTATGTGGCATATGTTGCCATGAGTTTGCTAATCCTGTAAAACATGCACTGTGTCAGGTGGTGGGAGCCCGCAACGCAGGGAAATGACAGATCAGCTGCAACGAGTTGGTGCCGTGGCGTCTCACATGAATGTGAGAGTTGACAACTGCTACGACAGTGACCGTAGACGGCATGGCACCGACCTTCGTAACAACGGCAGCTTAACCCCTGCTGTCATGGCCCTCTTACAAGCGACCCAAGAGGCAAACGGTAAGCTTTTTGTGTGGTCCTTCCGGAGCTGCATGGTCTTCTTTTCACTTCATTCCAAAATTCGCACCCTTCAAACATTATGGGTTCGAGCCCCTGTCACAGTGTCAGAGCACATCACCGACATCTACAAAACATTTTGGTCAGCGCATCTCCACATTGACCTGTTGCTAAAAAAGCCCGCAACATGCATGAGAGGACAGAGTGGTAGTAATGAGCTCTGAAGGCACTACAGGTTTGAACGGAAATTGTACAGAGAGACACTAAGGTCGGGAGGATGTTTGCTTGGGTGTTATGAAAGGTGTGCGATTGAGGTATGGTGAGGTTAAACCAATGTGAACAGAACAACTGATTAATCACTGTATGACTATTGCATCATTACGTATTTAACCACTGCCATATCAGTGGCAGCAAAATTTGGTGGGGTGAACATCTGTGATCACATTTTTGTCCTGCATATTTTGACACTCCTTTGTTTTTACTACTACTGGAGGTCTTGATGCAGTCTATCCCAGTAGAACCTTCCTCTGTATAACCTGCTTGTGACTGTACATCCAACTAACTGATACAATTTGCAATAATTCATTGATTAAATTTTGAACTAACAGTTTAACAAATGGAAACAGTATTTAGGACAGTCACCATTATTAATGCTGCTTCCAGAGCAAGGGTGCATATGGATGCACACGACACATTGCTGAAACATCACTGGATTCTGCCGAATGGCTGTCTGTCACATTTTGTCGTATATGTTGCTGAGAGAATGCTAATCTTGAAAAACATGCATTCTTCCGGGTGGTGAGAGCCCACCCAGGAACCAGATGACTGATGAGCTGCAAAAGGTTGGTGCTGAGGCTGGTCACATGAACACAAGAGTCGTGAACATCTACGACGGCGACCATGGCCGGCACAGCACTGACCCTTGCAGCAGTGGCAATTGCACCCCTCCTTTAGCAGCCCTACTGCAAGAAGCTCAAGATTCTAATGGTAAGATTTTTGTGCGTTTCTTCATAAACTTGGCTGACAACTTTTTCTCTTCAATTAAAAAAACTGCCCTTCATGCAGTATGGTTCTCAGGTTCTACCACATTGCCAAAGCACACCTGTGACAAGAACAATACATGTTGGTCATTGTGCCTCCACATCGACTTGTTGCTAAAAAAACCTGCCACACGACACGAGTACCTTGTGTACTGCTCGTGTAGCGGCTAGGAGATACGAGTGTCTCCAAGCCATGCAGCATAAACATTGTCAGTTATGCCATGCCAGGCTGTTTAACCAGCGAGCAGCATGCAAGCCGATACTTCGGGCATTATGCTCATGTATGCAGACAGTGTAATGGGTGTGCTTATGTCATGTGATGAACAGCTGTTTTGCTATATAACTTCTGTTGGTCATATTTTGCATTTATTTGCTGTCTAGTGCGTTATCATACCAGTTCGACGATTTTGCTTGGAGCATAAGTTCGAGTTAGATCGAAAACTTCTTTTTTCACGTGCCTCAGTTTTACTCCCATGTTTACTTTTCACCGTTCTATATCTAGTTTTTTTTTTCTTTTTTACTTGTATGATGTTAGAGCACAGCAAACTATTAGCAGTCCTTTCTTCCCTCTTTTTCAGCAGTTGTACCTGTCGCATACCCTTTTCTATGGATTGCTATTTTTTAGCATTCCACTTTTATTTGGAGTTTGTTTTATGATACGATGATGGCTAATATCTTTGCAGAAGCTGACTGGCAAGAGCACCAGCTCAGCCAAGATGACTTCGCGGATGCAGAGCATGAACCAAGTTTGGAGCCTGCGCCTGCACCAAGTCAAGAACCATCAGGTGAGCCTGCAACTCACGCATCGTGCTCGCGTGCAAGTGGTACTGCTGCAGATCCCCCAGCTGTAGTCCCACGGCCACGCAAGCGCAAAAGCACTGCGTTTGGCGACGCAGAGTTGCAGGCTCGCTTGGTGGGAGTTGAACAAGAAAATGAGCGCAAAAAAAGGACACCTTTTGCGAATGAGGTAGTTGCGAGCTCAACTGGAGCAACAAAAGCAACAGAAGCAGCTTTTGGAGTTGAATTTAGAAATAAAGAAGGCCAAACTAGACCTTTCCTACACAAAAACTGCCCTGTTGAAGTGAGAGCAATTACAATAAACAGTTCATTGCTTTAGTCTGTCGTCTCATGAGGAATACTGCTGGCTTTGGTGCCTTTTCAGTGACTGTCCCTAGCTTTAGCGTGAAAATGGGCTCACTGGTGAATGCACAGCCAGACGTCTGGAAATGTACATAACAGGCTGTTACCACATTGCGTAGCCAGAACGCTCTTCTACAGCTATAGTTAGGCAGTGCAGTGTTAGACGGATGAAGTCTGGAATTTAGGAAAGTGAGTTAATTAGGAATAGTCAAATTAATACAATGAACATGGATGACAGAAAAGCATGACATCGCATGCGCTGAAGCCAGTGCATGTGCTGTAATTCTTTTCTTTCGTCCGTGTTCATTGAACTGATTTGCTTGTTCCTTTATTTATATGCACATACGACTCAGCGCAGCTTCATTTTCATGAAGCTTTGCTTGCGATGTATGGTATGATGTATGGTATTTTTGGTTTTCACACCTCCATATCTGCTCTTTCATTTGCTTGTACACTCTAAAACCAGAGCAAATTATTGCATTCCTTTCTTCCCTAGTTTTGCAGTGCAGCGTATCGCGTACCTGTTTTCACGGGCTACTATTCATGGTATCCCACTTTTATTGATGTTGGTGCTGCTTCTTTGCAGAAAACTCACCATGAAAGGTGCGTTGTGATATGAAAATAGCTAACATCTTTCCAGAGGCTGACTGGCGAGATCATTGAGTGAGCCCAGATGATGACTAGCACATGGCACAAATTGAGCCAAACATGGAATGTGCGGTTGAAGAGACTTCAGGTGGGCTGCAGCCCCATATATCTATGTTGCCTGCAACACAATCGCACTCTATGGATTTGCCCCGAGTGGTCTCACCCCGAGTGGTCTCACCCCGAGTTATCCAACCCCCAGTGGTTCCACCGCCAGAAGTGCCACAGGCAGGAAAGCGCAACAGCACTGCCTTTTGAGAGGCAGAGCTCGAAACTTTGTTGCTGGGGCTTGCTCATGAAAAGAAAGGAGCGTGTGCTCTTTATGAATTTAAGGGCTAAGCTGGAGCACCAGAAACTCACAATGGAATTAAAACTGAATTCGCGCAGGGAGAGAAAAAGCAATGAACAAGTCACATATTTTTGTCACCGAACATCATTTTGGTCAGTTTTGGTTCATTGAAATACTGCTGTGTCTGGTGCAATTTCAGCGATTTCTGCTAGCTTTAGGATGTGAATGGTCTCACTAGTGAGCGTCTGCATAGCTAGACGTCATCTGAAAATATTCAAAAGAGGATGTGTTACTGCTCAATTATGAACCTACGGGGATGGTTAGGCCAAAAACTTTATTTATACGCACAGTACAATGATGCATACAATCATAATGCAAAATTGAAGAACGATCAGCTTACTGTCAAGTTATTTCAAGCTATTTGCTAAGGTAAGCGCTTCAGTCAACCAACGGACCATACAAGCTTTCGTTAAGGCTGCTTAACAGTGAACCATATTCACGCTATGAACTACGTGACAGACAAATGCACAGAATATAACCTATGAACTAGGTGACAGACAAATGCACAAAATATAAATGCACAGAAAATAATATAGCTTTACAGTGGGATTGCATTTGACTCGGTGGACACCTCTGCAGTCATGCAGGAATTGTCGAACTGAAGTGTCGGAAAGCCATAGTGAGATTACTGAGCGGTATCTACAATGGATGTACAGCGGCTTCTACGGGTAAGGAAGGATGCTAGGCAAGAAGACGCGATCTCTCCAGTGCTATTTACAGCTTGTTTACAGGAGGTTTTCCTCTATATAGGTAACAGTTGGGGCTCAAATTTTAATGCGAATTCACTCGTGGAAAAAAAGCAAGCACATTTTAGATACAGGTGGCTTTTACTGAAACCTATTATAAGTTTCTAGTAAAGTATACAGCAAGGATGTATGCTGGGTTATTTTTATTAATATTTATGTATATGAATGTCTTCAAAGACCTGGATTGGGAACAATTAGGGCTAAGACAGTTGATGGAGAATACAGTAGTAGTCTGCGATTTGCTGATATTGCCTTGATAGTAACTCAGCGGATGAATTGAACCACATGGTCACCGACCGGGACAAACAAAGAACAGCAGTGTGTCTAAAAATTAGTATGTGGAGAACAATGTCCAACAGTGAATAATATTCGAAACAAAATCAGTAAGAATAATTGGGCTTGGGCAGGGCACGTAAACGCAAAGGCAGAATGACCAATGGCCACAATGGGTAAATGGAGTTCCAAAAGAAGGCAAGCGTAGCAGGGGACAGATGAGATCAGGAAGTTTGTTGGTAATGTGGCAGCAGCTGGCATGTGAGTACGTTAATTGAGATATTGGAGAGGCCTTTGCTCTGCAGTGCACAGAGTCAGGCTGATGATGATGGTGACGATGACACTGCTCTTATATTAAATGATACTCTGTTTCACAAGCTGTTTGTAGCACTGCGCGATTGTGCTCCTTTTGCCGACGGCAAAACGTTACAGTCCGAGTGAAATCACGCAGTGTGGGCTACCCTGATTGGCTCAGATTTCTCTTACCTATCGTAGTGCTGCAAACAGTTTGTGAAAGGGAGTATAGGCTGCATGGATTCTGCAGGTTTCAGTCAATGCTTGGCAATTATTTACGGAAAATGCTCTTGAATGAGTCTTGCGCGTGCTCTGAAGCCATCTGATGACTGGTGGTGGCCCGATGGCTGATTGTGGTTGACCGGAGGAGGCTGCTGCGGTGCAGGTGGGCATGGCTCGCTGAGTAGCCGGCTCAAGTAATGTAGGTCAGCACAGTCGGTTATCACGATGGGTGTTGTGGTTTTAATCTGCAAGGTCATGTCCAGAGATGGAAATATCCTTTGGCAAATGCCAATGCCCTTTCGATCGTATTTCTTGTCTTGATTTGAGACTTGTTGTACCTGCATGAAGAAAAAAAATAATTCAACTCGCTCAATAAGGTGACAGGTTGAGTATCTGGTTTCATTTATTTCAGCACTGTTGTATTTCCATTTATATGAATTGCCATTTATATGGATTGATTGCTTGCACGTTAAAACTATAGTAACTTGTGCATGATGCATCATTTCAGTTAAAACCATATCAACACAGAATAAAAAAAACATGCCGCAAATTTGTACAAAACAGTTGAATGATTAATTGTATTGTTTTGGGTTTTATGGCGCATGAGCAACTCAGGCTATCATGCGCCAAACACATGATATAACGTTGAATGGTTAAAGCCTGGAAGTATAGAACGGTATATTTACACGTTTCAGTTGCTGATGTTGATCTTTATAGTGTGCAAATGCCTTTCAAAAATATCTGTATGGACCAGTTAGCAGCAAGTACCATTGATCACATCACCTTACTTGTGTTCTGGGCTGCCCACTTGTCCAGGGTCTCTTGTTGGCGTCATCAAATAAGAGCGGCAAGCATACCCCTGGTCTCCAAGCAGCAGGCCAGGCACGCTCCCACTCTCGTACTTCGCACAGGCACTGCTGCTGTCAAATATGCGGCTGTCGTGAGCTGACCCTGGCCAACTCGCCACAACGTCGAAGAACTGTAAATTTGGTCCTGTGATGGCCTGAGGTGGGGTATAAAAATGTAAATAATCTGATATTAAGCTATGCTGTATGTTTATATGCAATTAACACATACCAAGAACTTGTGCTGCAGATGTTCTTGCACACATTACAAGAAACGTTTCAATGTCAGAGAACTTGATCACAGTCAAATTTTCCCACTGGCTTGTACCGCATGCATGAGGGACAACAGTATGATAAAGAACAAAAGCAGTTAATAGGTATTACGTAGATAATAACGATGAGCTACGAATTTCGTTTTGCTACTAGTACTTTGCAAGTGTTTGCGAATGAAACTACCACTTTTTAAAGTTACCAATATCTGACCAGTTAACATAGCCAAGGCAAGGCTACTACTCAAACAGTTGCAGGAACGGAAAGGTTTATACAGGGTGTTTCACAGCGGCGCAACAGTAATGTGCGCCCCCTTTCGCCGCTTCCACCCGAGCGCTGCTTAAAGAGAGCAAGGGAAAGGCGCGCCGCTGCGCGACACGCTCTCGTAGGCGTGGCTAGCTATCCGGCCGCGATCGAACATGCATCTTCAGGCTCAGCAGTCGAGCGGCCTAACCACTGAGCCACCGCGGCGGGGCTCAGCACGATTAACCTTATAGTGAATACATTCATCATTTGATGTGCACTTACCTGCACATTGTAGGAGAAATATCCTTTCCTATTCCAAAAAACTTCGGCGTTTTCAACTCCCGGGCTCTTGATCGGCACATGTGCACAATCTGTCACACCGGGGAAACTAGCGAATGCTAGTAATAGAATGCGAGCATGACGGCTGGGGCTTGCCCAGCACTCGGTAGTTTGACGAGAGCAGGGAAGAGGGCAGCGGCGATCATTCTCGACACTCGTCCGATGATCCGAGACACGGTGGGCTGGGAAATACCAACAAGGTCGCCGGTCACGATCTGGAAGCACCCGGCTCCGTAGAACCGGAGCACGACCAGAAGTTGGAGGAGCGGCGGCAAGGGATTGCCGCGTTGGTCAGCGCTGGCATGGAAGGGCAGCATCTCGAGCAGGCGTAGCACATCTCGCTTCGAAAAGCGGTAGCGGCAGGTGAACTCGAGCTCGCCAAACACTTCCATTGGGTTCTGGAGGTTCCTTATCATTCGCCTTGCCGGTGGCGCGTACACGTACGCTCACCGCTCCTCAACTTCTTCAACACGGGCGTAGAACTCCAAGAACTCGGTCATGCTCACGTCCATCTCCTCGTAGTCCGCCATGTTGAAAAAGCAGCTAAAGTAAAGCTTTAGGTAGACAGGCCCCTAAGTGCACCTTCGGATCGGTAAAGTGTAAGGAAAGGATAGATTTGTTCATAAGTACTGTTTATGAACTTAAGCGCTTAAGGCGCTTTAAATTGGCTGGAGACTAAAGTTAAGGAAAAGTTACGTTTGTGAATACGGCGGTTAGTCCCCATGATAGCGTCTTAGTCTTCGTGAGTCACATTGAACGCCAGAGAGCGTTCGGCCTTTCCACCTTAGCCATATTTATCTTGACGTTGCAAAAGCTTATGCTAACGTGCATCAGAGCTCAATTATAAACAGCTTGCAAAGCATGGGCATAGAGGGCCATATGTTAAGATTAATTTACAAGTTTATAAGTGATCGTGCGGTTCGTGTACGATTAGGGGAGTACTTTAAGCACCGAAAGGATTCTATCACGAGGTGTGCCTCAAGGAAGTGTTCTTTCCCCCACGCTTTTTAACGTTGGAATGGCTGCCCTTCCCGATTCGTTGCAAAAAATTGCAGGCAAGTGCGCATGTCAGTATATGCTGACGACATCTGTATTTGGATTACCGGCTACCAACACAAGCGATTAGCCCTGATAGCTCGACAGGCTCTATTTTGGTGCAAGCTTACCTTCAGGGCTGGGATTGTCTCTATCAGTGAAAAAATCCGGCTTTGTTCTGTTTAAAGGTGTAGGAAGACGTCAAGCGCGGTTGAAGTTAGACCTTGCTCACTCTTGTATCCGCTAATTGAACCACACGCGTTTCCTTGGCGTCATTATTGACTCCCGTCTAGAGTGGTGAAAAGCTGTCGACGCGATTGTTTCATCTCTTTCTTCGCGTCTCAGTGTGATCCTTAGAATTGCAAGTGAGCAATGGGGAAACCATCCTTTTTCATTGGTCAGACTTCATGAGGAGCTGATGGTGAGTCACATAATGTATCAATTACATTTAATTTCAAACTCGGCATCACAGCTTGAACGTCTCAATGATCCATAAAAGCGCGACAGACGGGACAGAGAAGACAGGACACAACACAGAGCGCTGACTCATAACTAAATAGTTTATCGGCCGCCAGCCAGTATAAATACTGCCGTGGTGGCAGGGAAGGATACAAGCACGTTTGACTTGCGTGACATTCAAAATCACCAGTACATCAGGCACGTGTCAACAGGTAAGAGTCATACGTGGGAAATATCACCGCTACAGCAGGCACAAGTTTGCATTCACAAGTTAGCGTTCACAATCGAGGTAACAGTTTTCCTTATCTGACAGTGCTACAGAGGGAGTACTGGAACATTGGTCTGAGGTCTTAGCTATGATGTGGGCTTCTATTGTTTCCCTAGCTAGCGAGTCGCGGTTCTTTGCTATCACAGAGCATGTATTGTAGAGTGGAATACAGGATTTTGAGCCGTCATCGTCTTCCTGGTACTCGTCATCTTTGCAGTGTCTGCCATGTTTTGCTACGTGGCCTGTGATGGCGACACGAGAGACATTATAATCGTGCTCCTTTAATCTTTCGTTAACACATCGGCCAGCCAGCGCTCTGTGTTGTGTCCTCTCTTCTCTGTTCCGTCTGTCGCGCTGTTATGGATCATCGTAAGCACCATCTCGCCCAACAAATGGTATTGTTGAACGTCTCGAAGTTCTCCACAGAAAGGGCCTAAGAAGAGCCATTGGAGTTCCTCAGACGGGTGCGAACAAGGCTGTACTTCATGAGTCTCTATCAAAACCTCTTAGCCTGGTCGCTTCTGAGAGACTACTAATGCATCTCGGCCGCCTAGGATAGACGGTAGCTGGGCGATCCCTTCTCCAGCGGCTCTGCAAGAGATGCGAGTCAAAGGCCTACTTGGCACTTAATACTCTTAATTCTTTAGGCCTTAATGTCCGAAGGCAAAGGAAACGGTTGAAACCCTCCTGGTCTTTTGCGACCCTCGAGTGTAAGCTCACAATTCCCCATGTAAGCGCAAAGCGCAGCTCTCCTTTGGCAGCAACGCGTTTGCTCGCAATTGAACATTTGGAAACAGAGTATGCCCGCCATCTTAAACTTTTCACGGATGGTTCTGTGCACAAGGTCAAACAAGCTAGCGCAGCGGCTTTTTACATTCCTTCTTTGAACAGTAAGTGATCTGTATGCTGTACTGCTGTCGTATCCTCCACAACGGCAGAAAGCGCTGCTATTGAGGTCGCTTTATGGAAGTTAGGGTCTTGTCCGGTTCATCCTGTTGTCATCCTGATTCAAAATCTACCCTCCGCAGGCTAGAGCGCGGATTCCCTACTGGTGCCTTGTCTACAAGCTGTGGCACTGAAATGGACTGTGTTTCTACTGTGTCTAAATATGTTCGTAGATGGTGACTTCCGGAGTTGGCTGTGATGTGGACTGTGTGAAGGGAATCTGTACATAGATGGTGATTGCGGGAAGGGAATATGTATTATTATGTCTCTGCGCATAGTGGGGTAGGTCCGACAGGTTTTAGGACATTATTAACATAAAATTGAACATTATTAACATTGAATTGAGAGCGATTACCGGCAGAATAAGCAAGACTAATCCCACCTGTAGCATTCAACACCTCACCTGAACTCAACTCTATATTGAGGCACTGAGGCTTATTATATGTAAACCGCTCATGTAGCTGTACCTGTAAGCATATTAGTATGCCAGATTTTCGTGCGAAAGCCCGGCACCACGCGTCGCTGCGAGGTACGAAATCGGAAGTTTTTAAAAATTTATTTTAAATTTCGCGCTCGCTTTTGAGGTCTCGTACGCGGTATGGACGCTCGGTGGCCTGTACTCTACATAGTGCAAGGATGTTAAAGTCAAGCTCGAGCACCCCTTTCAGTGGCCCTTTAAGATTCAGACGCGACATCGTGTCGTAGCGTTGCTGAGTAGTCCACGGAACGACATCGCTCGTTCGGCGCAACGCGTGGCCCTTTGGATAATTTTAGGAACGGACGTCTGTCTCACATATCTCGGTGGACACCCGAACTGGGCCGTAAGGGAAGGAAAATGAAATAAAGAATTGCTTTGAAGGAAGGAAATGACGCCTGTCAATTCTCGGTAGACACGCGGATCGCGCCGTAATGGAAGAAAAATCAATCAATCAAATAATCAATCAATAAATCAATCCATCAATCAATCCTTATCGCTGTCGCGTTAAAATCCCTTCCCTTACGCCTTTACGGCGTGGTTAGCTGTCCCCCGACATGCGCCATTTTTCGCTCACGGCCAAAGACGCCGACGCAGACGCCGACGACACCGGCTTTTCTGCGACACGAGCTCATTAACGCCGTCGCGTTAAAAAGGTGTACTAGTGGGATTCGCTGGATAATACTGATCATTGTTGTCAACAGAAAAAGTAATGACTGAACTGGTTATAAGCATCAGGAGACAGACAATCCCAGAGAAAACGTGTTGTCATCAAGAAGTCAATGACAATGGGAGGTCACGTGACGGGACCTGAACGGGAAAGATGGCGCCACACAGGAAATGCCGACGGAAAGTGACGTCAGCAAACAGGAACTGCTCCGAAAAATTGATACTTGGCTTGGCTTACATCTACCCCTCGAGAGGAGACACATTGTCTTGCCCGGTGAGGCGCTTTTTGCGCAAAGACTTTGGGCCCCCAGATTGCCGCGCAACAGTCGGAGTGGACGCTTTCAAATCTGCAGTCTAGCTAGAACCGAATTGCTTGTCGTAACTTGCGTGGGGCATCGGTCAGGAGTCGACGTGTCAAGAAAAAATACATGGGCGTCTATGGGAGCCGGTCGGCCCGGCCAGTCGAGGTCCTTTTCGCTGGCATGTTCGAGCCCGCAGGTGCGCATGGCGCCCTTGCCGGTATAATGCTATCAAGCTGTCCACATGTAACTTAAATAAGCTGTGATTGCCTTATGGCTAGAAGTTACCATAAGCGAATGGACGACAGAAAAGTGAAAGTTTTCACTCTTCCCAGAAACGTGATTTCGATTCCCAGAAACGTAATTTCGAGCACTAGGTTTTTCCACAGCAGATTGAAGTGTGCTGAATATGTGGACGTGGACTACCCATCTGTTAGAATTTAGGTATCCTTTGGACAAATTAATTTCGTATAAAGGAAAGCACACTTTAAATAAATAGCCGACATGCAAATGCGATTTCCCGAAACGCGATTTACATCACCAGGTTGTTGTTGAACGGCAGCTCGCACTCTGCTGCAAATATGTTTACGCGGACAGCTCATTCGTTAGAATTGAAGTATGCTTTAGGCGAATTAATTTAGCATTTACGAGAGTATATTTTAAATACAGTGCCAACATGTCATTTCCCGAAACACGATTTCGAGCACTAACTGTTCAACGGCCGATTGAAGTGTGCTCCGAAGTATACCAGCTACATCTATCACCATCCGGTGAAACGGCTCAGTAATGATCGGTACTAAAACCATCGATGCTTTTCATTTATCTCCCACCTTTCTGACCCGCTTAAGCGCTGTGTCCGTTCTGTGTCGCTGTTTGTTAGCGCCTGGATTTTCCATAATGATCAATAACATGTGTCGCACGACCTTACAAAACGCTCCATGTCCTTAAACCATCCAGGCCAATAGTATTCTTGCAAAAGCCTCTGATTGGTTTTCCTGAAATCCAGGTGGCATGACCACGAATTGCCATGTGAAAGTCGCCGTAAGTCTTATCAGTACTTCTGGGGAACGACTAGTTGATCTCGCTCCAATTCACGCTTATCCTTGCATAAGCGATAAAGCACACCGCCTCTCATCTGGAAAGCAATATTCTCTTTCTTTCCCTTACTTTTTCTGTGGAGCTTTCTGATCTCCTGTATGGTCGGGTCATTTGCTTGTTCCATACCTAGCTCTTCTCGGTTCGCACTTAGCAGTGTCGTGAAAATGCTTGATACTGGCAGCAAAATCCACTCTCCGTAGGATTTCCCAGTTCCGCGGTTCGTCATGCTTATTCCCAAGCTGACCGGTCTTGGGTCTCTCGTTAGTATGATTTTCTGAATCGTGTTCATCCACTTCTGCCCCAAGTTTAACGGCTCTTTCCTTCGCAGTGCAATTCTCATGTGTAAGCTGTGTTGAAAGTTCTCGCGCTTTGGAACGTGTTAAGGGCTGCACAACTCGGTCTCCAAAATAGATCCTCTTCAGTCGTAATAACGTATTCGATTTGGTGGAGAATAAACGCGGATAGCATTTAGGTAGCTTTCCTGAAACTGAGGCTTCGGTGGTAAGCGTACCGAAAGAGCCCTCAATTACCAATGTCGCTACTGGCAAGCGCACGCTTTGTTTGTCTTCCACTATCTGTCTGATCCATGATCATTGGCCTGTGTAATCGGATGGTGACAAACACGACGGATGGACAACATCCATTGTTGCGGCTCGAGTAGTGCAGCACCTTGCTTGACTTCCTGTTCACTACCAGGTCATGCAAGTAAGGTTTCAACAGCTTCATGCTTTCAAGCCGCCGTGGTGGATGAGCGGTTATGGTGCTCGGCTGCTGGCCCGAAAGACGCGAATTCGATCCCGGTCACGGCGGTCGAATTTCGAAGAAGGCGAAATTCTAGAGGCCCGTTTACTATGCGATGTCAGTGCACGTTAAAGAACCCCAGGTGGCCGAAATTCCCGGAGCCCTTCACTACGCCGTCTCTCATAGCCTGAGTTGCATTGGGACGTTAAACCCGCATAAACCAAACCAGCTTCATGTTTTCATCGCAGTTGCTGACATACGAGAACGCAACCTTTACTTTTCGGCTGTCCACTGTTATGTGACCCGGCGCATTGCATCTGTAGCAAGTGGGTGGCCTCTGGCCTCAAACGCCTCATTTTCTTTCTGCGCTTAGGCCGCTTTTGCACACTTCTCATTGTCATCCTTCCTTTGAGGTTTATCGAAAGAAACCTTCCTTTCTTCTTTTTCCACTGTAGAGCTCCAAAAGTGGCTCTGGCGACGATAATTCCCACTTCTACCGAAATTACGGGGCCTATCAACTCTAGTGTTGTAGCTAAACTGCCTGAGCAAAGCGAAAGAGTTCGGCAGCTTTTGTCGCAGACGTTACGTTGTCCTGTACAGTAGCCAATTTTTTTTTCCTGTTCAGGGAGGCAGTTGTAAATCTGCCTCAAGAAAATTCTTTCAACTACAGCGTCCCGGTCAATGTAGAACTCGGTGCTCTTTAGCCACTCGACCAAGTTAACTTTCAGCATGTAAAAGAAATAGGGATAGCTCACGTCCCTCGATTTCTTAGCTCCCCAAAATCTTTGCCGGAACCTTTCGTCGCTAAGTCGGTACTTTCGTAGAAGGCAACCATTGACCTTCTCGTAATTATCCACGACCTCCTTGCTGAGCTGCGCGACAAGCTCTGCTGCCTCGCAGGGCAGAACCGTCGGTAGCCTTTGAGACCAAGTGTCTCGACTGAAGGACGGTTTCTCGCACGTTCGTCCAAAATTTGCAAGGTACAGACCGATATCCCCTGATATCCCATATGACTGCATGTACCTAGACATATTGAGCTCTGCCTTCTTGTTGAGAAGCGCTACCACTTGATGGGAACAACTGCCTGACCTCTTGCTCAATTTCTATCTAACCGAGCTCTATCTCCCGCTCCAGTTTTCTTTATTCTCCCTTTCACGCTCACGCCTATTCTGCTGTCTGAGCTGCTCTTCCTTTTTTTTCTATGAGGCTCCAGCTTCACTGAGCTCCTCATCATCTGCCTCCAAATCAGTGATTGCCTGAATGATTTTTCGTGGCAGGGCCTTTGTATCAATCCCCAATTCCTCACCCAACAGCAACAGGTCCGGCTTCTGCAGCTTCTGTAGGTTCTTAATAGTTCAGAGTCAAGGCTATTTCTAAAGCAAGTATGCGAAAATACCAAATTTCGAAATTTTAACCCTCCTTTAGAATTTGGTCCACATCAGAGGAAAGCCAAGCACTCACCCATACATGTGATCATGTCCCAAGACAACTGCTCTTTCGCTGGCCGACCGTTGTTGCCGCTTGTATATTCCGATCCCACCGCTGATTATCAATTGGCCTGGACGTGGGGGCTACCTCGAACCCGGGCTCCAGTGGGTAGCGTTTCCGAGCCTTCGGGCTGAGGAAACACGGAACTTGAAGTTTGGGAAGATGAAAACAAGTGGGTTTTCTGGCACTTTGAAGAAACTAATTTACACTTTTAAGGGAAGAGGAAACAGCCATAAATTAATAGTTCATGCGTCGAGCGACTGGATTAGCCTTGTCGCCACGGCCCAGAGCGTTCATTCTGACTCGACACGCTCCTTAGATCCCCTAAGGTCCGCCCCTTCACCAGGTGGTGACCATTACAATACGTAACATATTGCTTCAAGATGGGAAAAGTTGCACAGCACGTAGCAAGCGGGGACACTCGTTGCAGAGTCCATCCGTGAGACTGGCGAGGAGGATTCACAATTCCGCAGCTATTTCGCACTGTGATGCGACAGTATTGCAAAAGGCACACAGGTGATTCTTGCGGCGCCGCGGGCCCCAACTGAATCCTGAGGAAATTTCCTGAGGTGGCCGGCTCCTGTCGGACACGGTTAATTACTTGAAGACACCGTTCCCCTGTCCCTGTTCCCCTGTCGTCTGTCCATCGTCGGTCGTTGCCCAAGGCGTCCTTCTTGCTGAAAGAGAAGGCTATTCCCTCCCCCACACCCTCACCCCGAGCCAAGTGTGGAAAAACTCTGCAGGTGCTTTCACAGCCAGTTCTTTTTTTTGTTGGGTCATCGTAAGGTCAAATGTCGTGTCGCGAGCAAAGTTTTAACATCTACATCATCGACAGTAGGCAAGCTGTCAACGTGATAACTCTGGCTGCTGGCGTCGTGGCTGCTGGCTGCTGGCGTCGTGGTAGAAGGAGTTCTACAAGACAACACAGTTTTGTGCAGTATGCCCTTTGGCTACCACCCTCGGCATATTCGGTTCAACAACATACAGAAACCGCTGTAAATTTCATGCCGTAACCAAAGGCCTTCAAAGCAAGTTCGCGCTTGAAAGGTACGTAGCACGATCAAAATTCAGAAAAACATCCTCATGCACATCGAGGGGAATTCCATATCAGTACGTGGATTTGTTGCCCCTTCGTTGTGTTCTCCTCCAGCTTTTTAAGAAAGCATGAAAGATTTCCCAAAATCGAGTCAGCACGCCTGTCGGCTTTGCAAATGTGCGATTTTGATTACTGCCATAACGGGCAAAAGAGTTGAATGACAAGCGTTCCATAAAAACTGTCCAGTGTTCACATCGAGATGAAAACCTGTCATTTCTTCCTTACTTCTCTCTCTCTTTTGGTGATCACACGAGCTCTTCGTGGATTCAAGTGTGTTCTCTCCACTCTCAGTGGGATTAATTTGTGAGGCAATGACATCTATCGTATTTATTTTTGTGATTTCCCAAGATTGAATTCAATGGCTTTAGAAGCGCTATAACCACGGAAACGAAATATTTTGCATGCCTTCCGCTGAGTTTGTCGCATTCTGCCTCTACCTTTCCAACTTCATCATGCCATCGCTGCAGTGTGGAAAAGAGGAAGAAGAAGAAACTCGAAGAAGCCAGCCGGGATATAGCAGGTAAGCGATAAAGAGCGTAAATTGGCGATGAAGGCTCAGTGCAGGGCAGGCAGCGTTTGCTATTTAACGTCCCACATATAGTGCTGAATGTTTTCGTTTCGGATTCAAGGAGAGGCCTGCTTCCCATACAATGCTTTCCTGCGGCATGGTGAGCAATAATCTACAAGGTGTGCCCGATGTCTTAAATAGGGCTTTGATTTCCTGACGTACTTCAATGCATCCCCTGTAATATACCAGCCTTAACTCTTTCCTTACCGCGCCTATTCAAATCATTTAAATTTCAATAATGGCACCAAATGCTATAACGTGCGTGTTCCGGGCCGCTTCTGGACGAGTAACAGTACCTAGTATGTTGCAAAACAACTTTACATCAGTTTTGTGTTGTAGGCAGTACCCTAGCCAATGCATGTGGCTACGACGAGAACGCGCCTGGCTGCGCGATTGTGTGAGGAACGCTATGCGTGTGGGGAGAGCTGGTACTGGGCCCAGGCCAGTGTTCGCCTGCCCGGCCAATAAACCCGTCGCTGGTTCTGCTTTCCTCAACTCAACATTTTGGATCCAGGTTTTTCCGTCAGCGTTATAAGGGTGTATAATTAAGCGTCTCACGAAACCTCTCAACGCTGAGGCGATCCCGGCGAGCATCGCACGGTGGGGTCCTCGTCTAGCACCGACCCTGCTGAGCAATGGCAGTGTTCTCTGCGCTTCCGCAGAATGGGCACTTGACTTTGCAGATGCATGGGAATGCTTTGTGTGAAAAGACGACATTAATTTGCCTGATTTTGCTTCCGGCAGAGAAGACCCCTTTTCCCAGCCCAAACAATCGACACGTGACCATCTGTGACTTTCGTATTCGCCGTTGCCAAGGATATTCGCTGCTTTTCTAGCCCCTGTGGAGAAGCCGAGCATGTTTTGATCAATTCCGTGCCACCAGGTGTGTAGTAGATCGACTTTTTTCTATGACGGCCCGAGATCGACCTAGAGACTGCGCTGTAGAGTAGACCAAAGCGCATCGTGCAAGGAGCTTATTTTTTTTTTTACTGATTGTAAAGTTTATAAAGCATGAGGAGTTCTGTAGCTATGATGGCTAGTTTACGACGTCCAAAATTAAAAGCACATATTCTAGAATAGTTATTCTCTTTTTTGTGGCTGAATATATTTGATATAATTCCGAAATATTGTGCGGGTTGGCTATGCGAGTTGTGCGAAGTTTTTCAATCAAATATTTCGTGTTTTTTTCACCAGTATTTCTCATGGCGTGTGCTTTGTCTTTAAAGAGAGCTTTCTGAGCCACAAAGTGATCTACTGAAAAACAGCCAAATTACTAAATTTATGCAGTGATAAATGTTTACGCAGTGATAAATGATAACGTAAAATGTGTACTGCTGTGCCGTCATGTGGAAAAAAGAAAAAACAAAATAAAAGTAGGAAAATACATGACGCCACCAGCGTGCTTGCTAGACGAAACTTGCCAGTTTTTTTTTGTGCACCTTACTCGTGCTATTTTCTTCTTCGATATTATTAGAGGAGAGACTAATTGGTTAATTGTCTGTAAAAGCAGCCGCCATCCACGTTGTCCAGACTATTTCTCCGCTTTGATGAAAATTATTTATCACCGAGTGAAATACCAAGCTCACATTTCACAACCAGAAATGTTCTGTTTTGCTGTAGAGTTACAGTCATAGCAAATTTAATGAGCCACGGACGTCTGAGCATAAGCTGGGTTAATAGAGCACCAATGGCACCCTCAAGTATAGCTAAGAGTTAGCTCATTATATTCCCCTCGTGCCGATACTGCTTTATTGCAGTGTGGATTAATGTTAAGTGCAAACGTGCGCTTCCTATGGGCATGTAATATGCAAGAAATGTTTCTGCTTCGTCATGTTATATGTGCTCGATAGCGTGCCGTGATGGACCAAGAACCAGGTACGATTAATTTTTATAAATTACAATCTATGCCTAAAAAATCATTGGTAAGCTAAAGGGTGTAAATGGACTGATTCATTTCATCGTCATGGAGCTAATTATTTTTACGCTCTCTGTGCCATGGGCATTTCTCCTTGAGTTTATCTCCTGGGCCACTGTATGTCAGTATCTTTTCCACATCACCCATTCCCAGTCGACTTGACGCAGTTATGAAACCAGAAGCACGTCTTAGACTTGAATTTTGCGACATGACTAATCTTTGACATCCACTCATAGTGAAGCACAAAGTATGCAAGAAAGCACGTTGAGCACAAGTTTCTGTAACTCGTACATATGGCTTTGCTGTCGCAATCATTTTTCTTAAAGACAACATTGCTTTCGGGTTGCGTTGGTGCTTTTTATGAGAATTTTATTCTGTGTATTACCTTACACATATTTGTTATAATAGCTATGTATAAATTTTGCGGTGTATTATTCATTTTTACTCGCGATTTTCAAGCATTTTGCTGTAGTGCGGAGGTATTCACCGAGGATTGAAAGGCGCAGTGTGTTTATCATTTATGGTAGACGCCTGTCTCGTACAACTTGCAAAACAAAAGCTTAATGCGGAGTGTGCGAGTGCACGACATATACAAAGCCGAGCTTTCAATGCCTTCTACTGTGGCCTGCTGTATACCTTCTTCGAGTATCCTTGGCCAGAAACACATAAAATCACTCTCTATTAGGTTCTACTTTGTTTTCAGAATCTATTCATTTGACCGCCTAAGAACGCTCAGTGCGAGGCACATCAATTGCATATCATGTCGCAAAAAGCTTCAATAGTTTTCGCAATGTGCAAGCGAACTCCCTCGACTGCACCGAAGGTCAATTGCTCGGCCTTTAGATGTTCTATGCATTCTAAACACGTCTTTTTACGTCTGCGAGGCATCTGGTCTAGATACCGCAATGGATTCGTAATATCCCTTCAGAAGCACCATGTCGTTTTAAGGCGAAATCTTTTCCTGGCTCATGAGTAAGATGGCGTAAATGGAAGTTGTACACAGAGACTGTTTGCACTGGTGTGGACGGAAGTTGCAGACAAAGGCTGTCTGAAAAAGTGTCCGCAAATGTATGGCGATTAAAATAATAAGAAAATTCGGGTCTACGCGGGAATCGAACTCGCGACGCCGCCTTGTGAGACGCGGACGCTGGCACTCTGCTACAACACTTCGACGTTTGACGCTGAATAAAAGCATGTCTAGTGAATGCACAGTTGTTAAAGAAACGTATCTTCGAGATATGTACCGAGTCCTACATGAGTAACTATGAGTATCTTGTTTACGACTGTCGCAATCAAGCGAGTGACTAATTTCCTCCATTTCCGGTAAATTTCCTCCGTGCTTAGTGTGCAGTCGTAGCGCCATCATGCAACCCCCAGTGGGAAACCCCTCGCAATGTATGGCACTGAAACAGCAGATGGCGCAGGTGGTGGAGAGCACACAGCTTTCGTATTTCTGTTTGTAAGGAAAATTAAGTGCACCTCATAATTTTTTTTAATGTTGAAGCAATGAGCCTTCAACTAAAGCTGCTCTTCGGCTGAAGGTGTGCTCTTTCGGTAGCGTGATGAGGTGTGCCCCAGGTATGGGAACATCTCACAAGCGTGATGCAGTTGAATCGGCACGAGGCCACACATTTCCTCTTATGCTGTTCCAAGCTGTATACGTACGTCCACTTTCAGACCTGGTTATCAGAGCAGCATTTGCTTTCTCTTCATATCAAAATTTTTCACCACGAAATTATTGTTTCGTTTTCATTCGCGTCCTGCGATGCGAAAAACAATTTCACGTGGCAGCATTCGGTCTTTGACTGATACCGCGCGTCGCCCCTTTATTTTTCATCCTCCTCTTCCTACTGCTTTTGCCACTCTTGGTAGAATTGTCTCCAGGACTGCGTGCTCATATCAATGCGCCCTTGGGTGATGTGTTCGGAAGCTGTACTTGTTCGTGTTTTTATGTGTACTGAATATAGTTCGAGGGTATCTCCACTCTTTTATTTGGTTCATGAAGAATACACGTCTGTGAATGTAGCCACGATGGTGACACGTCCTGTCAAGATTCTATCATGCCCAACTGCCCATAGGTCACCATTGAGAAATCATCGACTGCGTTTGAACGATTTTGCACCAGAGGAAGTGGTTTTGCCGCAATAACTTCCGCGACACAAAGTGCATTCTTGGAGTCCGCGCACAGAGAATCAGCGAGAGTAAAGCGTGTCCGGCGCCTCTGGCTTGAAGCAACAAAGATGCTGCCTGTGCTTGCAGCGAATGAACAAAAGCGCCAGCAGCGTCGCGCAGAAACAATACATACATTTCGGGTACTCCGTGAGTTTCGGCTGGTTGAAGCAAAATCGGGTTAGGAAATGCAAGCAGTGGTAATGACAGCAACTGTCCTAAGTGCTCTGCAATCAAGGCGACACTCCACAACGCCTTCAGCGCTACCCTTCAATGTGAAAAACTGCCGAAAAATTCCCTTAGAGAACCTGCGCAAATGATTAAGCGCACATTGCCGAGTGTTTTCCTAGGTCTCGGGAGGTATGTTCCACAGCCTCATGGAGGAAAGAACAGAATTATAACAGTGTTCGGAGAATGAGTGAAAATTCACCCCTCAGTAAGTGGAGTTATAGATGACTACTTTTCGCTGCCCAGTTTCTTATTTGCATAACAACGTGTATTCTTATTGCCAGAAAGATGTTTACCACTCGTAGTTGCGCAAACCACCAACATAAGTGGTATACATGGCAGTGGCCGTCCGGATATCACTGATTGAACTTGTGTTTTGTCACCCATCCGCCACGGCTGAATAGGAGGAATACGTTACTGTGTGGCTAATATTTATAGCCTCGTGAAATTCGGCGCGGTTATAAAGTTATCACATTAGGTGAGCGGAGTCATATTTGATAGTAAAGGTACTTGCATTAGAAAGGGAAGGCCATAGCACCTCATGCCCTAGTAATCACGTTATCTTTTGCGTTAAAAAATGTATAGTAGATGTGCGTATTGCATAACAGTTCTGATGGCGGAAGTATACTATAAAACACCCCTCACGTATTCTGTAAGGTACCTATAGCAAAAGAGCGTCCTTAGAACATCCTTTTGATATTGGGACGTAATTTGACGGAAAGACGTCGAGAAAATCAGGGAGAAGGACCATGGGTTATCTTATACGCTGCACATAAAGAGCGCTTAGATTAAATTGCTTACTCTTCCAGAAGCTGGCAGGAGATTAATCACTCAAAACGGAAGTACATGTACGGTCCTATGTTCTCAGTTGCGTGACTTTCCTTATGTTTTGTTATTGCGAAGCTAGAGCATTTTATGTTCTGTGATCGGCTGTCTTGTACTACTCTGTAACTACGCATTTCGCCTTCCATCAATCGTTGTCGCTATGCCTTTTTCTGGAGGATACTGGCTCCTACGTGTGTGGTACCTGCCGTTCGCAGCCTCTCAGTGAAGTATATGGAGTTAGAAAGCGCTTGTAGGTGTCTTGGAAGCCCATTTAAGTAATCTTCGACTCAGAGTAATGCACTGAAGAACGAAGAACTAGGTAGCGCTCTCTGATGATGTAAGAATGACAGCGAGCATACACACACATGAAAAGCTACCTTTGGAAAATCAGTTTTTGTCGCCTGTAGAGTTGAAAGGATGCGGGGTTATTTCGGGCTGTCATCTTTTGGTTTCATCCTAAAATTTCCGCTATTCCGCATCGGTGCGCACAGCTTATGTGAAAAGTTTAAAACTCATGGAAGTTCGCTTCTACAGTTGGGCACTTGTAGCATCCACAGATTCCTAAACTTCATGGCGGGGACAGCCAGACATCTGTAGTAGCAGCAGCGGCCTTACGCAGCAGGAGCAGCACCAGCCGTCGAAGATGGTGAAGCCGAAGTGCGGTGGAATTGAGCTCCCTCCTCGTGCCGGCGTCACGCGCCGTTCGGCTCCGCTTCATCGGACGTTCTAGCACTTCAGCCAGTAAATCAATCATTTCCTTCGTCGTGCTGGCCTGATACTGATTGGCGCGACAAACCCTCGATCCTTGTAAAGGTTTAGGACACTCGTGATGCATTACGAGCCACACGGCGTGGTCCAGACGCAAAGCCCACCTGGGATATAAACTTTTAACGAAGGCTGTACATCCCATAGGATTGATTCATAGGGTAAACAAGGTCGGCTTATGTTCGCCCAGCTGAGTATAACCATTATTCTACGCCTTCTCACCTATCAATACTGCTTGTGCTAATAGTGGCCATTCTATGGAGTTGTTCGTTAGTGTTGGACGTGACATAGCGTAGTGGATTTGAGAAATAACAAATGCGAGTTTCCAGTTCAATTGTTACTCGCGGCTACTGGTTCTCCATCGCCGCACACACTTGTTCTTTCCTATACCTCTGGACAATGCGTTTTCGGTTGTTTATAATACTATTACTACTTGCTTCTGAGATACTGCTCTGTTATTACTACTCTGTGATAAGTTCCAAAGCAAAAAGAGATTATACGATGCGAAGTATTCTGGTGCTGATTCTGTGTGATCTCCTAATCGTAGCAGCACGTTCGTCTACCTCACATAGGACATAACCGCTGGAACCGGAAGGGTGTGCTCGCTTAAACTATGTCTATTGCTTTGCTTCTCTATTCTGTCGTTCTTCCGTAATATCTTGTCATTTCAAACGAACTGTAGCTTACACACATGCGAATGAAATGAAGTTGATTGCATAGAGTACATACAGCAGAATGTCCCAGAGTAGGTGACTTAATGGGGACGTCCTGCTAAAAGAACCTTATTGGCAAAGTCAACTGGTCGATATCGAACGGGGTTCCGGATTCACGCCATAGCAGCTAAATCCCTCACAGACCGACTCAGTCCTGATCGCCCACTGAAGTAAAGCCCTACTGAAACTTTGATATCGATGCTACCTTGGCCTGGTCTTGCATCCGACCGGTAACCTTCGTTTTCAGCACCGCTTGTTGATGGCACAATTCAGTTTTACCCTGCTGTTAACTCGCGAGTTGCTCTGGGTTTTGTCATTCCTAAGCCAAATACAAACCAAGGCTAAGAAGCAGGTGGAACGAGTACATGCCCCTGTGCGTATGTGTTTCCCTAATTCCGAATTGCTTCTAGCTGCGGTGCCGATATAGGCGGTGATTTTCGGCCCTGTGCGAGGTGGTTGAAGAAATCCTCTTTTAACAAACACCACTTGGAGAAGATAAGTTCCGCTATTGTGACTTGTTCTGTTGCCTGAGCTCCTTTGAGCGCTATTCTTCGCTATTCGAGATAACGACACACGACGACGCCGTCAGGAATGCAGCTGAATGTCCAGTGTTAGCTGCCGATATCTAAACCAGCGCTGAAAAGAGCACAATCGGCCCGGCTATTCCGAAGGTGGCGTCACCGCGCCCTCGATTTCCCAGTAAATCTGCCTTTCTAAGACAGATTAAGAGCAGTTTCACGACCACTTGTGCTCGAGAACCCGATCAATATGAACCAGTGAGACAGAAAAAATTTTTAAAGATCACAGGACATGTGTGTCTGGTAGTTAACCTGGCATGCCACTCCGGATGAAGGTGATAAAGAGGGGAAAGAAAAGGAAAGTAAGGAAAGGTGAAACGCGAAATTAACCATACACTACATTTGCACACACAAAAACACGCAGGTTCATCAAAGGGTGCCTATAAGCCCCTTGTCGCTAAGATAAACTAGTAGGGTTTTTCTCCCAAGTGAAGTCGAAGGCGCTTCGCTCACCAGCAGCACACCAAGCGTTGAATATCTTCGCCAATGCCGCATGTCGGGTACGGAGGGCTGCTTGATGCACCAGTTTTATGAAGAAAGTAATTTGTGCAGAAACGTCGAAGCGAATTCGGTAGAGACAATTAGCGCCACGCCTCTCTAAATTGCATGGCATGTGAAAATCACAAGTGGGGTCGATATAAAGTAGGGGTCTGTATTGAAGCTCCAGATCCCACCACAAAGAGCGTTGCGTCCACTCTCTATGAAACAAGCACTTTACGTTGCGAAGCAAGGCATGCTGCCTCGGAACGACTGGAATTCGCCATTATTTTTCAAGAACTAAGTTGTCTCGCTATCTCCGTGTGTTTTAGTGCACTGATGCTTAACGCTGGAATAGTTAGCAATTGCTGGGACGCTTAAACAAAGAATATGCTCCGCAGTGTGCATGCTTGCCCCCTAATTTTTGTCACGTGAAAGGATGAGCAGCTGAACCAACGTCAGCCGGAGAAAAGTATTGAATTGGAATAAACTTTTATTAACTGTTCAAATTATACCGATCCTCACACCCTAAATCACCCAGTTCCTCTAGAATCATCTCGATATTCCAGATTGCTCACTTGTTTCCTTTGTGTGGCAACTGCTATTAGTTATCGGGCATGGTTACCTTGGTTATCAGGTGCGGTTATCTCGTATTTTGTGTTTGCACTTTTGTGATAATTTTTGATCCTGAAAAGCACATATCTGATTCGACAATGTTTGCCATAGCCGCCGGTCTGTTACGTTCACGTAATTTTAAAGGACCACCTTTGCATTTCATTCTCGCCATTTCAGCTTCTCTTCCGTTGTGGAGAAATGATGCGCGAGATGCCCGAGATGCTTCTCGCTTTCGCCCTGCTCGCTGTGTGGCCAGCCTTCGGTCAGCAGCGTGAGGGCGTGTACGTGGCCGCCCTGTCGGCCGATTCAAACTGCCACAACGTCAGCAGCCGTCTTAACGCCGAAGAGAAAGCCGAGCTGCTCCGCGCGCACAATGAGCTTCGCAGCCAGGTGACCAGGGGGCAGCTCCCGGGGCTCAAGCCGGCCGCTAACATGTTTGCGCTGGTAAGAGAGCAACACAAGCGGTTGATATTTGCTTTTGCGTTCGATATATAATAGCTCGTCTGAGTGTATTTCGAAGAGAATACTTTTTATGACAGTTTATGCAGAAACACATGTTTTAGGGCTTGTTGATGCATATTTTATTAAGGCAAAAAAAGTACGAGGTCAGCTGCACGACACGCAGTGAGAGCAAGTAACGCACGCATATCTTCCAATGTTCTTACTGTGTTCAGTCTATTTCGCGCAAATCTTCGTGGCTCTTCAAAAAAAGGTTTAGGTGGGTTTGAGGACGGCGGTTGTTTGTTGTGCATGAGGCGTAGAAGAAACGTTCACAACATATAGTGTTATATAGGCTGTAAACATATAGAACTCGGGGAAACATCTTAACCTCAGCATCGTAGTTTTCGTATTGAAAATTATAGAACTAAAGCAAAAATGAATATCACACTTCGGCAAGTTATACTTTGCAAATCGTTTAATCTCTGCATTTATAAATGTGTGTTTAGAGTATGTGCTTCGGCATAATTTATGACTGCACATTGTGGTAAATTTGTGTAATTGATAGCCTTGTTTCCAGGATATTATTATCTGAAGCGGGAGTTTTCTCCATGAGGCAGATTGTGTTCCTGCGGGAGCTTTAAAACAGACGCTGCATGTCAAGAATGGGGCAGGGCTGCCCACGTACGTGCGGTTGTCGTGCTTGCAATGACTGACGTAACATGCCTTTCTCCAGAGGTGGGATGACGAACTCGCTGACTTGGCTGAGGAGCACGCAAGGCAATGCGGCGCTGCGAGGGAGAACGATCATGAGAAAAGAACGGGTATGTCATTAATGCAAAAACGCATTTCTCTAGCAAAACTGTAACCTGAAGCAAACATGACAAACACAAAAGAAATAGCAATATATTTTTCCTGGAAAGTACGCAGCCTTCACTCCAAAATATATAATGTTTCATTCATTTCGATAGAAATTTTTGACAACACATTATCTGCAAAACAAGTTAAAAGATGATGGGTTTTGTTCACTGCCTCCTTGACCTTCGCTCGTAATCACTTGAAACACTAGGTGAAAGTTAGGTAAAGGTGCCACGAAAGCGTTGTTTTTAAGTGCTGCCGCTCGTGAAATTCAAACATATACCGGGGTTCAAGAAAATAGAGCACCGGCGACGCATTATACAATATTTTACAACGTTTGCCGCCATAGTGCATGAATTGTATTAACAACAACGTGAAGAATAATAAATGCAATGCGATGGGAGGAGTTCACGTTTGTTGTCATTGACAAAAACGCTATAAGTTGTGTTATTAGGCTGTCGTCGAGGCCACAAAAATGGGACAGTTGTGAAAAATCTTGAGTGGCAAACCAAATTAAAAGATGCTAGCGCTTGTTTGGTCTTAGATATTGAGTTGCCGCATAAAAGTAGACAGCGCACCGTTACAATGCCATCAAGGGTGCATGCTACCTGCAAACGAACGTTGCGTAAGTGAAATATTAGTGGTGCAGCAAGTAATTTTCGAGACATACTGCTCCAAACTGTGGCATTGTTAGTACTTCCTTCACCTTTGCTCGTTGCACAGAAGAAAATCTCTGCTGAAATTTTTACTGCTGTTTTGTTTTTATCACGTGGCTGTTTTAAACTTAGACGATATGTTAATTTACAGTGTCTGAAATTGCAGTCAAAAGTCAATTACATCGTTGCGTTATGTACTCATCTGTTGATTAGCTGAAGCCAGCTTCTGGCTAAACATTTTTCATTATCTATGCACACAGGTTTATTGGGGACACTCGGCCGGAATATAGGCTGGGAAGCAAGCTCGGACCCGTTCGCAGACCATCTGGACTTGCCGCACATCAAGGTGTGGAAGAGCGAGCACAAGGACGTCGAGGACGACGTCATAAGCTCTTATCGCAACACCGAAAGCGGCATCGGCCAGTTCACGCAGGTTCGCACTGATCCTTCAGCTATCACTGCAATAGCGAGCACGATATTGTTGAATGCTGGCGACTGCACTCAATGTTCGCATAAATTAAGTACATCGATTAAAACCTCTGGACGCCATTACAGCTATGAAGACTGACTTCGCTTACTGCTGTCAGATTCCTCAAAAAATTTTACCGTGGTTTGAGCTCTGTCTACAGCAACGCACCCAAAATCCATTTATCGCTTCAATTTCTAAAGTTCACGTTAGCGAATGTGGATGGCTCCTGCTTTAGTCTGAATCTAATAATGTTAAAAATATATAAAGCATTATTGTTCTGCCCTCCTCCTGTCGTAGCATTGAACGGTGCGCATATTGTTTTAGTCTTATGCGAACAAACCTGCGACGTACGCACAAGTCGAAATCTCTGCTTATAACGCAGTTGCAGTGGCGCCTATGTTCGGACTTGGTATTACACTTCAGCAGTGGCGCTGAGAAATAAATGGCGCTTTTGGAGTATTACTCTAGATGATGAAGAATGTACGACGTGTCCAGTAGAATAAGAGCAGCATTGCTATTTTTTACCCCTTTTTAAGGCTTGGATCGCCGAAAGTCGGAGCTATTAGTTTTTCGAAGTCAAAATGTCAGCGTAAATTGTGCACATAAACGCAGCGCACGCCCCATTTTCTTCCGGTTGGGGTAGGAGAAGCGCTTGAATATTTCTTCGCGGACCATGTAGCTCTACATCCCACACGTGAAGGAATTTCCTGTACGGCCCAATCCTGTGATGTCATCACGAATGAAAGCAAATATGCCAGGAAATCATGCTTCCTGCCGATCTGCGAACAGTTTTTAGATTTTGGGCTCGGGCTTTCTGATGCCGATATATTGATAGCTGATCAAATTGCGGCGTATGTTTCAACCCGCTTACCTTTGTCTTTCTAAGTGCATATGCTAGCAAAAATTGTGCACATAAATGCAACGCACCTCCCCTTTTCTTCCGGGTGAGGTATGAAAAGCGCTTGCACATTTCTTCAGACGCTATCTAGCTCTACGTCTCTCAAGTGAGAGGTTTGAACTCATCACTGCAGCGGCCATGGTCTAAGTCTAAAGTGCAGTTGTCTCTCACGTGCCAGTTCATGTTCACGACCCGACAATGTGGGACGCTAAAATGCAGAAGCTGGCATCGTAATACATATTGCTGGTTTGGAACGTAAATAAAATTTAAGAATACCGAACATATCGCGTTTTCACTGAATATATGTCTGCCCTTACTGCAATGGCGTGCGAACGCGGATATTTTGAACGTGCCTCAGCCAGCATGCAGCGGTAGAACTTAGAGCATCACCAGTCCAATCCTGCAGGGCACTCAGAGACTATTTCGCCCTCTGTAATGTGTCTCTATACCCCACGCAGATGATTTGGGCGAACACGCAGACCGTTGGTTGCGGCGTGGCAACATACACCCGAAAAGACAACGTTGGACGGTACCCGTACCAAAGGTCGCTCACTTGCTATTACAGTCCTGGGTGAGTTACGAAGACCAATAAAACAAATCGTTGCTTTCAAGCAATAGACTGTGCCTGTTTAACGCCACATTTTCTGAATTGCTACACAGTATGTGGACATTTAAGAGTACAAGTTGCGTGTTAATTATTCATAACTGACAGAATGTTTTGGCCTAGGAGTGATTGCTATTTAATACGAGGGCGTAAACTGGAAGAATAGGACTGCGGTTGAGATGAAAACACGCAGCCTTCACAAAATTTAACCAACAGGTCCTAGGGTACCTCGCATGAGTGAATGGTGACATTTGCGCTAGAAGATTTATATGTCCCCACTAAAGAAAAACTTGTCTTGCGCAGAAATCAGTTTATTAGGTACAATAGACCACGCAATACCACATGCCGTAGTAGTCTTCGCGTATTTTTAGGGAATGCAATTACTCAGAATTCCACAATGTTGTACTAATACAAACAAGGCGAACATCTCACGCTATTTAAAACTGGACTATCCTCTAGCAATCAGAGCATGTTTCCAAAATGTACTACAAATGAGCTAGCATAAAGCACTCTGTAGGATGTAGAACCGATCATTTCCTCATCACGTGCGCAACAGTGACCGTTTAGAATCAGTTCAAAAAAAGCAATACGATTCATCTTTGGCCGGTACGATCACAACTTTTCACCTTCTTCACATAAACACACTTTATCTTTGCAAACGTTAGAACATAGGCGCACACGTGAACGCATCATCATGCTGCACAAGATCGTTCACACGTCATCTTGCATTCAGGCACCCTTCTCTTTTGTGTCCTCAAGCGCAAGTACAACCCGATGGAACCACCCGTTAAACATTGTTCCTTTCAAACCACATATAGACTGCTTTAAATTTTTTTCCCTGCTAACTGTTGAAATATGGAATCGATTGGACGGCTCACTTCGCGCATTGCCAATTGAACAGTTCGTAGTTCAGCTGCCTAACAATTTGACCTGTTGATCTGTTTTTAATACGGCTATGCTTTCTATTTCTATGCTACCCATGTTATTTGTTTTTACTAATGTACCCACGTATGCTATGTCCTCCTTCCTAGACAGCAGTATTTGTAAATAATAATAATAAAAAACAATAATTCTATTCCCTTTCATAAAAGTTTTCAGAGGCCAGTGGTGGTAATATAATGCATTAAATATATCAAATACACTGAATAATAAAACCTATTGCGCAGATGCTACAAGCACAATTTTTCTCTCATGGTCGAATTTTGGTTTGACGACACCTTACAAAATTTTGCGGAGCGGATACTAACACACATTTTAAATGATGTAGCTTCTTTAATTGAGTGCCGCATACCAGTTCAGTCTTTCCACAAGAAAAGACAAACGGTTCGCTTTCACATCATGAGTTGTATACACGTACCACTATGTTGCTCGTGTCGATTTCCGCATTTTTGCCACCCCCCGGCTACTGTCTCTTTACACTTTCCCTGTCCACTTCAGGGGGAATGTTCGGGGCTTGCCCGTGTATGAAGAAGGCGCCGCTTGCAGCCGCTGCCCTCCTGGTTCCGCGTGCGACAAGCTCTCCGGTTTGTGCCGCATCGATGGCATGAAGTAAGAACCGCGCAGAGTTCTGCCACGAATCAGCTAAACGTCGTTACGTTTCCAATGGAAGAGTAAGGCTAAAACAAAAGGCTCCAATTTTTATTTCGCTTTCTGTTTATCCGCAAAATTATTCTTAGTGTAACAAAGGTCACATAGGGAACCAGAACCGCTGTCCTAGGTTGCGTACTAAATATTTCGATACCATTCGATACCAAGCTGAGGTTGTCAGCTTATTGGTCGAATATTTATATTAACATTGTGACTGCGTCGCTGAAGCTGCTGAGACGGCTTGGGGAATATCGCAGACAGGGAGCAATTCCCATTTTGATCTCAAGCATCTGCTTTGGAAAAGAACTGAAATCCTCTCCGTGGGCATGCTTAGTGCTGCGGGGCATCCATATCGGCAATTGAATCATACAAGTCCTGTCAACCGTGGAAAAGGGTTGGGATTATTTTAATAAATCTTAGATACTTTATTCTTCTCCAAAGAGATTGCTTAGACCGAGCTCATCGATACCTACAAGCATATAAGAAGGCAATGCATGCCAGCTACTAGGTGCGGTATCAAGATCGGAGCTGGCCTATGTCAGAAAGACGAATAATGGTTTTCGTTATTTGTCTCTACATGTTGTGTTCCTTCTCCTGTGTCTCCTGTATATGTAACATAGGTCGCTTAAGCGGTGTCTTTCGCTCCCTTCCTCTTCGAGGTCACATTTAGCCAGCCAAGGATGAAAATGCGTTCTGGTTTTTTGTTCCAGTGCGAAAGCATTACTTCACGAAGTTTACGTGATGCTTGACCCTGAGGGTAACCTTGGCAAACGTTAAACAAATAAAATAAATATTGCTGTAAAGGCGATTCGAAACCTAGGCGGAGCGAAGAGATCAGCTGCGCTGGCCAATGCACGAGAGTGCCAGGCTATTGTCCCTCGTGTTAAACTGCAACACACTATCGCACTGTGCATTGCGCATCGTCTTCTTCATCAACTAATACTACTCTCAAAGTAACATTCCGCGCTTTCAGCTATCCGGTGGTAGCGACAAAACGATGTGCGCTGCTCGCGTCGGCGTGGATAACGTTGTGGCAAAAACACGGCACTAGAGCAATACGCGTTAGCGTTGACAACACGGCTGCAGAAATGCGGCACTGGAGCATAGGCCGCCGGCGTACATTAGGTGAATTGGCAATGGCGATGAAAAGGTTGCAGACACGCATAACTCGCTCTTTGGGTCAGTGGGTAACTCAGTCGTGCTTTTGAGGTACGTGGCGGTGGTTTACACCTGGAATACACTGGGCTTTCACACAATATTTTGTGCTTAGCAATGCTAAACCACCAGCCATTTTTTTCTCTAGGCCTTTGGGTAGATGTTAACCCAGAGCTCACGATAAGTAATATGAGAGCCGTGGACTCAGGCGCTTAGGCATTTGCTTTGTCGTTAACAGGGGGATGGCAACATCAGGAAAAGTGCGGCTACTTAGTTCTCTTTTCCCTCGGTTAAGCACTTCGTCTCTTGGCGGCTTCAGCCGTTTTTCGTCTAAGCTTTCTGTCTTCGAGCTGCTGGAGCCGTAAATTGGCCCTGCTTCAGCATCTGTCACGCACTTGAACAAGGAGCTTTCGCATGCGGCTGTTGAGCAGCCCGCCGACTCTAACCTCTTGATGTGACTTATTGACAGTCATTTTCGAAGAAAATTTGCGTGATATTTAGGAATTAGTTTGCCGCTCACTGTTCTCATCGCCTTTTGCAGGGTTCCGGAACACGACCAAGCCATGCTCACAGAGGATGAGTGGAACTGGCGACCCATCGCCCTAGCTATCATGCTCGTTATCTGGCTTTGTATCTGAGCCGACGCAATTGTAAATGCGATAAAGTGTTTTCGCATGATTAATCACCGTCTATTTTATCTCCATTACCTTTGCAGCGCAGTTTTTGTTATGTCACCAGAAATTGAGTTGAATAACTGTGAGGTCTTCGAATGGTCTAAGCTGTACACTTCTTACGCAAGAAAACAGGCCTTAGACATTTTAGTACAGCCTAATATACTATTGCGTACTCTCTCTATGCTCTGAACTCATGCCTTGATCAGGTATGCGAATCACCCTGTGATTTTGGGTTCTTAACTTCATGTCTTTTAGCTTTCGCACAAACGTGTTGATTTTAATGTGATGCACTGATGTAACTGCTAGAACTTTAAATTTTTGTTCTAAATATTGATTCATTTCCGGAAACATGCGAAAAAGAAGAGTTACCTTGAGTACTCACAGTATTCTGAGATTAACTAAAAAAAGAGAGGGGACTCTTAGAAGGCAACTGCAATACTTCTTGAGAATTTCGCAATATTTAAGGATTCAAATCTATGCAGAGTATAGGTACAGCATGCCAAGTGTTTTGGCGCTTGCATTTAAAACAGTGATGTAATCGAGGATTGGATTTTGGGCTGCTTTTTAAAGCAATCGAGCAGTGCGGGGAGGTTCAGCGTGACGTCACGGAAGGTAAGATTTCAAAATACCGCTGCCGACAGCCACAACCTGTCGTGCCTCGTCGCATGCTGCCAAACAACGCTCGGTCAGCTTTGGCTTCGGTCGCATTATTTTTTTTCCTTCAAAGCAAGCGTTTATGTTTTGGAAATATTCCGGTACCATCGATGACGTCATCATGCGCTTCGTACTTGGCACTTTACGCTGCGGAGAAGCTTGAAGGCAGTCGCGTTTTTAATCGACCATTACGTCAACATTTCAAATGCTAGCCCAAAAAGTATTCGTACGCTTTACCTGCAAGTTTCACACATTCGACCCCCTTAAGCTCCGCTTTAAGAATATGTCGCGATAGCGTTAAGAGTTTGATGCCCATATGCGGAATTGGTAATTCTTCACTTTACATTTATAGACCGTAGGGAGTCCTCATGTCGTTCCTGGCCCAGTGGTGCAGCGGTTAGGCAATGCGCCACCGCCGGTGAGGCGTGTCTGACCCAGGTTGCTCTTCTGCGTACTCCTTCAGCTCCGGTGCGAGGACATTTTTTTCCGACAGGGGGGAACGAAGTGTTTAAGCGACATACTTTTCAGTGACACTGTTTGCGCATTATAGGAACCTTGGACTGTACTCCTCCAGAAGTTTCATTAAAGGCGGAGCGAAATTTAGTCCATCGAGCTTCACAATTCGAGCAATTTAGGCACGGGACATTCCGGACAAGTGACTAGTTTGTCTACAAACGATCGTGGACAAGAATCGGTGTCTCTACGTCGTTAAGGCAACTCACTAATATTACCGCGAACCTTTGTACTGTCTGTCCACGCTCAGAGCCGCTGGCTCTCGGCTCTGTGGCAATCACAGATATGAATGAAAAGCAGTGAATTGAAGTTAAACAGAACCACACGTAGTCATGGCATGTTCTTTGATTGTTGACAAATTGTGATCATACAGCAGTTTTTTTTGAACATCTGACTCTGTTGCGGAAAGGAATGGAGGCCTCCTCGCTCGTGCGGCTTCCCAGTGTTGCGTGTGCTGCTCGTATCATTAGATGCAGACCGAGTAGTCGTTGGACGAATATCAGAGAGGACACTCGCATGCTGTGCCCCCCCACCCTGAGAGAGAGGGGGGGGGGGGGTCAGGACCCCCCTATCCACTGTCGATAAGGACTCTCTGGACTTGCAAAGAGCAATCAGTAAAGGCTTCGTCTCTCTGGCACGGAGCTCAATTTACGTGATCGACTGCAGCACCTTTGTTCCCAGCTTTGTTAAATACTGACAAAAAATTCGCTTTTTCGAAATGTTCTGTTGCGTTTTCGTGGTGCCGGCAAAGTTATTCCCACAATTTTTGCAACCCATGCGGGCAATCATATTGCAAGTATGCAGTGTAAAAACTACATGCGGGTGCCGCTAAAAAGCCAACGCTGCCTCGGAACTTATTGCGCCGTACAAGAAACAGGTTGTCAAAAGCTCTTCGAAACAAAAATCTTCAATGCGGGAAAAAGCTCTCCAGCCAAAGTGCTTAGCGCAAGCGCATTATGTTGTAGATAACGCATTTGACCAATGGTAGCTTATCTCCATAGCTTTTCATGGCTAGCAATTAAACCGGCTAGCACTCAAATTCTTTTCAGCAGAATTTTGCTCACTGAAGCGTACCTTTTCTAGGCGGATCTATCGCCGGCTTTTGAGAGTTAGGACTGTCTGGAGTTTTTGTACGTGATAACTTCTGTTATGTCAAGAATTTAAATATTGGAGCATGGTTTTGCCCGTAAATATAGTCATTTCGAAGCATTCATTTTGCACTGTTGAGAACAATTCCTTCAGGGACGAATAAAACGTACAATATCCCCCACCCCTGGCCCCTGAATTCTTTGCTTCCACGAGAGAGAGCTCACCCACTGCACGGAGACAGCCGGCTGCTGCTGTTAGCACTGTGGCCTTTCATTCAGCTAAGCAGTGACCTGACCTTAAGCGTGGCAAAAGCATGAAGCAGATAAGACCGTGCTTCACGACAAACACGAAAAGTGGCCGTACGAAAGACAAAGGTGGGTCGACGATAAGGACGAGCGTGAGTGCAAAATCGAGTATTGCGATATTGTGTTGCTCTGATACCTGTGGCGACATTTTAAAGCATGTAGTCGAAGCTTGCGACGTATTCTCGCCTGTAGCTTTCGTGTGGAATACGAGGCACTCCGACACTGACATCACCTCCCGTTACTGAAACAGACGTGCTCCGCGCAATCACGAGTGAGACTTCGGCGTGCGTGTCTGCCAAGCCCCCTCCGTTCCCTCTGCGATGCGGCCGCACAGAGGAGGGCTTCGTTTCAAGATGGCAACCTTTCTTCCTAACTTTTTCTGCAGAAGGTTGCTCGTTCTGATCTTGGCGGAAGTTCCTTTCTTCGCCGCAGGCAAGTGCTGCGCAATTTGGCACGTAACTCTCAAAGGGAAATCACTAAAGTCACCACGTTCATATTATTTCTCGTCTGCCTGGTGTCCAAAAATGTGCTGCTCATTTATCGCATAAGGTAAACAATTGTGAATAATTTTCTGAGGAATTAGGAAAATTTCGGGACAGCGCATATGATGAGTGCAATCTTAGGCAGTCGGTTGCCTTAAGCGCAGCATCCAGTTTATGGATGGTAAAAACAGTGTTGAATAGTTAATGTACGAATCAGAGAAAAACGGCCTTGTATTCCTTCATTCAAACGTTTTGCCAAAAATCACAAAAATAAATGAGAGCACTTCAGCGGACGACAAGAACTCGTAATTACATTCTGTGTGTGCCTGTGATCACGACTGACATGTACTAAGTCGATATTTATTTTTTCACAGATGCTTGGGCGAGTTGGTACGACATATTCCTGAAAAACAGCGCGAACTTGAACACGGACAGCGCCCTTCTGTTGTCTTCCTTCTGTCCGTGTTCAAGTTCGCGCTGTTTTTCAGGAATTTATTTTTTCGTTAAGCGTAAAATATTTTCTTGCTTTCTTTGGTACTTATATATCATAGTACGCGCACCTAAAGAGCAGCTTGATAGTGCAGTTAGCTTATACCGCACATGATGTGCTATGCGCAAGCTGCAATGGCGGGCAGTTGGTGAGACAGATTTTGTCAATAATGTAGCGTAGAAACAACACGTAAAAAGGCGAGGGTGTTGCTTTAACACAACGCTTTTCGTTTGCCTATTTCTCTACGCGATATTTCAATAACTCCCATCATTTTGCAGCTTTGTAAATGATTGTCCCCCGAAAAACGTCACCAGAATAAACGTCGCCATTTTTTAAGCAGGCAAAAATGTCCCCAAACGGGTGCCGTCAAACGTCTCGTAACGCGCAGTGATTTCAGCATCCGCCTCGCATGCGGGGTGTGCCACTAGTGGTCTCTTTCGTCATCAGCCAAGTTTATGATATTTCACAGTGGAACGAATCACTTACCTGTAAACGCAACGGTATGGTCACTGCAACGCAGGTGTTCCAGGGTTTTGTCGCTCAAGGCTCGGAAGATTTGCCACAGAGCACTATATATAGACGAGAGGGAAATCTTGATACACAGACTAGATACAAGCTGAATATGTTTATTGCTGGGCATCATATTTATAGGTTAAATATAGCATGGCACAAGAAGTGCACATGCCCTCTAAAATATAATCGAGATATCACTTGAGCTCCGTGCAATATTCCGAGGGCGGTAGTTTACCGCCTATGCATTGCTGCTCGAGAAAGCAGCTTCGCGCTTGCACCAGCGCTTGCAAGGTAAGTGTACGGATAAGCATACGTGGTGTAACGATACTCAGAGTGCTAAAAGCTGAATACTTGTCCAAGTATAGATTTAAACGCTGTCGTATGTATTTTCCGAATGGAAATTACATGACCTTGGTGTGATCAGGTAATAATAATTGGTTTTTTTGGGGAAAGGAAATGGCGCAGTATCTGTCTCATATATCTTTGGACACCTGAACCGCGCAGTAAGGGAAGGGTTAAAGGAGGGAGTGAAAGAAATCAGGTACAGCAATTACTTAATGCCTACATATTGTAACAATGACGAAGAAGGCAGTGGTGCGAGACGGAGCGCTCGCGCTAGTCCCGCAACTATTAAATTGTATTATCTGTCATCGTTGTCCTGCTCCTTGCCTTGCCGCCTCGTATCATTTGATGTGAGGTGCGAGTTCCTCATCGTCCTCCTCGTCCCTGGAGCATCGGCGCCTTCTAGTCACCTTCGTCGTTAGCCGAGGAAACCTAGACTCCGCCGCCCGGCTCAACACCAGCTCGACCTGACAAGAACCGCCCAGCCATTTTGCCCCGCTCCATCCCCAGCCCCGGCCACAAGACACGACGACCAGGACCAGACGCAGTATGACCCGACGACGGCCCGTACCAAGACAACACCCCCGCCCAAGCTGTCCGGAGAGTCCTCAAACCTTGACCTTCGGCTGTAAGCGACCAACCGCTGGACCTGAAGCTCCGGGGACAATTGTACATCAGGTCATTTCGCTCATTTTGGTGCCAAGACATTCATCTTCTATCCTTTCTGATCATGCTCACCGTCACCTCACCATTAAGAATTCAAGCAATCGATCGGGACGATCGCTTGGAGGACCAGGATGATGTTACGAAGACGAAGAAGAGGGCAGTGGCCCGGGACGGGGCCCTCGGGCTAGTCCCTCAGCCTTTAAATCATATTAACATCAGTCATCATGTCCTGTTGCTTGGCTTGCCGCCTCGTATCAATATATTGTTACGTGGTCCAGGTGGGAACGACGAGAGAACGCCCGGGCACAGCACACAGGTGAAGAGCACAGGGCGGCCTGCACAGAGCACCAGGCACAGAGCACCGAATCCCAGAGCACGCTCACCTCCGAGAGTCTTCATTCATCTCTTCTTCTATCCGTTGCAATATAGAGCAATTTTTGTCGGGGCAGTTCCGGAAGAATTCATTGTTTGGGTAGCTGTTCATTTGGGGAGGTTTTTTCCTTGAGGGCGCTTCCTCGGGATACCTTTTTTTCGGGACTTTTTTCCTGGAGCGCTTCTTCCGGGGACGTTTTTCCTACACCCGGCTAAATGATTATGGCGCTTAGTTACTGAGCCGGAATTCCAGGAATGGAACCCTACCCGGGGCGGCTGCGTGTCGATGGAGGCGAAGTGCCAAATTCGCCAGTGTGCTGTGCGACATGTCGGTGAAGATCCGCAGGTGCTCGAAATTATTCCGAAGCCCTCCTCTACTGCACTCCTTCCTCCCTTTCTTATTAAACTTGCCCCTTCGGTCCTTCCCTTACCGCGCGGTTGTGATCACAAAGTGAAAGTGAAACAGCTACTGCGCTGTTTCCTTTCCTGAAAAGCATGTAAAAAATAATGGCCATATCAAAATAGACACTCCATACGTGTGAAATAAGACATGAACTGATATGATCGTACGCTTCCTCACTTGCAGCCAGAATGCCTAATACTTCGCCAAATGCTTTAATGTTAAGCAAGCACAGTTCGATAATAGCTTTTTACTAACAAACTAAAAACCACACAGCCATCTCAAAGTGAATTTCTTCCAAAAACGTATTCTGTTCTGGACCTTCAGCTGAAGGTGTCACATATGACAAAAGTTTTTAGGAATGCCGTTGCAGCTATGCGTTTAGGTTTTCGATTTCATTTATAGTTGTGTTTAGTTAGGTGTAGGCACAAAACCGGTGTTGTAATATGGAAACAAAACGCAGAAAGTGTAAGAGGATTTTCGTTTTCCTGTTTTATTTTATAACGACTCCGTCGCACTAGGCACATGATTGTCGTGCGGTCACGTAGCCGTCATTATCATCGATATGATGGCCTAAGATGGCTTCTGGAAGGCGGTGGGCTGTTTCGCCCATTGTTTTTGTCTCCAGCTGCCGAATGAGCCCGTTGCATGCATGGCAATCGTGATTTAACGAGCTTCCCGTTCATTTTCTTTTATCTCATTTTCACGAAACCCATAATGCTGCATGTGCTGGGCTTTTATCTCGAGCTACCCAATAAGCCAGTCGGATGCCTGACAATCGCGGTTTCCAGAGCTTCCCTTTCATTTTCTCTTATTGCACTTTCGTGGAACAAACCATGATTCATGTGCCCGGTTCCTATTTCCAGCCACCCAGTCAGCCCTTTGGATGCCTGACAATCGCGATTTCCAGAGCTTCCCTTCGATTTTCTCTTATTGCACTTTCGTGGAACAAACCATGATTCATGTGCCCGGCTCCTATCTCCAGCCACCCAGTCAGCCCTTTCGATGCCTGACAATCGCGATTTCCAGAGCTTCCCTTTCATTTTCTCTTATTGCACTTTCGTGGAACAAACCATGATTCATGTGGCAGGCTCCTATCTCCAGCGACCCAATCAGCCCGTTGGATGCCTGACAATCGTGATTTCCAGACCTTCCTCGTTAATGTTCTCTAATCGCACTTTCACGCAACACATTATGCTGAATATGTCGGGCTTTTATCGCGATTTCTAGTGGTTCTTCATTCATTTTTCTCATCACGCTTTCACGAAACACATCGTGCTTCATGTACCTGGCTTTTATCTCCAGCTAACAAATATTACGTTGCATGCCTGACAATCGTGATTTCCGGAGGTTCCCCTTTCGTTTCCTCTTATAGTACTTTGACGCAACACATCATGCTGCTTGTGCCCGCCTTTTATCTCCAGCTCCCCAATAAGCATGTTGCATGCCAAACAATTGTAGTTTCCAGAGCTTCGCCGTTCATGCTCTCTTAGTGCGCTTTTACGGAAGACATCGTGGTACATGAGCCGGGCATTTATTTTCAGCTATCCAATAAGCACTTTGCAAGCCTGACAGTCGTGATTTCCAGAGGTCACCCGTTAATTTTCTTTTATCGCAACTTTCGCGGAACAAATCATGCTGTATGTGCCGGCGCTTTTATCTCCAGCTAGCCAATAAGCCCGTTCAATGCCTGACAATCGTGATTTGCAGAGGTTCCGCGTTCAGATTTTCTTATCGCACTTTCATGCCACACATCATGCTGCATGTTTCCGGCTTTTATCTGGTTTCATCACCGTTTCAACACTAAAGAGATAAGGTCATTTTTCAAAACATCTCAGGAATTTTTGTGGAAAATCTTGTGGACCTTCATTTCATCATAGTTGCGCTCCACGGTCATTAGATGGGACAGCATCCACGTCTTCAGAAAACCAGGATGTTCACAGGATCTTGTATTATGCACATCCTCAGCTTTATTTTTTTCTATTTCTGAGTGCGCAGGTAATGGGACTTCAGATGGTATAAAGAGAATTACAGACATTTTTCTAGACGAGTCTTCGTCCATGTTTAGAGAACACGCTGCAGCAGATTCGTTGCTGATGTTTTGAATTTTTGAAAAGTTCCGGTACGGCTTCAATTTCAACCTAAAGTTACTCAGTAAAGATAATTTGAGATTCAAGCCCAACCTCTATGCCAAAGGGCGGCTCTAAGGGCGGCTCCGTGCTCGGAATGGTTACTAAGAAACAGATTTCTACCGAGTCCCGTTTCTAACAAATAAAATTACGGATTCAAGCTTTAGCTAAAGTTTTCAGGTACTAGGGTAGACAGCGGCATCATTAAGGGAAAGGGCCCGGCTGCATCATCTGGCAAACTCATACAGCACAACAATTTCTCGGGCCGAACATGGCTGAAACCGAAACCGTGCGGCCGGAGAGAGCGCTAGCCACTCCCAGCAGCGCGCGTCAAACAGCGGCACCCCCTCATGTGCCCTCTGTCCGCTCGTTGCTCTCACCCGGACGCTGCGAGAAGAGCATCTAACACATGCTCTTTTGTTTGGAGCATCTTTCACTAATATGCTCAATGGAAGCCACCCGTACAACGTTTCTTGTTTTCTTCCAAAATTTCTTCTTTAGCTGCTCCACTATGCATTTACGGCTTCCTTATTACTACACCGTTTGCTTCGTTCTTTTATTCATATCTCGCTTTGTGTAGCAAAGTAGTTCCAGCTATGCGCCTGTGCTCGAAATCCACTACTCAAGACAGCATTGTTCATTCTAGTTTTCCCAATATAAACATGATGTGACAGGGCCAGCAGAGTTGGCACCTGCAAGAAGCAGCCAGTTAATTCGGTTCGTGAAGTGCAAACGTGCTATGCGAAAACATTCTCCTAAGTATAACAACCTACCTGACGAAGAACAAGGGACTAGTTTATTGGCTACCTTTTAGCAATTAGCCGTAAGAATAAAACATAGTGTACGTATATTTGTGCAAAATCCCACTGACGTATTGTTGCAATGAAAATAAATTCACCTTCTTTTTTAGGTGCGAAATTGCCTTGGTCCTCGAATTCTCCAAGTGAGTACTCGATGTTTTAACCTTGCTCTCTACGGTTTCCTACCCGATCCTGAAAAGCAATATCTAAGGAAGCGTCATTAACTGTCCCAGAGAGGGCATTCTCGATTGCATCCTTGAATATGAGTTCTTTTTAACTTTTGTTTCATAATATTATTAGTAAAAATGGATTTCTCTACTGCAAGAAACATGTGTTTTCATTAGATTCAACCACAGCAGGCTCGACTGTAAAGCAATAGCGCCGACTTATATAGAGTACTGTTGTGTTTTATACACTAACATTGTGAAGTGGCGGTCGAATTTTTGTGGTGGCGATATTATAGAGGCCTGTGCACAGGGCGATGTCAGTGCACGTTAAAGAAACCCAGGTGAACGAAATTTTCGGAGCCCTTCACTACGGTGTTTCTCACAACGTGAGTTGCTTTGCGACGTCAAATCTCCTAAACAAAACCAAACATTTTCGCAATCTCTCTCTTGAATTACAGTTTGGTGCACGTTCGAAGAAGGGACCATGTGCGGATGGCACGCGACGAGTGCGGCAGTCAAGTGGACGCTCAATGATCCCACCAAGAAGATCCCTGACTTCCCACGTTTCGACCACACTCTGAGGGCATACAGTGGTGAGTTTATAATAGCTAACGTTTCCACGAATTGTATTGATGAATCTCCAATTAATCAAATAACAATCGGCTGATAATCGCAAATGATCAAGGGAGCTTCCATTAACTCTTGAAGGCATATGAAGGAATAAATTGCATAACGCTTAGCATCTAACCTGAAATTGTGTTGCAGACATGCAGATAGAGTAACCAAAATATGCTTTTCTCTCAGGACAGCGCTTGTTGCACGATGGCAGTGATTTTCATGCTGCAGTAACATTGAGGGCTTTTCACATGAGCTAATGCATCGTTCCTGAAAAAAATCTCTGAAGAAACGTAGCCATTTTCCGTAGGATTTAATTCACGCAAGCACTTCAAGTGGTCGTCTGGATTGATAGGCAGAAAATTTGCATTACAGGTGCTTATCATTGTTTATCCGAAAGTATTTTAATTTTTATAATCTTGAAGACACGTGAACAGGTTCTAAAGCCTACCACGAAGCTGCAAGGTGTGCCTGTTTTCTTACGATGGCTTCTCTGAAGCATAGATGAATGTCGCAGCACAGTGAGTGTCATAACGCTTTTGGCGGAAGTTACCACTGCATTAGGCTGTTGAATAAACCTGGAACCAAGTCTGATGCGTTATCGGCACGAGAGCGTGCTCACAAAACCTCTACCTAGGTAGCACTAATTGACTGGCCGCAGTTAATGGCTGGATGCGTCTGTGAGCCACTGCACACCTCGTTTCCATTTCTTTTAGCACACAACAATGACACGAAGTAGAGCTCTACAATAAGCATGCACATAATTGAGCTACAAATACGTGAGTGAATTTTACCTTACTTCTGAGCTTTACGGAACAAATTAGGACCGAAATGCAAACATATTACATTGTAATTAGGAAGAAAAACTGTTTCTATTCTAAGTACGCCCTCAGAGAGCCCTACACCTCTTCCATACATGAACAATTAACAAAAGTTTGTTCTCTTCAGCTGATGAAACCTGTATTATACTACCTTTGTCCGTAAAGCTTCGAGAGTGATTTATTGTCTTCTCTTGAAATGATAAACAAAACAAATGTTGGTGCGTATGTGTAGCGCCATCCTTTCGGGCTAACCTGAGCAATTTATGTTAATTGCTGCGGGAGCCGCAAGATGGCACTACATGTAAAAATACGTTGTCACTATTCGTCTGCGCGTTCTACCGTTAGTGAATGTGGAGAGATGGACGTCCACCTGGAGCAGCGTGTAAGCATAAAATTCTCTGTGAAGCTTGGCAAGACAGCCGCAAAGACGTATGATCTCTTTCCTGACGCTTGCGGCAAAAAAACATTATCGCGGGCGCGAGTTTTCGAGTGGGACAAGAGGTTCATTTCGGGGAGAACGTCGGAGGAAGACGACACAAGACATGGACGCTCTGCAACCTCACGGAATGAAAGCAGCGTGGCTCGAATCAGGGAAATCGTGCAGCAAGACCGCACCATAACCGTCCGCATGCTATCAGATGCTCTCGACATTAGTAAGAGTAAGACAACATGCAACCAAATTTGGCGTGACAACTTGCGGTAACGGAAGCTGAATGCCAGACTTGTGCCGCACTCAATCCCAACAAACACAAAACCTCCTCAAAATCTGCCAGAAATATCCCATCAGGACATTTGGAATCTCCCCAGGAGGTGCTCATTTTCCCCGAAGATATCCAAAAAACGTCCCCACAACTAGCCGTGTTCAAAAAGTTGTGCGTCCCAGGGATAGCCCTAATAGGTTAACGCTAAATTTCTCGGCTCTGGCTCAATAAAATTATTTCTTCTTTTTCATGCAGACTTCAGGCATCTAAGCGCACATATGTCAGATTTCAGGCACATGCTTACGTTACAGGTGGTGTAATACATCTGTCCACTCTCGTGCATGCTTGCTGGCTAGGCCATTCGGACTCACCTTTTTATATGAAGTGTGCTTAAACAAGGTGAAAATTTGGGGTGGTTGGTGCATAATCTTGTGAGGGGAGCAGCACAGCACGAGACAAAGAGAGGCGGGACACGACGCCGAATAACAACCAGATTTTTAATACACGTTCGTCGAATATATACATCTCGCTCGTATAAGAAGGAAAAGAAAGAAGCATGAAAAACGCATAAGATGTACACGTGGTGAAATATTAAAACATCGCACGGAGGTAATCAATTTCTCTGTCATGAAGCGCTATTGAAGGTATGCAGATACGTCGCTCTTTCGTCGGATGTTAAAGGCTTGTCCAATCTCCCTGGTCCGTTGATCAAAATATGACGGGATGACCATCGTGTTGATAAGCTGCGGAGCGCATTCATGCTCTCTGCAATGTTTTGCTAATTCACTGCTGATGAAGCCCTTTAGGAATCTTTTGTGCTGTCGAAGCCGTTTATTCAAACAGCGCCCTGTTTGACCAATGTAGGTGGGTCTGCATGACAGAGGTATTTCATAAACCCCGCTTTTCACACATTACACATGTTTATTTCCGGCGTTTTTTCTTGCATTAATTTTTTCTTTGCTCGCTGTTCACTTTCGCGCACAGGCTTCTTAACTTGATGGGTGCTGACATGAGCACTTTTACACCAGCTCTTGCTCCTACCTTTTTGAGACTGCAGTAAATTCCACTAATGTAAGGAATGACCACGTACGGTTTCCTTTATTCTGATGTGGTTGTGAAATATTTTCTGCCTCTAAGTGCTTGCAGAATCCCTTCTGCAACACTGGATAGCAGTCTCGTCGGGCAACCTGCAGCTTTCAGCCGACGGTTCTGGGTGTAAAAACTGCCTTTAACTTCATGATGACAGGATCTCGTCAATGCGGCTCGCATGGCAGTTTTTTTCTATGCCCCCTTGATGATCTTGGAGTGTGCATACGTGTTGGGGAGCGGTCCTTTCTAGCTTCGTGATCCATACCGCCAGCATATGTGAGCGCCTAGAAAGGCTAGCGTCAAGTCAAGAAATCGCGTAACGTCGTTTTCTGGGAGTACACTTGCTATTTCTAGTCCTAGTTCTTCTGGTCCGTTTAGTCCTTAGCAAAAGCAGCAATGAGAGCCGTATTGATGAGATCCTGTCGTCATGAAGTTCAAGGCAGTTTTGACGCCCAAAACAGTCGGCTGAAAGCAGCAGGTTACCCGACGAGACTGCTATCTAGTGTCGCAGAAGGAATTCTGCAAGCACTTAGAGGCAGAAAATATGTCACAACCAGATCAGAAGAAAAGAAGCCGTTCGCGGTCATTCCTTACTTTAATGGCATTTCCCACAGCCTCAAAAAGGTAGGAGCAAGAGCTGGTGTAAAAGTGCCCATGTCAGCACCCAAAAGTTAAGAAGCCTGTGCGCGAAAGTCAACAGCGAGCAAAGAAAAATCAATGCAAGAAAAAACACCGAAAAAAAACATGTGAAATGTGTGAAAATGGGGTTTATAAAATACCTCTGTCATGCGGACGCGCCTACATTGGTAAAACAGGGCGCTGTTTGAATGAACGGCTTCGAGAGCACAAAAGATCCCTAAAGGGCGCCATCAGCAGTGAATTAGCAAAACATTGCTGAGAGCATGAATGTGACCTGCAGCTCAGTAACGCAATGGTCATCACGTCATATTTTGATCAACGGACCAGGGAGATTGAAGAAGCCTTCAACATCAGACAAAAGATCGACGTACGCGTCAGCATACTTTCGATAGCCTTTCGTGACAGCGAAATTGATTATCTGCGTGCGTTTCCCTAATAGTTTACCACGTGTAAATCTTATGCGTTTGTCATGCTTCTGTCCTTTCCTTATTGCAGGAGCGAGATGTATATATTCGACTAACGTGCATTAAAAATCTGGTTGTTAATCAGCGCCGATTCCCTCCTCTCTCTTCTTTGTTTCGTGCTGCGCTGCTCCCGCCACAAGATCACGAAATGTGCTAGAATTTTACACACAAAGAAAATATTAATTCAAAAAGTCGCCATATCCCGCCCATGTAACAGGAAATAGCAGCGCAATACAGATGTATTTTCAGTTTATTAGATATGCTCTTTGCATTTAAATAAATACAAACAGGAGACGCATATGTATGCACCATTTAACAAACAATGTAAGGAGCACTACGGCACAAGCATATAATAATAGCCAAATTTTTCTCTAGCTCTGCGAAATCTGAGAAAATGAAGCAATAAAAACATAATACAAGCTGAAAGTTGATGCACCTTAAGCAAACGTTCTAAAGGGTACAAAAGCATAAATGCACACGCAAAAGCAAATGCATGTAAAGAGCAACCTGGGTGCGAAAAGAAAAGACGATATGGGAGTACGATACAGATACGCGGTTTCAGGTCACGGATTTTCTGCAGGGTGAAACCTCTCTCTCGCTTTGCCTCTCCCACGAGGCTCGGAGTAAGCTTGAGCGTGTTATCAAAGCGGGGAAAAATAAATTAATTCTAAGACGCGAAAATAAAAAATGAGCATGAACCAACATTCCTTGACGACGTTGCCAACGCAAACCCGGGGATGAAATAAAATGCTGCAACTATATATATATGAGTTCAACGCAGCCTTCTGTGATGCGCCTTCTCACGGCACAGCGAACGCTCAAACATACGAGTTACATCCTCGTTACACCTCCGTTTTATTTTCTTGTGACTAAGTGTGGAGATAGGACTGCTTGGAGCCGTATGGAAAGGGGAGATGTCTTGAGGTAAGAGCCCTGGCACGCCGTGCCCATGGTACAGCAGACCGCGCGTGCGGCACAACACGGCGTGGGAGGCGAGATCAAGGTGATCAAGGCACAAGTAATCTGGTGGGGGTGGGTCGGGAGTCAGTGAGGCGAACACAACACAGACTACACCGCCGCGAGAGCACGGCAATGTAGGTAGAGCAGGTTAATCCATGGGCACTCGCCGCAAGAGTCTGGTGGGGCTCCGAAGATCTCTCCAGCCTATGACCGCAGTGGACGGCCACGCTGCCACCAACATTACGCCACAGTCGCCGGAGGCGCTGAGGCATGCAGAGTGCGCTCTAGGAGTCGCCCATTGCCTTGAAATCCGCTGCCGCGAACGACGCCTGTAAGAGCGCCATTATGGTATAGGGCCGTGAAGCTGCGCAAAAGACTTGCAATGTGCACGCGCCGCTGCACCAGTTCCAAAAGAAATTATCTGGGCACGCCGAGGTGCGCGGGAGAGCTGCCATGAATCCGTAGCTACGAAGTTCACGACAGCCCAGTGATGAGAGCAAGAGCTGCCTCGCTCTGGGGCTTGCGCGCGAGCGGCTAGGGGCTGCGCGAATACGTGTGTGCAAGGTGGCTTCCGTCCAGCTAGGAAGCCGGGCGAGCGACGGGATTCCATTACTGCTCCTCTGCTAGACAGCGGCGCAACGAAGACTGCTGGTAGTAGGAGATGCCCGCAGTGGCCGCCGCACCGTCCTGAAGTTGGAAACACTATAGAAGACGGACGCGTTGCTGATCGCCGCTCCCTGCGGTGCGATGAAAAGGCAGACCGCCGTCGCCTGCCTGCCTGCAGCATGGAGCCGACGGCCCACGAGAGAGATCCGGGGTGAACTGCGCTTCCTTCGGCTGCTCGAACAAAACTGATCTCTCAAAACGGCGAGTGCAAGAGCAAAACAATCTTCTCTCCCCGTAGCTTTTGAAGTGAGGAAGGGAGCAAAAGGGAGCGAGCAGTCAATTTGTATTTTTTGTTGAAAAGCATTTTTCCCAAAAACGTTCTCCCAGTTACCTTTCTGGGACCAAAAGGCTATGATTTGTTTTTGTTTCTGCTTACCACCCTCTAAACAACGTTTCTAGGCCATTAGTGGGCACACTGCCCTTTTGCTTGTGTTTCTGTGTCCTGCCTCTACGGCCTGGAAATGTTCGATAAATGTTGTACTGGGACTAGGACATTCTATACTTTCTGGGAGCACCTGGGGAGGCACGTTGTTTGCTGCGCTCACACAGGATCAGAAGGAGACGCGGGCATCAGTGAGCTCTGATTTGCTCTCCGAGGCAGCGAAGGATGCTGCATTCGTCGACAGCATCACTGCTGAACACGAGACATCGTGTTTTCAATACGGTCCTCAGACAAAGAGGCAGAGCGCCGAATTACAGTCCACAAGGTCCCAGGCGTCGCGAAAGGTGCGGCGACAGAAGACCAAAACAAAGATGATGCCTATAGTTTTTTTAGATGCCAAATGTGTCATACCTCACGAGTTCGTCCCGCAAGGGCAGACGGTGAATCAGGAGTTTTATATCCGCGTGCTCCAACATATGCGTTATGCACTGCGACGCCGTCGCCCTGACTTATGGGCATCTGGACAATGGAAGCCTTCTCCACGATAACGCAAGAACGCACACTGCTCTGAGTGTGACAAAATTTCTCGCCAAGCACAGCATTACTGTACTTCCTCATCCGCCATACTCGCCTGACCTCTCCCCATGCGATTTTTTCCGGTTTCCTCGTGTGAAGAGAGGCCTAAATGGTCGCTGGATGGGGAGCGTGGACGCCATTCAAAACGCCACGACAAAGAAGCTGACAGCCCTGCCAAAATACCCGTTTACCAACTGTTTCCAGGACCTCAAGAAGCGTTGTGACCTGTGTAGAGACTTGAAGGGAGAATATTTCAAAAAGTTGCTGCACAAACGATCTCAATGTTGAACCCATTTTTTAAAGGGCTAAGTCTCTGAACTTTTCGGACAAAGGTTGAATTTCGAACTGTTACTGCACGTCAGTTCGAAAACAGAAATTAAAGCCAGCAAAACATCGCAATTCTCATGTGGGCTACGCATTCATGCATCCACATTCGTTAACAGGTGCAAGCCAACGCTGTGACTACGTCACTTCGATTAACGGTTTGACCCTGCGTCGTGCATGTTAAGGCCACGGCCTTACGAACACTGCTTCCACAGCGACGTCTCCGCAAGGTTGGCAAACAATTTTGTGCGCTGCATGGAAATCTACAAGACAACATAAATGAGAGGCCAAGGTCGATGTGTCACTACAAAGCTATACCGTGTACCTCTTCTTCTCTGTTAATTTGTCCTGTAGGTTTCTATGTAGTCTAAAACATTTTTTCCAACATAATATATACCAAAACCTTCCCGTACAATCTTTCCGCATGCACTCCCTGCGCCAAAACGCAACGCTCTCGGAAAATGCACTTCGCCGATCTTGGTGGCTCGACATGTCGGTCCATCATACGGCTCTTCAACATACTGAACTCTTTGTTCAATACAGAAGCACCACAAACAAACGGAATAGCTTTTCTGAATAGGCTAAAATCTGATAGTTTACGTAGTGGCTTGAAAGACCTTCTTCAAAGTTGCCCGTAGCATGTGTCCAAGAACACAGCATGTATCGGCACATATTAGGGATTCCTCTTAGTTTGTGTAAGCTAAACGAACCCCGATCTAGGTTTGGAATTTCAAATCAAAAACTCCAGGGAGTAGATCGGGCAGTTATTATCGTATCCACAAAATATTAAGAGTCATGCGCGCATTGTAAAGCGGGGAAAATTCCGATCAGAGCCCGTTCGCGCTCTCTTTCGCCGAAGCCCGTTCGTACTCCGCATCCTCTACGCTTGCATTTGAGAGTTCGCTGTAGCACTGCAGAGAATCGCATTTCATTGGTCCTTTATTCTATTTCATGGGCAAATTACGAACGACGTTTTCTCGTTTGCAAGTTGTTCTCACTCTTTCCTATTGTGACACACACACACGCGCGCGCACACACACACACACACGCGCGCGCGCGCGAACTTCAGTTGACTGGTCTGGTCCCTTTATCTACGTGCGGGGTACGGGTACTACTCTGTCCTTCTATGATAATTAACCTCGTTCAGTACTTCCTCTTTCCCATGAACATGGGCGGACCACCCCGTCGGAAAGCACCTCGTGCGTTTCTATTTTCGGGCCTGCCTTCAATATTCGTGCTGCTCCAATACTGGCCCTGTACAGGGGCAATGCACGTGTTTCACGCATACCGTGACACCGGAATGCGAAAAGCGCGAAAAAACACTGCGCGAGCGGGACCGTGACTTAGAAACCTAAAGTACTCCGCTCCTCTTTTTAAAAACGCAGGAAAAAGGCACTTGTTTATTTTTGAGGACACGCTGACTTGAAAGGTGAAGGAAACCGACCAAAAGCAGGGACAGCGGAGAGAAAAGTAGCGATATCACTTCACTGCTGCGGCGCTAATACTGTTGTTAAAGAATTTTCACAAATTGCACGGCTGTTGGTTTCAGAGACAACCACTGCAGTACAGGAAATTACGGACGAGGAGTGGTCGTGGGCCTTCTAATGGGTCAAAGGAGTTCGTTTGCGGAACCCTGCTCCTTATTATGCTGGCCGCGACTGTACATGGGAGTTTTTATACGTCGCTCGCATTAGCCGCCGCGTCCCGCACAGCTATCGCGACTTTGGGCTTAGCAGCCGAGAGCCACAGGCACCTAGCTACTGCACAGGTGCATATTTTCTGCAGTGACTTTGATTTATGCTTATAGTTGAACTTAGTCGGAGCGCGTAGAGGAAACGGCAACAGGCTGGCGCCGGATTTCATTCCTGCGGGCTATACATGTGGCTCCGTATTATTAAATTCTGAGGCGAGACGCAGAATTGAGCACTGTAGGAGCTACGCAATAAGTGTGGGTCAGCACTGATGACAGCCGGGTTTTTAAAGCGAAAAGCTGTTATTATGCGCTCATATGCGGCGGCCGTCAGTACTGAGTCGCCCCCAGTTGTGGCCAATGGCGGCAAAGTGCCGAAGAAAGCAAATTTCTTCCCGCATGCCAGCACAAGCAAGAGGGAACGCAGGGACCTTCATAAATAACTCTCCTATTAGAGGCACAAGCTGCGTGTCCGCGCTGAGCTAAGACGGAACGCACGGTGACCACCACTGACTGTGCAAAAGAGTTGCAATCTGCGTCAGTTGGTTCGTGGAAATAAATAAATAAAACGGTGAAATGACGAAGGACCGATAAGAGACTAATCACACACTGCTACTGGAACAACTGTGCTTTATTGAAACATGCCCGTCTCCCCAGAAAAACAGCCAAGCTTGTACAGCACGACCACAAAGAGACACACAATCAGTGACGGTTAGCAGAAAACCAAGGCGCTAGCGCTGGTGCGGAGGTAAATTTGGTCTTCACTAAAAGAGAGATAGATGCTGTGCTGACGCAATTATCCCCTTACGTGGTCATGTGATAAGCTTCGAGAATTTTACGCACCAGCTTGCCCTAGCCTCTATATAGAAGAGTAACATTAGGAAGCAGTGGGTAGCACCCCAATCCCGGCAGTGGCGAGGCAGTGTTGCTCCATCAGTGAGGTTCAAAGAAGTGTGGTGTTCTCGCAAACAACTATTCACACACCGGCCTGTTTAGTTGATGTAATCATTTTCACAAGTCAGGGGAATCTTGTGCACTCCAATAGTCGCATGCGTAATGTAACAGTTTTCATGTTGCGTCGTACACACAGAGGGTATAGTTCTATCGCACGCAACATGTGAACAAAAATCTTAAAGTAAAAGACAACGTTAACGCCTTGCCTCAGCGGAATTTCGTGGAGTTTGGGGTAAACCCTGCGCAAGTTTGGCATCACCTTAATTTTTCCCCGTCCAGTTCTCCTCGGGTCAGCCAATTTCACATTTCGGCTCTTTGTCTTTTGCAGCATCGTTTCAGCCACCACGTGTGCGTTTCAGCCACGACTGTGCACTTTGGTGCACGGCAGCCATTGTTCATAGACGACAGGCACTTCGGTCTGTACAACGAGCAATACAGAAAACCAATGGCCAATACTGCAGAAGAGCGCGGACATGAATAAGAGGCGGTCCATCAGCGTGAACTGCTTATGTTGCAGTCGCCGCCTCCCTTCGCTAAGCACAAACGACCCATAGACTACGAGACACGATCCTTGAGAACCGCGCCATCTTTTTGCGGGCATAATCTGTCGTATGTGACTTTAACTTAATCATTTGTAAGATGTTGTTCTGCCTGTATGCGTATGCGTGTGTTTTGTGTTTGGGTGTATGTGTGTGCGCATGCGTGCATGTGAATTGGACAGCTGGAGAGAGGCAGGGATGCGTAATGTAAGCGTTGGAAATGAACCAGGTGCTTTCGGTCGCGATTTTTTTGAGCTCCTAGTTTACCTGCCAGTATCGACATCATTTTAGAGTTGCACGAATCCCTTCCAGTATGCTCAAGTGGCGCTGCGATTGTGCTACGATATGAAGTTGATTTAAAGGAAAATTTCTACAGTTCTTGGTTTGCGTCAAATTTCTTCATGTGCGCGGATGCACACTAATGTCAACATGCATATCTCACTCACACTTCTAGGCCGCTTTATTTTCGCCTTGAGCAACAGTAGCGATGCTGCAACAGCAAGCCTCGAAAGTCCCGATCTGGACGTCAACGCTAACAATAGCGCCTGCCTGAGCCTCTGGTTGTTCACATTCCACGCAATGCATAACAAGTGAGTAACAATGAACAGCCAGGTAGGTGTACTAAAAAAAAACAGGAAGAGGGTGCTTCGCGCTCCAAGGACAATGCGTGCACGGTGTCTTACGTCAGGATTGGGTAGCTATAATGTCGGTATCGAAGGAGGGCAGTATTTTGTAGAGGGCTTCATCATTGTTTAAAAGCATGGAGAGCTGCTCAAAATCTGTCTTAAAGTTATGGTAGAAGTGGAAAGATCTAAACTGATGTTGACAGAAACGAGCATTGTTCACACTGATGAAACCAGGATTTGTAGTTTCAATTTTCCATTTAATTTCGCGTAAAACAAGCGTAAGCAAGGTTCTGCGGAGAAATTTTGATATTACCTGAGCATCCCCTAATGGGGACACCACATCTTGATGAAATATAAATTATAAACTACTAAGTGCATTGTTATTTTTGTTTGCGAGGTAGGTGTTCGCCATATTTTATTGTAGTTAACACTCTCCTCAATCAGTCGTTTCATATAAAGAAAATAGGTTAAGTAGAAAACAGACTCACCCTTTGTGTCCTCGATGAAGTGCTTTGAGTCGCAATTAAACGGCGACATACTGTTTTGCTTTTCTTGGTCGAATCTATAGCAACCTTTTCTTATACAAGTGTATCACTAGGCGCACGTAAGTGGTGCGTTACGGCTTTGCATGCAAGACCGCAACATGAAGCTATGATATCGAGATGTGCTAAAGCTGTTTAATTGCTGTCTGGTAGAATGAACATTATTCACATAAAATATCATTAATATTTGGCGCTTCACTTTTGCCACCATGCAATCGCAATCGCGCCCTCTTGCCATGCTTCACTATATTCAGACCATAAAAATGAGCGTATACATTGATTCAGAAGTTTCTAAAAGCATACGTAAAATCCACTTCGCTATCCTTTATTAGGAGAGGGTATGACGAGAACAATTCAGGATAAGGCTCAAAAATACATGTACGTTTTCTTCGGCTACCAATGAAGAAAAAAAAAATCAGCAGCCTTCAGTCTTCCGATATGTCATGGCAAAGGTTTCATAGGTGTTACAACGGCTCTCAAAGCCACAAAGCATTGTGTCTTTTGTGGGTCGAAGAATGTTAAGCCAGAGTTTCAGAAACATTTTTCCGGTTTTTTTGGATCTTGTAAGTAGAGATGCTCCTCAGGGCACTTTAACTACGACTCCTAAATCACTTGACGTTTGTCAGTTCTTCAGCCTTAACGTCAACGAAAAAAATCTGAAATGAAGCTGTCTCCCATGCTGTCTTCAAAAAAGTGCATTAAACGCGTGCCTTGCTACAGTTCGAGCGAGTAATGTATCACTCGTTGTAAAAAAATGCGTCGCGCAAGTGTCCTACAGGAACTCTAATACCTTAGTTAACCTTACTGCTCATTCGAAGTTTTGCAACACACGTTTTATTTTAAGTAATCCGCCACAAAGTCATGGCACAAAGGTGCACGATACAGATTAGCGCTTCTTTAGTAGCGCCTCTTTTTACAGTCAGTAGCCTTTCATGTTTTTTTGAAGGAGGAGGGCACCAGGAGGTTTCCGTAAACTTAAAAATACTGAAAGCTGGGCATTATGCTGACCATTACGCTTTCACTCTTAAACGTATACTGACAGCATAAAATTCGCGATTGCGAAAGTACATTACGAAACCATTAAGGGATTTCAATACAGCTACATGAAAAACAAAGTTGTCTTGGGATGCTGTGGCAATACCCGAGAACGTTGCTGAAAAACATACAGAAGCAGTAATGAATAATAAGAAATTACGGAGGCCACTTAAGAATACTTACTTGTTTTGAAAGCGAAAGCATGGTAGCTACATTTCTTTTTTTATTTTGTTTTTCTCATGGTTCCTAATGCCACAGACTCGTTAGCATACAGTCCTAAGGCAACGCAGTTACCAAGTCCACCTTCCTTCACCAAAACGCAACAAGATTTCATGACCTATAGGTTGCGTGCTCGCTTCGCCGCCAATTTCCCTCGGTTCAATTGCCCGCACCTTCGGACGAAATTTTATTTTACATCGATGCCACGGTGACGTCACCTAGGTTGTTGGGTCCACTGCGGCTGGTCAACTCCCACGCCAGGTTTCGCTGCTGATGAGCCTTTTAATGCATTCTCATAAAAAAAATCTATGCAACGAGGGTAGTGATCTTCCGCGGCTTGAATCGTTCACGTCTAACTCGCTAATTCTCCGCCGCAGATTGGCAGTGTACGCAGCTGGTGAGAGCGTGTTCAACACCAGCGCTCGCGTCAGCCACCGATGGGAACACGTGCTGGTCGACTTCAAGAGGAGTTCAGGGAAGTTTAAGGTGTGTATTTAACCCACAACGGTGCTGATTTCGTAAAAAAAGCAAAAACTGTCTTCAGGGGTCGTTTTTGCAAGTACATTCACTCCCTTGTCCATTCTTCTTTTACATAACTTGTCGATTGTTCCTGTGATCGCAGCCAGTAGCGTGCATGCAATGTCGTTAGTTACTCCTGATGTCAAACCTGGGGGTGCCAAAGCAAAATAACATTAGAAGAGGAAAGAATAATTACAAAATACAGCTTCAGGTTCGAAAAACTTCATTTTTTGTGCACTCATAGCTAAAACGGGCGTGTGATTAGCCAACGCTGTTGATGTCTTGGCAAGCCTCAACATCTGAATGGGATAACGCAGTTAGTATATGGGCCGAAAATATGGCAAGATTTCTCGCCTTTCGTTTTCGCTCTTGCAGCCAATTTGCTAAAATTTCGGTGGCTTCCTGTGAAAATGCCGAGCCTGAAACTGCCTTTTAATTGCTGCCTTGTAAAAAATTAACCGAAAGGACGTTTGCCCGAGACTTCACACGTCCATCAATGAGCACCAGAAAAAGCGACGCTGTGCTTTACCATACTACCGCCCCCCGTTCCGCACAAGGTTACGATCTTTGTTCTTATTCAGAACGAACAGGAGCACATGCTGTAGCGTGTATATGAATCGTTTCTTCCAAATTTTCTCTCGCTCCTTTTTAAACTTTACTCGCAAACAACTAAGGCAAGCCACTCGCGGCTGCCCCACCACATCTGCTAGATCTACTCTCTTCTCTACGAGATAAAGTATACCCCCAAGTGTTGCATATGTGTCAACCTCAAAAGGCACATTAGCATGCATGATGCATGAATGTCCTTAGGACGGACCTCCTAAAGACTTGCAGCTTTCGAATACTGAACAAAAGGAGAGAGAGGGCGTTGCTCAGCTCCGTCCTGGAGGACCAACTCCGGGCGGTGACACGGGCCATGGATGTCGCCGAGAGCCAACGGCTCAAAACCACCACCCAATCCCCACCAAGCCTGTTGGTCGACGAAACAAACGTTTTCATCTCTCTCTTATACATCACCCGAATGACAGCTCGTCAGTCGACGCGACTCGAAGTACAAATTGGCGCTTGTAAAAGTTTCGCAACCAGGCCCTCCTGCGTTTTTTGCCTTCGTGCTGCTAATCAGGTATGGTGTTCGAAGTGCATTCAAAGCGATAACGTTAAGAAGCTCGTGTTGCAGAAAGTCCTGCGTCGCCGTCGACGTCAGTGTCGTTGATGTGAGCGCAAAATCCTTGAAAATTCCCCACAGAAGCAAACCAGGAGGCAGGTAGGCCTTCTAGTGCTCGTGACCTTGCAGGGTCATTACATCGTGCCCACCGTCCTGATTGTAAGCAAACTGCCCACCGTGGCACTTGGAAGTTAAATTAATGATTGGCCACTGAGGAACAGCAATCTGGGTACCAGAAGCCCAGGGTGGTAGTACCTGCCATCGCAGGGCCGCGGCGCATCGATAAACCGCTCCGCCACGGCGCCAGGAGTGGTATGAGGACTCTCAGGCATCTATAAATGTAAAGTAGACAATGCCCAGTTCTACATAGATGTGAATTCACCATTTAAACTACCACCCATTACACTGGTAAACTGCCATTCATGATCTAAGATTACCTACGAAATGCACTCCACCGCAATCTTACTCTTCTAGTGATTTCACTCTCGTTGTTCGGATCTGCGGTCGCTACCTTCCCTTAGTAGATGTATTAAGGCGAAAGGCTTTAATAGCTCATGCTCACGTCCACGATCGTGTCCGTCCGTCCTTGAGGTTTCGTTTAGTGGAACTAATAAAGATAGGAGAAAATACAATGGTTTATTCAGATAGAGGAGGAAAAAATTACCGCAGAAACAAAGCTTGATGACTGTAGAGTAATTGGTTAAGTATAACCAAAAATGCCAAATTGCGTCGAAATAGCGCGGACGTCGATGTAGACACGAGTATGGTGGGACGTCACATCCACCGGAAGTCGTCAAAGTATAGTGAAAGAACTCGGGAACCAATAAAGGAGAAAAAGAATTGTGCATCAAATAATAGAGGAAAAATGAACCTAGAAGCCAAGTTTTATGACTGCAGAGTAATTAGTCCATTCTTTATATCAGAAATAAAATGCGCCCAGAAATGGTGTGACGTCACATTCACCGGAAGTCGTCACAGCACAGTGGAAAAAAATACAGAGTAGACGAACAAAACGCCGGATTAAGAAACTGCCTGTTAATTAGTGACAATAATTAGTAATTAGAATATAATGACTATCGAATTATAATGTTCAATTAATTATAATTCACAGAGGTGGTAACAGTTGCGTCCAAAGTCGTGCGGAAAGGCTTTCGTCACGCAGTTTCGATCGTCAGTGCCCCCGAATTTTTCCTTCACGACTTCCAGCGCCTGGCAACCTATTTTAAACTGCCGTTCTCTTCCGAGACTGTTCAGAATCTACCATTCTGCTTTAACACTGGATTGGTCCAATGAATTTACTCAGAAATTTCCGAAAGGTTGCCTGTAGGATTCCAAGTAGGTATAACCTGAACCTGGAAGAGCAATTCGCGCTCTTATTGCCATTCAGTCGAAACCATTTTGAAATAACCTTGCGTGTTCACTTATATCCATAACACGGAAAGATTGAATTATATTTTGAAACGCTTTAATGCAGAGAATGTAATGATGACAATTGAAATTATCAAAAAATAATACTCGCTTTCTTGTTGGCGCTATTCCAAGACCTATAGAGCCGAAAAAATATGTAGATTACTCAAAATAATCACTTTGTTTGTCCAAATCTCCTGAAAGGAGATGATTTAAATTGAGCAAATATAGTTTTCTATCAGTACGACTACCGCGTCGTTTATGATATTTCTGCTAAAAATTAAACCGCGATTTATTGAAGCTCTAAATTAATTCTGAACTCATGGGGACCGAGCGTTGCAGTGCAGCTTTGGTTAAACGTTTACGTTGCTTCAAATTGAGTAACCGCGTATCTGGATTCCTCGCGATTTCCACCTGATAAGCACATTGTTTTGTTGTGTTATCGGACAGCCAATGGGTTACCAAATTTCTTGCTCCCGCGGCCTTGCACTTTATTACAGAATAGTGTATAAACAAATACGACATATCGAGCGGCACCAAAATTATCCGGAATGACACTAATGGCAGCAAAGCTGCTGCTCTGTGCTGATGTCTACGGACCAGACTGTCAGCGCCCCTGGCAAGTCACAGTAAAAATACTTGCAAGTTACAGTCATTTCTGGATTCCGCCCATTTCACCATGTATACCCGAGCGATGTTTTCAGCTTTGCTTCATAATAATAATAATTGGTTTTTGGGGACAGGAAATGGCGCAGAATCTGTCTCATATATCGTTGGACACCCGAACCCCACCGTAAGAGAAGGATAAAGGAGGGAGTGAAAGAAGAAAGGAAGAAGGAGGTGCCGTAGTGGAGGGCTCCGGAATAATTTCGACCACCTGGGGATCTTTAACGTGCACTGACATCGCACAGCACACGGGCGCCTTAGCGTTTTTCCTCCATAAAAACGCAGCCGCCGCGGTCGGGTTCGTCGGTGAAACTCTTGTTTATCACTGACTAGGACGATGATATCCTGGTTGCGAAAATGCGTGTCTTTTTGCTACGGCTCTACCTGCAGTGGCAGTTGTAGGAGTGGTGGTGTCAGTACGTACTAAACTACGAACGCAAGAAGTTTAAGGTGCGCAGGAACCCTGAGGCGTATAAGTCCAAATACCAGATTCTGTCACTAAATATCACTTTGTGAGGCTAACTATCATCTGATGGTAGACAAAAGACAAATAACTTCGGCGGAATAAACACGTTTCCACTATACAAAGTGTACGAAGAAAAAGTATCGTTGTCAAGAAAGTCCCTCGATGGTTAAAAAGATACAGTTCGAACTTATTCGGCCGACACCAGGGCTCTAACGCATGTTGATCATTTGTGCCTGGACAACACGTCTAGAGAAATAGAACAATGCGGCAACTGAAAAAAGCCATACAAAACATAATTATAAGGAGAATTGTCAGAGTAAAGAAACTAATGGGACTGTTGAACTGGAGCAAGGCAAGTTACTGGGTTAAGCTGTTAGGACTGAAGAAATCAAATGTGCCCGGAATGCGGTTTGCGAAGCCTTGCATTCCAAGGCCACACATGTGTATGCAGTGGTGGCGTAGTGTAGGTTTTCGGATTAATTTTGACCACCTTGGTTTCATCAACGTGCACTGACAACGCACAGTACAGTCGCAGATATAACTACACGGACAACGCTTCCGCGTTTAAACTGAAACAGAAATGTTTGCGGCCCTTATATGCGAGGGGAGAAGAAAATATTACTTACTTGTATATGCACTACACCCAGTAATTTTTGCTAAGCAGCGTGTCAGAAGACTGTGGCAGCTGAAGCATGGTCCACAATCTGCTGTTCACGAATTTGCATGGGTGCCTTGCATCTCACCTCCAACGATAGGCGGCTGCCGCGGCCGGGATTCTACCCACGTCGTCATAGCTGAGAGCTACGGAGCCACGGCAGGTGGTCCCCAAATAGACGTTGACAGAAAAGTTAGACCCTTCGACTGGAAACTAGGAAGCAAAATGGGCGATACCTTTATTTGCAATGAAAACCATTGGAGCCTAAGGAAAAACTTCGATGACCGAAGCGGAACAGAAGAGCCAATAAGACTTTCCTATTGAAAATGGGGAAGCTTGTCAGACTATCCGACCAAAATGAGAGAAAGCAGTTGAATTTCCCAGCTTGATTTATAAACCGGAAAGCATTTCGTATTGCTGCTATTTCAATCTGACAGCATCCAGTTCAAAAACTGAATTGGTCTCGATGGTTTTTTCCTTACTGGGGTCGAGCGTATCTACAGTAATTACAGAGAGAAATTTTGAAAATTGGGAAATTGTAAAGAAAAATTACGGTAATAATGAAGGTAATTGTCTATTCTTCTGATATGTAGCGAAACCTTTCTTCTAAATAGTGTTTCCGTCGGTCGCATCAAACAGTTGAGACTCCCATAGGAAACCAACGGGGAACGCTTTCGAAAAGAGCAAAAACGTTTATAGAAAAAAAATTCAAAACTGCCATCGGGTGATCTGCAGATATGTTTATTGTTATAGTGAAATCTTTCATTATACGAAAAAATTGCGCTCATCAATGATTCCCGATTCAAAAATGCTTTTGTCCAGAATTGCTGGGAATGGTTGTAGCAGTGGGAAACGAGTTCTGTCGTATTGGCAGTCATTCATGATTGCATAATCTGGGTAATGATGTCGCGATTATGCTATGAACGATACTTTTGCTCTTCAATTTGTGACTTTAAAATACCCCAAAGGCACAATAGGGCATACTTAGAGGGAGAAGGAGGGGGGGGGGGGGGGGTAGTACAAAAAATATACTCAGCGTGGCACTTATAAAAAGTGCAATACAAAGCAATAAAATCAAAAACACACCCGCGTACTTCAAATCTGAAACCAGTTGAAGTAGTAGAGTTGTTTATTAAATATGTATTAAAAATAAAGTCAGACAGCTCACAGAACGTCGTATGGTATTGTTGTCAACTTATATTTCTATCTTCCATGCCTTAAACTATGCCGTAAATTTGTTTAAATCTCTCTGTAGGATAACGTCATTATACCCAAATATCGTTGGTAGATAACAAAGTCCTCCGCGAAAAGATCAATTAATCAGTCATTATTTTACGGTATGTCGATAATGAATACTTGGGTAAGAATCTGTGATTTTTTGTTCTTCCATCGACGGCAAATTAGTTAATGGGGCATCACGATGCGAGGGAATCGCCCAGATGGAGAAGGCGCCGATTGCTTTGGCGATGGTTTCCCGGAAGGTCTCGTGTGTAACTACAAACTCCCTTACGGCATGCCATAACTATACAAGAAGAAGGATTGGTAAACATGCAAAGAAAATACTCACAACTAAAAATAGAGTCTTCAAATCTATAGTCCTACGGACTCCAGGACACTGCGGATGATGGAAACAAAAGCTCTCACTCTGCTGCCCGCGCGCTATTACTCCGGGTTCTCCAACAATCGAAGAAAATAATTATTCGGAACCGCTATTAATCTACAGGGATTTATTTCAAAATTTGATATTAGTGAGGAATGTGCGCATCGAACTGCACGACAATATATACAGAGAGCTAGGGGTCATTTTAAGGAATTTGCAATTGAATGCTTATAGAAAAGCCGTAAAATTTAGCTATATTTTTCCAAATTCGTAATATCCGCATTGCGCCTTCTGTGGTGAAGTGGCTAACTTATACCATATGGTATGGGCATCCCTGAAAAACCCAGCTATTGCACGAATCTGAAACCCAATAACTGAAGGCAGGGAGAGGGCGCTGTACAGCTAACATTCGGAAGACCAGCTTTCGCTGGTGAACCGAGTAAGAGCGGCGGTTCCTCAAATAAGGGCCCACTCAACCATTCTAGGCATTAAACGTTTTTCTTTCTCCTCCACCGATGTCACAAGCCTTATTCTGATGAACAACAGAAACCATGAAGGGTCAGAATACCACCTGTAATAGCTGTTTGGCCTCACATGCTTTGAGAAAAGACATGAGTCCAAGAGGGGAAGCCTATAATACCTGTACTTTTTTTTCGCACTTATAGTACTTAGTGCAGTCCAGTGTCCTTACATGTTGCTACATGTGTGTTTTAGATCCTGATACAAACCTACTTCGCACGTGGCCTGGTTGCACTAGATGACATTCAAGTGTATTCTGGACGTTGTGCAATGATAGGTAAGAAAGCTTTTCTTGTGAATCTTCTGCAAACATTGTGGCACTTTTGGTACAGAGTCGAGCGAAGAAATTTAGAACTCCTTTTTGGAGATATTCATGTGACGCACGGACAGTAGAAGAGGTAGCCGAAGGGTCGATGTGAAGGGTAAGCCACACATTGAGGTGTGAGTATGAGGCTGTGTGAGTTGTCAATGACGCTCTTGCGTTGCAGAATCCCTCACCTAAATTTTTACTCATGCAGATGCGGGTTTGAAAAACATAAAGCTTTGTGACTCATGCGGTGAAATTAAAAAATAGCACATTTCTTCCTCTATTACTGGATCGGAGGTTCGAATTTCAGAGAAAGCAGTACTTGGAGGTCCCATTTTCAAGGTTAGGACTCCCTGTGACTCTTCCAGTTCTTCGCTGGTTCGCTGCGAGCGCCAAGGGATCCTTGTTAATCAGTGATCGCGGCTACCTTCATGATTACATCATTGCAACTGGTCCGTTAACAGGGTCAACTGCATACAAAAATTCTGCCGCATGTCCCAAAAGTGTACGTTATTCTATTCCTGCCTCTTAAGGTTTGTTTAATTTATTTTTTCCGCAATTATTATTTTTTCTGAACGTCAGTTATTCCATTATTGTACTTCGCCGCCTCACGCCTTTTTATTTCTGCGCAAATAGTTCCTTAGTATTCACCCCGTACCTTGGCCAATCATTACGCATGGGTATGTGTAATGTTTACTGAGGTAAACAACAAATGTAAACATGACGTTCGCATTGCATCGCTCGGCTCCACGTCACACAAATCGACTGAACAACGCCGCGTCAAGCGGCTCGGCATTCTCAAGTACTCCGCAAAGCCGGAAGACGTGCCGGTCAAGAAATGGCTTCGCCTCTTTGAAATGAATGCAGCAGCTAGTTCGTAGGCGGAACGCGACCCTCATCAGTGAGTACCTCGACGGGAACGCTTCCGGCTCCTACGTCATTGACATTTCCGAATATGTGTAGTTGTGTAACGACCTCAAGAGTCGCTCGCTTGTTCGTTTTGCTGCAGCTGGAGTCAACTTGTTTCGTTTTTTCATTCATTACCGCTCATACATGGGCCAGACCATCAAGAGTTACTACGAAGAAAAAAGTCGACTCAGCTTGCTTGCTGGTTTCAAGGACACACACGTAATATCTGGCCTTACTAATGGTGTGCCGCCTGACATGGACCTCGTCCTCGCGGGAAGCGCCATCACCATTCCGCCACAGTGCTTGACCATGGCCTAGTGAGTCGAGGCCACCCTTAGTCGGGTGAGCCGATCTTCTTTCTTGTCCCAGAGTGCAATAATGAGGCAAAACAATCGCAGCCCTCCGTCACAGCCAGTGCCCTTTGCTATGGGATGATTCCTGCCAAGCCCTGAGTGCCAGCATTGCTCAGCGGTTAGCTTTCCACGCCAGATTTGCTTACACAACTAGTGTCTGCTCTTGATCTCGATTAGGGAAACGTGTTGTGCGACCCAGAGCTTCATTAATACGCTTACACTGCTTCACAGCTTCCACTAATGGGTGCCCTGTTGCTGCAAAACGCTTGATACAGGAGAAAAAATCACCTCTATTAAATAGGCTGCCCACAATAAATTTACAGCCGAAGTTGATAAAGGACTTCTCCACCAGTGTTCAGCAAGTTACGCACACTACGAAATATCTGGGTCGTGTTGACGTGCAACTACAGATTGGAAACAAAAAGAGGAAAGTTCAAATGAATGTGCTGCAGAGCATGGAGGCTGATTTACTTCTTGGCCTGGATACAGCGTTCTGCTTCAACACATCACTGAATTTGAACGACATAAGTGTCACACAAGGAGAGCATAACACAAGGCAGGAGAATTCTATTCCCCCAGCACAGCCTCATAAATGATAAACTCTTTCGTGGTGAACTCTCGAAAGGTATACAGGTCCTCCTTGAACAGCTCCTTGAACCACAGACGGACTTTGGGTGCATAACGACTGAGCGGAAGAGTGCCACTACTACCGATAATACTACGATTCATTGTCCTCTGTACCGATGTTCGCAAACAGATCAAGCAGAATTGACAAAAAAATAATGCCCTTCTTGCACAAAATTTTGTGGGGCCTTTTTCATTCCCTACGCTGTTCCGGTCATCTTGGCAGAGAAAAAAAGGCGGACGACGCTCATGCTTTGAGTATTTATTGTCGCCGGCTGAACGCCGTCACCTTACGTGACTACCAACCCATTCCTTGAATAGACCATGTTTCAGATCGTCTAGTGTAGTTCAAGTACATCACCAAACTAGACATCATGTCAGGGCATTGGCTACCGAATCTACTGAGCTTCGTTCATCACCCCGTTGCCGGTTACCTAGCTCTCCAACCAGTCTCGTTGTCTTAAATCTTAACACTAGAAGCATCTCAAACAAACTCCCTGATCTTCTTGCGCTTGTGTCCTCCCATGACCCTCACATTATTGGCATCTACGAAACCTGGCTACACCCTGACATATGACTCTGAATTTACCCCACCCGGTTACCCTGCTATCCGTGCCGACAGACATCAGGGCAAAGGCGGTGGTGTAGCTTTACTTCTTCGTTCATATCTTAGATTTTCTATACTACCTGCTCCTTACAGCACTGAGTCAATTTGGTACAAGCTTTATTTAGAAAAACAGGCTGTTATTATCCGCCTTTTTTGCCGACCCCTCGGAACCTCTGTTGATGTTTTGCACTCTCTTAGCCAGTTGATACATAGTCATACAGTACCAAGCATCAACTTCATTGGTGATTTCAGCGTGTCGGTATTCACTGGCCATCGATGTGTTATTCTGGCCGTGACGCTTCTTTAGCAAAAGAGTTAATAGATCTCTCGCTCTCTGTTGGACTCACTCAAATAGTTACGTTTCCTACCAGACTAAGTTCACTGCTAGACTAAATCTTCCTAAGCCCCAACCTAGTAGAGACCGGCTTTCAGTGTAGGGTTGTCGATGGTTATTCCGACCATGAAAGAGTTCTTCTTACCCTGTCCCGCTTCACTACCAAACCACAGTGGACATTCACGTCATTTCTGGATTTCCATCATTCTGACAACTCCGTAATCGACAAACTGGCCTAGTGCTTCGACTCCTTCTGCGCGCTCAGCTGTGACGGCGATGTTAATGACCTTCTTGAATATTGTGAAAAGCTTGTTAAACTGTGCATTAAACTATTTCTTCCCGTCAAAACGAAGAGAAGAAATACTACTCTTCCTTGGATTAATCGCGATGTTTTGCAGATGTCACGTCGTGTGTCTCGGCTGAGGCGTATGACAGGCAACAGTAACCCTGATGCTATTGCTCGATTTCAAGCTGCAAAAAATGAACATCGTGTTAAAATGCACTCTGCTAACGGTTTCTATTTCGACGTTCAGCTCCAAGGGCTGTTAAGAGATAACCCTCGTAAATTTTGGCGCTAGATCTGCTCTACCTTCAGACACTTCATACACCTCATTCGTTATTAATGAAGATATTGTCACTGCGGTTTTGCTCTTCACGATGTCATACCAACTGGCCTACACCAAAGTCCTTCTAAGTTATATTGTCACTGACCCTGCTCAAATGTCTGATGCATTTAATGCTTACTTTCATTCTGTCTTTGCATGTGATAATAACATGATTCCATCTTTCAGTCTTCCTAATCATGATCGTTCTATCTCTGATATCACGTTTGCACTCAGGGCGTTTTAAATCTATCTTGCACCTTGACTCACAAAAATACGCTGAACCAGACTGTATCCCAAACACCTTCCTTGCGCGTTATTCCCTTTGGTCGTCTCGATATCTCTAAATTATTTTTCAAATACCTCTTTCTACTGGCATTGTCCCTTCCTCATGGAAACTCGCCAATGTACTCCCGCTCTATAAACCCGACATCAAACAATTTCTTTCTGACTATAGGCCGATCTCTTTAACTATGCATTCATGTAAGATCCTAGAGCACATTATTTATAAACAAATTATGAAATTTCTTGAAGCAACTAATCTTGTATCAAGGGCTCAACACGGGTTTCGTAAGGGGTTTAGTACCGTGACGGAGTTAACCAAATTAGCACATGACATTCTTCTCAGCATAGATGCCAGTAACCAAATCGATGCCATCAAAAGCTTTTGACACGGTCCTTCACTCTGAATTGTTATGCAAACTGAAAGTTGTTCACAATAACGCTCAACTCGTTGAATCGATTGCCGACTTCCTCTCGCAGCGCTCCCTGTCTGTTCGCTTCAATTCCGTTGAATCTTCCTTAGCCGATGTAACCTCAGGTATTCTCCACGGCTCTGTCCTTGGCCGTTCGTTGTTTTTACTATACATTAATGATGTGCCTGGCAGTATAACCTCTAAGATCCGTCTATACGCCGATGATTGCGTATTGAACCACACTATTAACTCTGTCGATGATCACTTCCTTCGGAATGAGTCTTTTTGCATGTTCTGTGACTGGTGCAATACGTGGCAGATGAACATCAATTTCAGCAAGACAGTTGTCATGGCTTTCACCCACCGCGTATCCAAACACATCGATCACATCACAGCTAAAGCTCTTAAAAAGGTAGGTTACTTGAGGCGCAGTGTATGGGATGCTCCTAAAGAGGCCAAATTGCTCATGTACAAAACACTAATTCGCCCTATTCTTGAAAACGCTTCAAATGTTTGGAATCCATATAACCAATGTGAAGTTGATCAAATAGAATCTGTGCAAAGAAAAGCTGTAAGATTTATTTTCCGCCGCTACTACTTTCATTTTTCAACTTCATCTGCGATGTCTTCCCTAAACCGAAGTCCGCTCGCATCCCTCCGGAAAACAGTCTTTAAAACTTCTTCACCCAATAGTGCATTCTGGTAATTGCCTTTCAGGGGGTAAGCATACCTCGTTTTTAAAACCATCTGTAACCAGGAACCATCACGATCTTAATATCCAACCTTTTTTCCCGTACTACCGTTTTCAAATACAACTTTTTTCGCGTACTATGGAGAATTGGAACTCTTTGCATGGAAACATTCGTGCATTATCAATTTATGATTTTGACGTCGGCAATTGAGTCGTAGCATTGTATGGTGTTGTGTGCAGCGTTTATATTTGTAATCCTTGCCATGTACCATTTTATGCGTGGAATTTTAACACATCTTATGTACCGACTTCTGCTATAGCCCCTAGAATGAGGCTGCAGTATTTTCAAACAAATAAATAAATAAAATTCGAATTCACTATGATTATATAAACAAAACGGCTTTTGTCAAGCCTAGCGGCTATTATCAAAGGGTTATGATGCTCATCGGTCCAAGGAATGCTCCCGCGACTTTCAAAAGAGCGTTCAAAGCAGCCATCAGGAAGCACTGCCTCAAGCATGGAGCGAACTACTTTGATGACATCGTTAGTTATTCGAACGAGTTCTCAGGTCGAATGGTAGATTTCGAACCAGTGTTGGAAGCCTTTTGCGCCAAGAACACCCAGATCAGGCACAAGAAGCGCTCTTTTGCTGAGCATCCTGTTCAGTACCTAGGTCACAAAATTTCTAGGGGCGTCCTGACACCCAAACCATGCGAGATCAATCCTGTGCTGCGTTTCCACAAGCTTTGGAGACAAAAGTCTCTTCAATGATTTTTTGGGCGCCGTCAACGTGTACATGCCGTAATTTACCGTTTTAGTGCCGCTCACAAAGTTACTTCAAAAGGACACGAAGTGGTTGTGGTCGGCCGATTGTGATTGCGCAGCTGCAGGACTGAAAGAACAATTAACTCAAGAGCCCATACTACAAACGCATTTTTCATCCCAACAAGCCATACATATCTACTGGGATGCATCCAATGAAGGAATGGATGGCGTCCTCAATCTGCCAGCCCTTGACGCCTGGAACATCCAGTTGCGTGCCGCATCGTAGACATCCCAAGTGTGAAGCTAACTATACCATCAAAGAACGAGAGTGTCTTGTTGACTGATGAAATTGGTAGTTGCATGGCAAGCATTTAACTATAACAGTAGGCTATGCTCCGCATCCATGATTGCAGGCCATCCAAAATCCTCAAAGCCGTCTTTTTCGATGGGTGCTAAAATTACCTCTGCATGATATTATTATTAAACGCGCGAAAGATAATAGCAACACCGAATCAGACAAACTTTGCTGCGATGCTGCAACTTCTCAACATGGAAGAGCTTCAAGCAGATCATTGTGACCACCCTGAAGCGGCATACGCAATAGACCATGGACAACAATATCGCTATCGTTGACAAAAGAGGGACCAGGCAAGTGTATATTCCCCAAGCGCTTCGACTCACCGCACCGTTCTTGAGTAAGCTCGCAAGTATTTCGGACACACTGGTACAAAGAAGACGCGGAGCGTACATTTCTCCCGAATAGTACTCTTCTGGCAAAATCAATGGTGTTGCAATATGCGTACATCAATGTGACACTCGCCAAAAATGCAAGAAACCGAAAATCAAAGTATGGCTTTGTTGAGTTCCTACTTCCTGCTGAATAACATTTCGACCTGTTCGCCATAGATACAATCGGCGGCTTTGCTGACTACGGTTAATCCAACAAATTTATCCATCTAGTCATCGATTACGTTACCCGTTCTACGTACGGGCTTTTGACCACAAAAACGAGACAAGCGGCGCCTAAAGTTTGTGCTTACCGCACATATTTGTTGCTAGAAAGCTCAGGAAGGTCTTTTCGGGTCGAGGACCTCGTTTTCAAGCCGGCAAATGTATGCGCTTTCTCAAGCGAAGCAAGATTCATCAATTATTCACATCGCAGCACCGTCAGCGCAACAGAAGGAACGATCGAATCAAAATATAGTAACACGCCTCAAATGCAAAATCAATGACCGTGCTCAGATACCATGTACATCAATCACTTCATCCTGAAGTCATCGAGGAATACAACAAGACCCCACTTGAGGCCACCCGGTGCCCTCCTTTATTCCTAATGTAACGCGTCACATCATACCAGTGCCTGCTAAAGAATCGCGGCCGCACAATAGAGTGCACCAGAAAGGAAGCTGTGCACCTTGGCTTACCACGTGAAGAATATGATCATTAATGATGAGAAGTGGGCAGAGTGGGTGAGAGAACAAATGCGGGTTAATGACATCCTAGTCGAAACAAGAGGAAGAAATGGGCTTGTGCAGGACATGTAATGCGAAGCCAAGATAAGTAGATTCCAAGAGAAGGCAAGCGTAGAAGGGGGCGGCAGAAATTTAGGTGGGCGCATGGGATTAAGAAAGTTTGCGGGCATACAGTGGGCGCAGCAGGCAAATGACAAGGTTAATTGGAGAGACATGGTAGAGACCTTTGCCCTACGGTGGGCGGAGTGAGGCTGATGATGATGGTGATGATGATAATGAGAAATTTCTTCCACTCGACCCTCGGGTTTGGGAGGCTGTGCGCTAACGAGATGTGATGACACCCGAAAAAATGAATGTTAAGCTATGTTATGAAATGGTCTTACCTAATTTTACAAGGTTTCCAGTGTGAACTACGACATAGATCGGCGTGGTTCGGGTATGTGGTTTAACGTTCCAAAGTTACTGAGGCTTTCAGGGACGCCGTAATAGAAGGGTGCGGAAATTTCGAAAACCTGGAGCTGTTTAACGTGCACTTCACACAGCACACGGGCCTCTAGCCTTTCGCCTCCGTCGAAATGCGACCGCCGCGGCCGGGATCGAACCCGCGTCATTCGGGTCAGCAGCCAAGCGCCATAACCACTGAACCACCGCGGCAGCTTAGGGCAGTAGAAGAGGTAGACGAAAAGTGAATGGGATTAAGCATGGCGTGCGCATAGCATCGCCTCGGCTCTATGTCACACGTATACAATGCAGTTGCAGTTATAAAGCTTGAACAAAAGGATATAAGTTTAAAGCTTGTCAAACCATTTTTCCAATACTGGTTTATTCGCATTATTACAAATATTCACAATATTATCACTCACTCTGCACGACTAACAAAGGAAAAGAAAAGACCAAAGCTCTGACTGCCAAAATCTTTCTTTGCTTTGCTGCAAGATAAGGGAAATATAGGTGAAGCAAAAAAAGGAGTAAGCAATAAACGCAAGGAAGTACATAAACTCCTTTTCTACTCCCCATTTAATCGCGTGTGAGAGTGAAGAAACACGTAGCGGCCTTGTGCAATGTGTGGGCCTCAGAGATTTCTTGTTGCGCCCGAAGACGTGTCGCGCAATATCATACACGTGCCAAACTGTGGAGTGCAGCCAAGTGAGGTAAGGTGCAGCAAAATTACTGCCGCTTGCGTAGCTGCATAGCCATGTTCTCAGGTGTGGTCGTTCACATATCGACCAGGTTGGCCCATACACACACGAGAACATGGGAGCGGTAATTCAAGTACCACCGCAAGATGCCGCTCACTAAATACGGGCACACGCTTCTTGCCTCGTGCCGTTTGACTTTCATGCTCTTATTAACAGCCTTTGCATAAGTAATACAGGTTATTGCGCAACAAAGGGAGATAACTAATGAAGCTGCCCTTTTTGCTCTCGCTAGGAATTGCGTTCGGCGTAGACAAAAAAATAATACATATACCGTTTCTCTGAAAGTGACCCTGGCGGAGTTTACTGATCAGAATGACCGATTAGTTACAAGACCAAGGATCTCTCTACGACTATTGATAGCGCCGTCACAAAGCGCAGAACCTAATACCACGCAACGACACAACATACGCTCCTGTAGTCACCGAAAGCTTCGAACAGGTTGTAGTAGTAGACAGAATAATAAAGGCTGCTTGAAAACTGCTAAAATTTTTAAACTTACGGGTTTTAATCTTTTTGTCTGTTATGTCCATTTACACCATCGGTTCCCATTGCTTTTATCTTCAATTTTGTGGCCTCCTTCGTATCTTTTTTACTGTTTCAAGTTAGTAGAATTATTCCAGGCGATCGCGACGCATTCCAGTTTTGTCTTCCTTGCTTAGGCCTATTTATGCGCGTGGCCGCCGCGGTGGTTCAGTGGTTATGGCGGTTGGTTGCTGACCCAAAAGTCGATCTTGGCCGCGGTTATCGAATTTCGATGGAGGTGAAATGCTAGAGGTCAGTGTACTGTGCAATGCCAGCGCACGCTGAAGAACCTCAGGTGGTCGAAACTTCCGGAGCCCTTCTTTACGGCAGCCCTTATAGCCTGAGTCGCTTTGGGGCGTTGTACCTGCATAAACCGTAAACCATATTTATACGCCTTTCCCTGAAATGAAATCTCACTCGTAAGTCAGGGCTTGTGTACGTCTTTTTATTCATGTGTTCTGTTTCTACGTGCTGTTTTCTTTCGCTCTGTTTGCTCTTTCTGTTCTTTTATGAGGAACGCTGCAAAGTAATTACTGGAATCGGCCGCGCTCCCCGCAGATGGTGAAAAAAAAAAGCGGAAAGACGACAATTCCACATGAAACCAGCAAGTTCTAGCGATAAGATGCGACAAAAGAACTTAGGAAGCCTAGGTGTAAACGAACGTCGTTCGAGATAAAAATACATTGAGTTATTTTGTGTCTTGTGCGCCACGAATCAAATCTGCGTAGAACCAAAATAAAAGGAACACTGAGTATAAATAGAAGTTGCGATGCATAGATAGAGAACTCCGTTTCAATCAGAAAGGGGCACTCTCATAAAAAAACAGCTTATTCTAGCGAGGAAAAAAACGAAAAACAATAAACATAAAACAGGCGTCGCCATAGCGGCTGATTCCGCCAGTAAAATCGGGCATCGGCATTGATTTTACGGCGCGTAACCCAGAGGCTACGATACACCAAAATTCACCTTACAATTCTGGCAAAAATTCCTTCTTGAGAAAGCCGGCATGAATTTGAATCCACTTGCGGGAGGATGTTTAAATGCAATTTTCACTTTAATAAAGAAATCTTTTGCTGTGTTTTCAGCCATAAAGAGGGAGAAAATTAATTTTTACTGAGAAAAATAGTTTGGTCGATTTGCCCTCAGCGTTGTACTAAGAGTATACCTGGAGCCGATGCTTCAAAGGCACTTATGATGATTTCCAAGACCGCACAGAGCTTTCAGGCAGCGTCTTCGTTGGGAACCTGAAGCGTACGTTCGCATGGCGCAGGACGACCAGATACAAAGAGAGCCCTGTTCCTCGATCTTTGCTTTGGGTGTGTTTTGTGTTAATAATTGAAAAGCGTTGCTCGTCTCCAATAGCCAAAAAATTTCATTGGTAGCTTCACGACTCGGTATATTGTGTGGAAGATGAAGGCTTAGTCCAGGATACAATGCCCTGAGGCGACGGTTGAAAAAACTCCAGTGTTCCACGAAGAAAGTGTGAGTTCTAGCGCAAACCTGCCTAGCTCACACGCTGCGTCAACTCTTGACACAGGAATACAGACATGAACTCCGTGATTGTCGGCAGATATGGCAGCCTCAGCAACATAATTGTTCCCTTCGCTACCGCAGTGTCCGGCAGCCATTAAAAAATATGTTATGACCTTTCGATATGGCGTAGTGGTACAGCTCGCAAATCTCTGTAACCAGTTCATAGTACGACCCACGGCGTAGAACAGCTTGCTGACCTTGAAGGGCTGCTCTAGAATCAGTTAAAACTGACCATTCACGTGGAGGTTGTTGGCTGCTGAACTCAGGCAGCCCGAAAAGCAGCTAGTTCCGCACTAGTTTAGGAAGTGTGGTAGGTCGTCTTAATCTTCATCAAGATGGACATCGCCGGCATCGCTACAGGCCCCGCGGAACTGGTTCAGTTGAAGGGGTCATCTGTGTATACATGTATGTGGTGCCTGTGCTGAGAATACAGATGTTCCGACGCGATCTATTTGAGAGCAGCTAATGATACGCCAGCTATCTCTGCTTGAGAGCTTGCTAATGATGCAACAGCTATCTTCGTGATTCCAGAAAAATAGAGAGCTTATAGAAAACTGTTCCTGGTCACCGTTTTTGGGATTCACGATTGTATTAGTAACAGATTGATAAGTTGCATTCAGTGATAGAGTCTGGCCAGCTCCTGCGAAAATGTGCAGCGCTTGGGCTTAAGAACTGCATTAGTTTGATTGTGATTGCCTATTATCTGGTTCCGCATACCAGACATTGCTTTTCCTTATTCCGGGTCAAAAATACTGCAAATCGTTTGTAAATTTCCCCGCTCAGACTTCTGCTCTTGGGAGGAGGATTCTCCGTGCTTGCTCATACACGATCCGAGGAGCTTCAGCCTCTGGCAACCTCGCCGTGCCTCGCTGTTTGGGTTTCCGGACCACACGCTAAAGAATCTGCAAGGTGAGATGTTTACTTGCCTCGGCACTCCGCGCAGGATCTATGATGCGTGTTAACAGAAGAAGCGGTAACACCTTTCGTATGGCTTATGCCTCATGTTGTAGTCTTGTAAGCTTCTAGTCTAGCGAAAAGAAAATTCAGCAAGGAAAAATAGAAATTAAAATACATGTGCTTTTCCTCCTACTGCATTATTAAGCGGTAGACCAATACAAGGATCGCACACGCATTTTTTTATGCCCCTATTAGAATACTACTACAGTCGAGCCCACTTCTAATGGCCGCAGTTATAACGGCCGCTCGCTTACACGAATGAGGGCGGTACTACCATCAAAATATGGATCAGCTTAATGACGTTGCACCTCAGATACTACGAAGAAGTGCTGCCTCAGAACTAGGTTACAGCAAATGACGAAGCGCTGCAATCTAGGCTCCAGGATAGAAAACCGCCGTTTGTTCAAGTTCTATTACGTGAAGAGCTCCTCCAAGCCTCCGTGATAACCCCTGCCCTCCATTCTAAGGAAAAAACACTTCAACACAAACGCTAAAAAATAACACGTGATGTATCGAACGGCTACAAAATTTCTTCTGAAATGCGGCCGTCAAAAACGGATGCCTTCATAGGCCGCGCCTAGCGCTCGAGGAAACTGCAGCAAGCTTCGCATTACCGTCCTGTGGACGAACCTGGACAGCAGCGCCGGCGGCCGCCGTGTGTCATCCGGAAGCTTTCAAGACTCACTGCTTTTAAAGCTGCATTCTGGTGCGCTGCAGCTACGACGCAAAGCCTTCGATGATGAGCTGAATTTTTTTTTTCTTCGACGAGTGCGCCACTCGGCATAAGTTTTCGGAGGCGATGAACTTCCTTGCGTAGTGGCTTAAAATATATAGGATGGTCCTGTTCGTTCTCGATAACCGTGTGGCATACAACTTCTTCTCTGAGTGCGGCAACCACGCTTTCTGCCACCGAACGCCACGAGCCGGACGTGCCACGTGCCGTCGGGATAATTCACACGCTATAGGCATCTACTCGCCGCCACTTCCCCAGTGAATACTGATAACATTTGACTCACCAAGTGTCGACGTCCTATTTCGGGTAACTCTCTTCCAAGTGCTCAGTGGAGTAGGTTGGCATGGATGGAATTGAGTGCGGGTAGCATCAATAATTGCTTCCGTAATCCAGTGCTTACGAACCCAGAAGGATGGAAGACACTGTACCTATCGGACGCATTTAGATTCATGGCAACGCGTCATCGATGCGCACCTAGCCTGACCTGATGACGCCTTGAATGGCTTCGTTGGTACGGATGATGATGCTGATTTTGGATAGCTATGCAGTGAATAAAATATTAGTACACAAAGTACGAACACTCTCCTATTGATAGCAGTGTGATGAAGACGACGACTAGGAGACCGATCCACCACGAGCTCTCGTTGAGGTTTCCGCCGCCATCATCATCAGCCTGACTCTCTGATGTCTTTCGAATTAACCCTGTCCTTCGACAGTTACAGCCATCGTATCTCCGCAAACTTCTTAATCTCATCCGTCCACCTATTTTTCTGCCGCCCGCTGCTGCGCTTCCACTATCTTGGAGCCCGTTCCCTTACACTTATAAGCCAACGGTTACCTTGCCTTCGCATTACATGCCCTGCCCAAGCCCATTTCTTCCTCTTGATTTCGACCAGTATGTCTTCAACTCACGTTTGTTCCCTCACCAACTGTGCCCGCTTCCGGTCTCTTAACGTTTTACCTATTATTTTTCTTTCCATGGCTCGCTGCGTGGTCCTTAACTGAATCTGAGCCCCTTTTGTTAGCCTCAACGTTTCTGCGCCATAGGTGAATTCCGGTAAGATACAGCTGTTGTATACTTTTCTCTTGAGGGACATAAGTAACTGCTATTCATGTTCTGAGAGAACCTGCCATATACGCCCCACCACATTCTTATTTTTCTTATTCCCCTCTCATCCCATACGAAAACTTCTTATGGCCGTCCGTGGAAAAAACAATGTCCGTCTAAGGCCTTTTATGAACGCCTATAAGACCCACAGAGGTGCTTATTGCTAGCTATTGAAAAAATCTATGCCACTTAAGTTATAGCTTTGGAACCATGCAACTGTCTTAAGCTCTTTATATAAAAATATATCAGCCTGTATCAACGGCTATAGATAGAAATAGGAAAGGTTTATGGCTATTTGGGACAAATGTCTATATCCGGCCATAGGACATTTTTGTATGGGATGATCCGGGTCATTAGTAATATCACATCCCTAAAGCCGCTTGTAGGCAGCAACACTATCCGCGAGCGGCACGTGACAGCTCTGGAGAGCTTGGAAAGCGCCGCAATAGCCTCTAGTATCAATACACAGACGCGCATAACGGACTCGGACTGTCTGACTATTTTTTGGATGTGACATGGAGAGCCCACTTACTGCGAACGACGGAATACGAGAAACGGAATCCGCGTGACCGTCGGGTTCGTTATAAGCGGGTTCGACTGTATATGATTATGTAGTGGGTATTCTTCTTTTGCTTGTAATATGTGTAAGTCTATCGGCTGAGTGAAATGTAGTATAAGAAAAGCTATATTTATACCATCATATAGCAAATAACAATTTTGCTCATTTATAGTTAAGAACAAGTTACATAGCAAAATATATCCCGAAGAAAACTCTACTTAGCAACCAGGCGCAGCTTGTTATGTGTAGCAAATTTAAGGCTCTTGATGAGAATGAAGAAGAGAAAGTGAAAAAGTGGGAAGAAGACAACATAGTTTTGACGTATGTCATGTAATCATATTTTAAAGGGTAACTTTGAGGTGTTTAAGATATTTTGGCTACATAATCACTTCACATAACATCTCATTGACTCCTTTCCCTTCGGCACAAATAACCATGTTTCAAGATACCGAGCAGAAGTATTATAAAACAGCAAGAAACTGATAGCCGAAAAAGAAACAGGATTTTTACCAAAACATGACATTAATAATAGAGTTCTAAAGCATACCGTGTGCATGTACCTCGATTGAGTAAACAGGCGACTGTTTTGACGGCATAGATCATTATCTCTCGGAAAGGACCAAAACCAAGATATAAATTTTGCTCTTCCAGAATAGAAGAGCGATTGTAGATGATCGCGCAAACTGTAGCATCACGCAGGCAAGGTTGACCCAAGAAATCGTCCTGTTTCAGGCGACAACATGGGAAATTCTAAAATTCATTTGCATTGAAACAAAACCGTAGGCGCCTGCGAAATTTGGCAAAAAAGATCAGTAGACTTCTAAAATATATCGTGAAAGTTTCAGTAAAATCCTGGGTGGTAGAAAAACGTCGAAGTCGCCCTTTTAAACACTGGCAGTTTTCTCGGCACTATGTTAATGGCCTTCATTGCTGGAAAGGTCCATGCCTCCGGTAGATTTTTTTATAGAGCATGCCGCCGACCGACCTTCTTGTGAATCTTATTTCTTTTTGGGGCAAATCAAAGGATATGACATGACTAATTCACTGTTCTTGGTTGTTTATTAACAAAATATATCTTCCATATTTCATGGATTTCTTGCATCTTATAAATACGGCCTCAACAGCTGCGTACACTTCCGCAGTTTGCAGTTCTACTATGCTCCTTGTGCATCTCTGTTGAAGGCTTATAGTGTGATAATGCGCAGGCAAGGGATGAGGTGCTCACGTAACTTTTCACTGAGGAAGCCGCCTTACTGTTTCACCCATGTGAAGCCGCGAGCGCAGAGAATTCTGTGCACAACTTGCGCTTCATTGAGAGTTTTCTTCACTACATTGACTGAGGACAACAACGGCTGAGAACACTTGAGTGCATTGATGACAAAATCAGAAACCGGTGAAAATTGTGATAATGCACATTTGTACACACTGCAATACGAACACTTCCCCATCTTGGAACAGACGGGTACCTATAGTAATGCGACGCGCTATGCTGTGCGCATTTATTACCCTGCATACTTTATCATTTATGCATTGCTCAATAGAACATGCCTCACAGTTCGATGTGCCTTTTCGTTGGTAATATTTGGCTACCACTGCCTTACAAAAAGAAACATTGTGGTGCTCACAAAACATCTGGTTGCATAACTGCGCTGTTATGCAACCAGAGGCAACTAAGGCAAACCAGTTCAGACAAGTTAGAAGAAAACTCCTGCCTGAACGTCTTAATCGGTCTCTTAGACTCACTTCCATCACTGATGGGCACTGCTTCTGAATGGATAAACCAGGGATAAAATTCTGAAATGAGAGTAAGAATAGCCACGTGTTCAACTTCCAATCGACATTAGAAATCGCTTTGGTTGTTTTAATGACGCAATTTGATCCCTTATCGTTGCCAGAAGACAATTATCGGCAGGGAGGCTGAGTTATTTCGAGAAAGAGGAGGAAATAGACTTTGTTCGAGGTCATAAATAATGTTCCGTAAAGGGGAGCACTCGCTTCCTAAGCGCTTCGTATGGGAAAAGTGTACGGATTTCACAAATTTAGTAGCTGAAGGAAAATTCAACCGTGTGTAGGGGACGGCACCTGGCACCATCGCCTGTGAAAAAGAGCCACATACCAGCTTAGCTTACCAAAGCCGCTGGCAGATGTCACTGCAAGGCAGAATCAATGGACAAATTAACTGGGTCTTTTCTTGAACCGATGAAAGATGTAAATGGTCTAGCCCGCATTACGGCGAATTCTTCTCTAACTACAACGCGTTAAAGCTGGTAAGTTTTTTTCAGTGATGTCGGTAGGCTTGAGATTATGCTAATGATTATTTGCTCTTTGGTCGCACATCTACTCTACGTCGGGAAATTCACCAAAACACATAGGAGCCCTTCGACCTTTAAGCGACAATTAGCCCATCTTGCAAGCTTGAATTTAAAGAATTTTAACAACTCGTATATTAATATTTATAGCGTTTGTGATATGTGTGAGGACTTGATTTCCTTCAGGGAAATCACAAAACTTTGCGGTGGAGCTGCTGGAACCTTTGTTCTTCATTAAAACTTCCTGTTGTGCGAGCTGGTACTTTATCTTGACGTAGAAAGGCATATAGCGCGAACAAGGAGAAAAAACAAGAGAGGCAACACTCACACCATGTCACCTCTCTTGTCCTTGTCTTTGTTTGCGCTATAAACATCACTGCATCAAAAAATGTAACCTCTGTGCTTACGCATTCAAGGATCATGAGGAAGTTCCGTAACGCGTGTAAGCCATTTGTTTAAGGTAATAAGATAAAGCCGGACGTTTAAGTTAATATTTCGAAACATGCAATAAACACGAGGTTCCAAGAAGAAACGATTTCTTTTCAGGAATGAACTGTCAGCCTTGGCGGACGCCAGCGAAGAAAAAGATCCTAGTTAAGTAACAAAACAGCTGAAACTTTGTGGTTAATGTTTGAATTAACGTAGCCAATCGTGAGTTTGAAGGCAGGACAAGACAATGCGGTATCTGTTATGAAAGGGAGAAAAAGAAATCATTCCAAGAAGCACCTAGGCGCCAGGAATTAGATGCAATTTTCCGCGCGATGCCGAAATTTAGGGCATGAAGTGCGCAAAAAGAGGTGTGAACGCAACGTTCACTGATCGTGGTGGTGGTGAGAACATTTATTAGGTAGTCCTATATACGGAGATGTGTTGAGGGTCATGACCTTCCGCTGCAATGACCACTGCACCAAATGTTGCCTCACTGCTCTATTGTACCTCGGCGAGAACTGCCTTTTGTTCTGTCGCTCTGAAAAGTAAGATCCATGTAGTTGGCAATCACTAGCCCTGCCCTTGCATGAGACGATGAAACAAAACAATGCTGTGACCTGGTAGAATAGCGCAGGCTGTTTCAGTTAGGAGCTTTAGGCACTACAACATGTTAGAAGGGAGATTGAGTTTATACTGATTATGCTGTGGGCGCCATGCCTGAGTTTTGGTCTCGTGCGGTAAAAAAACCCATCAATTCTTCGGGCTCCAGCGTTTTGTTACAATCTATTTTTCTTTTTTCAAAAAACAACATTCACAAGGATATCAAATCACATGATGTGTTTGCAGTGAGAGAGCATTAAAACCTGTGGATGCCTTTACGAGCAGTGAAGTCACTTCACTGCAGCCAATTACCGAACACTGTGTCTGAATACACATTTTTTCCCCAATAAAGCCTATAATGCCATCGCATTAAAGGGACCCTGAAATGATTTCGATGTGCATAATCTACTGCAACAGATCTGTAGAGGTGGTCTTTATGGGCATGCGAGTGAAATTTGCAAGCTCCGCGTGGGCAAGGTATAATTCAGAAATAATTTTTATAAAATCTCTGCTCGCCGTAGCTCGCAACTGATTAGGGCGGCACACCCCGCCGCGCGTCTCCTACCCTGATGACGTCAGTGGGCAGACGGAGCGAGGTTGATGGCTGGTTCCTCTGCCCACTGACATCAATGGGGTAGGGAATGCGCGGTGGAGTGTGTCGCCCTAATTGTCTACGAGCTACGGTGAGCAGCGCTTATTAAAAATTATTTCTAAATTTTAAGATCCATGCAGAGCTTTAAAACTTGACTCGAATACCCAAAAAGACCATCTCTACGGATATTTTGCTCTAGAACGCCAATCAAAATCATTTCAGGGTTCCCATAAACGGGAAGTTGTATTGTGTTTAGTGTTGATTCGGCCTCATCATTGGTAGTAAATAAATAGTAGTGCTTTTATGAGAGTTACAAAAAGTTAGGTTTTAACCTTAGTGATTAAAATCATATTTATTGTAACTGACATCTGCTGCAGGAAATCGTTCGGCCCTATAAGATTTTGTGTCTATTTAAAGGTCTCCTTTTTAAGGAATTTTTGAAATGGTACCTGTAACAGTCGGTAAAAAAGAAAGTTCACTCAGTTTTGTTTTCATTTCTGAGGACTAATATAGAAACGTACGGACAGAATATTTTTCGGTCGAAAGTTTGAAATCGAACTGTGAGTTCAGGTGCCTGCAGGGGAATATAATTCAATAGTAGTCACACGTAATATACAGGACCATAAAATGTTTTCGCGCAGAAGCACAATTTGTGGATCCCGCTCTGTGGCTTACAGAAGACCTGTAGAATTTTAGATCTTTTCAAGAAATGCATTTATTTGTTTCTAAACCAATAAAAATCTCAGTGGGTCAAATGCGAAAGCGTATCAGACCACAGGACGCCCAAGAGACTTAAACAGGACGTTTCACGTAACTTGAGCGAAAACAAAGGCTTTGCATTATTTCCCGCTGTATAGCGCGACTCTAGTATTTTTCAATTCCGTGTTTTTAGATTATTAGTAAATATTAATTATGCAACATTTATTTCAAAACATTTATTTAGATCACGCAAGCAGGACAACAGACAATGAAATAGAGAGCAGTATAGTACGCTATAGCTGCGTCTATTTTTTGTGCGTTGTCCTTCATGGAGGCTAGAAAAAAATCAGGACACTTAAGCTCCACATTAAGGGTATGACGCGACAGTGTTAATATTTATTTTATACTTTTTTCTCTATTAGTTCTCCTTTCTAATTATACGCACTCATAGGCACACATTAGTAGGCGGTATCCTTACACCAGTAGAACACAAGTTTTCCCTTCAACGAAGTCGAACGAACGTGCCTCAAAGGCCTATGAATAGATCCTCTGACTCGCAACCAAAGGAACATCAACTCTGTTTCAAGTAATTCTCCCAGTTACTTGGAATTAATTTGCCCAAAACACGGTATGGAGCAGGTAGAATAATGTAGCATAAGAGCGCAGTCACATGAATTATTTAACGTTTAAAGTGCTTCATTTAAATGCCGCAAGAGGCACGTTGCTGCAAAAGGTCTGTCGGCTGTTTCTGAGACGCCCTTACAGCAAAATAAAACAGGCCCGGGGCCGAAATGTAAAATACACATTCCGTATATTATTCTTGTCTAAACAGTGAATTAGGAGGCATAAAAATTCCCTGGGTTGTGCCCAATTTTGCGAAAATTAATTGATTGCTTTGACGCCTTTTTAGTGCCCCAATAAATTTTTTATCCCTGCTCAAGAGATATGAAACGCCCTGCAGGCAGTCTGTGGGATTTAACAAAATCTTTACCAGAAATTTCGCCGCGGATATTTATTGAAGGTATTGTTAAACAAGCAACATTTTTTTCTTGGATGTGAACGCACGGTTCACATCTTTGTTTTTGTGCGAACTCTTCAGTTGTCTGTGCATAGAGTCGGTCTACCTTAAAAGACGGCGCGCTAACAGGTGATAGTTTTCAGAATGATAGTAAAACCACAAGGATGAATTGTTTCCCATTTTCGCCCAGCACTGTTAAAAAGCAGTTGACCTGTTGAGCAGAGGGACTAAGTGGAGTGATTCATACTTTTTGCGGTTTGCACAAAATGAGTAGCACTCGTTACAGTCTTAGCGGTGGGGGCAAATATACCGCGCCACGCCACAGTTACTGAACTAGGTGGAGCTAACTTTTGACCGGGTTACGGATTTCCGCCAGGGCACTACTTGTACCTCAACACGACTGCAGTAGACTCACACCACCCGGTTTCCAGAGTCTTTCTTCAGAAGCGGCCTTCGACTGAGGCCACCTGTGTCACCTTCTGGTTCAGTGGACGCGGCCATAGCGGCCAGCTCAACGTGTACAGGTGAGCTCAAGAATGCTCGGTCGCAGATCAGTTTTCCTCCCTCCCTCTACTTTGGGTATAAAATAAGTTCAACTTGGGTTGTAGCTTGCAGAAACTCCAAACGCAATGCTCACGCACTTCAATAAATAAATAAGCTAAACTAACTCTAAAGACCAATAGAAGTTCCTCTATTGAATAAGGCTGCAAAGGAGAAACTACAATTCTTGGAATAAAGGCGTATTTAAGAATTCACCGCTGCCTATACGACCAGTAAAGCTGTGTTATAAGTTACTCATACTCGCAACGTTACGTTCGCGCTTTGTGCTGAGAGGTAAATTCTACTCAAGCCTCTAATGAGCCCATCCAACATTCGCGTCTGATAAGAGAAAAAATCCAGTATAAAGGAAAAAACGTCGCACTGATTTTCGCAGTGAAGTCGCAGGCATTTGTGTACTTCCTGCTGCCGAACGATGACCCCCAGCCGCAGATTGTGCTCTAATATTCATATGAAATCCAAGGGAACCTTCTGTTAAAAAAAATCCAGGTTAAGATTCAGAGAGCGAAAAAAAAAAGTTCTTATAGTCGTCTGAAAAAAGTGAGGTTTCATTGTGTTACAAGAAGATGATCCTAGATATTGATCTAAATCCTCTAGATCACAGCTGCGCGTGAGATTCTTCAGTTGGGGATTGTTATAGTGTCGATAACAGCCATGAGTGCCATAACTAATTCTGCTGTACATTTATCGCGAATGTTCTTTTGGAACAGCGAAGAGAGGACGCAAATGGTCATTTAAACTTCCCGGGCCTTGCGCTGTTTTTGTGCCCCTGACGGCCATTGAGGAGGGCAATATGTGAAGGAGAATTTTCTGCAGTACTGCAGACTCCTCTCCTATTAGAGTGTAATATATAGCACGATGCCTGTGCAGCCACCATCGCTGTAAGAGCGGCCAGAATCATGCTAAAACCATTAGTCTCATGGGCTTCTTTCAGAGTGGGGAAAAGGACATTTCAGAATAAATCTTCTTTGTAGAAGCCCTAAAATGTACGAGGTTATATTTCCGCTATAAATTCTGCGAAGGAAAAAATAGCTAAATAGTTGTAGACACAATGCCAAATACAGAAGATGCGGTAATAAGGAGGGGAAATGTACCTACCTGCGGCCTCAAAGTGACCGCCACACATTGTGTTGCAGTTCCAGTATTTCACGCTGAAATCACTGAATTTGGGGCTTGGATTTGGTCGCACTTTTCTTTTATTGGAATTCATTAGCTCCTAAGGCAGCTTAGGTCGGCTCTATGAATCGCGTGTGTTTGTGCCAATTGCAGTTGAATTTTAAAATATATGTTGTTGCAAAACAAAACCAACGAAAACCAAGACACAAGACCAGAAAAAGGCACACAAGACTAGAAGAAGGCACACACGCACTGTCTCTGGAATTGCGAATGATTTATTTTTGTCTCCTCAACGTATACCCGAAGCCATTTTCTCGCGCAAGCGCACATGCAAATTAAAAAAAATGAAATCTGGCCGCCATTCCATCCGCGATAAAAAGCCCTAATCTTTCTCTGTGATAAATACACATCGGTCCCTTAAGCAGGAACGCTGAGTGTACTTGATTAGAAATGCCTGAAGCAGTTCTCGCCCCTGCCTGGACTCCCCCTGATAACAATGCTCGTGCGGTAGGTCTGCCACTTTTGAGCCAATGGGGCACAGCCCGTTACCCACACGTAGTGAAAGCCATTTCGCTGACGCAAGAAGACAAGAAGTCCGTCGAAGAGAACACCTCGCGAGCATTATTTGCAGGGGGAAGTGAAGGCGTGAGCGAGAGCTTCGTTGAAGCAATTTTGTTGAAAATTTTTTGAAGAAAGGTTTCTGGATGGTAAAATGACTTGACTGCGGATTTTGAAAGTACAAAATATTTTCAGTCGGGAAGAAATTGTTTAAAAAATCAGGACCGGTATACTGGCGTCAGCATCACTCAGAACTGCAAAGTGTTAAGTAGTATTTAAGAGTGCTGTCCTCTTGTGAAGAAAAATGCGTTCCGCTTTAGACCAGGCGAATGGAGCAAAATCAGAGTCGGAAAAGTCATCGCTGTATGTGTCAAGAGAATGGGCAGTGCGTTAGACCATATCGCCGATTTACCATGCGTCTAAATAACTGGAAAGAAACCCAGCAAAACAATGAGCGAGAATACCTCGTGAGCGTCTGTGATAAACAACCTAAGATGAGCGCCAAGAATGGAAAGAAACTGCCGCCGCCTCAGCAAGGGAATGCCGATAAAGCTAAAAATCAAGTTTCGCGGGCCACTGTTGCAATCACGCGGCGAAACTCAAACCACGAGAGAGCGTTGCCTCAGGCCGCGCTACACGCTGATCGTCATTATGGCGCGAAATTTTAAATGGAGGTTTGAAACTGTTCCCGTACGGCAAAAACCTTGCGGGACAGAAACCGCCACCGTACATATAGGGCAAGCCCTCAAAGTGGTGCTCCTGCACAAGCGACCCGTCAGTCCTATTCAACAAAGAAAAAGTAGCGCTTTTTAGCGAGGACGAAATGGCGACCGGACTTGATTTTTTTTAATTGCATGTGCGCTTGCACGAGAAATATGGCTTTATGTACGTGGACGAAATAAAATTAAATCAGTTGTATGTACAGCGACAGTGCGTGTACGCGCCGTCTTCGAGTCCTGTGTCTAGGCTGTCTCTGGTTTCTTGCTAACACATGAATAACCGACTCGCCAAGCAATTCCAGATTCTGATTTGAAATATACCCATACTAACTTTCTCACTGCTTGTGGTCTTCATTTCTTTTCACAGGTTCACAAAAGAAACCGTACTAGGAAATCCGTTGTTCTCTGCCTCTGTCTCCACGCCCAAACGGCCAGGCGGTTGGATTGCTCGCACTGTAACCGTCTCTTCGAGATCAGACTGGCATGTTAGTTAAGCCCAATTTCTTCCTTTCCTCTTTTGTTTTTAATAGGCCGGAACACTTTTGCTGGGAAATGTGCACCAGTCGCGACACGAGTGGAGCGTGCGGTATGACACTGGAATTACATCATACAATCCTACGCAAGCCTTATGCTTATCAATGCTAGAAAGGTGGCTTGTACGAGCAGTTTGGTCTATACATCACTGAGAAAGTGTCTTGTATATCATCATCATCGTCAGCCTTACAGTGCCCACTGCAGAGCAAAGGCCTCTCCCATGTCTCCCCAATTAACCCTGTCCTTTGCCATCTGCGCCCACACTATGCCTGGAAACTTCATAATCTCACCCGGCCACCTAACCTCCTGCCGCCAGGTGCTACGCTTCCGTTCTCTTGGAATTCATTCCATTACCCTTAAGGACCATCGTTACGTTGCCTTCGCATTCCATGCCCTGCCAAATCCCATTTCTTCGTCTTTATTTCGGCTAGGATGTCATTAACCCGCGTTTGTTCCTTCAACCACACTGCCCGCTTCCGGTCTCCTAACGTTACCATGTCATTTTTACTTACCATGGCTCGCTGCGTTGTCCTTAACTTAAGCTGAACCCTTTTCGTTAGTCTCCACGTTTCTCCCCGTAGGTGAGTACCAGTAAGATACAGCTATTGTATAATTTTCTCTTGAAGGATATTGGTAAACTGGCACTCATGATCTGAGAGTACCTGCTGTATGCGCTCCACCCCATTCTTATTCTTCTAGTTATTCCTGTCTCATGATCCGGATCAGTTGTCACTACCTGCCCTAAGTTGACGAATTCCTCTACCACTTGCAGCAGCTCGCTACCAATTGTGAACTGCTGTTCTCTTGCTAGACTGCTGAACATTACTTTGGTTTTCTTCATCTGAATTTTTACAACCACCATTCTGCTCTGATCATCTAACTCATTGATGATGCTTTGCAATTCATCTCCTGAGGAACTCAGCAAGGCAATGTCATCATCGAATCGCAGATTATTTAGGTATTCTCCAGTAACTGTTATCACTAACTGTTCCCAATTCAGGCCTCGGAATACCTCCTGTAAACAGGAGGTATAGTATAAGTTATGTCTTTCCATATCTCTTCTCACTTCAGATGGCAAGAAAATAATTGGACCACTCAGGATCAAACCGCAGTTCCTACTCAAGCTTTATGCTTTTCACCTGAACTGGAAGTTATAGCGAAAATTAGCTTCGTTTAAAGAGAGAAGGCAGTTGAATTAAAGGAAAGGTGGAGAGGTCATCCGGCGGTAAGGTGACCCTGCGTGTCATAATAGCCCGATATTGAAGGTGTCGTAGGCGATTTAAAAACCACGATAATTTTTATGGTTCTAAAGCGTTTTTATTGCAGGATAAGATTATTTCGTAATGACTAAAAATCTTGTAGCAAGGTGTCTTTCGATCCTGTTCACGGTCACCTGTCGCTGCAGAAACACTACTTCAGTCGTGGCGACGCATAGTTTAGTCCACAAGACGACAGGCGTGTCTGTCTTATTTCTGGGCGCATTGTTAGAGACGACAAATTCTCATTGGCTATTTTCAGCAAAATATCCTGAATGAACCAATACTGAAGAGAAGGCTAAGCTTTTCTTAAATGAGTTTCGTTTCCAGTGGATGTCAGGTGTGTTTAGATGATAGATTGCTTTCATTGTTTCAACGCTAACTTTATGTTCCACTCGCAACTCAGGGAAAATGCGCAAAATGCGGCAGTCTTTATGTATGCTCCAATAACTTTGCGCAGCTCGTCTTTGAAGGTGTGGCGGCCAAGGCAGTGAGGCATGATTCAGGAATCATGGTGGATGACTTGGAGTTTGCAGATGGCGAGTGTCCTCCGTACAGTAAGTGCCACGAGTTTTCAATGCCGTGTACTGTCAAATAGTTTAGCTCATTGAAGTTTTCAGTGAAATGCAATATTTCTAATTTCTGCATTTTATTCCAAGATTTGTGCACGTTCGAGAATGAATGCCTGCCCTTGGAAATACCGACACAAGGTGAGACTTGCGCTACGTTTAATATAAAAAAATAAGGTTGATAAAACGACCCTGGGAACATTCCGATGTCTGTTTACTCGTACCTTACATTCAAGCGGACATGTTTTTCATTTTCACACACGACTAAGCGAGAGCGAAAGTATCAATTAACGGCACAGCACGTCAGCTCACAGGGAGACGGGGAGATGAATTAGTGCTTCGAGGAAATAGAGTGTTGACGTCCAAGACACTATAGCGGTGAGGAAGAAAGAAGGTGAGAAGATGAGCATTGGCTTTTGCACCCCAGTACCACCATTGGAGGCCACGTTCTCGTAAAGAGTAGTTTTAAGTTATTCTTTATTAATTCTTAATTAAATCAAATCAAATTTTATTCCGCAACAAAAAAGTTACGAGGAGGGCAGATAAAAGCTTTTAGAAACAGTTTGAGGAGCCCTGAACGCCGTAGCACACGGACAGCACAGAAGCGTGCGGCTAAGGAAGTACACTTGGACACTTGGACAAAACACATACGTGAGTTAGGCAAAATCATTCGAAGAGGAAAACATCAGGGAAAAAGAAAAAAAAAGGTCAGTGTATGGCATCATTATACATACATTTCACGCAGTTCTTTTGGTGATATACCAGATATGTCAATGTTAGTTTCTTTTAATACGCGATTTAGAAGTGTGGGAAGTAGAAATTTCGGCATTTGATGTCCATAATTGGTTATGCATTTGGCGATGTACCGCACTTCGGGATGGCGAACATTAGAAACAGGGAAGTTTTCCGCTAGCCGTGCTAACCTTGGTATGGCATCATTATTTTTTTAGTAAACAGAGTTTATACAAATGACCTAGCTTGTAGCCATACATTGATAAAACCTGAATTATGTGGTGCTTCTTGAAAAAACCTGCAGTGTATTAACTACTATGAATTATGCAAAATATGCGACGTTCGTTTCTGGTCCAAGAGCGCTTGTTTAAACTGTAGTGGTTTCAGAAAAAGCGATGAATACTTGTAGGAACGCATTTCAAACGTATTCTTTTTCTCCGGCATTTAAAAAAAGGCGACGAAATACTGAGAAAAAAAAAGTTGTAGTGTTCTTACGCTCCCATACTGAAGCGCTGCCAAACGTGTTTTCTACGAATCGAACGTGCTCGCTGAACGCCTCGAGGTTAGTGGCTTACGCAGTTATCAGCATTGTCATGAAAAACCGTCGGCAAAACCCGTCGGCAAAACTTGTCGACAAAGCCTGTCCGAGAAGTATGACCACACGATGGCGTCACTCCAGATGAATGATTGTGTTCAAGCTTAACGTAACTCAGTAATAATGTAATGAGTGGCGCGATATGTCGCGATGAAGGACGATGACGTCGTATCGTTAATTAATAAATGTTAATTGAGTAATTGATTAGTGTAAATTAGGGGAACAATTATATAAAGAAAGAAAAAGCCACGTGAGGAGATGACAAGAAATTACAGGATTGCACTTTGCCTACTGAGCTGGAGTACCCGGGTTCGAACCCGACCGCAGCGGCCGCGTTTCGATGAAGGCGAGACCAAAAAGGCGCCCGTATGCTGTGCGATGTCAGTGTACGTTAAAGATCCACAGGTGGTGCAAATTACTCCTGTGCCCTCCACTATGGCACCTCTTTCTTCCTTTCTACTTTCACTCCCTCCCATATCCCTTCCCTAGCGGCGCGGCTCAGGTGTCCAACGATATATGAGACAGATACTGCGCCATTTCCTTTTCCCAGAAACCAACTATTATAGCCAACCCCTATATATAGTCTTCATTGAACACGACGAACCATTGGAGTGAGTGGAAACTTCAGCAGTCACGCAGACATTGCGGAATCAGAGGTAGGGTGTCTTACGTGAAATTACTGCAGGATCTCTATAACGACTGCATATCTAACAGTCATCCATAAAGTCGGCAATAAAATTTCAGTTAGGCAGGGTGTCGGCAGGGAGACATGATCGCACCAATTCTATTCGCTGCTTGTTTACAGGAGGCATTCCGAAGCCTCGATTGGGAACAGTTGGCGATAAGAGTTAATCAAGAATACCTAAAGTAATCTATTATTCGGTAATGATATTGCCTTGCTAAGTAACTCAGGAGAACTGGAAGGCATGATCAAATGAAATTTAACATGCATAAAAACAAAGTAATGTTGAACAGTTTCGCAAGAGAACAGCAGTTGACAATTTGTAACGAGGTGTTGGAAGTGGTTAGGGAATGCGTCCACCTCGCGCAAGTAGTGACTGCTGACTCGGATAATGAGAGGAAAATGCCTAGAAGAAATATAATAGCGAAGAGCGTGCATGGTAGGTTCTCTCAGACCACGAATGGCAGTTTGTCAATACCCCTCAAGAGTAAATCATATAAAAGCTGTATCTTATCGCTACTCAACTATCTGGCAGACACGTGAAGACTAATGAAACGGGTTAAGCTTAAAGGGGCTCTGCAACACCTTCTGAGGAGAGCACATCAACTCTCTCAATCACTGCGGTGTGTTGTCACAAACACCTGAGCCAAATAACATTCTTCTACAAGAAGCAGAGAAACCACAATCACGCGCCGAAGTGTGCGAGCTCTTGCCGGCGACTTTTTCAGGCTCGCACCCTTCTCCGTTGCTCGCATGTGCGTATACGATTTGAGAGGTGGGCATTGGTTACATTCTTTCAGGCGTCAGGCAGCTACCGTCGCCGCGGCCAGTGAGCCGCGTAGCTCCGTTGGGTCGGGAAGCTTCTCCCCCGGCGGTGGAGCCGGCGGAGGAGCGCCCACCTTCCAGCAGCTTCCAGCGTGCAAAATGTAACGAGAGGAGAGGAAATGGCGCTGAAATCGAAATTTGACTGTACAGAGCTCAGCATATACAAAGCGCATTGAAACAATTCTTGCTAGACAATATGCGTGAATCGACGTTCTTTAAGATCCCAGGCATACCGCAACTTTATAAGAGCCCCTTTCAGAGCCCCTTTAAATTGAGCAAAACGTAGCCAGCTATGGAAATAAAAATTATAGAAGTAACGTTAAGAGATCAGAAGTGGCAAGAGTAGGTGAGGGAACAAACGCATGTTAATTGCATCCTATAGTCGAAATCAAGAGGAAGAAATGGGCTTCGGCAGGGCATGTAACGCGAACGCAAAATAAACGCTGATCATTAAGTATGAAGGAGTGGATTCTAAAGGAAAGTAAGCGTAGCAGGGGGCAGCAGAAGGTTAGGTGGCCGGATGAGTTTAAGAAGTTTGCGACGATACTGTGGCCGCAGCTGGCAAAGGACAGGGTTAATTGGGGAGACATGGGAGATGCCTTTGTTCTGAAGTCGGAGTAGTCAGGCTGATGATGAGGATGACACGGTGCCAAACAACATGTCGCTGGCTTCAACCAGTTATGGTTCACCCCCCTTTTTGCACTCAGGGCACACATTACGTGGAGCACCGTGTATAAGCTCTGCAAATGGTTCCTTTAAGCATTTATTTTAGCGGCCCTATTTGGCACGATCACCTGGAGATGGTGTGAGCGACTTCCACTTGCGTATTTCATCTGTAACAGCACACGCTGTGATATCGCTCTACAACCGCTATTGAAATGACTGCCGTGTTCGTCAAGTCCATGGGCGCAGCAAGCGGACGTGCCCGTGCTCGAGAAAGAACTTTCTGCGAAAACATTCCAAAGATTTTCTAAGTACTTTTGGTCACGCTGGGCTTGTACGGTGCGAGCAGAAATTTTAGGAGCCCATAGTTTAAGCAATTTTTCCCCTCAAAGCAGAGTGCTCCTCTTTTCCAAAGCGTTCTGATAGGCATTCAGACTATACGTGTGACGTGAGCTGTCAAGATGGTGTACCATCATAAAGAAATGTTATTTTTTCCGTTGATCTGATTTATCTATTTATTTATTCAAACACCGCAGAGGCCCTCCGGACAGGGTATTAAACAGGGGGACACACGAAGCACTCTGACAACACTTTGCTCGAAGTAGAAAAGAGAGAAAAAAAAAGGTACAGAAACCATTTTGAAGTACCGTAAAAAACAGTAACAACATTATAGCGCAAATAAAAAAGCCCAAAAATTCAAACAGCTTGGATTTAAAATACAAAAGCAAAATAGAAAAAAAATATGATTGGAAAAGAAAAATCTGGAAGAAGGTAGGGGTATTCGATTGGGCACAAAAGAAGGATTACTAACTTTATAAAAGTAAAGTGGTGCACAGAGACATCACATTCTGATGTTAGTATAAAGATTTGTGAAATTTGTCTGGGTGAACCTCGGCATCAATATTTGATGGTAGGTTATTTCAGTCACTTATGGTTATAGGTATGAATGGTTGCGCGTAAAATAATGACTGACAGGCTGGGCGATTGACTTTATAAGGATGATCACGGCGAGGTAAGATGAGGCAAGGTAGCTGAAAGAAGTCGTCATGCAAAATGTCGTGCTAATAAAGCTTGTGAAACAGAGATAGGCGAGCGTGTTTTCGTCGCAGTGACAGTGGATCTAATTAGGCACGATTTTTTGAAGGTGTAACACTGCTTTAAGCGGAATAGTCCGCAAAATGTATGAAATGTATGTATGAAATTAGTGATAATTAAATGATAGCAAAGACAATCTCCAGTATGTATGCTTTTTCAATGAAGAAGGTTTTTGTTAAAGCTCGAAAATTAGCTGCGGACTGAAACCCGGACAAGTAGGGCCGCCAGTTTTCGGCTTTTGTAAACACAGCTACCCTGGCTGAGACCGGAGGTGCATATTACAAAACTTTAAAGGGAAAGCGCACACGCAAGATTCAGCACGTGTTATGCAAGCACAATATTGTACGGGATTTTGTTGGTACTATTTCACATATTGAGCAAACTGCGCACACTGGCAGATGGTAGTTAAATTAATTATTGGTCGCGAAAACTGACTCGGAGAGAGGAACCTAGGTCGCGCAAGCCCCACATGTGGCAACACCCGACATCTCAAGGCAGTGGCGCATCCTTTAACCGCTGCGCAACTGCGCAAGGGGTGGTATGAGGACTTCCCGCGGTCTATGAATTTTAAGTACAGAATCAACAGTTCTGCATATATGTGCATTATCTGATCATCGCTAAAGCTTCATACCTTCTAGGCGTCCTCTCAAATTTTATTTACCGCTATAACTATTACTGCGACGTCTCCAAAACGTACGCTTAACTCCCTACCAGCATTGAGAACGAGAATGAGAGATGGGAGAAGAGGGTAATGTGCAGCGCCGGCGCGCTCGGTTCTGACAGTAAGGAGAGGGAGAAGGAAAGCACGATGGTAGCTGGATGACGAGGGTGAAGTTGTGTAGCCTTAGCGTTCATGTTGCCATCACTACACAAGTGAGTCTCATGCCAGTGTGTTCATGCTGCGAAGAGCGCAGCGCCTACATAAGTCGCTTCGCCTCACAGGATTGGCGAAGGTGGGACCATCAACGCTGCAGTGGCGCGCAGTTCTCGACAGCTCGAGCGTCAGCGGCGGCCGTGTACTGAATATGCGCGCTTAACACAGGACACGCAAAGCGTAGGCGAAAACAATTAATTGGCGCATGCATGGAACCTAATCTTGCTGTATTCAGCGCGTTACGCGACATAGCGTAAACGGCGTAAATTTTTTCTTGAAGCACAATGAACGGAAACAGCGCCGGGTACTATACCTGACAAACCTTTCTCATGTCAACAATTTTCTAGAATCAGCGAACGTGCCAGCCTTTGAAGTGGAGCGCGCTGGATCCTTTGATAAGCTTCCCGAAGACCACACGATGAAGACAGGAGACGGTAAGTTCCCTAGTTGAGAGCCACGCTTTTAAACCCTTCATTTCAAGGCAACTATGAACTGCAAATGTCTTGGTTCGTTTAGACGCCCACTGACACACCGCTTGGAGTGCCTTTTTGTTGCCGCAGAATATTTCTTTCAGCTTTTGGGACTGCTAACGTCTTGGAAGGCAAGGGAGCAGTGCTAAACACCGCGTGAGTTCATGAGCGGCGCTTTGACGAACATCTCTTTGGAGACAAACATTACTTGCATCCTCTGCTAGCTCCTTCAATTCTCTGACCTAGAGCGTGCAGATCGGCCAAGCTCCGAATCCGAGTTGGAGGAGGTATATCAAATCTGATTATGCGAGAGGCTCACAGTGCGGTCACGAGAGGGAAACGAAATGACGGTCCCATTTTATCAACTTTCTTATCCCTACTTCCTCCGCATTTGAGCCTTGTTCAATTAGTATGGGTTCCCGGTCACAGCAGTGTGACAGTAAATGAGATTGCTGATAATCTCGCAAAGGCTTCCCTCTGCGGCCCCTTGTTGCCAATCATCCCGGCTACAGCCTATGTTACAGCATCTAGATTTCGGCGACGTGCCTTTTTAAGCACGCAAGACACATCACTTTTAAAATCGGTGGATTATGAGCACCTTAAATATTATTGGAACAGGAAAAGTTGTTGCTCTCGGCAGCTGGAAGTATCACTGACGAGGCTGCGCTGCCTTATCCCCCCTCTAAATTTCTATTTACATAAGTCGGGTTTGGCGCTCTCTCCCCTTTGTGCATTTTGCCGTGAGCCTGAATCTATTGAACATTTTTGGCTGTATTGTCGCCGATTCAACTCTCTGAGAAAAAGGTTGCTGGAGGAGCCCTTGCAGCATCTTGGCCTTAGTTTGTGCAGCCCGCTCTTGCTATCATTTGGCGCCACCACACTTGGGTTCAGCCACAGATCTGTGTTTACCGCTGTTCTAAATTTCCTGATAGAATATCACCGACTGCCTTGCTAAGTGTTCCAAACTTTTCTTTTCTATCAATTATTGCATTTTGACTAAATCATTAATATTTAATCCCTCTCTTCAATATTATTCTTAAAATTTTTAAATCAAAACACTCATCCCTTTTCTGTTCATGACGAAAAATTCACCGGTGTTGCGCTCCCACGTGCTTTTCCTTTTTGTTAACTGCGTTCAGGTGAATAGCCACCCGATTCTTGGCCAATCCCCAAGTGTGGGTATGTGCCATCTTTTGATAGGCTAACAACAACAACAACGATACCCTTTTGTTTGGCACCGCCTGGTAGCGACATTCGGCTCATTTGGTTTTTTCCGCATCGTACCATTCCGTAAAGAGAATATCCAGCATATTTATTCCTCCGAGCGGTCGTTGATAAAGAACTGTTTTATCGGCACCGCAACATGACTTCTCAGGTTGGTAACGTGTTCATCACTCGATCACTTCGCGAGCTGAGACTGTCACTATTACAGTTGCGCTGCTCACGTGCATATTTTGTTTGCACTCTACGAACTAATGACCAACTTTACTGCACTTGCACAGTCACAGTATAGGATCCGCAAGAACGTTTCGTCAAAAGTGCAAGCGCAAATAATCGCCGGAGACCCCTCTTGCTAAGGGTTGCAATGCTGCTGTTGCACACACCTACGCTAGAACAGTGATCTATGCTGCAACGTAAAGTGAAGAAACGATCAGAGACAGCGGTATATACCGACAAACTTTGTTGGTGTGAAGCTTGTGTAGAACTCGAGTGCAAGACAAAACATTGTCGCAGATACAGACCGCTGCCGCGACCGCTCTGCACTGACAGTGTTAGGAAATGTGTGCGCACACACTAAAATGCTTAAGAGTAGCTGGAGAACTGAAACGAGATTTTGTCCTTAGTAAGAATCAATTTCCTGACTCTTTGTGCGAACGTAGACGTTTCTGTTGCCAAACCGAAACAATAGCGCCCAAAGTCGGAAAGCAAGACAAGCCAAGCAAGATGGTAAAAAGAAACTACCGAGCGGCCGTTGGGGCGGCAGTCATCTCATGCAACCTTAAGTAAACGGATGTCGTTCGCGCCAAAAGGCACATTTATTGCGTAAAACATATGTGTAAAAATCGACCTTTTTTTTTTTTGACCACTCGGAACCGGCGACCTCCGTATCGGTGCTTCTTACACCAATTAAGGTGCAAAAGAGTTTACAATTTTTTCGTTCCACAATGAGATAGAAATGATTTCAGGAATTTTTTTCACTTGGAGATAATGTGCTGTAGTCCGTAGGTGGGATTCGATCGCACGACGTCCACCTATCGCCTACTGCACTCTATCCAGTCCGCAACGAGTAAGAGCGGTTCTGCTGGTACATTTCTCGGGTACATTTATGCGCCAAAAAAAGCGTTTTTTTGGCTCATAAATGGCGCGTACAAAAATTGTAGACAGAGCCTGTCCGCAAGAGTGTCCGCACGATCATTCATAAGAAAAGAAAACAAATAATAGAAGAAAATTATCGTATAGGTGGGAACCGAACCTGGGCCACCGGCGTGCGAAACGGGTGTTGAGTATTCTCTTTGTTTTGGGGGGGGGGGGGTGGAGGCGGAGGGAAGTGAGAGTGCGTCTCCCACGAAAGCCATTGTTTACTCGTGCCTGCGTTTCTCGTCAATATTCACTTAAAGGAAAGAAGGGCGTTACAAGTAAGGCCATTTATGCCGATCATGGACTTAGCTCGCCGCAGTAGTTTTTTTCGAGCTTTGCGGATAACTGCCTTGGTGTTCAGATTCAAAATCTGTTGCCGGAGTCCGTCAGGCAAACTTTCTTCTTGTCTAGCAAAGAAAGAGATAGAAAGGCCGGAGCATACTGGTTGAAAGCTGTTCAGGAAGAAGCTCACACGGATGACATATCCCTTCTTGGCCAAGGACGCTCATTAAAATCTCAATCAAGCTTAGAGAAGGTGCAGCCTATTTTGGACCCTAAGGGACTGGTATGGGTGGAAGTGCGGCTGCAAGTCTCTGGCGATAATGAAGATGTGAATCATCGACTGCTCCTCCCTCCCAGCCATCCGTTCACGGAGCTCATTATTGGCGACGCTCAGTTACGAACATTAACGCGGTGGCTCTTGAGACACTTTAACAGAAGTGAGAGAAAGGTTTTGGGATTCCACGAGGATTTCAACATGTTAAAAGGGTTGTAAACAAATGCAACATCTCCCTCAAAGGTCATGGGAAGCCAGGACAAGCTCTCCCAGTGTCGATACCAACAGAAAGATTTTGCCGCTCGGAACCGTTTAAAGTGGTAGGCTTAGACTGCACCGGATGCCTCTTTATTAAGGACAAAGACATCGTCTCCAAATTTTACATTGCTCTCTTCACTTGAGCAGTTACGCGAGCAGTTCATCTGGAGCTTGTCTCGAACCTATCATCCTATATGTTCCTATTGGCTTTCCGACGATTTACCGCCCGATGAGAACTGCCCTCAGTGATATGCACTAACAACGCTAAAACCTTTCAGAGCGTCTCCAAAGAAACTGCAGCGTTGAAAGACCTCTTGTTTGAAGGAACTTCCCACGACCACTGTTCCAAGACAAGAGTAACACAATGAGTTAGAATCTGGGAAAGGATGGTGACGATTGTGAAGGTTTGCCACCGTAAAATAGTACGCCAGGCAAGGCTCACGTTCGAACAACGTATACCACAGTACTACAGGACGTGAAAAACATCATTTACTCCCGCCCCCAACCTGCATTTCTTCATCGCCAGAAGACCCCGAAATTCTTACTCCGGCGCGTTTTCTGACAGGAAGGAGATTGACGTCGCTACCACCCCTGTGTCATGATGTCAGTTCGTCAACGCAAGCTGTGACACGGAGATGGATGCACCATAAAGGACTGCTGGAGCAATTTTGGAGGCGATAAAAGAAGGAACGTCTTTTGGCGCTAAGGTCGGGGAACACTTGAGACAAACAACAGGCTTGAATGACATCTTGCGGAGACTTAGTTCTCATCCACGTGGAAAATGCGCTGCGACAAATGTGCAAGATGGGGAGGATCGTTAGAGCTGTTAGCGGGAGACGTCGAGATGAACCCAAGGCCTCTTGATACTGTTCACGCTCTTTTAGCACCTTAATTGTTAAAGATGCTCAGGACCTGCAGTGCGGGCAATCAGCGATACTTGGTGGGCTTAAGTCAATTAATGAAAAACTCTCTGAGCATGAAAGAAGTTTCGATGATCTCAGTACCAGGCTCGCAAAAATTGAAACAGAGTTCATGTCGCTTGCCTCCTTGAAGTCCGAGTTGAGTGAAGTACAGTCAGTCACAAATGATTGCTTGGCTCTTTTATCTGCTTTGACAGCCCGCATTGTAGACACTTAAAATAGGTCTCGACGCAACACCTTTGTGTTTTATGGTTTGACAGACAGCCAAAATGATTCTTGATCTGAAAGCGAGAAGCTAATCATTGACCACTGTCATCAGTTTCTTGATTTTGACGTTCAGCCACGAGGTACTGAACGTGCTCGTAGACTGTGTACTTAGACGTAAGGGAAGGAAAGACCCATTATCGTCAGGTTTGAGCACTTCAAAGATAAAAATCACGTCCTTTCTTTGTGCAAAAAGTTTAAGGGAACAAATTACAGCGTCAGTGAAGACTTCTCGCCTGAAACTTGTCTTGCGTTGAAAAAACTTTTCCAGTTTGCAAAGGAAGGCGACCTTAAAATCAAATTAAGACATGGCAAGCTTATCGCAAACTACAAAACATACATTTATGACCATGCCGCACAAAAGGTTCTCGAAAATTCCTAGCGCGAATTGCAAATACAACACGAATTCACGACTGTTAGTGATTCCCAGGTTCATTTTCTATACTAATTTCGCAGCGTTATACCAAAACGCGTTGAAATTTGCAGCCTCATTTCTTCTTCTAGCTATTTTGTACTGCGTACAGAGACATGGCTAAATTCTTCTATGACACATCTCGAGATATTGCCTTCATTCCTCACTTCGATATCTTTCGCAAAGATAGACCTGGTAATGCACTTGGTGACAGTGTTCTTATCGCGGCAACCGATCACTGCACTGCACAGTGAACGATATTCCAACCCCACTAGAAATGATTTGGATGTGTTACAATGCTACCTTCACGCGCTTTCTAATTGGTATTTGTCATCGACCCCCAACTAATGACGCCTCTTTCTTATCTCTATTTCACGACTCATTGCAACCTCTGACAACCATGTATCATAATACTGTAACAAAGCGTAACGTCGGGACGGAACGGTCGCTCCGCCGCCTCGAAGAAGTTGACCAGCAGGTGCCGATGGGTAGCATGAATTAACTTGGTTTATTTAAAACGGGTGCAAAACATCATTTAAACTCAACAAACTAATACAAAGCTCTAAGAGTAAATAATAACGCCGTCAGTCATACCAAAGGGCGCGCAACATCTTCCGAGCAGAGGTCCCGAGCAGCAGGACCGCAGCCGTTCCTCTCCACCGTTCCTCGCGCCAAAACCCCCTCTTAAATACGTTTGCCCAGGATCCTGGGGACACTTTCAGTAACCAATCGGAAATGCGGTTGTCGAAGCCAATGAGAACGATTTCTTTAAAACGAAAGCAGCCAATAGCACGCCGGTGCCCACGAGGTTGTTTACTCGAGAGCACCGCGCAAATTCCACGAAGACGCGCGCATCTCCGCTTGGCACACAGATACAAACACACAAATAACATCCGAAACACAGGGAATGCAAACCTCCCAGTCGGTGCACCACGCGACCCGCCGTCCGCGCTCTCAGCCCTCGCGGCTCGTCTCCGACGCATCTGGTCCGCCGGGCAGTCTGCTGCCCGAAGCAATCACTTCGCGCGACTCTCCTGGAAACCACGGGGGAGGGGGTCCGCGCGCCCGCTCTGGTGTCTCGGACACGGCCTTGGGAGACATTGTCCCCCTGCAGGCAGCTAACCGTGCGTCTCAGTGCGTTTTACTCTAACTAAGCATTCGAACAAAGCCGGGGAGGGGGCCGCACAACGCCTGCTCACAAAGAGCCAGAGAGAAAACGGCTCTGGCAAAAGTCGGGGTGTGCGCCCCTCTAATGGCTCCCCGCACAGCAGCGAGCACAAAGACAGCAACAGTCGCACCGCGGGGAGAAGAACACATTCAGCTTGTTGGAAAAACTGGCGCACGAAACCTGCGAATCTCGCTACGCGACAATACCTCCATAGCCCTGTTTAGTGATTTCAATTGTCTCTCGAAAAACTGGACTAATCCGGCTTCCACCTGGTCTAAATGCAAAGCCGTAAGTGAATTCTTGAACACGCGCCTGATTTTCGGCCTATCACAGCTGGTCACAGAACCCATTCGCTTCACTGACCACTCATCTAATATTCTGGACCGCATTTTAACAATCAATGCCGATATCTTTTCTTCGCTTACCTTTCTTCCCTCCACTAGCGATCACACTGTTATCTGCGGCTCTATACACTGTAGTGTACTGAGAATAAAAAAAACTAAAACATTAGCACTCTATGCTAAAGGTGAATATGTAGGTATGAATGCTGAGCTAGCATCGTTTTGTGGCACTTTCGCAGCCAGTCGTCAATAGCATTCTGTCGAAACTGTCTGGCAAGTTTTTAAAACAGAAATGCGACGTCTAATCACAATTGTGTACATCCCTACAATCACAATAACTGAGCGTGCACAGTCCAACTGAGTATTAAAACGTTTGAACAACACAAAAAAAAAGAAGCTTTTTTGTGCTGCTAAGCATTCAGACGATGACAGTGCATGGACTAAGTATTTTTGTGCCGCTAGCGAGTACCAAGAATCCTTACATACCACCAAACACAACCTTTGCAATAACACTCTTCCCTCTATGCTGCGTAACGACCCCAGTAGAAGGTTCTTTTCTTCCTCTCTGCTGTTGCGTAGCGAGGTCCGGCCTTCTCGTTACCGTTACGGCCCGTTCTTGTGATTGGCGTTTGCGTGAAGGATGATCCCGACGACTTTCGTTGTGAAACGAAAACGTTTATATATATTAGAGTAGCATGAATAGTACAGTCAATACAGAATAGAACAAAGGGAGAGCAACAACAGAGTGGAGCCGCCAGAGCACTCCCGGTCAAACCCTCCTGGCGAGAACCCCCAGATTCCCGCCAACCTCTCTTCTTAACCCCTCACCTCACCTCACCTCATCGGAGGCCGGCCCCTTCGTGACGTACAGACGCCTGTGGCCGTGCATTTAGGTAGGACCACAGTGCTTCCAGCGAGACCCACAAGACCGCGATAAGGCACAAACCAATAAAAGCGCAGCGAAATCGTAACACACCATCTTCCCCTCAGGAAGTCGGACTGCGCTGACGAATCGAGGCAGGAACCCTCCCCCCACACACACACGCACACGCACACGCACACGCACGCACACACACACACACACACACACGCACGCACGCACGCACGCACGCACACACACACACACACACACACACACACACACACACACACACACACACACACACACACACACACACACACACACACACACACACACACACACACACACACACACACACACACACACGCACGCACGCACGCTCGCACGCACACACACACACACGCACACACGCACGCGCACGCACGCACGCACGCACACGCACACACACACGCACGCACACGCACACACGCACTCGCGGACGCGCGCACACACACACACACACACACACACACACACACACACACACACACACACACACACACACACACACACACACACACACACACACACACACACACACACACACACACACACACACACACACACACACACACACACACGAACAGAACCGTCATTTGCCCTCTTTTCCTTGAACCGGCGACAGCCAGCAGAAACAAAAGCGCTTGGCCAAAAGAAGAATCGTCTCTGCGCCGCGTTGACTGCAAGTTCGGGCAGTGAGCGTAGCTGAGGTGTATATCTTTCCGCGCCGCTCTGGCACCATGGCATGCCACCGCCGCAGCCGCCCGTCGACTTAATGAAAAAGAAACCTAAAGGCCAGCGTTCGGAAAGCGCGCCACTGACACTGACCAGGCACAATCCATGCTCCCGGCTTCCCGCATGTCGCCCAGAAGCGGCGCCGTTTTCCACACGGCGAACACGCGGAGTCAGCACACACACGCACATATAAAAGGGAGCGTTTCTCCGAAATGCGGTGCGGGTGAAAGGGCCGTTTAGGGTTTCCTGTTACAGGGATCCTCCAACGGCACCGAGACCAGACTGCCGGCTCACTATAACTCACGTAACGTGTGCCCGGCTAGCTCCTTGTCGCGGGCACGTGTCGGCGCGGCCGTGTCGACAAATGGCTGGTAGGCCGACGGGAACACACACATTTCGGCTGCTGCGTGGCGCTCTCGAGCTCAGTGGCTCCACAACCCAAAAAAATTTTGGAAAACCATCAATCCTTCAGTTCCAACGAATATTTCTTTGTCTCGTACCGATGGCTGCAATGTACATGATCACGATGTTGCTGTTGTGTCAATGTAGCATTTTTTGCTGTCTTCACTAGTGTGTCCTTTGTAAACCTTCCACTCCCACCGGAATATGCTCATCCTCAATTGTACCCTATAAACTTCAACCCGAAAGGAATCTTTAACCTCATTGAGAGAGCAAAGAATTCGCATCCAAGGCTGGAACATATGGCATTATTGCTCGTATATCAGCAGTAGCTTACATCTTGTACCATTTGCGCTGGCTGCAAGATCGAGAAGGTCGTTCTTGTCTTAAAAAAGGGTAACCGCTCATGGCCCAGTAACTACCGACGATATCTATCACAGGCGTTTGTTAGAAAATTATGCAGCATATTTTCTATTCTCAGGTTGCAACGTTCTTATCATCTGACATTTTTTTTTAGCCCCGAGCAGCATGATATCCGTCAAGGACATTCTTATGAATCCCAGCTTGCTTTTTTCCTGCGACACCAGGGTCATGAAACTCAATGTTAACACAGCCTTTTTAATCACTTTCCACCCCCGAAGTAACTACTCATCTCCTAACTACCTCATTTACGGTTGTCCTATAACTCAAACCGACACAATCAAAAGCCGCCGCGGTGGCTGAGTGGATATGGCGCTCGGCTGCTGGCCTGTAAGACGCCGGTTCGATCCCGGCCGCTGCGGTCGAATTTCGATGGAGGCGAAATTCTAGGGGCCTTTGTACTGTGCGATGTCAGTGCACGTTAAAGAACCCCAGGTGGTCGAAATTTCCGGAGCCCTTCACTACAGCGTCTCTCATAGCCTGAGTCGCTTTGGGACGTTAAACCCCCATAAACCTAAACCGACACAATCAAGTCCTTAGGTATTCATATCTCCAGTGATCTATCCTGGACCAGCCATATTACTCATATAGCAAACTCTGCCAATCGCGTCTTAGGTTACTTGCGACGCAGCATTGCCATAGCACCCCTTTCAGTCAAGTTAATCGCTTATGTATCGCTCATCAGATCAAAACCGGAGCACACACTTTCATATTTACTGGAATCTATTAATAATCGTGCTTCACGATTCATTCTTTCCAAATACTCTTACAGTGTAGCACAAATGAAATCCCAACTTTAACTTCATACTCTTGCATCTTGCCGTAAACTAGCTCGCCTTTCTCTTTACCACAAGTTTTTTTACAGCTTGCCACCGTACAAAACGTTCATCCGTCCGAAGCACAAAAAATCCATTAGCCAACCACAAAAAAAGCACGCTGTTATATGTCTACTCGGTCTAACTATGTTAAAACCCTATAACTATATTGCGCCGCGGTGGCTGGAAGCGCTCAAGTTCTTGCTTGCATGTTAACGAGCTGTACGGTGTCCCGACCTACAGCTTTTGCTGTATCGACACTGTTGGTTTCATTTGGATCACCAATGAGCTGCTTGGAGTACGCTGGGCGTGGATTACATGCGCTATTTGGTCAGCACCCCCGCCAGATAAACTTCCTCAGCCTTTCTTTGTTTTTATTGCGGCAGTATGCCTTCTTGCATAAGGTATTACAAATATAGGTGCACACTGATCTCTCCAAGAAAGTCGAGTAACACCCAGTGGTCCGGCCCAAAAATCCAATCTTCCACATCTTGTGGATAGCTTGGGGCGGCCCTCACCGGAGCAGGTGTTTCTGCTGGATAGCACTAAGAGAGGGGCAGGTCCAAAGCAAGTGTTTAGTGTGCGCGTCGCAGACAGCAGCGGGACAAAAGGGGCAGGAGGCACCGGAAGGGGCATGATACTGAGCCGGCCACGACCAGATCACCGCTGGGGTGAGGGCGACACGGAGGCGTAACCTTCAAAGCAACACCTCTTTCCAGCGCGCAAGGCCGCCAGGGAGGTTGGTGCCACACGGTGGCAGAAGTGCCCGCGTGGCACACAGGAAGTTTTGTTTTTCTTGAAAGATTAATGTCTCTGGAGAGGCTGGGACCTCTTGAAGCGACGCGGAGGAGCTGATTCGTGACTTGCTTTATCAACCAAAAGTTGTGTGAGGTGGGCAACTCGAATAACGCATCTTACACATACCGTGAGGGAGAATTTTCCAATTATGTCCTGAATTATCTGAGCCAATACGTTAGTGTACAGAACACACCGCAGAGCACTGATGGCGTCTGAGGAGTCCGTGAGGATGTCAAAGGTCGCTTCAGATGGAAACAGTGGACAGAGGATTATTAATGCGCCCCAAATGGCCAACAGCTCTGCCTGTGTCGACCGGCCAGGCAGGGGAGCAAGCATGTGAGCATGTTGCAATTTGTGATTATAATTCAGGGGAAACGATAGCCGTGGTCACGTCGTCTTCAGTCACACTAGGTTTCAATCGTAGACGAGGCGCCATGCGTCCCTACACTGGGCTCACTCAGGTGGCTAAAAGATCGTGAGTGTTCGCGAGTCATATGCCGATTGTCCATAACTTGTGATAAAGATAGTGTGTCGAGACGGGCCGGAAATGATAGGGGACACAGAGGCCTCTTCAATATATTTTGAGAGAGCTGCTGCTTCAGGGATATTGCGGAATTTTGTGCGCCGTCCTTGTCGACGCTGGCAAATCACTTCGTCAAGCGTGTTTGCTTGCGCCTCTGCCTGGAGGGCGTGAATTGGGGTATTTTGTGGGAGGCTCCTAATAACACGCATTGCTGCTCAATTGGTCGATTTCAAGCTATCCCACTCGGCGCGTGTCATGTGCCAGAATTGGACTTGGTAAATCAATCTTAGCTGTAGAACAGAACGCATGACGAGGTGGGCGATGGTGGATGTGGCACCACCTGATTTATGAGAAATGCAGCGGATAAGATGCAGCATTTAAAACACCTTCTGGTGTGTTGTGCGAAGCCAGGGCTTGCAGAGCCAGAATCAAGCAGGTAAAGGCCGGTGACTCGGAGTGAGGTAACGATTGTAATTCTATTTCCGTTCAGATAAAGGCTGATGGGGTGCTGCTAAACACACTGCGGCAATGCGTGTTCGCGATGGGAAGCAGATCCGTCTTTTAGAGGGACAACGTGAATCCTACATAAGAATACTATTGATCTGTAATTTTCGGTGCGTGTTGTAAACTTGTGGCCTCAATTTAGAGAGATGGATGAACAAACCAGTCTGTAATCATCTGCACAAATGAATTCGTGCAGGTCAGAAATGTCGCCGAAGCGCCATACCAAGTGTCGGAGACAAATTCTGAACAGTAGAGGAGCTAGCAACTGACCCTTGTTGAACACCACGATGTGGCCGAAATGATCCCACATTTTCTTTGTTGTTGCGGATGGTGAATTCACGAGATGTTAGAAAGGTGTTAAAAAAGTGCAGATGTTTGCGGGTAAGTGGATTCAGTGTAGCACCTCAATGAGGTCCGCATGACTGATATGGTCATATGCCTTGTGCACATACATGGCGCGAACTTTCCGGATACTGGACGATCGGCCACCGATCATAATCAGAGAAGATAAATGTTCTAGGCCATACTCTGCACCAAGGTGAGTGCAAAAGCCAATCTGTGAGGAGGCTACCAGTCGTGTATGTACATTGCCATAACTGCAGACGGTTTGCCAACATGCGTTCCAACAATTTCCACACGGTAGACGTGAGAGCAATGGGGCGGAGATTGGATATGTTGTCATGCGGTTTTCCGGGATGAGGGTTAGGGATGACAGCTGCTTGCAGCCATTGCTCGGGTATGTCTCTTGGCTGCCAGACAGTGTTTATTTAAATGAGTATATCTCCAGGGTAGCTCCCTTTAGGTTTTTAAACACCTCATATGTCATGCCGCCATGACCAGGGGCAGTCTTCAGTTTTGCCCGATCTATTGCAGCGATAAGTTCAGCCACTGTAAACGAAAACTGCACCCCGGAGATGACATGAGCAGATGAAAGCACTCGCATCCATGGACCTCACGAGCGGCTTCTGGGAAATTGAAGTCGATGAAACAGATCGCGAGAAGACCGCATACATCACTCTAGATGGCCCTTTCGAGTTCAACGTGACACAATTGGGTATTTGCTCCGCACCATCTACGTTCCAGCGACTGATGGATAGGTGCTGGCAGGAGTGAAGTGGCAAATTTGTCTAGGAGATTTGGATGACGTCGTCCGCATCTAACTTTGTTGACCGCCTAAAAAGGCTTCGAATAGTACTAGACGTAATCAAGTCGTCCGGCCTAACCTTGAAAGCAGAGAAGTGCTACATTGCTTATGAAGAGGTGCTGTTTCTAGCCCACATCCTTAGCAAGAGGGCAGTGCGCCCAGACCCACAGAAAGCAACTGCTGTCGCACTGTGTCCGCCCCCGGCCGATAAGAAAGCTGTGCGCAGGTTCCTATGAGTGTGCGCTTATCACCGATGATTTGTGAAGGTTTTTTCGCGCGTCGCTGAACTTCGGACCACGATGACAAACACATACGTGCCTTTTAAATGGCAATTAGTCGCCGCAAGCAAAAGCCTTCAAAAGACTCAGATTATGAGAGACGCCGCCGAGGAAGGCTCCTCAAATTTCTACTACCTGGGGATCTTTAAATGCCCTGACATCGCACAGTACACGGGCGTCTACAATTTCGCCTCCATCGAAATGCGACCGCCGCGGCCGCGATCGCACCGGCGTCTTTCTGGTCAGCAGCTGAGCGCCAGAATACTGAGTCACCTTATAGCCGCTTTCGGCACCATTTCTCGCAGGCTCCTTTTCAGCTTTAAATTGAGCGCGACCAACAGAATGAGACACTTTGTTCGACAGGAGCCGAGAACACTTGTTGATATCGCAGCCGCAAAGCTGATCAGTTCATTGTGAGCGCAAGTCCGCCAAATGCAGAGTTTGAATTCTACGCCACTCTGCTCCTCCATTGTCCACGGCGTTGTTACCACCACGTGAATATATGGTACTATTCAAGTCGAAGACGCTGGAGGGCGATGCATTCATTTGTTTTTTCAAGGAAGGACTGCCAGCATCGTGGCTAGTGGTGCGTAGTTATATCTAAAGGTAGGCCGCAGATGTGCGGCCTAAATTTTCTATCAACAACACGATGCCCAAAAAGTTTTTTTCACTTAAGGACTAGTTTAACTCCTGACTGTTACTGACGCGGCTCGCGTATGCAATAACCCACTTTGCCAACTGGTTTTCAGGCTGCGTAAGCACATTACCGACGCCATTACGCTAGAATTTGTGTGGTCTTCAGTTGACACTCAGGTCAGAACGCCTAAAACACGCGTGCAGGTAGTAATACACACGGAAAAGAGCGGAACACGTCTTTACGCGCACGCTATCATCCAGAGAGGTTGTTTCTGCCGCCAAGAACGGTAGTCAGGGTTGCGACATTTGAAGCAAATGATGATGATCATCATTATCAGCCTTACTGCACCCACTGCAGGGCAAAGGCCTCTCCCATGACTCTCCAATTAGCCCTCTCTTTTGCCAGCTGCATCCACCCTATGCCTGCAAACTTCTTAATCTCATCCGCCCACCTAACCTTCTGCCGCCCCCTGCTACGCTTACTTTCCTTTGGAATCCACTCCGTTACCCTTAAGAACCAGCGGTTACCTTGCCTTCGCATTACATGCCCTGCCCAAGCCCATTTCTTCCTCTTGATTTCGACTAGGATGTCCTTAACCCGCATTTGCTCCCTAACCCACTCTGCCCAGTTCCGGTCTCTTAACGTTACACCTATCATTTTTCTTTCCATGGCTCGCTGCGTTGCCCTTAACTTAAGCTGAACTCTTTTCGTTAGCCTCCACGTTTCTGCCCCGTAGCTGAGTACCGGTAAGATACAGCTGTTGTACATTTTTCTCTTGAGGGAAATTGGTAAACTGGCACTGATGATCTGAGAGAAACTGCCATATGCGCTGCACCCCATTCTTATCCTTCTGGTTATCTCCCTCTCATGATCCGGATCAGCTATCACTACCTGGCCAAAGTAGACGTATTCCTTTACAACTTCCAGGCCCTCACTGCCATTTGTGATGTACTGTTTCCTTGCTAGATTGTTGAACAATACCTTGGTTTTCGCATATTAATTTTTAGACCCAGCGCTCTGCTTTGCCTGTTTAACTGATTGGTCATGATTTGCAGTTCACCTCATGAGTGACTGAGCAAGGCAATGTCATCAGCGAATCGCAGATTATTTTGGTATTCTCCAATTACTCCTATTCCAAACTCTTCCTAATTCATGGCTCGGAATACCTTATGTAAACAGGCGGTGAATAGCATTGGCGAGGTCGTGTCTCCTTGCCTGACGCCCTTCCTTATTGGAGTTTTGTTGCTGACTTTATGGAGAACTATGGTAGATGTGCAGTTGCTATATATATCTTCCAGGATTTTAACATAAGGCTCTTGTATCCCCTGATTACGCAATGCCTGTATGACTGCTGAGGTTTCCACTGAGTCGAACGCTTTCTCGTAATCAATGAAGGCTATATATAGAGGTTGGTTACATTTTGCGCATTTCTCTATCACCTGATTGACAGTGTGAATATGATCTATTGTGGAATATCTTTTACGAAAACCTGCCTGATCATTTGGCTGATTAAAATATAAGGTTGCCCTGACTCTATTAGCGATTACCTTAGTAAATACATTGTAGGAAACGAATAGTAAGCTGATCGGTCTGTAATTTTTCGAGTCCTTGGCGTCTCCCTTCTTATGAATAAAAATAATGTTTGCATTCTTCCAAGCTTCTAGTAAAGTCGAGGTCATAATGCATTGCGTATACAGGGTGGCAAGTTTTCTAGCACGATGTCCCCACCATCCTTCAACAGATCTGCTGTTACCTGATCCTCCCCAGCTGCTTTTCCCCTTTCCATTGCTCCTAAGGCTTTCTTTACTTCATCTTTCATTACTGGTGGGATAACGCATTGCTGTGCACTACTGTCTTTCTAATTAACGCTCTGATTACATTGGCTACTGTACAGATCTGTTGATAAACTCTTCGGCTACGTTAACTATCTTATCCATATTGCGAATGACATTGCCCTTCTTGTCTCTTAACGCATACATCTGGTTTTTACCTATGCCTAGTTTCCTCTTCACCGCTTTTAGGCTACCTCCGTTCTTTAGAGCATGCTCGATTCTCTCCATATTAAACTTCCTTATGTCGACTAACTTGCGCTTATTTATTAACTTCGATAACTCTGTCAGTTCTATTCTGTCGGTATGGTTAGACGCTCTCAAGCTTTGGCGCTTCTTAATCAGATCTTTTTTCACCTGAGATAGCTTTCCGGTATCCTATCGAACTGTCCTACCGCCAACTTCTACTGCGCACTCCGTAATGATGGCTGTCAGATTATCGTTCATTGTATGAACATCAAGATCGTCTTCATCAGTTAAATCCGAATATCTGTTCTGCAGCACTATCCTAAACTCTTGTACTTTCCTCCTTACGACTCACTCGTTAATGGACTTCCTCTTCACTAGCTTCTTCCGTTCCCTCTTCAAGTCTAAGCTAATTCGAGACCTTACCATTCTGTGGTCGCTACAACGCACCTTTCCTAGGACGGCCACATCCTGAGCGATGCCAGGTTTAGCGCATAGTATGAAGTCGATTTCATTTGTAGTCTCACCATTGGGAATCTTTCAGGTCCACTTCCCGTTTTCTCATTTGCGGAAGAAGGTATTCATGATCTGTAAATTATTTATATCTGCAAATTCGACTGATAACTAGATCTTCCCTGCTATTTCTAGAACCTATCCCGTAGTCACCTACCGCGTGGTCGTCACCCTGCTTCTTGCCCACCTTCGCATTGAAGTCGCCCATCAGTACATTGTACTGTGATTTTACTATATTCATTGCCGATTCTACGTCCTAATAGATACTTTCAACGGTCTGGTCATCATGGCTGGATGTGGGTGCGTAGGCCTGCACCACTTTCAGCTTGTACCTCCTATTCAGCCTAGCTACTATAGCTGCTACCCTCTCGTTAATACTACTAAACTCCTCTATGTTGCCGGCTATATACTGATTAATGAGTCCCACACCTAGTTCTCGTCTATCCGCTAATCCGCGATAGCACAGTATGTGTCCGTCCTTTAGTACTGTATACGCCTCACCTATCCTCCTAACATCGCTAAGCCCTATCACATCCCATTTAATTCCCGCTAGTTCCTCCAACAGCACTGCTAGGCTAGCCTCAATAGATAAAGTTCAAGGGTTAAACGTTGCAAGGTTGAGATTCCAATGGCGGCGTGTCGGAGCCAGAAATTCCTAGCACCCTCCGCTGCGTCACAGGTCTGGCCGCCGCCGTGGTCAGTTGCTCAGCAGGTGCTGGGGACTGAGGGCCAAGGGTTAATTGGTATGTTCATAGAAGGTTGTGGCCAAGTACTACTCCAGGGCGGCCAAGTCCTGTTCTGGTGAGGGAGTGTGTTGTCGGTTCTAGTCACCGAGATCAGGACGCACCCCAGGCCTGCTTGTGCAATTCCATCGACACGAGGTTTTTTTTTTTTTAACCTGGCGGAGAATTGCGTGGCACCAGGATTTGAACCCTGCTCCTCTTGCACGTGAGGCGGTCGCTCTACCTCTACGCAATCGCTGCTCCTAAAAGCAGATAAAGCGTCGGAAATGTAGTGCTCAAACTGATGTGGTTTTTTTCGAACATCTGTCATCGTTGAAGGATTCGGAAACTTAGCGACAGCACGAAGTTCCGGTGAATCGAGAAACTCACCATCCTCATATACGTCGAGCAGCGAAGCGGCATTTCTTCTCTTCAGCATTCTGAAATTTAGCATCGAGCCAGGATTCAGATAAAAGAACGTCAGTTGATTTGGCCTGGTCTGAGCAACCAGGCTTCAATAAGAATACTTCTGCAATTTAGAATAAGAAAAGGAGGAGCTGATTCATCGGCTGTCGACTGTCGAATTAAGTACCAAAGTTCACCTAGATTCATCAAAGACGTGCTTCACACTGTTTATGTAAAAAGTTGCAAGAACGTAAACGCACAATTGCTTCCCTCCTTCGCATGCTATCAAAAAAGTCGTCTGGTGTACTAATATCTGTACATTTCAATTTATTTGCCCTTCATAACACAGCCTTCTTGTCCTTGAACGAAAGGAATGCCGGTTTATTTCGGCACTCTGCCTACTAAGACGATGTGCTTTCTTTGTAGGAACCTATTCACACTGTAGCTTTGATTGACAAACTGCTGGAGTATATTCCTCAGCCTTTTCGTACGTTCCTTACTCGTCTTCGTCGTCTACGTAAAAATAATAATAAATTGCACCTCCTACTTCGGTTTTCAAGCTGCCCTAACTTGTGCACAAGCGATAGCAGCTAGGTGTCGTTAATTTCAGAAATTTCTTCGCATTCTTTCAGTAGACTGCGCAATTCCTCAAATTTACCAAGTGACGCCTGGAATTTAGTCATACATTCGTTGAGTTCCGGCATGGCCGATGTTTCAGGGATCATTGATTGGTATCGGATAAAATCCAAGAAAAGTGGCGGCGACCTCTTTGTCGCACCTGTCGTTTATTTCATCGGTGGCTTCTCCCGGGGGAAAGCCGAACGAAGATTCGTCGGTCGATGATTCAGCTTTCAAACACCCACCTTTCGAACTTCTTGAAAAAACATTGATACGAAAATGAAGTGAGAAGCACCTGCACAAAGAAGAGCCTGAACGGCTGTGGGAATAGCCGCGCCGGTACCACGGACCATAAGCAGAAGTGGGCAAGGAATAAAGAAAGCAACCGGCGGGTGGCAGAAGTCATCTTCTTAAGTATTGCACACAACCATAAAGGCGAAAACGACGAGTCCCCGGCGTTCACTTCCAAGAAAAGAGAAAGAACAGAAGGAAGGTTCAGTGACGGTCATTGCGCTGAAGCCAGCAGAAGAGAGAGGGCGGGGGAGAAGGAAGGCAAATAGTAGCAGCGACAAGCGAAGTTTTCGAAAAGGGAGAAGTCGAAAGGTCTTTTGGAGACAAATATGAGCCAATATATTTCAGCCGGGATCGCGAGGTCGTCATACACAGTCAGTTTGGCTCGCTGCCCAAGCTGAAGGGAAAAACCTCGATTTCGGAGCGGGTGTAGTCGCTGCCGGCCTTATATTGGGATAGAAACTCCCAGACTCTGGCCGTGTTCAGAGAGGATGCAGACGCGACGTTGAACTGAGTGGTGTACGAAACAGTCTAAATAACATTTGTGGCAATACACGCGGTCAAAAACTCGACAAGTTGCGAGAGTAGGTGGCAAATCCACCTACTGGGATAGGATTACAAGAGAAATCATTGATGTCTCCTATGGTAGACCGTTTAATGGCATTGGCACTGTGAGGGACACGCGTAGTCTTAACGACGTCGCCATCTAAAAGCATGAGCGTGAAATCGGCTACAGAAATCCCTGGCAAGATGACCATGCCGTAAAAGCTTGCGCTACGTGTGCGTTGTGTACGTATGCGTGTACGTGTACGTATGCGATTTAACTTTACCTTTTCGTTTTGAATTTTGATGCGAGATTGCACCCGTGCTTTCCAACACATGCATGACAAAGTTGCGGACCTTCCGGGTGGTTCAAGGTGAGGCTCTTCGCACATGCCTTGGTCTCCCTCGCAGTGCATCAACGGTTGCGACCATTGCTAACGCCAAGGGCTGGAAACTTTCGACGTATACAGTCCTGGACCCCATCAGGATTCACTTACGTCATCTAACAAGGACTCCCCAGCATCCCCTTGTGTCAGTACCCGTACGAAACCCGCACGTTGCATTCCCAAAGATAAGAGCAATCCACCAGTCGTTCATCCCATCACAGTTCATCCCGGCGGCGCGGCATTCCTCTGCACTGTGGTGTCTTCGGGAGCCATATATGTGCTTTACAATTACGGGGATATTGAAGAAATCGTCATTATTGACGCCGGCCCTTTAACAGTTGACAATCTCCCTACTCCTAGCCGAGTATAGTGCCCGCAGTGATGTATACACATATGCCTTGGTCTTTTCTAATAGTTCGACAACATGCGCCGTGGCCATTCCTGCCGAACAAGCCCGTATCAACTACCTAAATTCACATCGGATATCCACCACCGGGTCAGAATTTTCCGCTCTTCACGAGGCTGTGCAGTTCAATTCGAAAGCTTTTTTACAATGTATGAATTCTGCTTTACATCATGGCACCACGAGAAGCTCGTAGCGGAGATATCTACTGCACCAGGCGCTTGGAGAGTGTCATAAGATCATCTTTCAGTGGCTACCAGGACACAGTGGCATTTATGCAACCGTCGAAGTTGATCCTTCAGCTCCATCGGCCCACGGCAGCTTCAACGTCGTCCGGGCACTGACAAGAGCTGTTGCAGCAATTCATCTCCGAGTGCTTGGACGAAACGAGACTTCAGCGTCATAGTCTACCCCTGGGAACTCGGTATGCCGCTTACACCACCTCGACCCTTTACTTCAACTCAACCCGCCATCCTTCCTCTCCCGCTGATAAGCTACGCTTTTGTGTCGCCTGTGGATGGGAGTGGCGTTCACAAATGTCTACTCCAAATTAGTGGCTATTGCAGATTCTCATGCGTGTGAGAACTGCGGGTGCAAATAGACAATTAATCACTAACTTGGCGATCGCCTTCGATCTGAGCGTGAGCGTGTCCCACTGGTTGCCGCTTTGATCCTCGTCCCCTTACAGAGGCTGAGATTCTGGATCCTTGTGCTAAATTATCATCGCAGATGACAGGTGTGAAGGCGCTTTTAAAATTGATGAAAGACACAGGGTTTAGTTCAAGGCTTTAAACATTCAGTGCGTCCTCAGTGTACCCTGTTAGTCACGTGGACTACGGACACGCGGAAAAATTGCTACAGGTTTAATTCTTCCAAACTTAGTTGTACAAAGCGAGGGCTGGCGAGTCCGCGGGGTTGTCAGATATCGCTTGCTGACAACGTTTCAAGGTCCACTGCGTAACGGTCACTTCACGGGGCGTCTTTACTGGCTTACCATAGCGACTCCTGCCGTTTTAATGGCAGCAACGCTCCTTTCCTACTAACAGAAGAGTCTGTAGCGATTGCATGGTGCTGCAACACTCGAGCGCTGCAACACAAAGGCGGCGGCGACGGCAGCACGGCGAAGTAACGTCATGGCGGTCGCGTGATGCGGCTCGGCGACGTCACGTGATTCTTCTCGGTTGAAAACATGTGAAACAAACGCCGAACGAGCTACGGAAGCGAGCAGCAAAGCTTTCGCTTTAAAAGTCAGTGTTCTACCTTCATCTCTCTCCTTTCTGTCTCTCCGTTCGTCACACTTTCCTTGTGTAGGGTAGCATACTGGGCGTCGCCTATTTAACCTCCGTGTTTTTCCATTCATGGTTCCCTCTCTGTTGAAAGTAGATAACTTTTCTCGCGTCAGCTCCGTACCTCCTCCGCGGCGGGACTAGACGGAGTGTCGAACAAGACGCTCAGAAACCTAGATCCCAAGTCTTTCGCGGCTCTGACAGACCTAATGAACCCCTACTGGAGGGAAGGCGAGATACCCCAGGAATGGAGGCATGCATGCACGGGTGACCTTCATCCCCAAACTGGGAAAGAAACTCTCGATCAAGAATCTGCGGCCCATCTACCTCACGTCTTGCATCCGAAAACCCATGAAGCATCTCATCTTTACCCGACTGCAAATTTACGCGGATGACCGCGACCTACTTCCTCCCACAATGATTGGCTTTAGGGCTAGCTTGTCCACGCAGGACGTGATCCTCCAGCTTAAGAAGGACGTGCTGACCCTCTACGCGGGACCGGGACGAAGGCGGTGCTCGGGCTGGACCTGAACAAGGCCTTCGACCACGTCTCGCATGAGGCCATCCTCAAGAACCTCTCTAAAATAGACCCGTGAGAACGGACATTCAATCACGTCCGATCATTCCTATCCGAGCTGACTGCAGAGCTTGCATTAGGTGGCCTCAAATCGGAGCCCATTCCTCTGGGAAGCCGAGGTACGCCACGAGGCTCGGTGCTCTCGCCTTTCCTCTTTAACCTTGCACTCATAACACTACTCCCCTAACTCGCCGCCTTGCGGTGGCTGCAGCACACCTTATACGCGGACGACATCACCCTGTGGGTGACCACTGGGAATGACGACCAAATAGAAGATACACTGCAGCAGGCGGTTGACATAATTGGAACTTACGCGTCGGGAGTGGGCCTTGATGCTCGCACTCGAAATCGGAATTGCTGGTTCTTAGGGCGAAGCCACGCGGTAGAAACGCAAACCTGACCACGCCGACCCCTCTGAATTTATATGTGCAAGGACTTCCGGTCAAGGAGGTCCAAACCATAGGCATACTGGGCATGTACATACAGAGCAATCGCAAAAACACCGAAACAATAAACATCCTTACGGCCATGGTTAATGCGACTGCGCGGCTAATCAGACGGATCTCCAACAAAAGACGAGGCATGAAAGAGAAAGATCTAAGTCATCTTGTGCAGGCCTTCATGCTGAGCAGGATCGTCTACATCCTCCCTTACCTGCAACTGCAGCTCGCGGAAAGGAACAAGGTCGGCGCTGCAATCCTGCAGGCCTACAAGGCGGCCCTGGAGCTCCCGCACAGTACGTCCACGGAAAGGTTGCTGGCTCTTGGGGTACAAAACAAACTCTCGGAGCTGTGCGGGGCGCACCTCGTTTCCCAGCTCGGAGGGCCATCCTATACAGACTAAAGATGTGCGAACAGCTCCCAGAGAGGGACTCGAAAACGCAATTACCCACGCACGTCAAGAAAGCTCTTTTGATTAAACCCCTACCCAAGAACATGCACCCCGCGCACCACGAAGGCTGACGCACAGCGAGGGCTCGTGCCCTACACACCAAATACGGCCGGAACGACAATGTGGCGTACGTAGACGCATGCGGAATACCGGAAAACCGAGAGAAAAGCGTTTGCACTGGTTGCGGTGAACGGGAACGGTGGTGATGGTGAAAATCCTTTATTGAATGAAAGAGGTGAGGCTCATTAAAGAGCCCCGCAATGGGTGGAGTCCTTATTCCGGCACCCCACTGGTCGAAGCCGCCAGCTTAATTAGCACTCTTGACCAAAGCCTTTTGGGACTGAAGGTCCGAACAGCCAATCAGGGCCGCCTCAAATTCCTCTCTGGTAGGGTTGGGGTCTGGGGAGAGAGCTGAGTTGCGCTGGCAAGCACAAACCATGTGGTAGGTGTCAGCCACCTCCCCACAGTGTTTGCACCTGCCAGTGAACGCGGGATCCAAGTGTTTTAGTACTGCCGGGCACAGCATTGTGTTCGTGAATAATCGGAGTAGAACGCGTTCGTTTGCTTTCCCCAGTCCCTTTGCAGGGGCCGGGTAGAGGCGACGCCTATCCTTATAATAGGATGTGATAGCTTTGAAGGAGACTAAGTAGCTACCTTTAGGTTCCAGGTGCTCAGGAGCCAATGGGAATGCCCGGTGAATGAGTGCTCGAGCCGCCGCGTCTGCAGCATCGTTTCCTGCTAGGCCCTGATGGCCCGGAGTCCAAACCAGGCTGCGGGGTGTAGTATCGGTATCCCGGCTGCAGTTCCTTAGTATTCGTTCAGCTAGTGGAGTTATCCAGCCAGCCTCATAATTGCGACATGCCGAACGCGAGTCTGTTATTATGTGTTTGGATTTTGAATCAGAAGCAGCTAGGGCGATGGCAACCTCTTCAGCTTGTGTTGTGCCTGGGGCTCGAAAGGAAAGCCCATCCACCTGTATTTCTTGATGTATGACCGCGGCCGTGTACCACCCCCCGTGGGGGTAGGCCCGGCTACATCTACGTAAAAGACACCATGTTTGTTGCCATAGTGGTGCGCTAAGGCTTCCGCCCTAGCCTGATTACGACCACTATGATCCTCCTTGTCCATCTTAGTGGGGAGGGGTCAAACTCTGACGGCGCGTCTCCAGAGTTCGGGCACTAGGACCCGCTCCTGAATGTGAAAATCATGTTGGATGTAAAGGCGGGCTAGCAAGTGTCGACCCGACTTCGTTTGGGCTAGCCTCGTGTATTGATTTGTGAGATGGGCTTCCTTGAGTTCCTGAAAAGTGTTCACCACTCCCAATGCATGAAGTCTCGCATTGGAGGTGGACACAGGAAGGTCAAGTGCCCTCTTCATCATTTTGCGGAGTATTACCTGAATTTTGTCTTCGTCGTGTTTCCGCAAGCGCAGATAAGGGACCGAATAGAGGATTCGGCTGATTACGAAAGCATGGGCGAGCCGCACGGCATCCCTGCTTCGCAAGCCCCCTCTCTTGTTGGAGACGCGACGGACCATACGGCCTACTTGGTCTCCAACTTTGCGGAGTTTGTGCGATGTTGTGTCTACTCTTCTTTTGTTTTGGATGAAGAGCCCGAGTATTCGAATCTCTTTGGCCTCGTGTATGGGGCCACTTGTTAAGGAGAGATGTATTTCGGTAGTGTCTTTAGGGGATGCCCTATGGTGCACAAATTCAGACTTGTTGGGTGCGCATTGGAGACCACAGTGTCCTGCGTAGCGATCCACTACGTGAGCGGCTGTTTGCAGGCATTCCTCCATGCGCCCTAAGTTTCCCTCTGTGGCCCAGATAGTGATATCATCGGCATACAGCGCATGCCGTATGCCTTCGATACCATTCAACTTGTCTGGGAGATGGAGCATCGCCAAATTAAAGAGTAGGGGGGATAGCACCGCGCCTTGCGGTGTCCCCCGCGTACACATTTGATACGGACCAAATTCTTCCTCTTGGATTCTGATTAGTGCGTCTCGATCGGTCAGGAAGTCTTTGATATAGTTGAAAGTGTTGCGGCCACAGTTGATTCCATTGAGGTGTGTCAGTATGACGCTGTGTTTGATGTTGTCGAAGGCTCCTTTCATATTCAAGGCCAGGACGACCTTGTCATTGTGTGGGTGTTCGACTGGTTGTATTATGTCTCTGTTGAGATGGAGGAGTAAGTCCTGTGCCGACTTATGTGGGCGAAAGACGAACATAGTGTCTGGAAATGTGTTTCGTTGCTCCAAGTATTCGGAGAGCCTATCCCGCACCATGGTTTCCATCAGCTTGCCCACACACGAAGTGAGCGAGATATACCTCAAGTAGTCTGTGTTGATTTCCTTTCCCGCCTTGGAGATGAAGGTTACTAGGGCTGTTTTCCAATCAAGGGAGAGCGGGTTCTCGCCCTTCCATATAGTGTTGATGTATTTCAGAAGGGCCTCATACGCCTGGTCAGGGAGATTGGCCAGCAGTTTAACTGTGACCTTGTCCCATCCAGGCGCAGTGCCTCTCCTCATTTTGGTCAGGGCTGCCTTGAGATCAAATAATTGGAACGGTTGGTCCAACTCAGGATTATCTTTGCCTGCGTAAAGATACTCCTGACCGCGAGGGTCCTGTTTGCAGCAGAGATACTTGTCCCTGAGTGTCTCTGCAAGTTGTGTTTTGCTGCCCTTTCAATTATGGAGTGCTCGTTGTAATTGGCGCTGTGTTTCGCCCCGGGTCTGCGCGGGGTCTATAAGGCTGCGGAAAAGCCTCCAAGTGTTCTTGCCGGACATCTGTCTGGCAGCCGTATTACAGTGATCTATCCAGTTGGCGTCAGCAAGCTGCGAGGCATATTGAGCTACTTTGTGATTGAGATCTAGGATGCGCTTCTTGAGTATTCTGTTATGTCTCTGTCTTTTCAAACGTTTGCTTAGGCTGCGGGGGACTTCCCAGATATGTAATAGATGGTTGTCCACTGACAGACAGTCTTCTGTGGTCTGTATCTGTGTTTCGTGTTGCTTGAGTGTTGTCATAAGTCTTTGGGCCCACTGATCGTATCCATCTTTAGTCAGGTTGGCTGAGGGCAGGGACTTTCTGAAAGCCTGCCAGTCTGGGAGTCGAGCTTGTGTGAGGGGCTTTTTGAGGGGCCGCGCGTGAATAAGTGGGTTAATGATGCAGTGGTCACTGCCTAGTGTCTCTTCCGTGCTGTTACATTCCACGTGTTGGATATGTGTGGAAAGTGTGACATCATGACTCGTGTCCCGAGTCAGAGTTTCCCATTCGTGTGGGATGCGCTGGGTCGGTATGGAGGGTGATGCCTAGCGTAGAGATAAGCTCAGCTGGCTTTCTACCTCGCGCCTCCCCCTTTTTGTAGCCCTATAATTGGCTGGGGGCATTGAAATCTCCCACAATCAAAAATAGGTCCCGACCCGCTATCTTCCGTGCCCGGCTGAAGATATCTGAGAAAGTAAAATGTTTGAGCTTTGGCGGACAGTATATGTTCAATATGTGTACAGGGGGGGGGGGGGGGTCAGAGCGTCGCAGAGGTAACACCGTGACCATAGTGTAAGAGTATGTTATCTCTATGTCGAGGTCTACCTTCTGTGCTGTGTACGACTTATGTACAAGAATACAGGTGGATGGGTCCCGCTGGAAGTGTTGTATCCAGAAATTTTGACCGATGCCCCAGGTTCTTGAAGCGCGACAATGGCGGCATGAAAGTCCAATGTTTCAAGGTAAAGGCGTAGGTGTGCTCGTTTCGCGCGGTCACGAAAGCCTCTACAATTCCATTGTATTATGCCCAAAGGTTCCTGTTTTATTTTACGAGGTGTCCTCTTAGTGCGATGAGCCATGATGAAGGCTAGAGACTGGCTGGCTCACCCCACCCACTCACACTGCGCTGGTGCCCTCCATGGTAGCGAGGGGGTTATCCTGATTTTCTCCCTGAATAGTTTCGCGGCAAACTTTGGATGGACGGCCTACTTCCCTTACGGGTCCTGCCCGCCTAAGCAATTTTGGGTTAGCCTGTATCCATGCTTTAATGTTTTTGTGTGACTTGCTGTGTAACGCACACAGTCAGTTGCTGAGTAATGGTTGTTACCAGCTGCTGAATTTGTGTTTGGATGACTTGTGTAATAATCGCTGGCTGTTGGGTCATGTGACCAGCCACATTTTGCTCAATATCCGTCATGCGGCTTTCCAGATTTGCAGTGAGCGGAGCACCTGACAACGGAGCGACGCTTGAGCACTCAGACGCCGATTCATCAGCGTCCTCCATTGTTTCCGATGGAGGTGGCTCTGCCCTAGCGTTTTTTAGTGCGTTCAATTTGGATTCTAACTGCGTATTCTGGTTTTGAGAAACGCTAGCTCTTTTCTCAGCTCAAGTTCGAGGGGTTAAGGGGAGGGAGAGGAAATAGAGGCGACGCCCGCCCAGCTGCTTACCTTTGATCTTGAAGTTGGGCTGTTGCCAAGGGGGGGAAAATCCCCGGCTTGGAAAGCTGGCGGCTTTTCACCGGTCCCGAATTTCGCCTTTTTGGAAGCGGCAGGTGGTTGTTTCCTGCTGCCTTGTTTCCCAGCCGCTTGGCCGGACTTGCTTGTCTTGTTCCCAGGTGACTTTCTTGACTTGTTTGGTTGCTCCCCTTGGTGCTGCTGGGCTAGCGGTCTCGATCGCTGAAGACGCCGAAACTTGCCCTTGCAGTCAGCGGAGCCAGTCAGGTGGGCTTGCCCGCAGATCATGCAGCATGGGGTACAGTCATGCTCGTTAAGACCCTGCTCGGAGGCGCCCACATCTTGCCCGCAAAATCCACATCTTCCGATGTCCGGGTGTGGGCAGTTGTCAATCCGATGGCCGATGGTCCCGCAGCGGAAGCATGCAGGGATCGTCCGTTTGTATTCTCGCACAAGCGTGCATTCACAATTGTAGTGCACGTAGCGCGGCACCTTGCGGCCCACAAAGGTGAGCACCGCTATATTTGATTTTCCCAGTTTGCGCACAAAGGCTATCTCACTTTCGCGCCACTTCACCTTGTTCTTGAGGGAAGCCGTCGTCTCATCAGCCCGCACTCTGATCACACCTCGGCACACCTCACCATTAAGCTTCACGTGGCCCCGAAATGGATGGGAGTCCGCTCCGGTATTGAGGTCAATGTCTTTAGTCAGCTTATTGGCTGCTTCGATGTGTTGGGTCCCACAAACGACGAGGTTCTGGGTCCAGACTGGACATATGCTGAGCGCGGCGCCAGCGTCTCCTCCCATGAACTGGGCAATAGCCGCTCCCAACTCACCGTGCTGGAAAATTTCCTTGAGGTTCATGGTTTGCCTTGGCTTGAGAACCACGATTATATCTTCTGAGCTCATTTTCGGCGTCTCTTTCGGGCGCCATAAAGCAGCCTTGTTATCCAGCGGCAGCGCAGCGCGATCGCTGCCGGAGAAGAGGCGGCCGTTGAGCCCAGCTGCCTGTGTTTGCTTGAGCGACGCCATCGTGGTACCATCCTTGGATGTCTTGGAACGCTGGGTCCACTTACGCATGGAAATCAGCGTAAACAGTCCTTCATCTGCAATGGGTGGAGACCTGTCTTCGGGTTGTTGAATGTCGATTTCAGCCCACGCCATTGCAGTGAGATCGTAGCCGCGTTGAGTAGTGGTCGCCATAGCGTTCCGCGGCGTGGCAATGATGAAAAATTGTCATAGAACAACCAGTTTCGGGCCTACCTTCTCAGGACCAGGACCAGCAGGTTCCTCTCGTTGTTGGGAAGGTGACAGGGATGGTTTCGGTGGGGTCACACGAAAAGTTCCACGGTTCCTGGCGCCCCGTTGGCGGCCGCGTCGATAGAAACCACCTCCTCCGAGACGGCGGAGGAAGCGGCAATAGCCTAAGCTATAGTGAATACGCGTGCTAATATTATATTCAGCGACTCCAAAACAGCAATTCGCAATTTCGCGAGGGGCCGTATCACATCTACCTCACTCCGCATCCTTCGAAACGCCCCCTTCCGATTAGAGAAGTTGAATTGATCTGGGTCTCGGCCCACTCGTCTAATCCTGGGAACGAGGCGGCTCACGCGCAAGCCCGAGGTTTCGTCAACCGGACAGTGAGCGCGCCTTCCGACCCGAATTTCACGAGGGACGGGTTGATCTCATTTCATGACATCATCCATCACTTTAGGCTGGAGAGGCGCGCATAACCCCCTCCCCACAAATCGTTAAGAAAAGCGCAGGAAGTTACCTGGCGCCGACTGCAAACACGCTACCTTCTGAATCCGGCAGTGCTTGCCCTCATGTACCCTGGCCAGTACGACCCAAACTGCCATAAATGTGGTGAAAGAGCCACATACGACCACATTCAATGGAACTGTGCAAATGATCCGCCTCCGGCGGAGTTGATACAGCTCCCTTCTCTCGAGCGGTGGGAGGCCGTGCTGGTCAGCTCGGACCCTAACATTCAAGTACGGGCAATCGAGCGGGCCAATGAGGTCGCAGTCAGTCATGGGCTAGCTGCCATATAGTATGTGTCTCCTGCAACATGCTCTCGACGCAATGAATGTTTTACAATCGATAAATCTCGCGTACTTATATAACCATTTTTTTTTCCACTGGTTTCTGAAACACAACACGAATCCATTAAAGCAGAACAAGAGGAACTAAAAAATGAAGGTACCGATCTGTTTCTAAGATTGAATAAGTCACTGGCACTCCTGCTTTTTTTTTTTTTGTAGCGAGAGCTAAATTACGCAAACACTTCGAGCCTTCAACGTGGCACCCCTTGAGCTGCGTGGCCGCCCTTGAGCTCCGTGGCGGCGCCGTGGTTGGTCACGTGGTGGGTCACGTGGTGCGGAGTAGCTGCCGGCGGCGCGGCGCTCCGGCGAAACCTAGTGGGGGGGGGGGGGGGGGGGGGGGCTGGGGGGAAGGAACAGCCAGCGAAACGCAGCGGCGAAAGACTGACTTTGCAATTTGACCGAGCGAGTTCCACTCGAACAGCTGTAGCTATCGCTTCACTCCAGGTGTAAGCAGAGCTAAACCACAGCCATTTTCTTTTACAGGTTACTACCTTCTCTTCAGAAGCCGTGGCATCAAAAGCCGCCCGATTTCAATGGTACTGCGTGAGCCTCTTCGCTATAAATGTCTCTCTTTCTGGTACTTCCTCCCTGCCGTTTTCAACGGGGTGACAGTATTCGGCGATATCGAAAGTGTCCCCAAAACTGGAGGCGTCTGGAAGCGTTACCAGGTCGACATGCCGTTCCCAGAGGTAAGCAGGCATTAAGTGCCTTTGTTTGCAGCTCTACATCTTCAGTAAGGAAGACAAAACAGCGCCACTAGTCGCGAAGGGTTGCAGAAATGCTGTTCACAAAGAGGAAGCCATTTTTGATGCCATCAACACTCATTACTACTGCATCATGCTTCAACCACCGTGATTATGTAAAGTGGTGCAGTTGGTTTGGATTAATCTCTACTGTAAAGAATAGCTAGGCTGGCGCACGCAACAAGTGGAGATGTGGACAGCAGTTGCATTACCTGCAGTGTACACTTCAGGTTTCCATACGTTGCTTGGCGGGTGTTGCGCGGGACATAGACATTTATGTCATTAAAATGCAGGAAAATGTTTTTAGCATGATACTCCCATCAGTTTAAAAAGACTCCGTGATCAAAACTGGCTACTTATCTTTTACACAGCCTAACTTTCATTAAACAGCCCATCTCATTTTAACCGCCAATGCGGCTGCCGTAAGCGAAAATTTCCCAATTATCTTAATGCACACGCTAAAACTAATTTGAATATACCACTGCACAATACGTATACGTTATTGAAAAGTAGAAAACAGAAACAAAGTCGCAGACCCCCCAATCAGTCACATGAAAGTAATATATGTCGAGAAAACTGCTTTTGCCAACAAGAAAACAGTTGTGTAACTTCTAATATTCCAGTAGTCATGCGCAGTCTACGTGCGAGCTCAAAAGTAAGATAAAAATATTACTTCTCGGCTTTCCTACTACGTACGCACTTTACGCAAAAAAAAAGCGTGCTTGAACACAATTGTTTTTCCAGCAAAACTTGTTTCCTCATGCCTAGAAGGTCAATAATTGCAAGAGCAGTGGGAACCTAATGCCAATAGACAAAAATATTTTAAACTGGCTACTTTATTAGGTCCCATTAAGCATCCTTGTCAACCAGACTCCCATGTTTCGATATCTTTTCAACGACACGCGTTGCTTGGCAAGCGATTACCAATACCGGCTGTCTTTGGTAGTGATATCTGTTCTAAAGCGTTTTAATGACCTTTGACATTACTAAAAGTTGTATAGATTGCTCATTTCCCACTCATTAACGGGAAAAATAAAAGAGGATAACAATGTTTTTTTTTAACTTTTCAGTGATTATCTTGGTTTCATTGATTGTGTGTTCCCTACATTTGTGATAACTAGGTGTTTTTTTTATTTTCAAGTGTTCATACATTGAGGCAGTAGCTTATAATATCAATCACATGCAGCCTTGAGGGAGAGCGCGAAGTGTGCTTCTCTTTCCGACTAACGAGTACGGGCAGTAAGGTTTTTACTACATCAAAAAAGCAAGGCCTTCTTTGAATAGACAATTTGAATTCAGATGCATCTAGCTTTTTTTTTGTGCAGAATTTCATATAACACGTATTACAGTTACGTTTTTGTTTCCCTGACTACAATGTCTGTGTAAGGAATTCTCGTCAAATGTACTCTCCGATGTACCTTTATTTATGAATCTAGTGCCAAATCTTCGAGCAAGTGCCTGTTTGATCTGAGTACTTATATGTTTTCATTTACGTTTACAATTGCCAATGACAAGCAGTTATTATAGACATGAGCCCTTCGTTCAGCGACGTAGTGTCGTAGATAAAATCCATCCGTCGTATAAAGTTAACACTTTCAGTTTTTCGCTGAGTTGTAAATCAAGAAGACTGTCATTTTCACTGCACGTGTACTGCACTTGTTGCTGTCTTTCACTGCTCTTTTTTTTTTCTCTTGCAAAGCCAATCTCCGCATCATCTGGAAAGAATGCGGACGGTTTCGCAGCTATCGACGACGTACTAGTGAGCGAGGAGCGCTGCGGGGATGTGGGTAAGTGCAGGGAGTCAACAAACAATACAAGACATTATTTTTTTCCCAAAACTTGTTCAAAGGTGTTAACGTTACACGGGTTTTATCAGACTTGCACTCCTGTAAAATTCTATTCCAATTACGCCTGCGTAGAGCCGATGACGGAGACACATTGCGGCAAGGGACATTACGTCAGAAACGACCGGGTGTGCGACTTCGTGACGGACTGCGACGGCGGTGCCGATGAACGGGACTGCGGCGAATGTGACTTTAGCAAAGACGCGTGCGGCTGGAATCTTTACGGCATCTTCAACGTCCACCCGACTGACTGGCGCCGGGTGCCTGTAGGAAATGTCTCAACGTTAGCCCCCACTTTGGCTGGTGGTCTATCTAAAGGTGAGTGGGACCACAAGCCGGCTTATAGAAAGCAAGTAGGAGAGCGAACATCCTCAGTGCGCATACAATAAGGTCACAGGTATTTCCCGTGGTTTTTGATCTGGGTTTTGCCGTAGTTTTCAAAGAGAAACTTTTTTTTTACTCATTCTGTGCGACATACAATTTACTGGACACAAAAATGCTAGTTGCAGACGAACTATAGCCGTGGTATGGATCCTTCTTGAACGCAGATCATAACGTAGTAGTTTGTTTCAACAAATTTTTTTCTTCTCGAGTGAATCATTACACAATTTACTGGACACAAAAATGCTAGCTGCAGACGAACTATAGCCGTGGTATGGATCCTTCTTGAACGCAGATCATAACGTAGTTGTTTGTTCCAACAAATTTTTTTCTTCTCGAGTGAATCATTACTTTCAACCCACGCTTTGCTTAAATATGTCACGTGTTTCTTCACATTATGAAATATTACCTCACTCGCCGCAATTCAAGCTTTAATAGAATAAATATTCGCGCGATTTAGACGTCCGGCATGAAAGATGTGCACTGATATTACATGCGTTTTCACCAAAAAAGAATATTCGTACATTGCTCATTGATAAGACCGGCTCTCAACCGCCTGGAAGACTCAAAAGTAAGTTCTGGGATCACTTAGTGACCATAGGAGACGCAATTTCTAACCCCTAAATTTGCCGAAAATCGATTCTAGTGAGATTTTTTTCCCAATACCGCGCTTTCTTGAAATCATTTGATGTCTTTTAATATGGCGTGCCTTATGGCGTCTCTTGAGATGACTGACTGTTAAGGCTTTCTAACTACGGCTTTCTTGTGCTGCGCATCATAACCAGGTTCACGTTTATAATTATCTTGAAACGCGCAGTATACACAGGGTATTCGCAAAATGCAAAGATATACAGCCACCCGCATACTTAACAGCAATGACGGATAGCGTGGCTTATACTGACGCTAGCGCCGCGAAGTATTAGCCATCACGTGAGAGATCATGCTCTCAGTATGCTTGCTGGTGCTAAAGATAGCAGGCGAGCAATTCGATTTGGCCGCTTTTAAAGTGAAAGCTCTACAGCTCCCTTCCGTGGCTTGTTCGGCGTGTTTCATATGGCCTTGAACCGAGGAGAACCACGCGACGTCGCCGAGCCGCAGCTGTCCTGAAGCCAACAAAGAACGGGAGCTTCGAAAGCACAAGAAAGGACTGACCCCTTGGATAATGGACACCAAAGTCGCGCTCTAAGTTACGCGGCGCTAGAGACAGTTGTGCGCTGCATGCGTTAGCATTGACAATATTGCGGCAGAAACGTGGCACTGAAGCTATAGGCCGTCGGCGTTCATTGTGTTAGGCTTCGGCGTTGAAAACGTTCTAGACCAATGATTTTGAGGAAAGGAAGGACGCATAACTGGCTGCCTGGCTCAGTGGACGCCTCGATCGCGCTTTGAGGTACGCGGCGGTAGTGAGAGAGAAATCTGAGCTGCATGCATTAGTACCCGCCGCGGTGGCTCAGTGGTTAGGGCGCTCGACTACTGATCCGGAGTTCCCGGGTTCGAACCCGACCGCGGCGGCTGCGTTTTTATGGAGGAAAAACGCTAAGGCGCCCGTGTGCTGTGCGATGTCAGTGCACGTTAAAGATCCCCAGGTGGTCGAAATTATTCCGGAGCCCTCCACTACGGACCTATTTGTTCCTCTCTTCTTTCACTCCCTCCTTTATCCCTTCCCTTACGGCGCGGTTCAGGTGTCCAACGATATATGAGACAGATACTGCGCCATTTCCTTTCCACCAAAAACCAATTATTATTATTATGCATTAGCACTGACAACGTTGTGGCAGGCACGCGGCACTGCAGCAATAAGGCGCAGCGTTCACTGGGTGACAAACCTCTCGCAATCAACCGTTAACTGCGACCTGCCAGGGTTTCAGCTAATTTAAAGGCAAAAGTTTTTGTTGGCTAATGAGTGTGCGCGAACGCTGTCCGCACGAAACGTGTGCAAGTCTGAGCGTGGTTGGCGCCCCTAGTCGAAGGCACCACTGTCCCTGGCCATCCGGCATGCGTGGCTCACTAGGTCTCTTTGGACCTTGAGCTGGCTGCTGGTTAGCCGGTCCTCCCACTGCTCCGCATTTGGCTCTTTGTTACCTCGGAAAGCTACATTGTGTATGCATTCCCATGTAATATGATACAGCGTGGGGGTTGCCCCGCACCACGGACATGTATCCCTATACTGCTCTGGATACATCTTATGTAGAATGTGAAGGTTGTGCAAGGCTCCTGTTTGGAGTCTTCTCCAACATATCGCTTCATATTGTGTTAGCAGAGGATGTGGCTGGGGATATTTGCGTCTTCTGCCTTTGATGAGGGTGAGGATAGCTGCGTACGTGAGCTCTACCGTTATCTCCGGGCCGTCCGTGGCGTTTGACGCACCAGCTCGGATAGTAAGCTCGCGAGCTAGCTTGTCCGCCTTCAGATTGCCTTCGACTCCGGCGTGTCCTTGTACCCAGTAGATCCTATGTTGGATATTTTCGTTGGTTCGCTGCGTTTTCAAGATAATCCTTAGTGCTTTCTTGTTGATTCTTCCTACCACGTAGCGTCTGCACGCTTCTTGGGAATCTGTTATGATTGTGAGAGATTTGTTGGTGCGATAACCCTCGGCTGCCGCTAGAGCTACGGTGATCTCCTCTGCCTCAGTTACCGTCCCATCTCTCGTGAATGCGCCGCTGACGAGGCCATCCTCCTTTGTTGTGACAACCGATACCGTTTTCTTGATGCTTTGGCTACGATCGAGTCCACGGGTACAGAGTGGCATCAATGTAGAGCACCTGATCTTGTGTGGCTATCTTCGCCTCTACATATTCAACCCTTGCCTGTCTTCTGGCTGCATGTAGATTTGGATCCATATATCTGGGTATAGGGCTAACCTGGTAGGTTCGACGTATTTCGTCTCGGATGTTTGCCGATCTATCCTCTATGTGCAGGACCCCCTTATAGTTCAGCCTTCTTAGGAGGGCCCTCCCTGTTGCCGAGTTCCTTAGCCTTTGTATCTGTGACATGACTTGTGCCCTGCTTTGGTAAGCCCAAAGCTGTCTTGTAGGCTCCTTTGATTAGGACCTCTGCCTGATTTCCTTCACTTTTCAGCATGCTGTGATATGCAAGTGAGTAAGTTATTCTGCTGATGACTAGGCTGTTCGCAGAAGACAGTAAAATGCTTTCGCATTTCCACTCATAAGCAGACAAGTGCAAAATAAATTTTTCTTCTGTGGCCGAAGGACGCGCAGACAGAGCGCTCGCGCATGGGCGCCTTTCCATGTTTTGCTCGCGCTTGCACCCTCGCTCGCACAGGCATCGAAAATTGAAAATCGGTTTCTGGGGAACGGAAATGGTGCAATATCTGTGTCACACATCGGCGGATCCCTCAACCGCGCCGTAAGGGAAGGGATAAAGGAGGCAGTAGCACAAAAGAAGTGCCGTAGTGGAGGGCTCCGGAATAATTTCGACCACTTGGGGATCTTTAACGTGCCATGACATCGCACAGCACATTGGCGCCTTTAGATTCCGCCTCCATCGAAACGCGGCCGTCACGGTCACATTCGAACCCGGATACTCCGGATCAGTAACCGAGCGCGCTAACCACTGAGCCATCCCGCGAGGTTGTACAGACATCGCGTTGCAGTCTTCCTACCGCGGGAACCCCAAATTGCACGCGAAGTTGCCGGAGGTCGCGCGCCTTTTTACTTTGACCTCAAGGCTTCCTCTCCAACACAGTAAACAGTATGGGTTGCGCTGCGCAGAAGGAAAGAAAAAAAGCTAACTGCAGGGCTATCACGAGTTCGGTCAGCTGGTAAGCTTTGATTCTGCATGAATCTACCGCATGAAATTGTGTCAGGTTGTTTCTCATTTATTCATTTTCTAAGAGCGCGCACCGGTTTGTTTTTTAGCAATAGCTACATTACGGTAGCATTTAGAGCACTCAGCATGGCAGTGCCGCCACCCTGTGGCGGCGCTGCCTCCCTGTGGCTGCACCGCCACGGTGTCACGTGGTTGGTGACGTGGTGCGGAGCAGCTGCCGGTGGCGCGTCGCCGTGGCTGATCACGTGGTTCGTTACCTGGTTGGTCACGTGACCAGCCACGAATTGCGGAGCAGCTGCTGCTGCTGCTGCCGACCGCGGCGCACCGGCGAAACCGAGCTGCCGCAGCTGTGCAGATGCGCCGTGTCCAGTGGGACGAAGATGAAGAAAGAACGCCCAGAGAAACGAAGCGGTGAAAGACTGATACCCCTGTTACACGGGCACTTGCAACGGCCGTTAACGCAAACGGCAGTTGAACGCCGTAACGGCCGTGGGAACGGAACGGTGGTGGCTGCACTCACATGGCACTTTCCATGTTCGGTCGGTTCCATTCCGTTTCGACGATTTATCACGTGACTCTTAAACTTTTTACCTCGCCAAGTCGAAAAAGTTTTGTTTCCCTAATTATTTTCTGTGCTACATGCTCTACAGAGTGTTTTTTTAACTATTTGCAAGAGTTGTTTGAAAAACTAGCGGAGAAGCTCACTTAGCCGATCCGATCCGATCCATGGCGTTGCATAATGGCTGCGTTTGTTGTGGTAGAGTGGCTAGTTGTGGTTTCAATGTGGCGAAGCGTCCCATTTCACGTTCCATAGCTTGTACTAACCACAGCACCACTGTGCATTTTCTTTTTTCTTTCGTACCGCGAGTGACCGTCTGCGCGATTCAGCAGGTGCAATGTTGAACGTGGTGCGGCTTTGCGACGCGCACCCAAGAATAGCTGGGGAATGGCGCTTAGCCGGCCGCTTTATGAATGTGACTGTGATCGTCCATTCGATTCGCTTCTCCTGGTTGCGCACTACGAGGCCTTGTTGTCTGTAAAAAGGGCTGAACTGCAAGCTGTGCGCATTCAGAAAGCGTCAATCAAGAAGTAGCGGAAGGCGACCGAGAGGCGATGTCGCAGCCTCGCTGTTGTGATGTCTGCCAGGCAAATGAGTGTGTGGACGCTTTCCAGAGCACCGTCTTGGTACGACACCACCCCGTGCCGACGTTTTCGGATGAAGATTTGAAGGCCAACTTTCGCGTGAAGCGTTCCACATTTGCGTGCATCGTGAGCTCGCGTTCCTCACTAAAACGGGAGGATAGAAACATGCGAGCTTGCATACCCCGGCACCAGCGCGCCGCCCTCTCGCTGTACAGACTCGCCACATCGGAGTATAAGGAAAGGTAAGAGGAAAGGACTGTGGCGTATCTTTTCGGCGTGAGTCGGCCATCCGTAAACCTGATCTTCCAAAAGTTTTGTGACGTTGTCGTAGATGTTCTCGAGCCACAAGTTGTGCACTTTCTGTCACTGAACAATGTTAGAGATCATGTGCGACAGTTCGAAGCCTGCACAGGCTTTCCGCAGGGCTTTGGCGCGCTGGACGGTTGCCATATAAAAGTCTCGCCACCCCCCAAAAATTCGCAGGACTATTAAAATTATAAGCGCTGGTATACAATAATTTTACTTGCTATAGTAGACCACAACTAGAAGTTCATGTATATTAATGTAAGGTCACCAGGGCGCAATCATGATGCAGCAGTGTACAGAGGCTCGGTACTACCGGACGTAGTAGGAACAGAAGTCTTCGCTCTACCAAGCTAAATTATTGACGGAATGCCAATAGGAGCGGTCCGCCTCTTTGACCGGCCTTTCCTTTGCAGTGTCACTTGATGAAGCCTTTTCCTCAAATGAGTGCAAGCAATCAAACAGTGCAAACGTTCAATTACGCACTTTCAAAAGCGATGCGTGTCATTGAGAATGCTTTTGGGAGATTGAAGGCTACATTCAGGGTTTTGAAGGAAATTGAGTGTCAAATCGAAAATGTCAAACGCATTGTGCGAGCTTGTTGTATCCTTCACATGTATGCGAGCACATGCGTGATCAGTGCGATACACAGTGGAGTGCTGAAGCAGCAGCTGGGGAGTTTCCGCATTCTGTTTGCGTGAGCAACGCAGTAAGCTCGTCAGGTGAAAGTGTCCCACGTGCTTTGGACAAGCACATCTTTTCATTGAACCCATGACTACTTCGAAAAGTCTTGTTTTAGGCATGCAATCGTGAACAATAAAAATAATGTGAAAGATTGGGAGAGTCTGTGGCAACTTTTCGTGCACGTGTGCACACGGGGCTTTATTCAGCGCTGTCGGAGAGTTCAGGCTGACGCTCAAGCCGGCCTTCAAAGTATTGGCAGACTATGCTGTCCATTTGACGGTGTATGTCATTGGCCTCCTCCTGGAGACAGACCGTCTTTTTGGACAGCTTATACTCCTTTCTAGCCATCTTTCTGGCACAGTTTTCCTGCCTTTCTAGCAGCAGCACAACTTTATCTATAGATGATGTCGCCTTTTGCGCGCGCGACCTTGCTCGGCTGAGGCAGCAGGCGTTGAAGCCAGGCTGGTCGATTCCTCGCTGGACGAGGCCAGACTGGTCGACGCCTCGACATTTCCGGTGTCTGGGCAGCTCGGCGCTTCTGATGGCTGTCCTGAGGCAGTAATCTCTGCATCCTGCAGCCGTGCCACCATGTCAGCTTAAGGAAAGAAGAACGACGGAACGTTACAGAATGTTGCTTCTAAGTGATTATTACTGTGTTGCATGATGAATGGAAGTGGTACACAAAACGCGCAGAAACATTTAAATATACCAGAATTTTATGTAATAGTTCCCGTTTTCTCTAAAAGAGTTTTGGTACACTTTAAAGCGCACGGCTTACCCTGGTACCCTTTTGTAACATAACCAGCCCAACCTATCTCGCCCTATTTTCATAACTCCAAGAAAAGTGACAAGTATTGTGCAATCCAGTATGTCGGAAATGTTAACCGATGGTTTCGAAGCTACACAGACTGTGATGCTTATTAAAGTCATCTGTGCATTTTCAGTACTCTGGCACACAACAATGCCTCATGTTCATGTCATGTGCTTTAGTAACATGAAATTCTCTAAACATTGCTGCCACCGGCCTCCGGCGACAAACCTGGCCGGCAAAAAAACAATTTCGGCTTGTCAGTCCATTTCGCGTGTTTGCATACTACCAAAATAAACAAATGTTGCACCTGAAAGCTCTCTTGTACCAGGCTTCTATCATTCATAGGCATGTTTCCCAGGAATGTGTGAAGCCATCTGCAGTATGGGCACTGAGTTGCAGCAGACCCAGTGCCAGCAGTGCTTGTCTTTCTGAAATAAAAACAGATTATAGCTAAGAGTCACTTCTTTGTGTCTTAAGAGATGAACACAATTTTTTGCTGCACAAGTACAAACTGCCAAGGACAATGAACCTCCTTGTGCTGAAAGTTAAATCCGCAGGCAAAGTGGTAAACAACAAAGGAGAAACCTGTTGAATTACGATGAGAGTTCAATAGGCTTCGAACAAAATCAGCTGATAGTCAAGATACAAGTTTAATTAGACTATAGACAACATCACGACACAAGTTTGGGAGAGATTGTTGATTAGGGTATGCATTCAGGGCTTTCTGCTGTATTGAGAACGTAAAGTTCAATCACTTCGGCTGATGCCATTTGCACGACATATAGTGCGCATTTTCCTGCACTGCTATATGCACGACTTCGTCAGATAACAATTCAAGTCCTTTAGCAAGCTGTGTTTACTGCGACCTGAAAGGTACCACCCCACGCCAGCCTCTGAAAATAGTAACTATAATAAATTGAGGGGTTGCGTTGAAAAGGTGGGTTCTTGATCAGTACAATAGTGTTTTAAGTTCCAAAACTACCTAACACGTACCACTCCACTCTGAGTCAAAAAATATTGCATGGAATTAATTGTATTAGTATAGTGGTATTGTTTTATGACTAATATAATTTGCAAATGAAAAAAGAAACCAGTATTTCTTGCATTTAATGCGGACACTACTGGTTTCATAGTGCGACTTTAGCGATTGTTAGCTGTATTGCACCACAAGCTACAGGAAAGCTACTGCACATGTCAAGATCTTATTTTGAATTGCTGATCGAACAGACTTCCAGGTGCAAATGCGTTCCGTCAGGCTACGCCGGCTATGCCTAGATTACAGCAACCGGCTACATATGACAACCAATTGTACTGCGCTAAGATGTGAGCTCTGTTCCCGCATCGCCGCATGAGCGTTACAATGCGCCCGAAGCGTCGAGAAAGTCACGTTCGAGCGCATGTCAAGCAAAATTCGGCGTTGCCTATGGCGTTGAAACACACGTCGGGCCCTGCGGGGCGGCAGATTTCATTGAACATGCCTAACAACGCGCTAAGTCGACTTAAAAATTACTAAGAAATTCATGGTAACTTACTTGTGAGCCTGGGCCAAGTTTTCCATCTTGTGCTTCATCTGTTTGACTGTGACGCACACAACGTGCCCACATTCCGCGCTTGAGAGCTGGTTGAACAGCGCTGTCATCGTCGCGTACACGGGCGCATTGTGTTTCTGCGCTCGCATCCCGCGAAGGTGACCCTGCCACAAGTTGATGAGTAAATGCGTCATGACGCTGTCCAGGCAAAGCGTTTTTGCGTCGGCGCGCTCGCCTGCAGCTGGGACACGTTGCTGCTGGGGGCTGCCATCTTGCCTATTTCACGACGACACGGACGGAAACGGCAGCGGAACGGAGACCGGCGAGCTCCGTTGATGTCAATCGCCGTTGGATTTCCAACGACACTCGCGCTGCCGTGTAACTCCGCCTAACAGCCGTTGAGGCAAACTGCCGTTTTCCTTAACGGCCGTTAAAGTGCCCGTGTAACAGGGGTATGACTTTGCAATTCAACTGAGTAAGTTCCACTCGGTCAGCTGTAGCTATCACGTCATTCCAGGTTTAACCAGCGCTAAACCATCGCCATTTTTTTTTGCAGACAAGTGTCCTGGCTTCTCTCTCAGCCCGCGCTTTTTGGAGATAATTTGTTCGCTGTGCGTGGAGGCTTAACATCCCAAAGCTACTCAGGCTGTGCGGGACGCCTTAGCGATAGACTTCGGAAATTTCGACCACCTGGGGTCATTTAACATGCCCTGGCAGGGTACAGGACACGGGCCTCTACAGCATTCCGCCTCCATCAAAATGCGACCGCCGCGGCTAGGGTCGAACCCGCGTCTTTAGAGTCAGCAGCCGAGTGCCATTACAGCTGAGCCACCGCGGCGGCTTAATCTGTGATGAGAAAATTAAAGGATTGTGCCTAAATCTGCTTGAGAGCACAAATGCGAAAGCGTTTCCCTGTCCTCATTCTTCCGTAATTTTTCATGTTCTGTTACTCCCTGTAATTTTTTATTTTTATTTGCTTCCTTTACCTTTGGTTTTTATTTCTAATTCCTGGTTTATTAAAATACATATACGCTGCTAAATAACTGTTTCTTAATCAACTTTTACATTTCTGTTTTATTTTTCACACAACTTAATTAATGATTGACATTTCGTGCGTACAACTCCCGTCTACAACTTCCGCCTACAACTTCCGTCCAACCCATTCATTAGCCAAGAAAAGCTTTCGCGTTAATATTCTGAGATGGTGTTGCAAAAGAGGGCTTGTTTTATGTCCTAAGCAAGAAAACATTACGGTGCGATTCGTACCAATTAAACTTGAGTGATGTTCAGATATGACGAAAAGCGCGAACTTATCATCTGCAAAAAAAAAAATATCACAAGACGGTTACAGCTATGTAACGTTGATTCAGCGAGAGCTGTTTAAGAATTTAGTATTGGGGATATTTTGAGCTAGAAAAGATACAGCTGCCTCATATTGCACTGGTGTAGTGTTCAAATGATGCACCCTTGCACTGGCAGGCGGCTGTTCTAAACAGAGCCACCCGTTGGCTTATGCGGCCCAGGTTGACTGTGATATCAGGTGGGTGGTTGTCATTAACGCCCACCTGTTACGCCGACGGAGGTCGCGCAATCTAAAAATGGGCTCCTAACAGCTATCGGTGTAAAATAAATATCATCAGCAGCAGCAGCAGCCTGACTGCGCGGACTCCACGGCAAAGGCCTCTGCAATGTCTCTCCAATTAGCGCTGTCGTTTGTCAGCTGCGCACACTACATGCCTGCAAACTTCTTAATCTCATCCGCTCACCTAACCTTCTGCCGCCCGCTGCTACGCTTGCCTTCTCTTTGAATCCACTCAGCTATCCTTAAGGACCAGCGGTTATCTTGCATTCGCATCACATGCCCTCCAAAGCCCATTTCCTCCTCTTGATTCGAGTAGAATGTCATTAACCCGCGTTTGTTCCCTCACCCACTCTGCCCGCTTCCGGTCTCAAAGTTACAACTATACTTTTTCTTTCCATAGTTGCTGCGTTGTCCTTAAGCACACCCTTTTCGTTAGCCTCCATGTTTCTGCCCCCTAGGTGAGTACCGGTAAGATACAGCTGTTGAACACTTTTCTCTTGAGGGATATTGGTAAACTGCCGTTCATGATCTGAGAGAAGCTGCCATACGAACCCCGCCCCATTCTTATCCGTCTAGTTATTTCCCCCTCATGATCCGAATCAGCTGTCACTACCTGCCCATGAAAAAAAATTAATATGACGAAAATATGTAAAATAAATGTGCTACTATTTTAACCCTTTCATGACCGCACAGTGCACACGGCGATCATGCGCAGGCGAAAGAGCAGTCAAGTCAAACTGCGCACCAGCTATACCGTCAGCCGCATACTGAGGGTATGATCTCACACCCGGCGGAAAACACTTCTTGATGCTGGCGTTAGTACAAGTTACGCTGTCCATCATTTGTGTTAAGTTTGCGGGGGCTGTACATGTAGCAATCGTATTATGGCATTGTGGACTGTGATCCATATTAATTGGAGGCCCCGGTAGCCGCGGCTAGTGAGCCGGCGAAGCAGGCCGTCTACGTTGCTGCCCAGGCCAGTTGCCGAATGTTGTTGTTGTTGTTGTTAGCCTATCAAAAGATAGCACATACTCACACTGGGGGATCGGCCAAGAATCGGGTGGCTATTCACCTGAACGCAGTTAACAAAAAGGAAAAGCACGTGGGAGCGCAACACGGGTGAATTTTTCGTCATGAACAGAAAAGGGATGAGAGTTTTGATTTCAAAAGTATAAGAATAATAATAAAGAGAGGGATAAAATAATAATGATTAAGTAAAAATGTAATAAATGATAGAAAAGAAAAGATTGGAACACTTAGCAAGGCAGTCGGTGAGATTCTATCAGGAAATTTAGAAGAGCTGTGCAAACACATCTCTGGCTGAACCCAAATGTGGTGGCGCCAAATTATAGCAAGAGCGGGCTGCTCAAACTAAGGCCAAGATGCTGCAAGGCCTCCTCCAGCAACCTTTTTCTCAGAGATTTGAATCGGCGACAATACAGCCAAAATTGTTCTATAGATTCAGGCTCACGGCAAAATGCACAAAGGGGAGAGAGCGCCAAACCCGACTTTGTAAATAGAAATTTAGAGGGGATATGCGGCAGCGCAACCTCGTCAGTGATACTTGAAGCTGCCGAGAGCAACAAATTTTTCTGTTCCAATAATATTTAAGGTGCTCATAATCCGCCGATGTTAAAGGTGTTGTGTCTTGCGTGCTTAAAAACGCACGTCGATGAAATCTAGATGCTGTAATATTGGCTGTAGCCGGGATGATTGGCAACACGGGGCCGCTGAGGGAAGCCTTTGCGAGATTGTCAGCAATCTCATTTACTGTCACACTGCTGTGACCGGGAACCCATACTAAATGAACAAGGCTCAAATGCGGAGGAAGTAGGGATAAGAAAGTTGTTAAAATGGGACCGTCAACATGTGCAGCGAGGGGCGAACACAAGGATAAAGATTCAGTAATTACTGCAACTGCTGTAAAAGAGGGGTCTAGCTTGCGTAGAGCAAGTACAACTGCTAGAAACTCTGTTTGAAAAATTGAAAAATAGGGGTGAAATCTGGAAGGCGCAGTGAAAAGGACCAGTCTAAATGCGAGAAAAATATTCCCACACCTGCTTTTTCAGTGCATTGCGATGCGTCAGTGGTTTATTGCTATATCTGTAGGTAGGGTCCTCATATGATCTTCTAGAAGACCATTTAGTATACTCGGTGGCAAAAGTTTTGCATTTTTTGGGATATGTCGTCGAAAACAATGTGGATAGCGGGCCCATTGCGAAGCGCAGGAAGGATATCATAAATGTTTACATCTAAAGGCTGAAGTAATCTTTGCACAAACGCTACCTGAGGGGAACTGAAACGAGACCAGGGGACACCAAAAAAGGGGGTGGGCTGACAACAGAAAATGCTTTGGGAACGGTGGAAATCGGATTCATAGATCCTGAGGTAAGTTTGCACAGTTAGAAATTGAAGTCGTGACAAGAGAGGCGGAATGCGGGCTTCAAGGTAAAGCACATTGATAGCCACAAATTTTGGAAGGCCGAGGCACATGCGAAGTGCTTCCCTTTCTAAAAGGACGAGAGGGCGAAGTTTATATGTAGCCGAGCCTGAAAACAACACTGATTCAAATTCTAAAATTGGCCTGACGTACATTATGTAGATCATTAATAGCGCATCTCTGCGCATGCCGTACCGGTGATGACATAATCTCCGTAACATGCCCACGGCACGAGCCCCTTTCGCCGCGACATGGTCAATGTGAGGTCACCAGGTGAGTTTATTGTCATAAATGACCCCTAGGTATTTTAGGGATTGAACCTGCGGTATTATTTTTAACTGGCAAGTGAGATAGCCCACTACAGGAGTGTATAGAGGGAAAACAAGGGTGGCGCACTTGCCAACATTTAACTTCAGGTGTAATGAGCTCAACCAGTGCTCAAGTGTATTCAAATATGACTGCAACAGACCATACAGGGAATGTATATCCGGCGCGGCAGCAAAAAAACGCAATGTCGTCCGCATAGACCTAAGTGCGTACATGGCGGTGGAGAGGAATTGAGCTCAATGTGTTCTGTTCTGCGGGAACGAGCTCTTCTTCTTCTTCGTCGTCTTCTTCTTTTTCTTCTTCTTCTCAGTAAATATAACACATACCCGCGCGGGCTGATTGGTCAAGGTAAAGTGGAGAATGCCAATAAAGTATTTGCGCGGGGAAAAACAGACGTGAGGCGGCGACGTAGAAGACTGAATCAAGATAAAAATTAGAAACATCAAATAAATTTATGAAATAAGAATTACCAAGAATAGAATCAAGCATTTTTGGACATGCGACAGAATTTGTATACAGCTAACAAGGTAGCCGATCAGTCGCACTTATTAGTTTCTTTATTTTAGTTTATGGTGGCTTAACGTCCCAAAGCGACTCAGGCTATGTGGGACGCCGTAGTGAAGGGCTCCAGAAATTTCGAGCACCTAGGGATCTTTAACATGCACTGACATCGCACAGCACACGGGCGTGTAGAATTTCGCCTCCATCAAAATTCGACCATCGCGGACGGAATTGATCCCGCGTCTTACGGGTCAGCAGCCGAGCGCCATAACCATTGAGCCACCGCGGCGGCCACTCACACTTATGTAATCATGAAGGTAACCACAAACACTGCTTCACGGGAAATCCTTGGCGCTCGCACCGAACGAGAGAACTGGAAGAGACAGAGGGAGTCCTAACCTCGAAAGAGGGCCCTCCAAATTCTGCTTTCTCATAACTGCGAACCGCCGGCAAGAGAGGAGAAAATTAGCTATTGTTTCAACTTGCCTACATGAGACACCAAGGTTTGTCGCAGCGAACCCACATCTGCATAAGTGCAAATTTAAGTGAGGGATTCGGAGAAGCGTCATTGACACCTCACAATGCCTTGATTTACGCAACAGGAGATTCCATGGGTACTCAAAGTGGTCAAAATTCACGGTATTAAGCGACGGATCACTCAAGATGGCTGCATTATGATGGAACCGCGGGAAACGTGAAGTTTCCAACAAAATGAGCTGAGGGACAGAATAGATTACAGGAGCACTGAGAGCCAATAAATCATCCACCTCGTTAAAATAGACACGAATGCCCAGGTACCCAGACAAAGCGGATACCACGCACTGTGCGCGGAACAAGAAACCTAAGCGAACGATTCAATAAAGGTTTTCCGGAAATTCAGAGAGAGACTAGAACTGAAAGGCAGTCTGCAAGATTAAGAACCTGTTCTACATGCCCGGAAACTTTCAGAAGAGACAATTCAATATCCAAATACGCTGTGGAGAATATAGGTATATAATCAGGGGTACGAACGGAATAGCTCCAAGCCAGAACCTGCGACTATATCCCAATCGCCGCCTTCTCAGAGCTACCGGAGGCATGAGTGGTGAGAAATGTATGATGAGGAAAATTCATCACGTGTTCAGAAAGAAGAACATTTAGGGTATTTGCGGGCATATGTTTCGCATGGTACGGGAAAATACGGTCGTAATAGAAGAAGGGGTCAGCCTGAGCATCAGGAACTTGCAAGGAGATCAGATCAACCTGAAGCGGGGCTAACAGGTTCTGCAAGAACCTAACTTGCGGAAGCTGATATCGTAGCCAATGATTAGAGAAAAAAAGGTGGGATAGAAAAATCGGAGTATTAACGCAGGGGGCCGGGTCCAAAGACATGAGGAAAGTACGCCCTGTTTGAAGTTGGAAGCGTAAATGGAGATCGGGGATACGGGCGTCCAGATAAAAGACAGCGTTTGAAGGTGATTTTGGGAGCCCGAGACATAGCCGTAGGACACGCCTTTCCAGTAAGGCTAATGGCTGCGCCCTATAGTTTGCGCTGCCAGAGGACAAGACGCAACCAAATTCCTGAATCGGTCTCATATAAGTCTTATAGAGCAACAGAAACATGTCGCGACGCATGCTAAACCTTTTATTGCCAACTCGTGTCAACCGGCCCAGAGCGCGTTCCCCTTTAATAACATTATTCCTAACATGGTGTCGCCAGTTTAAACTTTGGTCGTAAGTAACCCTTAGGTATTTAACCGACTCCACCTGCGGAATTGGGATGGAGGGGCAGACTAGCAAGATGTACAAAGGAGTGTCGAGCGGAAATACCGGCACGCCACATTTGCTGACTTTAAGTGATAAACTAACTTGGTCCAACCAGATTTTAATAGCTTTCAGGTAGGCCTGCAAATACTCGTAAAGTGCATGAATATCCGTTGCCAATACGAAAAAAGCTATATCATCTGAGTATACATAAACTGTAATGTTAGGATGAATGTTTATGTCCCGAACCAATATGTTAAAAAGCAGCGGAGACAGAACAGATCCTTGGGGCACGCCTCTTTATTGAACATAGGTGTTAGAAAAGAAAGATCTGTCAGTACAGAAGAAAGATCTACCTTTAAAAATTTACAAATCCAGGCATAAATGTAGTGCGGTGGTTGTACCTGTGTAAGGCTGTTAATAAGAACCGTGTGCTCCATCCACGCTGTCATAGACCTTAGCAACATAAAGTGTCACCAAGGCCTAAACTTCCCGCTTGCGCATTGAGAGTCGTATTCTGCTCTCGAGATCCACATGCGGGGACCATATGAAAAAACTGCGACGAAAGCCAATCGGTGTGGAGCTGAGGCCGTTAACGTGTGCTGAATATGCAGCTTCCTTTGGAGTCGCAGCTCAAAAGGCTACTCTCGCCAGCGCTCGTCATGTATTTGAATGATATGTCACCACGTGTAAATCCTATTTACGCTATTTAGTTTCATGAAAAAGCTTTGCTATCACAGCAATACGCTTATTCCAATTCACCAACCAGTAAGTGCTAACTCCATACACATTCACTGGAAGTGATTTTTAAAGTTTTTTCAAACGCGCTTTGGTTCGAAGCTCCTTCATGACCATTGCCTATCGCCAGCCTTTTAGGTAGAGTGCACCTGTGAGAAAACTTTTTTGCTTTAAAACTTGAGGTGTTCGTTAGACACTTGTTTTTGGCGTAATAGTCCAGCTGTCCTAAAAAACGTAGTTCCAGCCGTGCAATGAGGAGTGGTATTTTAATATGAGTTTTGTTTTTAGAGCAGCAGTGAAGCTTTGGGTGGTCATCTTTTTGTAGTTTGTGTGCTGAAAAAATGCTCTCGGTGCACTTTACACGTTAAATAAAAGCAGTTATCTCTCTTCCCCTATGCACGTTCTTGTTATCTAGCGAGATCCATATATTTGGATATTGTTCCCACGAACAACATAGGTTGTGAACCTCCTGTTCTGCTTTTTCAGGTTATTACCTCGTCCTTTACTTCAACGTCACGGCATCAGAAACCCTTAGCCATGCCGTCATCGACTCGCCGAGAATCAGAAACACCAGCAAACTTTGCACATTACGATTCTCATACAACTATGTCGGGAATGGTAAGTACCTTCGACTCTTGGTTTCGATACCGAATTTAATACAAAACGATATGAAGAATAAGTTAAAAAACCTTCATTAGCCTTTAGTGTTTCTCCTAAGAGCCTGCGAACTTCCGGAAGCTACTGCGTACTTTGTCGTTTTTAACTTCTGCAATAGTAATAATGTGTAAAGCAGGGCGCAGTGAATAGCGGTTGAAAAAAAATCCGGAAAAATGGAAAAAAATGTCCCTCTCCGATTGAAACACGTGCAACTTGTGAGCCTTTGCCGACAAATCAGTCGTTTTTTTTTTGCTTTTTCAGGATGCAGACATCAAACAAATTGTCCCTTTGTCTGTCGACCCATCTTGTTATCCTGAAAGCGTTGTGCATATCTCATGCTTGGAAAACGAGTAACATATTTTAACTTGTGTACAGAGCATGATAGCCAGTTTTTACATGCATCACAAAACTCAGCTGAATCCTCAGAAATCACGAACTTCAGCCTTAGGCTCACAATTCTCTCTGGAGAGCAGTTATAACCACATTAAAAAACAGCAGCGTCACTCCACTACATGCTCCTTTAGGGTACGCTTTCAGCAATCCACGACCTGTTTTAAAATCGTCGGCGATTGCGCAGGCTAGTCGTATTTAATTTAAGTTGGGATTATTTCGGTCAATATTCGACTTGATAGGCCGTCACTTTAAGTGCTCAGAATTGGTCATCATGTCTGTGTACAGGAATAAAGGCGGTGCTAAAATTGAAATACGGCTCCATGGATGAGGAGCCAATTGAGAAGGGTATCCAAATGATACCCTTGCCACGCGTCTCTTGAAAGTAATTGTACACGCCGCGCCATCGGCTGAGTTACAAAGCTAGTCGATAGTTGAGAGCGCTACCCCATACTTGGAACCCTCTGAGTCACTCTCGCTGCCCGTTTAGAGTGCCGCACGAGCGAATGCTTGTATAGACCAGTTTACATATATCTGCGGTGGCTCAGACTTCCGCCAAATTCGGGTTGCCATCCGTCAGAGGCTCTCTCTATGCACACAGGAGTAGTACCGTAAGCAACCATTCGCAGTTTGACCTGCGCTGTTTACGATGACGTTAAGAATTACAAGGATGTGGTGAAGCAGTGACAAAAATTCTTGTAAGGCACAGTCGGGGATCATGACGAAAGAACGAGCGGGGGCCCATCTATTGTCACTGATGCCCTTATCTGCGAAGTCAAAAGGCTGAAAAGCCGTTGTGGCTTCAGAGCGAAACAACCTTGGCTCCTAGCGATCACCAGAAAACAGCGCACAGCTATAGCGCCGTCGTCCACTGCTTTCGAGGGTGGCAGCATGGTGGTAAGCTCGGGGTTTTCAATGCTCCAAGCGTTGGGAACTTGTCGCTCATTATTGTGATTTGGCAGGGGCCGCACCTTTCTAGACGTTGCGGAGTTAAGTTGCGTAGCTGGAGCACCGTGAGACAGTGCTGCAGTATTCATACGCTGATGCTGCGCCGTCGAACTCTACTCGGTGGCTGCATAAAAAAAAAGCGCCCGGCAGACGGCACTCTCGACACTGCACATTTTAATGTTTATGTTGAGACGTCATTTCCTGTGAATAACGTACGCTGCTGAAGCGGGTCAGGTCGTGCGAATTTCGCATTCGGACGCCGACGGGCACCTTTTGGCCGCAAATGCTGCCACTCTGTTGATTAGCTACGCAAACCGCGGTCGCCAGGCACGGCTCGCGATTAGCATGGTTAGCGCCGTAATCGTGATCGGTTCCTTAGTATGGGCAGCAATAATAATAATAATAATTGGTTTTGGGGGGAAAGGAAGTGGCGCAGTATCTGTCTCGTATGTCGTTACACACCTGAACCGCGCCGTAAGGGAAGGGTAAAGGAGGGAGTGAAAGAAGAAAGGAAGAGAGAGGTGCCGTAGTGGAGGGCTCCGGAATAATTTCGCCCACCTGGGGATCTTTAACGTGCACTGACATCGCACAGCACACGGGCGCCTTAGCGTTTTTCCTCCATGGCGCCCGTGTGCTGCGCGAAGTCAGTGCACGTTAAAGATCCCCAGGTGGTCGAAATTATTCCGGAGCCCTCCACTACGGCACCTCTCTCTTCCTTTCTTCTTTCACTCCCTCCTTTACCACGGTTAGCGAAAACCGCGGTTGCCATTAGTACGGTTAACGTGCTTTTGTGACAGGATTACGAGCTTTGCTCAGTTACACGACAACGCTGGCAATGATATGCCGAAAAAAAAAACGCGTATCTAACTCAAAAATCCTAGAATTAAAAATATCTGTCAGTTATAGGTGGCATACTGAGTATATTACATACATCATTGTGTTGAGGTTAGCAGGGTAGCCGCGGATTGTTTAACGTTTAACCTACGCGTCGGCGTAAGTTAAGGGCTCTGATCTGCAGAAAAGCTGCCGTCGGCATCTTTGTCGTCGTAGTCGTTACTGAAAAATCCGCTTTAGTGGAAAAGTTGTTTGTTACCAGATGCTCACATAGATGGCGCTAGCCATACCAGCGATGCATCTGAGAAGGGAGCAACATAACAACAACGGAGAAGGTGGGAGGACGGGTAGGTATGCTGATACGTTAAGCAAAATTGGCTTGTAATAAAATGAATTTCCAAAGAACATGTCTACGTATCAGGTACGATTGCCGGTAAAAGGACATGGCTAGGGGTAGTTTATTTAGGGACCGGGGACAAATGCAGGCATGAAAACAAGGAGCTAGTTAAGTATCTTAGTGACGATATAAAGCTGTTTGGATACGGTGCTGATATTATTCTGATGGGTGACATAAATGGCCACGTCGAGGTTGTGGATGGATACACAGATTGTAACGGAAAGTTCATGCTAGACTTCTGTGAGCGGCACAACCAACTTATTTTAAATAGAGAAACTAAATGTGAGAGAGAAATCTCCGTGCGAATCCCGTAATTGGTAGACGGACATTGACTACTGCCTAATGTCGCAGGGAGAACATAGCAAGCTGGCAATAATGGAAATAGACGAAGAGGGGAAGTACAGCCTGGGAAGTGATCATAAGCGTATTAGTCTATACAGTTGAGGCCCAGATCAGAAGAGAAATACATAAATGTAAAAAAACGCAAAATAAAAAGACGAACAAATAGCGCTAATATTAGCCGGCATAGAGGAGGCAATAGAAAAATGCCCCATGGAACGTTGAGGTTATAATCAGTTAGAAATACTCGTTAGTACAAAAATGAAGCGAGTAAAAGGAGTAAACCGCTGGAGAGGAAAGAGGACGCCACAAAGCTCACGGAATAAGGAATTAGGGAGGCCATCGAACAACGACGGGTGGCTTCAACGGAACACATAGAAGCAAAAAGGGCTGAGGTTTCTGAAGAGGATATAGACCAAAAAATTAAAATCTTAATGACAAACGAAACAGAAAGTGCAGATCCTGTTCCAGCTAAAATAAAGCAGTCCTCTGATCGGTGGCTGGCTGAAGTTCATGATGCAACTAAATGAGGCCGAGAAAACTTTGGAACCATATAAGCTGACTGGGTAAAACGAATCAAAGAAAGCAGGAACAGATTTAATATGCTGAGGGAAAATTTTTAGAGGTAGAGGACGCTGCGAAATTCATTACATCAGTTATAGCTGAGTTATTTCGTAAAGACGATAGGGTAATCACCCCAAAATGAGGGAGAAACACAGGACAGAACAATAAAAAAGAGCTTAGAACTGGCCAATCTTCAAAAGAAGTTCAACGGGTTCAAACTCTTCAACGGATTCAAAAGCTATGGCGCAAAATAGACCTCAGCATTTAGCCTACTTCGACATAAGCGGTGCATACGACAACGTGAACTGATACTCCTATGGAACATAGTAAATGATAAAGGTAACGGTCATGAGGTAATTGATTTTCTAGAGGAAATATAACCAGAAAATAAAGCTGAAATTAAATGGGAAGGGATAAAAAGTACTTCCACTGTCGAGGAACACAAAAGTTTAAGGGAAGGTGGTCCTATATCACCGCTGCTGCTCATGATTTATATGATAAATAGGAAGAAGGCTGCAATGAAGCAATTTAGGTTATAATCTGTCCTTCAGATTAGGCGGAACAGTCGTTGAGCAAAGCCTACCGGGTTTAATATATGCAGACGATATTGGGCTGTTAGCAGATAGACAGGAGCATTTGCAAACTCTGGTTCATGAAGGAGTGGTTCTAGGTTTCAGTTTTAGGGCAGCTAAGTCAGGTGCGATGATTTTCAACGATAAAACTGATCAGATGCTTGCAATACAAGGCCATAAAATATCCAGAGTGGACAAATACAAATATCTCGGGGTATGGGTACGCGGAAACGCACGAACAGACTTTTGGGACAAAAGGGCGAAGAGATGCCGGAATAAGGTAACATAGGACATTATGGTTGTGCATCAAATATGAATTACTGACAGGTATTTTGAAAGGAATAACGGTACCAAAGCTTACTCTCGGGAATACGGTTCTGTGCTTAAGGGCAGAAGTTCAGTTCAGATTAGAAGTTAATCAGAGAACAGCTGGAAAATTAGCAGTAGGGTGCCCACGGCAAAACCACAAAAGAGGCAGTGCAGGCGATAGGGGCTGCGCATCGTTCAAAGCACGGGAGGCTCAGAGTAAAATACTAGATGACGAACGCCTGATAATACTGGACGAAAACAGATGGGCAGCTAAGGTTTTAAATACTTACTCTACAATAGGTGTGATTCGTCGCATAGCTATGCGCTCTGGTGGAGCGCGTGCTCACACGGCCCGCCAGCTTGTACGCTCTATCCTTCAGCCACGGATAATATGTCAGGCGCAGCTTAAACGTCTCACCCGCCGACTGTGGGCCTCCCTTGAGGCTATCAATCGTGAGGCTGTGCGCACCATAAAATATCTGCCTCGTTTAGCACCCATACCCGTGCTTCAGGAGTTCGCCGAACAGTGAACTCATCGACCAACGGGTGGCAAACAGAGCTCGTAAACAGTCTCTTCTACTTCATCGTTTAAAAACACTTCCACCGTGGTCCTATTGACAGCTCGCAGGCAATCGCCCCACTGTTTCTCTGTCGGTATCAGCAACGTATGTGCCTGAAGGGTACATATTGTACGCGGATGCATCACATTCAGTAGAGACGGGGAGTTACTGCTGTGTATAGTCCATCTCATCCGCATCTTAACTCTCGCGCGACATATGCCGCGGATACATGCACTCCCTTGACATTGGAACTTCAAGCCGTTTATAATATCATTGCTTTCCAGCCGCTTGCTTCCAACATTCAATACAGTTCATATTTACACCGACTCCCGCGCCGCCCTAAAACAGCTTAAGGCGGTTCGACGCACATTCCAGATTTCACAGTCAATTCATGTGCACTGCGCAAAGTACTCATGTCCTGTGTGCATACACTATATTTTCAGCCATGCTCAAGGTCCACAGAACATAATATCCGTCACCTTCTCCTCTTCCCCCAGATCCGTTCCTGTCCCATGCTTCCAATTCCGCAGTTCTGCGCCAGCGAACACGCGCTCTAATTCCTCCGTGTTTGCACCCTCACCCCCATAGTCTTACTCGGCAGGACGATGTATCCGTGGACGGGATTCGGGCAGGGGCGGCTCTGACAGCATTGGTCCGTCAACGGTGGCGTGCGAAAGATCTGCCAGCAACTGACAGGTGTCCTCACTGTGACACTACACCACACATTTGTAATGTGCGGCATTGTGAACGAGCCCAGCGACAGCAACTATTAGAAAATGGCTCCTCTGGGAGGTGGGCCTGTGGTGAAACCGCAAACGCGACTATGTAAAGTGAGCTGTGAACATTCATTTCACCGCGAACCTCTGCGACTACCTCTCGCAACAAGTCTTCACTCCTTCTTTTAACTTTCTACCTCCTACATTCCTTCCCTCTTTCTCAACTTATGCGGCATGGCGCACTTCTAGAATGAAAATAAAATACTTATGCTCACAATGGCGGAAAAGAACTAGAAAATTAACCAGTAAGCATGCCGGATGGCCATGTAAATAAATCTGCGGTGGAAGTTAGCAAAAAGCGATTGAAAGATTGGTGGCTCAAAAGCGGAGGGGTGACAAAAGGTTAAAAATGTAGGCAAACATATTTAAAGAAAATGGCAAATTTTAATACCAATTTACAGCACCGTTCAACAAAAATAATGAAAATATCGAGCATGGTGGCAACTGCAACCACCCCGTTGCAAAAGGGACGGATAGACGAACAGTCCGTCCATCTGTCCATCGGTCCGTCCGTCCGTCCGTCCGTCCGTCCGTCCGTCCGTCCGTCCGTCCGTCCGTCCGTCCGTCCATCCATCCATCCATCCATCCATCCATCCATCCATCCATCCATCCATCCATCCATCCATCCATCCATGCGTCTCCCCGTGCGCTTTGATCACCGGCGCGCTGTGCGGCGGTTATCGCTGTTCCTGCTTGCGGCTCCCGTGTTTCCAGGGGATGGGCCGCGGTACAGATTTAGACATTGAGCGGTCGAAACAACCGCGAGCACCGCGGCAAGCGCACTGGCCGTCTTTGTACTCACCCTCATATAAACAGGCAGCAGACGACTCATGTTACCAGCGTCACCTCTCAAGCTGCCACACCTGCCGCTGTATCTCCTAGCCTTTGAGCTGCTAGTTAGAGGCTACCGCTAGGCCACGCAGGATAGATGGTGCGCCTTCGTTGAAGCGAGACTTTACATACAGGGTTTTCACCTAAAGGTACAAAAGTTTTAAAAATAGGCTTTTTGAGTAACAAGAGCGCTTTTTTTTAGCATAGCATTGTCAGTGGTGTAGTACATCGCAATACAGCTAAGACGTGCTAACAAGCAGGATCGTTAACTAGTACTCAATAGTTATCTTTTTAATATTAACGTTAGGCTCCTTAATTATTGAAAGGCATGTAGCCTACAGTAAGTAATATCAATTTCAGTGCTGAGAATTTCGAAAACGCGGTTACCCTCGGCGCTGTGGGCCAACAAATTTGGCTGTTTCGACTAGTTACGTACACTGGAGAGCTTGCTTTGCCTGCAAGCTTCTCAAAAGTGAGTGCATTTGACACGATGTAGGCAAAATTTGTTGGGCCACAGCGCCGAGCGTAATCGCGTTGCCGAAATTCTAAAAATGGGTATGGGTAATATTTAAGGTGGGATAGACGCCTCTCAATAATTAGGGACAATAAGAGTAATGCTTAGAAGCTAACTATTCAATCGTACATGACGGAAGCCAACAGCCACCGAAATCAAGGAGCATAGGGGATGTTTTTCTTCCAATCTCTGGTGTTATTTCATTGGAGATGAATGGTGTAAATGGTTAATCGCTTGGAGATAATTCGTAAGAAAGCAGAAGAAAAATAAACACACGTCGCCGGTGGGATCAGAACCAACTACCTCCAAATTTCGCTTCCTCTGCTCTACCAAGGGAGCTACAGTGAATCGGACGGCTGTTCGATTCGCATAAATACTGGACGGCTGTCCTGTATTTATGCGCAGTGTAAGCGAGTCTTGAGAGTGTTCACCAGCGCCACCCTCGTCCATAGCGGCGGGCGTAGTACAGATGCGGACAAATGTAAGCGGAACACGCTGTTGGCTTCTAACATTTCTCACGCGCTGCCTAATTTAATTTTCCAGCTATGGTATGTACATCCTGGTAGGAGAGTACACCAGTATGCTTCGTCATGGATAAACAATGTTTCTTCCTTCACTGTAGGGAAGGCGAGGGAAAGCGAGATGTCTGCACCTGTACAAAAAGTCATGGACAAAAGTTTGCGGGATGCAGATTCGCGGAAAACAATTTATTGCGGAGCAGTTCGGCACGGCAGGTCAATGAAAAACATAAATACGTGAGGGGAAATGCGCGTTCTATCTGGTATGCGAGTACCAGATGACAACCTTGCGTGGCAACGCAAAAATTAATTTTTTTCAGTGAATCTGCATCCCGCAAACTTCTGTCCATGACTGTACATACTGTAATACTGTGAGTGCCACGTTGTAAAGCGGTTGAACGATTAGGGCGGAAGCTGTGCGAGAACCCTCTTATGCTGCCTATGGCATCAAGGCTAGCTGCCAGGTTCGAGGCCCTCGTTAAGCTATTAAGCATTAAAGTGAAGGGAAAATTGGCGCTCCCTACGGCATACATGACGGAATTCAATATCCACCGGAACCAAGGAGTATAGAGGATGGAATTTTGCAAATTTGTCCTTAACTTTTTAGACATTATTAGTGAAAATATACAATCACTTAAATATAATTTATAAGAAAGCAGAAGAGAAAACAACCACATGCGGCAGATGGCATCCGAACCCACGACCTCCGAATATCTCGTCCTGTGCTGTGCGAACTGAGCTGCGGCTGTCCAATATTCTGCTCTCGGGGGGGGGGGGGGGGGGGGGGTATTTATGTACAGTGTAAGCGAACCTTGAGAGTGTTCATCATTCATTAGTAGTTAACCAGCCTACTATTTAGCACGTCTCTGCTACATTCTGATGTACTATACCACTGAGGATGCTAGGCCGGAAAAAGTGTTCGTGTAACTCCAACCGCCTATTTTCAAAAATGGTGCAGTCTTAGGTGAAAAGCCTTGTTTATATCGTGTCGTCTTTCACACATGGATTATGATTGATAAAAAGCATATAGTGCCTGTGTCTGTGTGGGAAAGAGGAACCGCTTTGGCGCCATAGACTTAAAGGCGGAGATTGATTGTCACCCATTTTTTGTTATATATAATGGGCGGATATGTCGATACAAAGGAAGGAACCTTGGCACTTACTGGCCCTTCCTCCTATAGTTAGGGAAAATTTGTACTTATATACAGCTAGTTTTTTTGTAAGGTGTTGAAATATAACAGATTTATAAAATTTATAGTCTGGGACAACATAGACCTGGATTCGAAAAGAAACCGTCATCACTGATTTTCTTTTCTGTCTTTAGTGTCTGATAATCATACATCGACATTAAGCAGTTGCATTATATTGTCGTGAGCTATATTAATGCAGACCATAATGCAGACCTAATACAGACCGTAATGGAACTGCGATCGTATTTTGTTCAGTCACCATTACTCCATTAAAAATATATTGGTCACGGATTTAACTTCGAAGTAACTGCGTGTTATTTAATTTTAGCTACACATTAGCACAATCTGAGAATATACCTTGGAAACATGTGTTTCTTTTTCAGTCTGCTTTTAATATGGTCAATGGTAATGAGCCCCTGCAATAAAACGTGTTGAGCTAGGAGCTTGATAATTCTGACAGCAACAAAAAAAAAAAAACTGCTGCAACAAGGGCCAAGGAAGCATAGCACCGGCATTGCCTTCCTCGTGATTTGTAGCAGCGCTGTTTTCTGCCTACAGAATAATCCCCAATTTCAAGCACTCTCGCTACATCTCTTAAATGCCAGTAAAAACAAATGTTCTGTCCTGCAGAATGTGAATGTTGTAATAATATTTTAATGCCTATGTATATTTAGCTTTATTTCCCTATTATTCTCATTTACTTACTGCTGCTTTAGATTGCTAATGCCACTGAGTATATATCGAAATCATCTTTTACGGGTTTTAAGATGCCGAATTCCCTTCCCCCTCCTCACCTGAACAAGTTCCTGGAGTCAATAAAGTTGTTTCCTCCTCCTGCTTAAGATGCCGACTTTTTTTAATCTGAACATCATTACCTCGATATTAAAAGAACCCTTTAGGTGGCAAGCTAATTTAGATTGAGGCACAACCGGGAACAGGCCCAAGTAAAAATAGGCAACATTAGTTCCTGCACTTTCGCTACACTGATATTGGCAGCGTTCACTAGCATACTAATGCTCTCGTCCCTTATGTACATAGCCTTTTACGGTTATGATCATCCTATATGGCAAAAGCTATCGAGAAAATGTGTCGTGCACTAAGGTAACCGTGAACATAGGGATATAATTCGGAAAATCGCTCAGCTGCTATAAGCATGGTTTCAATCACGTGTCCCGAATACGACACTTAGATTGCACGAATGATATCCTTGTCCAGTGGTGATTATACACATCGAATTTGGTGGCAGAACAGCTTGGCCACCACCACAGCCACGAAAGGCAGCGGCTTGGTGCGTCGCATAGTGTCGAGTTCGAACAGGATCTTCGTAATTTTTGCGCCGTGTTACTGTCGAATTCAGCAGGGTACTTCGCGAACCAAGTCGCCCGACGTCCCCATCATTATCATAATCGTCATCACCGTTATCATCCTCAGCCATACTGGCATAGTGCAGAAAAAAGCGTCTGCCATGTGTATCCTATCTCTCCCATGTCTTTCCGCCCTCATTCTCCTTCTGTCCCCTAAACTTATACCTTGGGTCAGACCAGTCGGACGAAGAAAAATAGGCCGCATGTCACTCATACCGTTGTGTGGCGCATGTAATCAACGGGAATGTTGCTCTCAAGGGATTGGGGCTGGAGAATTGGAGGTGACGAAGTTATTGCGAGAAGTGTACCGCGAAGCTGAGCTTTCTGGTCGCTCCCTTGCCGCCTTTCGAGACATGCGTTATATGACTGCATTTTTCAGCCGCTCTTCGGTGTCCGCGTTGGTGGGAAGTGCGAGATTTTCGACAGCGTGAGCGAGTTGACAACACTTCCTCGTCGGCTTTAACCGGGTGGTGAAGTGACGCTTGTTCCTCTTACCTCAGACGCAGTGCCACTGCCGTAATACAGATTTTAAAGGAAGTGCTACCCTCAGTTCCAATAAGCGAGCGTTCGTTACAACTGCTATGTTAAGAGGTGGCCGCTCTCTGTATCAGGTAGGAGCTAAGAAGTTGAAAATCTGAGCATTATTGATTAATGTTCCTTTATTTTATGCTGGTATAGACTGCAGCGAGGAATTCAATGCGTGGTTTGTTTTTGCTAAGATTCGATTTTACCAAGGGCAAGAATTCTTGACCAGCGCATTTCTCAATTGGGAGTTCTTTGCGAATGCAATTTTTTCACATGTCGCAATGTGACACCACAAAAGTAAATATTTGCGCAGATGCCTCCGCTGTTTATGTTCAAACACCTACTTCATTGGGTTTCAATGGCACCATTCACTAGTGCGTGCAAGCGCAGGGCAAAATTTGAAAAAAAGATTTGCTTATGTATCGGAAGGTTAGACCATTGCCATCATTATGCTCAAAATCTTAAAATATTGCACTGTTTCTTCACAATTAAAAGTAATATTTGACTAGAAAAGTATTTAAAAAAGAGAGCTACAAGCAACCGTTGAGATCCGCGCCCATAAGCTCCTCATTTCGCCTGCAGTACTCTACTAGCTGAGCTTCGGCGGAGGCTGTCTCGCATTCAAATTTGGAGTCCATACCGCAGCTCATATTTCGCGGAAAGCACTGATATCAAAATTTTACAACCACGTACGAATTTTTATAGAATTTTGCGAAAAAATAAGAGCAAAGATTTCGGTAATCGAGTTTTTTTAGGCGCGTTATGCGAGTATTATCATCACCAGGCAAGGGCGACTTTATCCCCCTGTTTTTTTTTAGGGCCACGTAAGAAAACGGTGCCATAATTTACCAACGAAGACTCGTACTTTGATTCATAGCGCTTTTTCTGATTTTCTTGCTCTCCTTGCAGGAACTGACGTGGACGTTGACCTGTATATGAAAATCGCTGGCTACCCGCGTCCGTTTCCAGTTTGGACTCTACGTGCGGCGAGCGAGATACCAGAAGAAGGCGTCTGGAATGAAGCGATCGTAGAAGTCGGTCGCTATTCTAGAGCTGTCATGGTAAGCGCAATGAAAACTTTTTCCCTATGTTAGTCGTAATAAAAGCTGTTTCGTGCAGTTTTCCGGGCTTAACTGCTTGGACATTGGTATTGACTTGGTGCGACGGAATCGAAAGCTCCCGCGAGCACCTGTACCAGAATTTCGATGTTACTCCGCCAGGCCTGAAGTGTTAAGTACACATGAAGCAATGGGGGCGCGCTTGAGAATGCATGATTTCTAGCAATGTTTTTCAGATGAGCGCTGGTACAAACAAGGGGAGGGTGTTAATTTCATAGCCACTACTCTTCTCCACAAGAGCCTCCGAGGCATGTGAAGAGTTTTTTGCTTGCTCTACAATGTTTGACGCCTTGGTGGATCAATGAAGCAAGACTGGTTTAGGTGGTAAATGGTCCTCATTACATCTTGTTTGGCGATCATTCACCGTTGTTTCATCGCACTGTCTTGCTCAAACGGCAAGCAAGACGCAGTAGATGGCAGAAAAACAAACCCAAACCCAAGGGCAAAACACAAATAGACATGTCATGGTGATCAGTGTAGATCCGGTTTTCGATTGAGGCAGACTACGGCGGCTAAACCATCATCTTGTGGATTGCCGGGGCCATCTAGTAAACAAAGCGAACGCGGTGATGTCGAGTGCAGAAAGCGCGTTTATTTTCGCTCGAAGTCCCTCTTCCCGTAGCCCCCTGTATTACCTAGTGAGGGCCACTGACCTCATGTACAAATAATTTGGTCGGCCGCAAACAACACCACTTGCCCTAGGTCTTCCTTCCTTTGGTTTGGATGTCTTCAAGGCAGGAAAGCGAGAATCCTCGTTTGCACTCACTAGCCGCATCTTTCTGGTACGTTAACTGTTCTGACGTACTGTGTTTGGTACGACTCTATTAACTCAGGCTCTACATGGGGAGGCATTGGCTAGTTGACGACGTTTCTACGGTTGCGCCTCAGGAATCCACGCTGTGTGTTTACCAACCGAACGTAGCGTGTTGTCTTGTTAGGCAACCTCTCCACTCCTGGCTGCAACACTCCGCCATTTAGATCCTCGGCCCCTTATTGAAGCCAAGGTTCTGGGTCCTTGGAGTAAGCCTTCATCGCAGAGGACAGCTTTGAAGGCACTTTTAAAGTTCTTGAAGGACTCAGGACTGAGTGCAAGATTGTGAACAATCAGCGTGTGCCCTGTGTACCTTGCAAGTAACGGCCAACGGACACGTGGAAAAGTGATCATATCCCTTTGTTCTCTCCCTTTTCTATCTCTCCCTCCGTTCGCCTTCCCACGTGTAGGGTAGCATACCGGGCGCTGCCTAGGTAACCTCCCTGCCTTTCCGTCTTCCTTTCTCTCTCCACTACACCAGAACTCTGGTGGCCACACGTCGCTTTCCTGTAACAGGGATATTAAAGGGCATGCTCTCTGCCTTCCGCTGAAATCGTGGTTCTGTCTTCATCACTTTTTTGCTCTCGTTCTTTATTCATGTATCTTGGGCAGTCGACGGCGGGGTCAGATTCTCTGGGAGCAATTGCAAACGACTGTGCAGTCGCCTTGCGTTTAAGAGTTCAGCTTGGCCCAATCCATTGCGGTGATGCATCGTATGGCAGCTCAGAGGAGACATATTTAAATTATCTGACTTCTCCGAAAGCTTTTTTTATTGTCCTAAGTATTGTTTCTGCTTTCCCGTTTCTTTGATGGTAACGAAGGCAGCGGCTTATGTGACGGAATCAGAAATGGGCAGCAAATTGCGCAGTATGCTGCAGTGAGCTGAAGACAATTGTCTGTGATTTTAGTTTCGGTCATTTCATGACGGAGAAAGGTGCTATTCTTCTTCTCAATCACTGTCTTTCAAGAGGTGCATCTCGAGGGCAAAGGCACTTCCGCATATCTAAACCGGCAGTCCAGAAGCGAGAGGTACTCTTTGCCTCTGAACTGAAATAGGTCAGTTCCAACTTTTTGCCAGAGATGCGGCGCCTTCGGTGGCAACATTGGTTCTCTTGACTGAACTTTGAGCATAATCCACTGGTAGAATTTGGCTGCAACTTCAACAACAGCAACGCTGAAGTCTTGTCACTAAGGTGATTCTCTAGCTCTCGCACGACATCGCAAAATTCCTTGGTGCCCTAATGAATTCTGGTCAAGACTTCCTCCCAAAGACTCTTCGGAATTGCCAGCTGACAGCCCTTCACAAGGAGTTGACAGCATATGGTTATCATACCTCATTACGGGTAGACGAGCTGAAAGTTTTACGATATACGGTGCTTCTCCGGCCGACCTGTTGTGAATAATAACTGCATTAGTATAGCGCATTCTGTGTCTCCAATTCTCCGATGTGGACCTGATTTGGAACGTAATCTTGCGAGGCATCGAGACGGCAAATAGCTGGGCTCCATTTTTCTGGTTAACATTGTTCGCGCCAAGCATTGTTGCTAGGATATCAAAGAGCGCCAGCAACATTTTCGTGCAGTCACCTTTTTGTGTTACGATGTGCAGGAAACGCACAGTGCCCAGAAATTCTACTGCCGGAAGTACCAATACGCTAATCGTTAGACCTTCGACGACGTAAAACCTTTGCTGTGACGATTTTTCTTTGCGGGTAATGGTTCCGCAGAGTTTGTCCAACACCAATAAGCTCCCTCCGCTCGGTCTTTTGAGCAATCCTGCTGGCTTGAGATCTTTGAGTTCTCCATGAAAATCTTACCTGACAACTGTGGAATGAGCTCTCGAGCCAATTTTACTCTGTAGTAAGCTTCGATTTATTACGACGTCGGTGAATGGACATTTCAAAAAAGTTGAGCGGACTACACCAGCAAAAAAGATGTTTTTTTTCGGTGGGGGGGGGGGGGGGGAGGGGGGGCTTGACTTCTTTCACGCGAGGATTAGGCACTCTCGTGCACATTTTTGCAAAATGCCTTAAGTGCTTGCAATTTGCACACGTTCGCTGTTCTGCGGGTCACTTGGCTCTCGAGTATGCGCAAGATGCACAGAGTGTTGGCCCCTCGGGTTTAACTGCCTTTCTTTGCATCTTTTTAATTGTATCCACGTTCACTGTCACTGAAGCGTCGCAGTTTCTCCATTTACCTGAATCAATTTCCTTTTCTACTTCGTGAACCTTTATTTAGGTCTCACATTTGCTGCTGCCGTCTCAAGCGTGACTCGAGGCTGGCGTCCTTTCATAAGCAACTCGGACAGCGCAGAGACTGTCAGTTCGACAGCAAAGCATTCACGGTTAAAGCGTTCTTTCAAGCCTCCAATGTCGCATCGGCTAATTAATGTAGCACTCGTTGTTGAAAACTCATCAACTGTCTCCGCTGCCTCCCGATTCCTTCGTCTGAAACAGGCGCTCTTGTAGGAAACGTTACATGAGCTGATGAAGCAGGCGTTGAACATTGACTTTACGAATGCATTGTTCTTGATTTCGTCTTGGACAAGATTTAGGGTCCTCAAAATCTTACGAGCCTTCTTTCTTATGCCGTAGAGAAGAGATCTGGCTTCAAATTAGCCACTTATTTGGCATCGTCCAAAGCCGTACAGGTAATTGTCGACGTCGTCCAGCCAGGCAGGCCACTCACTGAGTTTACCGAAATCAAACTATGAAAGCTTGTGGACTCCATACATGACGCCAGCTTTATAGATGACGATAGATGACGACACAATCTCAAAAGGGCTGGTAACAAGGACGGCGTCTCTATGGTCTTCTGTGCACCGTGAAAGATTGACCAAGATATGTCCCAAGGTCAGCACTGGTGGTCCTACCACTTCCGGCTGTGGAACGAAACACGCAAACCATGCGCCCGGTATGTTACGGGTGTAGTTTACGAGATCTGCTTTTCATGTGGCAAAATAGGTGTAAGGAAAACTGGGCGTTGCGTCAATGAACGCGGGAGGGAAAATGAAAGATCGACAGGTTACCGACCGGACTCGTTCCAGAATCTGCCCGCCCATTGCCGCTTTTGCAATGATGACAAGGAGGAAAACTGTGAGCCACGACTTGAGGAAGTCAAACTTATAACGAGAAGTAAGGATAGTTTAGGACGTGAACTGTCTGAAAACTTTTTATGAACGTGAAACGTGAAGTGACACGTGCTTCAGCACCGCTTCAGTCTCCCTGTGAGCAAGGGAAATAGGGTTGTTTAAGAATAGGCGATAAAGTGCTGTCTAGTTTCCTTAACATAGAATATGTAGGTTATACATTGTAGGTTAAGGAGATTACAAAAAATCGTGAAGTTTAAGTATCTATTGCACTGTAGAACTGTCTGTTTAAAATGTTATTCGATTCTGAAACACACAAATTAGTGATTTCGACACACCAAACTGCTCTTCATGAAACATATAATAAAACATGAAATCATTCTCCGCAGCCGCCAATAGTATGATCGAGTTTCGTACCCTTATGGAGGATCAGTACATTCGCCGCAAACTTTCTGTATTTCTAATTATTTTTATTGTGGGAGGCTTGTCGCCGTGGTGATGGGAATAGACGAGTTGATCGAATGAAAAGTAGCGAACCAACAAAAATCTGAAAAATCCTAAGTAACTAATTGGCGCGTAACTTCGCGCACCGTCGTGCCATTGTTTATGCCGAGCACGTTTATTATTTATCAAAATACGAGATAGCATTACGTTTCAGAGGACCACTCTGAAAGTGCTCCGAACGAAACTACTCACTTGCGCGGAGATTAGAGTGAATATGAGCATGAAGACACTGCAATTATTAGTGCCCAAATACGGGCAAACGAGTGACCTCCGATGCTACGCGATAAAATCTTGGGGCTTCTTAACCACCTTCATTAAGAAGAAAATTCTATAGCATGTAGGTTGCCTGCTTTGGTCCCTGAAAACACTGTTTATTGTTCTTGCGTTTTTCCCCGTCAAAACTTCCATTGGAGGCGGTTTCATTGCACTCAAATGGTTACATGTGTCATCACCTTCCAGAATGCTCCAGTACCATTCATTCGATTATCAAATGCGATAATACTAAAACGATGCACTAATCCACCTTATTGGAGTTTCTGTCATGGGCCTACTTCCGAAATTTGGGAGGCACTTTGAACTTTTCGGCGCTGGGCAAACTTGCTAATTTTGATGGTTCAAATTTCACGGTGCTCTATGACTGGACCTTTGCTAGTCGCGTTATGTTGATGACATCACGACCGTCTCAATCGCAGGCATATTTCGCGGGCCGCTGTGGTGCAGCGGTGTAGTGCTGCGGATGTGTTAAGCACAGGCACCGCTGGGGCCTGTGCGACCCAGGTTGCCCTTCTGGAGCTCCCGGCTCATGAGCAGCGCCACTGTGTGCAGGTGACAACTGGATTGAAATTGGCAACGGCGGGCAGCCTGCTAAAAATTCAACGGGCCGCTTGCGACTTGCCCCATTGGGCAGGTTGTCATGGCTTCACATGGTCACATGAAGCTTATCGCCCAATCACAGAATTTTGTGACTAAGAAGCATGACATTTTTTTTTTCTGAGCCGAGAACCTGAATGCTATTCCATTAAAAAAATAATTCATTTCATTTGTATTATTCATTCATTATTTCAGCCAGAACATGAAAGAGCTTGTTCTCGGAAGCACTGCTTTTATTTTCTTGCGTTCAGTTCTAAAGGAACCTTTTCACGACACGCTCCGATGAAAAAGGCTTCCCTCAGCAGTCAATTTTTTTTGCCTCATGCTTTTCCAGCCGCGCCCACATGTGCATTTCTTGCAGAATTGACATATGCAGATCTAAAACAAACCATTCAGAATTAACGTTTTGGCGTAAAATCGGTTTCACAAAACTACCGCACGCTCTCTAAGCCGCACGCACGTTTTGTACGCATTCGAAAAAGTCTAACAAATGCAATGTCGCAGTCTGTATGAACACGCCTTGACACAACAAGAAATTAGTTTTGTTGCTGATTGCACGTTATTTTTTATTAGTAAGAGTTCTATCCTGACATGGACATTTTCATCCCAGTTCAAATTAGAGGGCCGCCAGAAATCCAAAGGGCAATCGATGATTGCAGTAGACGCTATTAAGTACCAAGGATGCGCTTTATCAGGTGAGAACTGGACCATTTCTTTTTGTTGTGTGTAGGTGTAAACACGTATTTCTATTCCATGACTAATAAATTATATCTTGCCAAATTTCACTTCCTTTCGGTAGTGCTGCAAGAGAAATATTTCTTTAAGCTCGGACGACTCTTCCTTGTATGGAAGGCACTATCGGGGTCAAAAGTTGGCGGGACGCGATTTCTTCAAAAACGTTAATTTATTCCATCTCCACTTCGCTACCCAGTCGCAACATATTGTCACCAGAGGAAGGAGCATTTAGGCCTTTAGTACCTTCATACAATATCAGGCGAGTGGTTGATGATTTGAAGCTGCAATAAGCATTTTTATTAAAACTCACGTCCCGCAAACCTTTACCCCGATATTACTCCGCTTGAAACGCTGGTGTTTAAAATAATGTTAAGATTCGCCGCCTTTGTAGCTGCCCAAGCAGTGATATGAGTTACGTAAATGCAGAAAACTATCAATAACCACTTCGACCGTAATTTCGATAAAAGCGTGAGAGCAGCGACCGTTATAAAGAAACGTATCCCCAATGCTTTAATGGGGGCTAATTGGCCGTTCATAATTACATTGGAGCGCGCTGACTTCGCAATAGACAATACTAAGAATACACCACGAGACACAGTCGCAGACAACAGCAGGTCTGACTGTGCCTCTTGGTGTATTCTTTGTGTTGTCTCTTGCGAAGTTGGCGCATCCTCTATCCTGACGTTAACAGCGCAAAACGTAGACGACGCGCGAATAGAGAAGCACACACAACGACCGCTGACTTTCAACAGCGTTTAATTGGAAAGGACGAAACTGTTATATTAGCACGGACAGCAAACGTTCACACACACGTCATATTACACCATTATACACCCGTCGCCCTGCAAACTCAGAGCAAGATTACTGCACGCCCAACAGCCTAAGTTGCTTTTTATGTTAACAATATGGACGGCTAGCTACGCATTGGTCCTTCGTTTAGCTATCTCGTTGTCCTCAATAATCCCGCGGACCAACTGTTCACCGTGGCTATTCTACACTAGACATTGTCTGAATTCCGTGGCACATGTTTTGGAAGGGCAATCCCTGACATGAATACCTATATGCCTACAGGCTTGATCAACGTTAATTTTGCGCTCCTTCATTCTCGCGTTGGTTCACCTGCCCGTCTGCTTACGTACTCTTTCCCACATTTTAAAGGAATTGAATACACATCGGCTTCCACGTATTCCACAATGCACTTCTGGTGGTTTATTTTGCACCCTTGCCGCTTTTTCGGCTGCTCTGCATTTACACGCCGATGGAAGCTTTCTAGTTTTCTTCGGGCTGTTACAACAACATTAACGCCTGCTTTGCCACCAATCTTTTTTAGACGATGGGATGCGTTGTGTACATATGGCAGGGCCACAATCCTTCTTTTTTCTTTCGCTTCCTTGCTTGACCTTTCTAATTAAACGTTGTTGAAAGTCAGCGCTCGTTGTGTGTGCTTCCCTTATCGCCTGTCGTCTACGTTGCGCGCTGTTAAACATTAGGATTAAGAACCAACAAGGCCAAGCTGCTGTTCTGGCAATCATGTATGTCATTAGAAATGTATCGACAAAGAAGTTCATTCATCCATGAAGAAACTCGCGCGTTTTACTACAGAACACTACATGCTAGACGCGGCTAAAGACCACCGATGCTGTGAACGAGTGCATGCGATGACAACCCAAATATAAATAAGACTTGCCCAACTTTATTCGCCCGCGAGCGGTGACAGAAGTCTCTAACCAAGACACGGAGGTAGTAACTCAAAAACCGGCTCATGCTGTCAACTATTCTATGAAGGGCTCTAGCCCTGCCTTGCAAAACCACGTTCCAACTTCTTTCCTTTATATGGAGCCGGAGGAGAGCCGAAACGCTTTCTGGAATGCTTGACTGCGCCGACTTAAACTGATTTTGAAGCTGAAAATTCGGTGAAACCTCTGGGCGTTCCGTGTAGATAGGCTCCAAAGCCCTCACGGCCGCTTGTTCAAGTCCATTGGCCTTATAGATGAGAAATATAACTAGTGAGAGTAACTCAGGCAAAGTGTAACTAAAGTGGCATCGTTCATTTGCGTTCTTATGAATAGACAATATTCTAGTTTACTTTGAGCAGAACGTTGGAGCTCACGCCACAGCATCTGGCGCGCGCTTTGCCATTATCCAACCACTGCCAAAGCGGAGACTGTATGCTTTATTCGTAAGCTGTCTGGTTCAACCGATGATGCTTTACTGAATCAGACATCGAAAATAGCTCTCCAGAACGTGGACCGCTGGAGTATCATCATGGGGCCGAGCATGGACCATAAACATATAATCAATCGCCTATTTACACCTACTCCATAGAAACCATGCGTACAGAGAGCGAGTCCGCATAGAGATGAGCAGACTTGGATGGCCACTTTCGTAAGGACTTGCGTTTTTCGAAGCGGCAGGTGTTCAAGGGCGGCGCACTGCGATTCTCAGTGTCAACTTACCTATCCTCGTAAATGCGCATGTTTCGCCCCAGCTCCTCCTACAAATTTCGATACATCTCGTACCGCGAGTTAAGTTAAGGACCAACGCTACCGGCTGCGCGCAGAAGGACTAATAAGTGAAATGCGCAACCTTTTAAGGAAAAGCTTTGCGGAAATGCGACTAAGTAGATATCACAACTATTTCATTCTTGAAGATTATTAGTGCTAAGCACGATTTTGAATTTGGTTTCGCGGGCTTTCGACAGCTTCAGCATCTGTGCCCGTTCATCGACAGGGCAAAGAGAATTAATACAGCCATTTGTGCTCCGTCAAGCATGTCGTAACTTAGTGTGTGCTGTTGGTGATTTTCCTATTGAGAAATTTTCACCTATCTCCTTATCAAATGCAGGTGCAGGCATGAAATGGACTGAAAGGTAGACGTATCCTGTTCTAGTACTGATGATGGTAGCCCCAGTATTTGATTGAGGATTGACTTCGCCCCTTGACGCACTGCGGCCTTTGCCCGCTACGACGCACCCCTACTTTGGCCGTCAAAAATACAATAGTTCTGAATAATCCACCTACGTACATAATGCACCCCCAAATTTTCCGAGATATTATGGGAAAACGGGTGCGTTCATTATGTGAGCCAACACGGTACTGCAAACCATCGCGCACTGAATGCATAGTAATTCGATTCGTGTTGTTCCCAGCTACATATGAAAACTGTTCTAACCTGAACTTCCACTGCGCCAATGGGGCCTGCGTGAGACTCGACGCTCGCTGTGACTACGTGGATGACTGTGGGGACAACAGCGATGAGCATGGTTGCGGTAAGCTGAGCAGATACGGCAAAGCGTGTGTGCACAGTGCTTATAATGCATTGTGATGCGCGACTTTAATACCAAGCTTTCTGGGTAGGCAGCACGTAATTATCAGTGATCAAGCGTTCAACCATTCACTGAGTGCGAGGTTCAGTATTTTGGTTTAACAATCCAGTTTTCGATAAAATTTTATATGCTTCCAGGAAAGAAGATAACATAAAAAAGACTCGTTAATGCTACTCAAACAGAAAAACAGAGCACTCGATCAAGAAAAAAATTATAACAATGAAATGTTAACGTTACATTAGGTAAGAGCCAAGGGAAGAAAGTTTGATTTGAATCCACCTTATATAACCTAAATAAATTCTTCTTTAATTTGATCCGCACTCATGTCAGTGTGGCCATGGTAGGTGAAGTTTGTACAAGGATACTTTAAAAAGGGCGCTTGTTAATGACTGAAAAATGCATCGAATGGCCAGAAATCTCTTCTTTGAAGAAGAACTTGCTTAAATTTGAGACATCTGACTCCTTATAATAATCCTCCCGCATTGGTGGATGTACCCGCCACGCTGGATCACGTGATTCAGCAGTTCGGCTTCTAAGCACGATTAAATTACTTTGGAATGTGATTTACATTCACATCTCACTTCATATTGTGATCACATTCGGATTCCGATCATAATGAGACGTGATTTATTGTTGATTAACATCCAAGCAAATATCGATTTTTATAAATATGCAAGGTTTACAACATGGGCATGCGTTAAAAGAAAAAAAGGTTGTAATAACTGCGCAATATATTTCTACGCCATGAAAGAATCGCAAAATTTATATCAGACGGGAACATAGAGTAAGTAACTACATAATGCAAACATTAATTCAAGGCAGAAGAAAGCCTGGTACTTTTTCGCTTGGCAGCGTTTAACTCTGGCGGCTACCAAGCTTCCAGTGCTGACGACGCGTCAAAAATAATCGCGGAGCTCTCAAAATACGTTTCCAGGATATTCGGCTGCAGGTTCTTTTATAAGCTCCTTTTCGCGGTTGCCAGACCGCCACATGCAAGTACAGAGGCCACCCTTATAATTCCCGCCAGTTAAACTTACAGAATACCGCTTTACTATTTACCTTGTTTTGATATTGGCCACAACACAACCACAACCTTAGAAGCTCGGGCCAATGTGGTCAAACCGCAATGACGTTTATATGTGCTCCTGGAGTGGAAAGCGCTTAATATGTTTGCTATGCTCGCAAGCCAAAAGAAATTATGGGGGGGGGGGGGGGGCATGAATAGGACAGGGGTGCATCGCATTTTCTAGAATATCTTGTGGACGCGACAAGCCAATGTTTCCGTGTACAAGATCAAGTCATGCTGGACGGTGGCCTCTCGCCCAGTGCATGTGGTGGAGGTGGCTAGCCGCTCCCATCTTGAGGGTTGTCTACTTTGTTATCAGACTGGGAGTATTGTATAGTCACCCCAGGGAAGATGAGAGGCACCCCCAAACTTGTGTCTATTCATCGCGAAGGCACTCACCCTTCTCGCAAGGAGAGAGTCGCATTGCACAGTGTGAGGAGTGTTCCCTTCTCCTGCCTGGGCGGCTGCAGTGACACTCCTTCAGGAGGGGTGATGGCCGTGCCGTGTTTCTGTCATGCGTGCCTGCTATTTTTACACAACGAACCAAGTAATGCTCTCGCATTAAAAATAAAAGCTAAGAAACGTGATGAATTTGAATCATTATGATAGAGCATCGCTCCGAGTGCGACAACTGATCAACTTTCAGGCGACTACGGGCTCGGCTGCAACTTTGACAGCTCCTTTTGTGACTGGGTGCCCCAGGCACCACCGGAGGGAACGACGCAGATGTGGATGTTGGCGTGGCCGTCGTCTTCACTGGCCTTTGGCCCGACGCGGGACCACACAAATGGAAATCCCGAAGGTAAGCTGTCCATGACGACAGTGAAAAATTCGACACATGTAAAAACAAACAAAAACAGATTTGTAAGCCACTGATACATGTTGTGACAGCGACGTTTCATGTCAGTCGATAACAGCTTTTGCTCGCTTTCATTCTATGCTTAAATACCAAAATATTTAGTCCTGAAAAGCGCTGTTCGAACTTTCGATATGGAAGATTATGCTTTCTCTTTTCTTCTGCGCTGTTCATCAGGTACCGCCTGACGCATGTCAGCTGGCATACGCAAGCGTGAGTTTAGATGGCCGACTGAAGACTTACTTACTGGTTTTTTCACGTAACTTCACGTGATGTTTAACTTAAACAACGAGATACATCCAAGCTGTATGAAATCAAGTTCATAATGTTTTCGCTCGTGTGGCGCGCGCTCGCTAGTGTGTTGAGTTATAATCTTATTAGTTTATGCGGTAAGAAAAATTGTCCACAATTGGTAATATTCGTTTCGAGCCAAAGAGCATTTCGTTACGTTACAGAGGGATTCAGGAACAGCAAATAAAGTTTTTTGTAGCACGCCTCAGAAACGTGTCCTTCTTTGGTGTCGCTTATTTCTTGCCAGCGCTGCAACCAAACTTGATGCTTAGCGCCGTTTATAGACCAGGGTAGGATATTTTTCAGTAATCAGGCCAATCTTACAACTTCCCTGGAACGAGTGAAAACCAAGACCTCTAGGTTCATTTATTTTCTTTAATGTATAGTCCGACTGCTTCGGGACTCTAAAAATCTCTTGATCTTTTAAGTATCTGCATGCGACAGAAATTCGCTCGGCTTGTTACTAATTATACAACGGTAATTCACTGTTTGTCGCCTCTCATGTCCATCCCGCATATATTGTTGCTTTCCCGCCGTGGTGGCTCAGTGGCTATGGCGCTCGTCTGCTGACCCGAAAGACGCGGGTTCGATTCCAGCTGGGGCGGTTGAATCACAATGTGGGCTAAATTCTGGAAGACCGTGTACTGTGCGACGTCAATGCTCGTTAAATAACTCACAGTGGTCGAAATTTTCAGAGCCCTTGACTACAGCGCCCCTCATAGCCTGAGTGAGTTGCTGTTGGTCTCTAAACCCCATAAGCAATAAACCATAAACCATTTTTTTTTAGTATTGAAACGAAGCCTGCGAGAGACTAAGAAGAATAAACACGTGATCGCGCTCTGGCGCCACCGTATGGCAGGGCTGTCGCCCCGGTCACCATGATCTTGGAAATGCGGCAGCACATCCGTCCGGAACATTTTCGAGCGCTGTTATCTCCTATAAGTGATAGGCAGGCCATTGACAGCAATTTTATTGAGCCATCCCACTAAAAAAAATTAAAAATGGAAAGGGAAACAGGGAAGTCACTTATCACGCATTAAAACCGTTACCGATGGGAATTAAGATACGTAATTTCACACTCATTGATAAGGACAGAAGGAATGCTCACGCATGTGTCGTTTTTCATGTCAGTATGATATGCCTCGCAAACTCCTCTTGTTAACTGATCTTTATGGCTATACAAAAGTTCAGTTTGAATGAAAAGAGAAGTGCTTGTATATTCGCTTGAGGAACTGGAATTACTTGGACAACAATCTCTGTAATTTAAAGGCAAGTTAGAAGAAGCAGCACCTCTCAAAGACATGTTTTGCAGGCGTAGTCGCGTGTTCAAGCATATCATGGTTTGCCCTATACAGTTCATGCGCAGGTAAAAGGAATGTCAGAAACGACGCCCTACGCATATGATACAAACTGCAACTCATGTTTCACATGCACTTTTTGGTCTTTGTTTCTGTCTCCGGGCCCTCCTATAAAGATTAGTGCAAATTTTTATTAGTTTTTTTCAGGAGCAGAAGACAACATTTCCACCCCATACCTATTGCCCACTTGCTTTAGCCAGTGGGATTATTGATGAATGCATGGTATTACAGCATACTTTCTTTTCTCGTTACTAGAAGGACCCGGCGGTTCTAGCTTGTCAAATCACTTATGCTTTTTCATGATTATGTTGCAAGCATTATTGCATCATCTGGGAAGCCCTCTGATCTCAGCCTCTCTAACTGCAGTTTGAAACTGTTATTAATTGCATGCATGCATCACTAAGATATTGCTGATCCCAAACAGGGCACAGCTGTACTATATTTCACTATTTATGGATGCCCTGAATGGTAACTAAGCAAATGCTTTTCCGACTGCTGCAGAAAGGACCAACACATGTGATAATGTTTCATATCCACTCTAAGTTATAACTAAGGATAACTATATGAATTGCAGCTCACTGTCCTGAGGAACTTTAATGGTCAGTTTCAATCCATAACCGCTAACATCAAAGATCTTTAAAATGTCATCTACCTGCCTCTTGAAGTCAATGTTGTCAACGAAAATTAGATAATCATCCACATGTCAAACACCTGTTTAACGCTGTCACTTAAATGACCTTTGATAGCCTTGTCAACAGAGCACAGGAAGATATTGCTGAGCACTGGAGATACTGTTGAGCCAATGCACTCCCCCGTTTCTTTTTTAATATACAGTCTGCCCTCCCATTCAACAAAAGTGGATTTAAGATAAAAAAACTAAAGGTTTAAAAAACGCAGTTTCATAAACCCCGCACTTTGAAATGAATGTTTCTTCATCATTATCTGCTTCTATACACCTCCTAACACACTGCAGAATCCTGTCATGCGGTCGGGAGTAAAACATGTCCTGCACATCAATACTAAACATACCACACACCCCAGGTTTATTATGCTTCAAATATTCAACAAATGCCAAAGAATTACACACTAGAAACGGATCATCAATGAAAAGTGTACGTTAGAAAAACGTTGAAACAGCATGTTGCCAGCTGGCACGTTCAGTAACAACACATCGGAAATAAATATCACGTTTACGTGTTTCGACAGAAAAAAAATACTTCCAGACAGTTTTTTTCCGCTTTCTTAGCCAATGTAAGAAGGTCTTCCCAATTTAATTCCCCCACCAGCCACAGTGCTTCGCACTTCAGCCCATTCGCATTGGTGCGCACAGGCTTAAATATTTCGTGATCGCATTATTAGCCTTCTCGAGGAAGTGTTTTTTGTATTACGCTGGACCGTTTGTTGTCACTTATTTCATTGGTCATTCGGAGCAAATTTTCTAGCTTCGAAAAACCGAAGACAGTGTTTCAGTGGGCGATTTCGTTTCAGATCGTTAGCAGCGGTTAAGAAACTTCATAGATATGCGATTGTCCAGCCAATCCAGACATACCGCGAATTCATCCCACGGTGGCCAGAGGAAAGCCAACTGGAGCGTTGCATCGTAATCATGGCAGTGGTATCCAGCAGTACAAAAACTTAATCCTCTAACGTGATTCGAACTACTGCGGTCGAAAACAGAGCAATTTCGTTTCCTGCTGCGTCAGACAAATCGGTCATCCCTTCAGTCTTTCACACTGCCTGCATGTGTAGGAATCATTCGTATTTTAAAAATCAGTTCTCCTCCGGTACAAGGTGCGCGCAAGTAGCTGAAACCGAAACTAACCGGAGTTTCCGACGCCGGTTGTTAGTACTGATTGGACTGGGTGACGTATTCCCTGGACTCTTTAAACATGTTTCTCCTTTGCAGATTCGGAGAACTGTCCCGGATCGCCAACTGTAATACGACAATTATTGACAGCCGTCTTTGTTTTGATTATTTGTATAATTGCGTTGCCTGTCAAACCGGCTGAGGCCACTCACTTGGTCGCTGTGGGGGCCTGGCTTCGTTTGTTCAAAGCACTATTGGGAGCGCTACCATGTGCAAGCACATCAGCGCAGTCAAGTTTCTTTGTCCTTCGTACTTAGCAGGCTTCCTTTACGTGCCTCAAACACAGATCACGCAAGAGATATGTTGCCAAAAAACACTGTATCAATACTTTCTGAACCCCTGTACAGCCTAACGAAACGCACTAAACCACAGTAATTATTAACAATTTTGAGTAAATCATCTGAGTAAACTGTATCAGAAAATATGAAAAAAATGCGCTCTCACGAGCGCCGCACGACAAGCAATGAATAAGCCGCCGTTTTCATCGAGCTGTTGTCTAACTTTTTTTGTAATGCATAGACCCAAGTATGTGAAATTCCCTTCATATGAATTGCAGTTGTGACCCCCTTGACCCTCTCTTAATTAGGGACCGTCGCTGAGGTAATAACAACTATTGCACGCCATTTTTGAATGATGGTTTATGGTTTACAGGATTTTAAGTCTTAAGCTGCTCAGGCTGCGAGAGACGCCCGATTGTGGCATAAAAGTATACAGGAAGCCAAGCATAGCCAAGGCTGTCCGAGGCTTCATTAAGAAGGAATGCAAGCTAAATTCAATGTATCTTTGCATCCACAGGTCTTGTAGACCAAAGCAAATCTCGAAGACACTTCTGTCGGTCTAATTCCGTCAGAGTAGATTTTCAAATGCATATTCAATGTAGTTCAAACGCACGTTTCCAAAACTCTCTTTTGGTGCCCATGATGCCGTCTTTAATTCTCACTAACTTTCCCTTGTGGTTGCTTCGATCGTAGAATGTAAGTCAGGCAATGTAGAATAAAATGAGAAAAAAGCGAAAGAGTTTGGTAGTATATCAGTCTTCACAAAGAATCGAGTAGAACGGGTGGCATTTTACCGTTTTGCAAGGTCTTCTGTCTCCAAAGAACCCCCGTGATCATCGTCATCATCAGCCTCATTGCGCCCATTGCAGGGCAACGGCCTGTCCCATGTCTCTCCAATTAACCATTGCCAGCAGCGCCGACACTATGCCTGCAAACTTCTTAATCTCGTCCGCCCACCTAACCTTCTCCTGCCCCCTGCTACGCTTGCCTTCTCTTGGAATTAACTCCGTTACCCTTCAGGACCAGCGGTTGTCGTGTCTTCGCATTACATGTCCTGTCCAAGCCCATTTTTCCTCTTGTTTTCGGCTTGGATGAGATTAAACCACGTTTGTCCCCTACCCACTCTGCGCACTTCCGATCTCTTAACGTTGCACCTATCATTTTTGTTTCGATGGCTCGCTGCGTTGTCCTTAACTTAAGCTTAACCCTTTTCCTTAGCCTCCACGTGTCTGCCCCTTAGATGAGTACTAGCAAGATACAGCTGCTGTAGACTTTTACCTTCAGGGACATTGGTAAACTGTCATTCATGATCTGAGAGAACCTGACATATGCGCTCCACTCCATCCTTATCCTTCTGTTTATTTCCCTCTCATGCTTATCCTTCTAGTTATTTCTCTCTCATGATCCGGATCAGCTGTCACTAATATTCCTTTACCACTTCCAGCACCTCGTTGCTAATTGTGAACTGCTGTTCCCTTGCTAGACTGTTGAACTTTACTTTGGTTTTCTGCATATTAACTTCTTAGACCAATCGTTCTGCTCTGCCTCTCTAACTCATTGATCATCATTCGCAGTTCACCTCCTGAGTGGCTCAGCAAGGCAAGATCATCACGGAATCACAGATTGTTTTGGTATTCTCCATTAACTCTTATCCCCAACTGTTCCCAAATGAGGCCTTGAAATACCCCCTGTAAACAGGCGGTGAATGGCTCTACGACTGCTCAGGTTTCCACGGAGTCGAATACTTTCTCGTAATTAAGAAGCCTATATATTGTTGTTGGTTGTATTCTGCGTATTTCTCTATCGCTTTATTGATAGTGTGAATATGATATATTGTGGAATATCCTTTCCGAAAGCCTGCCTGGTAATTTGGTTTATTGAAGTATAACGTTGCCCTGACTCTAGTAGCCTTTAGCTTAGTAAGTACCTTGCAGGCAACGGACACTATGCTGATCGGTCTGTAATTTTTCAAGTCCTTGGCGTATCCTTACTTATGAATTCAGACAATATTCCCGTTCTTCCAGGCTTCTGGTATGGCCGAGGTATTAAAGCATTGCGCATACAAGGTGCCTAATTTTCTAGCACAATCTCCCCTCCATCCTTCAACTGATCTGTTGTGTCCTAATCCTCATCAGCTGCTTTTCCCCTTTGAATTGCTCCGAAGGCTTTGTTTAATTTCTCTTTCACTACTGGCGGGATGACGCATTGCTTCACGCTACTGTCTTTCACATTGACGATCTTTTTACATTGGCTACTTTATAGATTTGCGCAGACCCCTTGGGCTACTTTCGCTATTTTATCCATGATGCTAATGACATTGCCCTCCGTTTATCTTTATGCATACATCAGGTTTTTACCTATGCCTAGTTTCCTCTTCATCGCTTTCAGGCTACCTCCGCTATTTAGAGCATGCTCGATTCTCTCCATATCAGTTGTGACACCAACAAAAATAAAATTAAAGTGCTCCTCTTGTGCTTGGATGTGCTCTTTGTTTTTCTTTTCTAATTCACGGTTTAAGCAGGGTTGCTGCTGTCTTTCTGTATTTTGCTGCGTGGGTAGTATGAGCGACATTCGCCCTGAAGCACGGCTCGTGAATCTTCACAAAAGGCGTCTGAAGCCTCGGCCAATGAAGCCTCCATTCACCAGAAGAGCCAACCACTCACCTTCACCTCCCGCACACCACCCCAGACCAGATGACAATGCGACAGCCAAGCGATAATGCGAACGTGAAATGAAATTTAAAGAGACAACGGGATAGCGATCAATGTAAAAGCGAAATGTACTACTACTACTGCTTATGTATATTTGTCGCCTCATATCTAACACCTTGTTTACTTTTTTGTATTGCTTATTTCGAAGGCTCGTCGTTAACCTTCGATTGTCACTGCCTGGCTTCAACCGCCGTGCTCAACTCAATGGTTCGACGGTCTGTTGAGCCACTTACTTCGGTGAAGTTCTTTGCCTTGACCCACCGTGCTCGTGAGACGATCCGGCAATCTGTTAGAATAAGCCTGCTGGCACTTTGGAGGAAAGCTGGGACATCAGGCTGAGAGATCCCGAATCCATTGAATAAGCTTCCAAAGCATAGCATACCAATCACAATCATCCCAACGCCATTGGGCAAAGCGCTGCATCCCACCCACTGGGCAAAGCGGTGCATCCCACTACAGCGTTTCCCCTCGCCTCTGGAGCGGGCTACAAGTCACTCTCGCATGCACTCTCTCGATGGTGAACGCAATACCGCAAACTAGCTAAGCCACGTTGCCGATTGTACGTCCACCGGTGAGCTGCGCGTGACTTCAGGGTTCTTGGAATTCGGGGCTGTCGCCACACAACCCCTTCTTGCATCACCGCTTCTCGTGCGACGTGGTGACGTCAACGTGCGGCGCGTCACAGTGGCTCCCGTTACTGCCTAGCTGCAGGCTAGCCTGGTAGAAGGGACCTATTGTAGAATGTCTCCCCCTTACAATCCTATCATGAGGAGGGAGCACTCGGGGTCGTTCAGGAGCTAGGCGCAGAGGTTGCGTTCGACGAGCGCGACACTGGTTGCTATACACGTTTTTAGATTGCTTGTCTACACGGAAAGATTCCACAATCAGTGAAAACAAAAAAAGCGATGCGACTGATTTGTAGGTAACACTGTCAATGTGCGAGTATAATTTGATTCGTCAGTTTTCTATGATGAGAAGGAAGATTCCAACGAAGGCGATCTCCACAAGACAGCTTTCCGGTGTATAGTGACGCCCACGCTGAGGTGTCATTCATGCTTTTTTCTCAACAAGAATTTCATCCTATTCGTTGCGAGATTAGCGTATTAGCGGCTGCACCTTCAGTCCTCTAGTGATCCGTAGGCAGCCGTCGGCGCTCAAGGAACCCTCCATGCCGGTAGTTCGTTTCATGTTTACTGGAGGTTTTTTTTGCCGAAGAAAACGTCCCTTCTGCAGTGAATCTGTAATACACCGCTTCAAAAATTTTGAGTGTTTCATAAAAATTTGTAATATTCGCAATCGTTTCGTAAAAGGAGCGCCAATTGCCGGGAAGGGGTACTTGCACGGAGACAAGCAAACATTTTTAGTGCCCTAGCATTAATACCCCCAATCATCAAACCGCCTCTGCCTGCTTGACGGCGCGCGTTGCTGGAGAAGAGCAACCTAGGTCTCGCAAGCGCCAACGGTGGGAGTACCTGCAATAGCAGGGCAGGGGCGCACCACTGCGCGAGGAATGGTTGAGGACACGTAGCTATCTCTTAATGAAAAATAGAGAGTGACCAATTCGGCAATTATGGGCACTAACACAGTAACGTCAAAAGACGAAACTTAAAGGCCGCCTCCAATTACAGTGCGATCACAGTAAGGCCAGAAGCGCCCACCATGGTGGCTACTAATCACCGATTTCCAAACCGAGCCTCAAACCAAAACCGGAACCAAAGTGAACACCCAAGTGCGATCGCATTTAATTCGCAATTGGTCTAACCACGCGACCTGCCGCGATGGCTCAGTGGTTAGGGCGCTCGGCTACTGATCGGGAGTTCCCGGGCTCGAACCCGACCGCTGCGGCTGCGTTTCGATGGAGGCGAAACGCTAATGCGCCCTTGTGCTGTGCGATATCAGTGCACGTTAAAGATCCCCAGGCGGTCGAAATTATTCCGGAGCTCTCCACTACGGCACCTCTTTCTTCCTCTCTTCTGTCACTCCCTCCTTTATTCAATCCCTTTCGGCGCGGTTCAGGTGTCCGCCGATGTGTAAGACAGATACTGCGCCATTTTCTTTCTCGAAACATAATTTTCAACCACGCGAAATTAGCCGTCTTTTTTTTTTCATTGAGCCGTGTGGTTTAAGTACGTTCGCCTTCTACCGCGTTACGGGCATATTAAGGCGAAAGCCTTTTTTGGCTCATACTCGCGCGTCCAGTGTAACGCTGTCTTCCACGAATAACACGGCAACTATTCAGGATAGCAGAAATCGAAGGGTAGCATCAGAAAAAGGGGACAAAATGTAACCCTCACGCCATGTTTGATGACTGCAGAGTGAGGAGTTAATTACAGCCAATTGTGGCAAAAAAAACAAACAGAACAAACAAATGTGTCAATATAGGGCGGACGTCGATATAGCGACGGGAGAGGGTGCCGTCACACCCGAGATCATCATGGTAACGGCGCGCGCGCTGGTGGCGCCACGTGTGCCACCACCGGAGAAGCCAGGAGCCAGAGAATAAGAGAAGAAACAGAAGGTCAGAGAAGTAGACCGCAAGCAGAAGAAGAAGAAGACCGGAAGAGCTAACAACGTCGTCTAGATCGAAATTGTGGCAAAGTAGAAGCCTTTGGGAGTGCCACTGTTATGGGAACCTGCGAAGCTAGAATCTCAGTCGGCAAGGCCAAAGGCTGTCACTTTAGATGGGCAAAGTGCTCCGAAATTTTTTTGGGGTCACACTTTCTGAACGATAGTTTAGCTCTTTATTGTGCATGTCACCGGTGTGCGCGCCACTGCCCATCCCAGCCGAAGTGACATAGTTACGCACCCCTTTCATTTCGTAGCTTGTGCAAAAATCTATTGCATTTACATGCAGGCTACGTACTAGGCACTATGAACACACTACGAATGGCTGAACAAAATTGCGGTTCGGCTTACGCAAAAGTTCTGCGGAAATAAAAACTTAAATAAGTTATTTGGGGACAGGAAATTCACTTTCCTTCAAATAAAATAAATGCAAATATTTTTAAAACAGGTACCTGAAATAACACTTTCGATAATTATTCAGTCTGGCGAATGAAATTGGTTGTCTTCGCACCCATTCTATTGTAAGCATCTCTGACTCCCCGTCAAGTTACTACCACTATTTTTCAGCGGGAATGCCCACCGTGCTTAGAGCAAGCATGCAAAACAAATCAGCCAAAGTCACGCTTGCAAGGCAAGAAAACACACCACACTTAGAGCAAGCGTGCAAAAAAATCGACACTTACGCTTGCTAAGCGTGAACAATTTTAGAGCAACGCAAGGAGGGGAGCAAGTTCGTTGTGGCCATGTAATATATTCAGCGCAACGGCATGCCACTTCTCAGAGAGATGTGCTACAAACGTCGGTGAATTTCTTGCTTTAGTTTTCGCCTCTTAGAAACAAACGGCTTGCATGAGAGAGAGAGTATTTAGCGTATGGTGGAGTAAATTGGTCTATTTTAACCCCTTTAGATTTGTGACGGCATACAGGCTCGAGACTTGGTGACTACAATACACTTTTCGAAGTCCACTCAGACACAGTTTTTAATGCTCGCCAAAGCACCTGAAGTGCCTAAGACTAACGGAGAATGTCGCGAACGCGCATGACGCACTCGATATGGACAATTATTGTCTTCACTGCAGCGTAAGAGTCAAGCATAAAATTCTTTTGTATTTCAAGAGTAGCCAAAATTTCTTGCCGTGGACACGCGCATGCCGACTACTGACATACCCACCGCTAGCGTCATCTGGCTAGCACGGGAGGCTTGTCAGTAGTGGGTCCACACTGCAAACGGTTCGCCACTGCACCGCAAGGTGGCGACTCAGTTCGACCTCGTGGTCAATAGCGACTGGACATCCCAGATAAGAGTGTGCTTCAAGATATCATGTACCGTCTATCTTAACCGCTTCCCGCTGCCGCAAGCCCCACCGCGCATACGCAGATTGTCCCACGTTGTCAGGAGCGCCCTTAGTAGGCCTGCGCTTGTACTGTCGGCTTCACCTGTGCACGCTTGAATAGGTGACGGTACACTGTACCCGTCATTCTGTGGTAAACGTGATAACACTCATGCACTATATGTCAACGCTTCCCTTCTGGGCTTCGGTTCTGCGCACCCGTTTTTTTCAAGCTCTTATTCCGCTGTAGAACCAAAATCCCCAAAACATGTAGATATTGCATTCGCGCACATTGTGGTCCGGGCGGGGCTTCACATCATCTCAGAGGCAATTTGCGTGGGCTGTCCTGGTCTGAAAATATTTGTCTGGGTGTCATCGCACATAAAGCACCTTCAGATATTTGTTTTCTCCCTACCGCTATTAGCTGTTGCAGAGGAACTGTAGCGCAACCAAGACGAACACAAGACAGAGGCACACAGGACTAGCGCTAAACTTCATCTAACTTTATACACTGGCAGCGCAGCAAATATAAGGAAAAAACCAGATCACGTGCAGATACTAGGTCTCACACACCACTATCAACAGAACCGTTCAAGATATGCCATCTCCAATTTGTATAGATTCAAAGATGTATCGATAACACAATATACGCCTCTCTTCCTTATATGAAATGCCTCCAGTAGTTCCCTTGCCTTAGTATCCTTGCTTTTGCCCAAAATCTATCTCATGAAACCGTGGTTGACACTTTTTGCAGGACTGGCATCTATCCTGCGGCAAATGTTCTGCCGCTCGAGGGCAGTCGAAACACTCAGTGCAGTGCTCAGGAAGATGCGCACCACTTAGGTCTTTCAATGAGCGCGCGTGCTCACCTGCCCTTTCATTTATGACCGCCCTGTTTGGCCCACATAGACCTTCGCGCATGACAGCGGTATCTGATATACCACCCTGATGCAGCAATCTTTGAACTTGTTTGCATGTCTGACGCGGCAACCACTCTTGTCTTTGCTCGCAATTCGCGCGCAGAGCTGCGCCATCTTGCATGGGGCCGAGAAGGCAACCGGCAGGCCATGTTTGTTAGCCACTTTTTTCAAGTGGTGGGCTACCGTGTGCACATACGGCACAACCTCCGGTTTGACAGCCGTTTCTCTGCTCTTAACTGTGCCTTACGCTGCAAGACAGTTCACGTTTCCACAGGCAGTGCTGGACAGGTGCGAAAAGAGCGCTGCATTTTTGTTACCGTTGTAAACACGCACGCGGCACGTACACACCCACACACGCACGCACGCACGCGCGAACACACACACACACACACACACACACACACACACACACACACACACACACACACACACACACTCGCACTCGCACACACACGCACACACACGCACACACGCACACACGCACACACACGCCCGCACGCAAACACGCGCGCACACATGCACGCACGAACACACGCACGATACACGCACAAGCACACACACGCTCGCGCGCGCAGGCATGCCTGCCCTGCTGTGGTCTTACGCGTTTTGCGTAGAAAACACGACCGATTTATTCGAGGGGTAAGGTAATTTTGTACTCATTCAGAGGCAGACTTTCCAAAATTTAGGAGCCACACTTTCATGCCAAGTGCTTTTCTGACCTTCACTGTAAAAAGTACAATTCGGACGTCAGTCAGATTTGCGGTTTGTGCGATGGCTGTACTTTTCACTTTGGATCCACTCCTTAAAAATTTTAAATGCAAAATCAAGTAAGCTGTTCAAGAATTTTCAACTTGTGCGAGTCCTTGTTCCTGTTCTCAAAACTACAGGATTGCTGTTCTTCTTGAGCAGTCGATTATGATTTACAAAGTTTTGCTTGTAATTATGAATTCAGTTCCTGCACTTTTCTTACATGCCCTTGTAAATATTTTTTTTTGCAGGAAAATTGCTCCTCCTTCGTTCTGACTCCACGAAGACAGCCGCTACTGTTATAGGCCATACACTTGATAATAAAGAAACCTGCTCTGTAAGTATACCACCGAAATATCGTATATTTTTTAAGCTCAAAACATGGAGCCTGGCTTTTGCCTTAAAACGATTTTCTGAGTACTCGTGATCACCGTTACAGCAAATGGAGACGGCGTTCCATTGGGCCGAATTCGTCATGTGGTAGCTAAGCATTCACTCCCATATTTATTGTAGGTAAAGATTTCTTAATGCGATACCATGAAAGACGAACCCAAGAGACCCAGCATACAGCACAGGTCCAACTTAGAGGTAGTCTCGATACCGAATACATGGGCAATTTTGATCGATCGTGTTAACAGAAAGTTTAGTAAGCTGGTACAACGTTTTTCACCAAAAACAGCACGCGAAGAAAGGCTGCAACTGCCCTGTCTGCTTGCCCTGCTTTTTGCCCCGGCGTCGTTTTTAGCGATAAATCATTACAATCTACTAGAAGCCGTGACAGAGCAGCCCTATGTGTGCGACCTGCACTTTATGTGTTCGTATTGTGTATAAACGGAAGTGGTAGCGTAAGCGTGAATGCCACTTCCATTTACAATTTTACTGCTCTACCAAGGTTTCGGTTTAAAACTGGCCATGCGTTATTTGGATTCTCTTTGTGTCGCTAGTACTGCCTATGTATTCTGTCTCCTTTCATGTGCGGTGCTTGAATGACAAAAGATTAGCTAAAACTATTTTATTGCATTCCCCTGTACTGCCAGACTCATTTCTTGTTTTTTCCATTCGCGTTTGTGCATTTTGCCTTCAAAACGAAGCTATGAACCAACAAGCCCAAAAACATGTTCTGGGACCCGCCGCGGTGGTTCAGTGGTTAGGGCGCTCGGCTACTGAGCCGGAGTTCCTGGGTTCGAACCCGACCGCGGCGGCTGCGTTTTTATGGAGGAAAAACGCTAAGGCGCCCGTGTGCTGTGCGATGTCAGTGCACGTTAAATATCCCCAGGTGGTCGAAATTATTCCGGAGCCCTCCACTACGGCACCTCTTTCTTCCTTCCTTCTTTCACCCCTTCCTTTATCCCTTCCCTTAGGTCGCGATTCAGGTGTCCAACAATATATGCGCCGTTTCTTTTCTGCCCAAAACCAGTTATTATTATTTTCTCCCATGCATATCTGTGCATTTTATACCGGGATATTTCACTGAGCGCATGCACCAAGTCGGAGGTGCGACAGGCGAAAACAATGTGATGGTGAATGTATTTTATCATAGCTTGCTTCCCAGAGCGCAGAAAGCTATGCTACGGGTGGCATCGCTGAGGCGGGCATGTTAAGTTCAGCCTTAGTCATGAACGAAAAAATTGGCCCACGATTACGACATTCGACAATGCGAAATTTTAGCGCAGCAGCTGAGGTATTTGAGCCATAGGCGATTGAAGACGCAACGAACAGCACCGAACAGCGGCGGCGCTTGGCCTCGAGATCGGTTAACCGTACAGCGAAAGCAATCTACAACTTGTGGCCGCTGCTGCTGAGCCTGTGTTTGGGCTGTGCTTAGCGGCGCAGCCGCTGCACACGTAGCGCCGATACCTCTCTCACCGAGCTCCCGTCACACATACTTCCTCCGCTTTCCACCTCGTTCTCTAGGCTTACCCTCCTCCTTCGCTTCCCTTTTCGCACTCTTTTCAACATAGCTATCTTTCAACCTCCGCCGATCGCTCTCATCGCTACCGTCGTAATTTCATTAAGAGGCTGACGCCACTTATCCCAGGAAAACGCACTTGAGAGCTACACTCTAAAAAATTCTCTTCTTACGATAATACCGGCCATGTCTTCCGGTTACGGGCGCCACTACGGAAGCTTCTCTGGCACAGAGGTGCGGCGTGGCCAAGGCTGGTAAACGAAAACGGCAAAGGTTGCATCAAATGTAAAGGAGGGGATTTTTCCCCGAGCCGCGTGCAGAACTTCTTATACTTTGTTTGCGACGCGTTGATATAAATTGAAGGCTCTCTAACGCTGCCCCCTTATTCCAGGCGTTAAAGGTTGCTTTGCCGCCCCTTAGAGCTCTAGCCGTTCGAAAAACCAAATGATATGTCTGCTTTGCACTAATAATAAGCGGATGACACTGTAAAGAGTAATGCTGCACCAAGCGAGAAACCTCCACCCGTAGGAACGGCACGAATCCGTCAAGAAACGGCTGACTTACCCGCCGCGGTAGCTCAGTGGTTAGGGCGCTCGGCTACTGATACGGAGTTCCCGGGTTCGAACCCGACCATGGCGGCTGCGTTTTTACGGAGGCAAAACGCTAAGTCGCCCGTGTGCTGTGCGATGTCAGTGCACGTTAAAGACCCCCAGGTGTTCGAAATTATTCCGGAGCCCTCCACTATGGCGCCTCTTTCTTCTTTCCTTCTTTCACTCCCTCCTTCATCCCTTCTCTTACGGCGCGGTGCAGTTGTCCAACGATATATGAGATACGTACTGCGCCGTTTTCTTTCCCCCAAAACCAATTATTTGCGTTCGCCAGTTTTACACGAACCTCCAAAATTATCAAGCGATTCTTCGTCACGTTACTCAGGAAGTTCCTGTTTAGGGTGCTATTTCCCGAAGTTCCTCATTATCATTATAGTCTTGCTTGTAGCTGAAACCGCTACTGCTCCAACTGGCAACGAAGCAAATAACCGGCGTAGCTGCTCGTAAAGTTGAGGTTTTCTCGCTGCACAACATTTGTGTTAGTACGAAGCAAGTAGTATTCAGCAGTGGTAGTGCGAAGGGTACACATTGAACCATGAGGTAAACTAAACCGTTGCTCTTATAAGATGGGCTACCGTATACCGAAACATAAAACACCTATCACACAAAGGTAAATGGGACAGGTTCTTGTCCCGTCTAGATTTATCCGTTGTGTGCTTTGTGTTGCGCAACGCAGCATCCCATGCTTAATCATGACCTATCTGGACCCTAAACAAATGCTACTAAAACAATACTCTCTTCCTAAATTCTTACTTTACAAAATATTACAGAAGTGCACACGTTGAACGATTTGTAAGTGTTCAAGTCGTTCTCTGTACAGTGTTCCTATGTGGTGCCTATGTTGCGTGTGTCTTGTCCGTACCGTGCAGTCGTCGATCATTGTAGACATGCGCTGAATGTTGTATTTCAATGTTGCGTTTACGTCGATGCTTTTGCTACGTTACTCTGAAATTATAAACGTAAAAGGGCTGAAATGATATACTGTTATTTGTTGTTTTGAACTATATAAATATGAATTGTTGCCTGCGCTGCCCAACGGCTACCTGAATTGCATTATGATTGTGTACGTTTTGTTTTGCTCTTGTGTTGCACAGATCTCATTTTTCTACATAATTCAAGGAACAGCGAATTCCCAACTTAAGCTTGCTATCCGCACGGCCAAAGATGGCGCCTGGAAGACAAAGTGGCAGAAATCGGAGCCGACTGAATTTTTTCATTTTATTCAAGCCATTGTAGATTTCAGTGAAGAAACTCCGTATCAGGTGAGACGGACAGTGATTTCTGCCTATGCTTCCAAACTGTATAATGCAGCTCAACCTGCTTCTCCGTGGCCTGTGAACTAGAAAGCACGTTGCTGGCAAAATACTGCTTCATACTTACAACCCTCGCCGAAGGAGAGAATGTGATACTGGGCAGGAGAGTGCATAATGAATATACGTTAATGCAATCACGAACAAAAGAAGAGAATGGGCTCTGTAGTGTTGAATGACAATCGCCATATAATAGAGTGTGACTGCTTCATCTTACTTACTTTACCTTGTAAAGTAAGACCATTCATAACATGGAGTTAAGAAACCTTTCTAGAAAATTATTGTCGTTACATAGAAGGCGAGAGCAAAAAAGCATATTTCTTTGTAATATTCATTGAAGACCTTGAAACCATTAGTGAAAGACTATTATGCACGTTCAGCAGAAGGATAAAGTTAACAACAATTGAGGGACAGCCTGCCTGAGAAGCGTCCACAATTTTCGGTGTTGTTTTTAATTCAGTCTAAGAGCCTTTAGCCCTTTTCGAAGTTATGTACACGCCGTGCAACGATCTGGTTGTAGCGCACAACCGCCGCGGTGGCTCAGTGGTTAGTGCGCTTGGCTACTGATCCGGAGTTCCCGGGTTCGAACCCGACCGTGGCGGCTCCGTTTTTGTGGAGGCAAAACGCTAAGGCGTCCGTGGGCTGTGCGATTTCAGTGCACGTTAAAGATCTCCAGGAGGTCGAAATTATTCCGGAGCCCTCCACTCGGGCACCTCTTTCTTCCTTTCTTCTCCCACTCCTTCCTTTATCTCATCCCTAACGGCGCGGTTGAGGTGCCCAAAGATATATGAGACAGATACTGCGCCAGTTGGTTTCCCCCAAAACGAAGTATTATTATTATTATTATTGCAGCGCACCGTAAGAAGCTCTTGAAGCCACCGGCTGGGCGCTCTGCGCCATGGTAGCAGTATAGCAGCCGCTAATCCAGTGGCCGGTGTAGTCGCTGCCACAGAGCAGAGCACTGCGAAAAAGAGACCTCGGGCGAACAACAAGCCACCTAGGAGTCTTTTAGCGATAATGCAGAGGAGCTGAACTGGACAGCACTGAAGTTTGTATCCTAAACGAAAAAAAAACGCGCTGGTCGTAGTGTACCCTTCAGGCCTACCCTGGAAGGAGGAAGCATTTGGGGAGCAAGTCCAACGCAGTGGTATCGGCACCTGTAACGTCGGCTCAAGATAAATTTTTGAGCACTCTACCCAAGAAAGACACAAGCTTGATGGTTAGTATGTCGGCATTCCCACCGCCAGCCGTCTGTTCATAGCAACTGAGCTAGCTGTTGTGGAGGTAGAACCCACAGTCCGGCACACATACGCGACAGCTTATGGCAGATTTTAAGATGTTCTACCGTGTGCAAAACTGCAAGTTGTTCTACCGCGTGAAGCACGTTCCAAGCCATGCCGCACTGCAAGCGGTTTCCACCTAGCGAACCAATCCAGGTTTGGATACTGGAACACTACACTGGTCTCGACACCCGGATTTCTCCGTCAGGTAAGGACCGCATGCACAGCGGCATCATTTGGAGTGCGCTGAAAGAGTCGGGGGGGGGGGGGGGGAAGTTACCTACTTTTGCTCACAACAGTATCTGCCACTAGCTCAAACGAACTTTTACAGGAGTATCTACGTGACCAAGGCGCCATTTCGCCTAGGAGGCTCACTACATTCATTCCTGAAGACGGTGTCGAGGTCAAAGAGGCTAATGCTTCTCCACTTTCTAAACGGGCTACGCTTTGATTCGATAGTTGCACCGTAAATGAAAGCGTTTGGGCAGGAACGCAATGCTACAAATGCCAGAGGCATGGCCACATATCAAAGGGCTTTACCGGGCCTGTTTACTGAGAAGTGTGTGCTGACCCCCCGTTGAACAAGGAATCGACGTCGAGAGCGCAGCCTAAATGCGAGAAGTGCGGTGGCCCACCCCATGCCTCAGGCGTATGTCGCTTTAAAAAGAAAGCAGCAGCGCTTGCTCGCATGGTGTAGCAAGTACAGAGAAAAGCGTACAAGCCCACTGGTTCATAGACTACTTCGAAGCTACCGCAACATTTCGCAGAAGACCCCACAACAGGCCACTATCGCTTACAGCTTGAGGCATCACAACACGACAGCAGGGCTGGGCTCGATATATATATATATATATATATATATATATATATATATATATATATATATATATATATATATATATATATATATATATATATATATATATATATATATATATACACTTATGAAGAGAGTCAACAGTCACCAAAACCAAGGTGCGTAGGGGAATGTGCATTTTTTTATGTGCTGCGCTTATGAGTAGGATAATAATACTTTGATTAATCTATCGCTTAAAGAAAATTACTTATAAGGCCGCAGAAAAAACAACCATGCCGCCGGTGGGATCCGAACCCACGACCTCTGAATATCGCGTCCGGTCCTCTACCAACTGAGCTACGGCGACGGCTGTCCAATCTGCTGCTGTCGTGGGTATTTATGTTTATTAGGTGTAAGCGAACCTTGAGAGAGTTAACCGGCGCCTCCCTCGTCCATAGCGGCGGACGTTGCACGTCCTGTAATACTGCCAGTGTAATACCGCTTACACGCAAAAACATAAATACCCACGAAAGCAGCACATTGGACAGCCGATGCCGTAGCTCAGTTGGTAGAGCACCGGACGCGATATTCGGAGGTCGTGGGTTCTGATCTCACTGGCGGCATGGTTGTTTTTTCTCCAGCATTGGAAGTAATTTTCTTTAAACGACAGATTAATCGAAGTATTATTCTACCATATACTGACACTACAAAATAAAAAAAATAGAAACTTTCCCCTGTGCACCTTGTTTTCAGTGACTGTTGGATCCATTCATATATATATATATATATATATATATATATATATATATATATATATATATATATATATATAGCAGACAAGTTAAAGGAAATGAGGGGCCCGTTTGACAAATTTATGAAGGGAGCCAACAGTCACCGAAACCAAGGTGCATAGGGGAACGTTAATTTTTTTTTTTTAATGTGTTATGCTTATCAGTAGGATAATAATTCTTAGATTAATAAATTGCTTAAAGAAAATTACTTATATATATATATATATATATATATATATATATATATATATATATATATATATATATATATATATATATATATATATATATATATATATATATATATATATATATATATATATGAATGAATTCAACAGTCACCGAAAACAAGGTGCACAGGGGCAAGTTTGTACTTTTTATTTTTTTATTATATATATATATATATATATATATATATATATATATATATATATATATATATATATATATATATATATATATATGGGCATGTGTATGTGTGTGTCTGATCGATTTCAGCAACGCCTTAGCAGCGGAGCTAGCGTGCAAGCAAAGCAGATCGGCTCAGCCGCGGTGCAATGGCGGCAGCTGCTACACGGCCGTGCACATATAACTAGCTTGTGTCACAGTTATTAGTCCTACCAGCAACTAGGTACAGGTTGGAGATTCTCAAGGAAGATTCTTTTTCGACATTTCCGTATCCCAAGGCTTATTATTTACGGGAACAAGAAACTTTAGCTCGGTTTTCTGACGCTGGCGCCAGCGATCCGCCGTAGAAATTCTACCTTGGCACGGTCGGCTTGTGGGAGGCACGGCGATGTATTCAACGGTGTATGCAGTGCTGACACCGGACGGCACTGTCGGAGAGCACTCTAGACACTGCGTTGCAAGGTATCTGCAAATGTCGCTTTCCTACGGATCACCGCATCACTTCGTTCGTAACCCCGAAACCCGGAACGGTGGCGAGCCGTGTGTCAACGGCGAACTGTGATTAGAGATAACCGAAGTTAACATAGGTAACCGCGGTTAAGCACAACCGCGGTCTGAATGCCCGCGTGACTAGGGTCTAGGACGGCTAGGAGGTCATAAAACTTTCTTTGGCTCGCGAGCGATGCAGCAGGGCTTACGGAGCTTCTCCCAAGCACACAGTCCCGAAGAAAGCCGGGCTCCTTGCCGGGGTGGAGGGAGGGGGGTGCTTTTACGCGTTTTTACTGGTCGTAAAACCACTTCTCGTAGCTAAAACGTGTGACCAAACCACTAAGCCACAGGTCGGTCCGCGACCGCGGTAAACCAGCTGGCCTCACGCATACCACTACAACAGCTTGACCCATTCGCCGCACTCTGTTTGCAAAAAAAAAAAAAATTTAGAACAATACTGCACACGGGCTCAAAGCCTTCAGGTTCAAAGATTTCAACATTATAGGCAGATGTCAGTCTTACGGTCTGCCACAGGCAGTAGGTCTTGCATTGGACATGCTCTTCACAGTTGAAAACCTAATGACGGCCGCCACCGAATCAAACAAGCCCACGTCTCCGGGCCATTGGAAATATGCCTGCAGTGCGGTTATGGCCACTGTAAAACTCATGACTCTTTTCGTTTTGTTCCCACAGGTGGCCTTTATTGGGGAACACAGACTGCCAGGGAAGCAGGGATACATCGCCATAGATGACGTGTCGTTTCGAGACAGCTGCAAGATATACTATGATAGTAAGTTGAGGCCAAAAGAAAAAATCGCTTCTTTTTGAAGTGCCGTCGTGATACATTCCCAACAATTCAGAACAAAAGCATTTTTGAATGGGAAACCATTTATGAACGCAATTTTTTCATATAATGTAAGACTTCACTATAACAATCAATATATCTAAGGCTCATCCGACGGCAGTCTTGCATTTTTTTTTCTGTTAACATTTTTTCAATGGTCAAAAACATCCCCCATTGGTTTTCAGCGCAGTCTTAACTTTTTGATGTGATCGTGCAAACACTTTAAAAGGTTTTGGTACATGTCAGATGAATAGACCATTACCTTAAATATTTCCATAAGTGTATATTACAATTTATCAATTTTTTAAATTTTTTGTCCTAGAATGTTGGAAATGTGCATATACAAGTGAGGTGACTTACTTGCAAAATATTACCGCCTTCAGTATATTCATTTCTGTTTTTATAGAATAACGACCCCAACCATGCTTACGATGGACGAAGACGTGACTACATATTCTTTATCAGCTTGCTCTTGTCTTCTCAATGCATGTTTCACTGTCTTTATTTTTGTCAGAAACTAACTGGGATAAAATAAATTTAAGAAAACATTACCGCTGTGCTAATTACGAACTTATTCTCTATGAAAAGATATTTTTCATTGACCCAGAAACAGTTCAATATGTCTTGTTCCATCAAAGAAGATATTTGAATTGTTGCATAACATTGATTAACGGAAAATATTTCCGGCACCGAAGGAGAAACAGTAAGTAAACCGATAACAAATACTATCAAAAAATGCTCAAGACAAATTTACGCCTGAAAAATAAATCTAATGCTATCAACTATCAACTAAAGGCAAACTGCACAATCTGGGGGCAGAAGCGTACTGAAGAGCTTTCAGGCAGGTTGGGCCACGAAGTAAGTCGCATTTGAATTCTGGACGCATGCACAACGTGCATAGCTCGTGTGTGAAAAAATGTATTCTTCTAGTTTTATCTTTTCGGGCTGTGTCTAAACATCGTGCGTTTTATTAGAAAAGGTGTTTTTTTTTCGACTTGTGCTATTAAATCTGCTCGATTTCATACGCCTTCTCAGTTATGTTCTTTGAAAGTGTTTTGTTCTAACAGCTGGCCGAGGAGAACCGCATGAAAATTTGACGACATATTACATTTGAGATTTTCAATTGAACTTTTATTCCAACGGAATACCGAGCTCACTGCCCAGTTTTCAGAACTGACGTTTTTTCTACATTTCATTGGCATCCAACGAACGTATTTTGCTTTAGAAGAATAGTGAACAACGTTCTTCGATCTATTGTGTTCGTCGCATGCTGAGCCGATGTGAACCCACGTGATTTAAGTTTCTGTAAGGTGTCTTCGGTCAACTGGGAAAAGTAAGCAGCGACGAACTGGTGGAATGAGATGCCAGACCAGAAGAGTCTGTTGTCGGGCAAGTTAGCTTTGTATGATATAAAAGAAGTGGGCGCAAAACTTGTACAAGGACAGAAAAGAAGCACTAACGACGACTGACAAGCCCTACTGCTAACGGTATGATGGGGCTTGACACACGGCATATGTAGCAAAAAATACGAGCATGTGCAAGAGAGTGGAGGCAAGCACGTCAAACAACCGCGTTATGATATGGCAAAAGCGAATTCAGATAACGACATTCAGCAGTATAATTCTGCAAGGAAGCATCACTCGCGCAGCGATCAGATAACTTTGTAATATGGAAGGCTTATTATATGGAAGGCATATTAAATATATGATGTATGTAGTCCAGACTGCATGCGAGTTGAAGTGTCGCGTTGTTATCTCTGAGCAAAAATTGAGGCATTTCGCAGGCAGTTTCTAAACGTTCTAATGTTTGCCGAAAACTGTGCCTCAAAGCCTGTCCATTATACTGAAATTCGTTTTTAACGCCTTTTTGTTTTGCATTGCGCTGCCTACCTAGAGCTCCCTTTGGCGCCGGTGCCAACCTCACCATCATCCTTGTGCGGTGAAAAAGAGTTCGAATGTTCAGGCAGCCGCCAGTGCATCCCTTTGTCCAAAGTGTGCGATTTCAAGGAAGACTGTTCTAATGGCGCTGACGAATCCACATGTGGTACGTGTACGCTTCATTTGCATGCTTGAAACCACACCAGCCTAGTAACAAGGAGTCCGGCATGGAACTGATTTCGGGAAGTAGCACTTATTTGGTGAGATTATTCCGTTGAAAGAATTTCATTGATTAAGTCTTCAGCCAACGAAGGCAGTACTATCTTTCGTCACGCGGCAAAAATAAATGCAAATAACTACCAGAGGTCAATCAAAGATAGTAGAAGCTTCTTCCCAGAAACTCTCATCAAACCACATATTTTCACTGGAGAAGTAAAAAGCGGCTTCTTGAGGAAATGTGCATGGGCGGCCATGGTGAACACTGCAGGGCTCCTATAAGGCTAATGCAAGAGCTTCGAGGGAGCCCCATATGGCAGCATACTCCTGATCTGCACCAAAGCTTATCATTTGCCTAGGTGCGCCTGTGCACCTGTGAGCAGGAAGGACGTGTAGATAAATGTACCTGTCCAGCTAGCTTTGGAAAAGGCAAAAAAGAAGGAAACAAAAATGTGGCTACGGTATCTCATAGTGCACCTTTAAAACACTAGGCAAGTCTCAAACCGCTTGTAATGAAAAGTGCAGTAAACGGTTATCTGCATGCTTTTGTGGACCCGCCGCGGTGGCTGAGTGGTTAGGGCGCTCGATTACTGATCCGGAGTTCCCAGGTTCGAACCCGACCACGGCGGCTGCGTTTTTATGGAGGAAAAACGCTAAGGCCCGTGTGCTGTGCGATGTCAGTGCACGTTAAAGAACCCCAGGTGGTCGGAATTATTCCGGAGCCCTCCACTACGGCACCTCCTTCTTCATTTCTTCTTTCACTCCCTCCTTTATCCCTTCCCTTACGGCGCGGTTCAGGTGTCCAACGATATATGAGACAGATACTGCGCCATTTCCTTTCCCAAAAAACCATTTATTATTATTATTATTATTATTATTAATATTATTATTATTATTATTATTATTATTATTATTATTATTATTATTATTATTATTATTATTATGATTTTGTGGCTGTTGAGGCAACGATTGCTTTCTATTTAAGAAATGGCGCCTTGGATGCATGCCTGCACTGGAAACTCATGCGATAAGTGCTGGTCTGTCAGAAAGCTTTACAGGTGCGCGAACTGTTGGTGCCTTCGTGCGTTGCTGGAAAGGGAGCAAAACTATCAGGTTGGAAGCTATTGCTTTCATCCTTTTCCTAAAGCAAGGCATATAAAGTTAACATTTTTTTTATATCGTAGTCTCCCGGAAAGCAACGCGATCATATATGGTGGCTTGTATAAACTACCACCACCTCTTGTTGCAACCTATTGATGAAATTTGTTAGTGTGGACAATAACAACAAATAAAATAGTGTCCTGTCTGCACCACCTACGGGTTAACTTGCCGCCTATTGAGGGCAATGATAGCGGAGCTTTATTATAACCTCGGCTAATATCTATCGCATAAGTGCAGTGTGGCAGTGGAAGCAGAAGTGTAATACAGAATACTTTTGGCCCGCAATATACTCATGTGGAGGCGACTACAGAAGAAAAAGTGTATTGAGGTTAACACAGAAACCGCCCTCTACTAAAGTTCCTCATGGGCAGACGTTAAAAATTAAGCATACGTTAGGTGTTAAGCAAAAAATCCTGCGGGCAGGGCGCAAGCCTACATGACTAGATTAAAGCGTCTCAAATATAAGGCTCACCAAAAAAATCTGGGAGGCTTGAACGACAGCTCGTGATCTATCGTGCGTCCTTATTCTGCCGTTAAAGAAAAATATTTGCGAGTAGGAGCCATGACAATTAAGTTGAAAGTGGAATATATATCGTTCCCACTGTACGAACTACAATGGCAGCTTTATTATGAATGTTGGCTACCTCCAGTGTCCGCTGGCAAAGTCCCTCCATGCTTCTGATTAAAAAAGCAGCGGCAGTTCGAGCATAAATTTTTCTCACATTGCAACATTTCAAGAAAATATTTTCAGAGAGGGGCTCGTTAGCGGTGTCGCTTGATTTTCAGCCTTCACGAGTTCATCTATTAATAAAAGGTAACGCGATTTCCTGATGGAGGTTTCATTGCTGTGATTTCTTCCTTGCAGATCAGAAGTATAAGACACTGGCCTTCCAACCTCACACTATCCCCAAATCTTAAATTCATTAACTGCAGGCCCAAGGTTGATCACAGTCACCAAGAAATTTATAAAATGCTTGGTTCCAAAACTCCGCTGGTGTCCAGATTGATGTAATATAATTTATTCAATCCGTATTTACGCTGGGAATTCAAAAGTTTAGTCAAAATTTGTGTACTACATTGTCATAATGCATAAATTTGGAGGGGTTACGTATAATCTTGACTATTTATTTTCCACAAAAACAATTATTGCAGCGACTGCGGTACCAGCAACTTCAGCGTCAGCTTGGCCTACAATGCGATCTTTTACTCCAGGAGCAGAGATCACTTCAACAGCAGGCAAGACAGCACTCCTGTGCTCGCTACAGCTCTTACTATTCCTAAATATTCTCAATTTATTTCCTCGCTTTTTTCTATACTGCATGGAAACAAGATGGCCTGACAGAAGCTCAAAGCTTGAGAATTTAATAGAAACGCATAATCCACGAGGGTATGAATAATTTAAAAAAAATCATAAGTTTCAACAAACCAGTGAAGTAATGAGTATACTTAAATTTAGGCCAAAGTAGCAAGACTGCGGTGGCCATATTTAATGCACGTGGCGATGCAGGTGTATGAGGGGCCACGTCCGCTAAATCGAATAGCCAGGCGCACTCTGTACTGCGCAAGCTAGATAGATAATCATTCACAACCTGGCGGCAGTGATGGAAATACAGGGTCCCCGCCAGACATAAATTTAGAGTGCGAAGAACGAAAAGAACGATAGGGGCAAAGTAAAAGTACGCACATATATAAGGAGAAGTTATATACAAAGAAGTTCGTATAATTTCACGGATATCGGTGTCCAAGCGTTTCTATGTCCAAGAGCTAACGAGAGTGCTAGTGGTGACTCCGAGGCCCTGCTTGAGGGATACGTGGAGCTGTAGCTTGCAGAAGACGACCCGCTAATAATGTTCCGTCTTGTTGGTGCGAAAGTTGTTGAAAGTGGTGGTAATACAAAAGGGTCTTATTTTGTGTATGGTATGCATAGAGGGCTATAGGGCTGCTGTAATGCAGAGAGAACTATTTTCTGTGTACGCGGGCGTTATTTATCCGCCGGTAGTAACGGAGCGAGCTTCCTGAACAGCTCGACGCTGGAGCATCGATGCTTGCTGTATCTCGGCCATTGGGGGCAGAAGGTCGGAGGATCCGGTATCAGCAATAATGTGAAGTCGGTGGCCGCATTTATTGAATGTTGCGATGAGGATGGTAGAGGGGTTGCGTACGCTCAGCAAGGTAGCTAGGTGCATCCCGTAGAGCCCTAAATTTCATCTGAATGTTAACGCTGCTAGTGGAGCTACGGTTCCAAGCGTCAGTGGAGAGGAGGCTGAAGAGAAACACTGCTGCTCTAAAAGAGTTCATGCTCTTGAAGCTGCTCTTATACATAGAGATGTTACTGCGTGTATTACAGTGATGTATCTTCTATGTCCCGTGATACATTTGGCTGAACGCTCTGCGACGCTGTAGACTCTCGGTTGTGCTTGACGGCACAAAAATGAATCTACTTATTAGACCAGACCCTTCAATAAGTCTCGTTCCATCAAAGAAGAGATTTGAATTGTTGCATAACATTGATTAACGGAAAATATTTCTGGCACCGAAGGAGAAACAGTAAGTAAACAAATAACAAATACTATAAAAAAATGCTCAAGACAGTTTTACGCCTGAAAAATAAATCTAATGCTATCAACTAAAGGCAAACTGCACAATCTGGGGGCAGAAGCGTACTGATGAGCTTTCAGGCAGGTTGGGCCACGAAGTAAGTCGCATTTGAATTTTGCACGCATGCACAACGTGCATAGCTCGTGTGTGAATAAATGTATACTTCTAGTTTTATCTGTGCGGGCTGTGTCTAAACATCGTGCGTTTTATTAGAAAAGGTGTGTTTTTTTCGAGTTGTGCTATTAAATCTGCTCGATTTCATACGCCTTCTCAGTTATGTTCTTTGAAAGTGTTTTGTTCTAACAGCTGGCCGAGAAGAACCGCATGAAAATTTGACGACATATTGCATTTGAGATTTTCAATTGAACTTTTATTCCAACTGAATACCGAGCTCACTGCCCAGTTTTCAGAACTGACGTTTTTTCTACATTTCATTGGCATCCAATGAACGTATTTTGCTTTAGAAGAATAGTGAACCACGGTATTCGATCTATTGTGTTCGTCGCATGCTGAGCCGATGTTAACCACGTGATTTAAGCTTCTGTAAGGTGTCTTCGGTCAACTGGGAAAAGTAAGCAGCGACTAACTGGTGGAATGAGATGCCAGACCAGAAGAGTCTGTTGCCGGGTAAGTTAGCTTTGCATTATATAAAAGAAGTGGGCGAAAAACTTGTATAAGGACCGAGAAGAAACACAAACGACGACTGACAAGCCCTACTACCGACGGTTTAATGGGGATTGACACACGGCATATGTAGCAAAAAATACGAGCATGCGCAAGAGAGTGGAGGCAAGCACGTCAAACAACCGCGTTATGATATGGAAAAAGCAAATTCAGATAGCCACATTCAGCAGTATTATTCTGCAAGGAAGCATCACTCGCGCAGCGATCAGATTACCTTGTAATATGGAAGGCTTATTATATGGAAGGCATATTAAATATATGATGTATGTAGTCCAGACTGCATGCAAGTTGAAGTGTCGCGTTGTTATCTCTGAGCAAAAATTGAGGCATTTCGCAGGCAGTTTCTAAACGTTCTGATGTTTGCCGAAAACTGTGTCTCCAAGCCCGTTCATTATACTGAAATTCGTTTTTTAACGCCTTTTCGTTTTGCATTGCGCTGCCTACCTAGAGCTCCCTTTGGCCCCGGTGCCAACCTCACCATTATCCTTGTGCGGTGAAAAAGAGTTCGAATGTTCAGGCAGCCGCCAGTGCATCCCTTTGTCCAAAGTGTGCGATTTCAAGGAAGACTGTTCTAATGGCGCTGACGAATCCACATGTGGTACGTGTACGCTTCATTTGCATGCTTGAAACCACACCAGCCTAGTAACAAGGAGTCCGGCATGGAACTGATTTCTGGAAGTAGCACTTATTTGGTGAGATTATTCCGTTGAAAGAATTTCATTGATTAAGTCTTCAGCCAACGAAGGCAGTACTATCTTTCGTCACGCGGCAAAAATAAATGTAAATAACTACCAAAGGACTATCAAAGATAGTAGAAGCTTCTCCCCAGAAACTGTCATCACACCACATTGTTTTCACTGGAGAACTAAAAAGCGGCTTCTTGAGGAAATGTGCATGGGCGGCCATGGTGAACACTGCAGGGCTCCTATAAGGCTAATGCAAGAGCTTCGGGGGAGCCCCATATGACAGCATACTCCTGATCTGCACCAAAGCTTATCCTGTGCCTATGTGCGCCTGTGCACCTGTGAGCAGGAAAGACGTGTAGATAAATGTACCTGTCCAGCTAGCTTTGGAAAAGGCAAAAAAGAAGGGAACAAAAATGTGGCTACGGTGTCTCATAGTGCTCCTTTAAAACACTAGGCAATTCTCAAACCGCTTGTAAAGAAAAGCGCAGTAAAATGGTTATCTGCACGCTTTTGTGGTTGTTGAGGCAATGATTGCTTTCTATTTAAGAAAAGGCGCCAGTGATGCATGCTTGCACTGGAAACTCATGCGATAAGTGCTGGTCTGTCAGAAAGCTATACAGGTGCGCGAACTGTTGGCGCCTTCGTGCGTTGCTGGAAGGGGAGCGAAATTATCAGGTTGGAAGCTATTGCTTTCATCCCTTTGCCTAAAGAAAGGCGTATAAAGTTAACAATTTTTTTTATCGCAGTCTCCCGGAAAGCATCGCTATTATATATTGTGAATTGTATAAACTACCACCACCTCTTGATGCAACCTATTGAGGAAATTTGTTAGCGTGGACAATAACAACAAATAAAATTGTGTCCTGTCTGCACCACCTACGGGTCAAAGGGCCACCTATTGAGGGCAATGATAGCGGAGCTTTATTATAACCTCTGCTAATATCTATCGTTGTAGTGTAGTGCGGCAGAGGAAGCAGAAGTGTAATACAGAATACTTTTGTCCCGCAATATACTCATGTGGAGGCGACTACAGAGGAAAATGTGTACTGAGGTTAACACAGAAACCGCCCTCTACTAATGTTCCTCATGGGCAGATGTTAAAAATTAAGCAGATGTAAAGTGTTAAGCAAAAATTCTGCCGGGCAGGGCGCATGCCTACATGACTAGATTAAAGCATCTGGGATATAAGGCTAAAGATAGTAGACGCATCTCCCCAGAAACTCTCATCACACCACATACTTTCACTGGAGTGATGGGAGGCTTGAACGACAGCTCGTGATCTATCGTGTGTCCTTATTCTGCCGTTAACGAAAAATATATGAGTAGGAGCCATCACAGTTAAGTTGTAAGTGGAATATATCGTTCCTAGTGTACGAACTACAATGGCAGCTTTATTATGAATGTTGGCTACCTCCAGTGTCCGCTGGCAAAGTCCCTCCATGCTTCTGATTAAAAAAGCAGCGGCAGTTCGAGCATAAATTTTTCTCACATTGCAACATTTCAAGAAAATATTTTCAGAGAGGGGCTCGTTAGCGGTGTCGCTTGATTTTCAGCCTTCACGAGTTCATCTATTAATAAAAGGTAACGCGATTTCCTGATGGAGGTTTCATTGCTGTGATTTCTTCCTTGCAGATCAGAAGTATAAGACACTGGCCTTCCAACCTCACACTATCCCCAAATCTTAAATTCATTAACTGCAGGCCCAAGGTTGATCACAGTCACCAAGAAATTTATAAAATGCTTGGTTCCAAAACTCCGCTGGTGTCCAGATTGATGTAATATAATTTATTCAATCCGTATTTACGCTGGGAATTCAAAAGTTTAGTCAAAATTTGTGTACTACATTGTCATAATGCATAAATTTGGAGGGGTTACGTATAATCTTGACTATTTATTTTCCACAAAAACAATTATTGCAGCGACTGCGGAACCAGCAACTTCAGCGTCAGCTTGGCCTACAACGCGATCTTTTACTCCAGGAGCAGAGGTCACTTCAACAGCAGGCAAGACAGCACTCCTGTTCTCGCTGCAGCTCTTACTATTCCTAAATATTCTCAATTTAGTTCCTCGCTTTTTCCCTATACTGCATGGAAACAAGATGGCCTGACAGAAGCTCAACTCTTGAGAATTTAATAGGAACGCATAATCCAAGAGGGTATGAATAATAAAAAAAACACAAGTTTCAACAAACCAGTGAAGTAATGAGTATATTTAAATTTAGGCCAACGTAGCAAGACTGCGGTGGCCATATTTTATGCACGTGGCGATGCAGGTGTATCAGAGGCCACGTCCGCTAAATTGAATAGCCGGGCGCACTCTGTACTGCGTAAGCTAGATAATCATTCACAACCTGGCGGCAGTGATGGAACTACAGGGTCGCTGCTAGACACAAATTTAGAGTGCGAAGAATGAAAAGAACGATAGGGGCAAAGTAAAAGTACGCACATATATAAGGAGAAGTTATATACAAAGAAGTTCGTATAATTTCACGGATATCGGTGTCCAAGCGTTTCTATGTCCAAGAGCTAACGAGAGTGCTAGTGGTGACTCCGGAGGCCCTGCTTGAGGGAGGCGCGGAGCTGTAGCTTGCAGAAGACGACCCGCTAATAATGTTCTGTCTTGTTGGTGCGAAAGTTGTTGAAAGTGGTGGTAATACAAAAGGGTCTTACTTTGTGTATGGTATGCATAGAGGGCTATATGGCTGCTGTAATGCAGAGAGAACTATTTTCTGTGTACGCGGGCGTTATTTATCCACCGGTAGTAACGGAGCGAGCTTCCTGAACTGCTCGACGCTGGAGCATCGATGCTTGCTGTATCTCGGCCATTGGAGGCAGAAGGTCGGATGATCCGGTATCAGCAATAATGTGAAGTCGGTGGCCGCATTTATTGAATGTTGCGATGAGGATGGTAGAGGGGTTGCGTACGCTCAGCAAGGTAGCTATGTGCGTTCCGTACTGCGAGATCTCTACATTTCATCCAAATGTTAACGCTAGCGGTGGCGCTACGATTCCAAGCGTCAGTGGACAGGAGGCCGAAGAGAAACACTGCTGCACTAAAGGAGTTCATCCTCTTGAAGCTTCTCTTATACCTAGAGATGTTACAGCTTGATGTTAGATGATGTCAGTGATGTTACAGTGATGGATCTTCGATGTCCCGCGATACTTTAGGCTCAACGCTCTGCGACGCTGTAGGCTCACGGTGGGGCTTGACGGAACAAAAATGATTCTACTTATTAGACGAGGCCCTTCAATAAGTATAGCTAAGCACTGGCTGGTAACAGGAGCTGATTTCGCCTCGAGACCGGCGTTTAAACTAACGTTTACAATGGCAGTATGAAATATTCTTGGGAGTACTGAAATGCAACACTGAAGTTTCAAATGAACGCTGTCACCTTTTCGCGCACTTGTGCGAGTGATCCCAGACACCCTTAGAGCGTGTGGGGACAGCGGTCTCGGTCCCAAAGAAGATTCGCTCGACTCAGCGTGGCAAGCTCATCCGGAGAGCAGCTACCAAGTGACAGGGGGGGGGGGGGGGGGGTTGTCGTTTGATGGCCAGTTTTCACCGGTCGCACCGAAGATTCACAAACAAAACAATCTTTATACAGTAAGCAGACGGTAGAAAGGATTTTATAATCACCGTACGAGCAAATACAAAGTGATTTACAATAAAACGCAAGTCGATCAATGTAAAACTTGGGAGAGATTACAATACAACCAAAACGTTGCACCTAAAGTGCATTAACACAAGCCAGGGGCTAACTGTCCAATGAAAACAATTTCTTCATTGGGCACTGACACAGTCCGATGACCGGGGGATCACGACAGAGGCGTGCCAAAGACTGGCGCACGCTGCCTGTTGGTCCGTTGCTGGGCGGGTGGTATTGACCCGGGAGTTGTGCGGGCGCGCTTCTCCGCAGCTTAAACGGTGCCACAGGTTGACAGACAGTGTTCAACGCCTTTCATATATAGGCGTGCTCCGCGCCTGTTCGTTCATCGCACCATGGTAGGGGAGCACATACCGTATCACCGGTACAATTTCCTTGTCAATCTCCCCCGGAGCGCGTGTCCCAATTGGTCAGGCGTGGAGACCTTTCGCAGAACCTTTGACTTCGTTCTTTCGACTCAGTGTCGCCGGGCCGCGAGCGAAGTGGAGGGGGCATCACTCAGCACGTTCAATTCTGCGCTCTACCCGTCGGCAACGAGTCGCATATTCTTCAACCTTCACGGTTTTTCGACGGCGTGCGCGGACATGTTTCCTTTGGCGCCGCGCCGGCGAGTGTAGTGGAGAGGGTAGCAACACACACAAGGTTAGGCGCTCTTCGGGGTTCTTTGTGTGTGTTACGGGGTTCAGAAATGCGACATGAAGCGCGCCTTATTGACAATTTGCTTCAGCACATTCCTACTGTAGTCACTAGAAAAGTTTGCAGTATTGGCATATAAATTACTCTTGCTAACAGTAGATAGATTTCTCCATAATATTTTGGTAGAAGCAGGGAATAGTTGATAAGAGTATTACACTACTGAGGACTTTGCCCACTGTATTTATTCACCACCATACATCACTCTGAACTTTTTCTCGGCAATGGTCAACTGTCATCTGGAACTAATCAAACGAATTATAGAAATGATATTTTATTCATGAAATAAAGCAAGCCATTAGATAATAACCAATTACAGTTGGTAGAGGAGTACAGCGCTGCACGAGAAGAGGAGAAAACTTACGAGACACTTTGGCAACTAGTGTTGAGAGGCGAATGCCGACCAATTTATGATAATTTTTCCTATGCCGTGACGACTTCTGGTGTATGTGACGTCACACCGTTCCCGTGGATATATCGATACCCAAATTATACATCTTTCGGGGATATTTATTATTAATTACGCTTGATTACGCATTTTCCCATCTAATTTGACACAAATCTGATGTTTTCCTAACCATTCTCTGACAACTTTCACTATGCCATGACGACTTCCGGTGAATGTGACTTGACACCGTTCCCGTGGCTATATCGATACCCAAATTATACATCTTTCGCGGATATTAAGTATTAATTACCCTTAATTACACATTTTCTTTCTAATTTGACACAAATTCGACGTTTCTCCGACCATTTTGTGACAATTTTCACTATGCCGTGACAACTTCCGGTGGATGTGACTTCACACCGTTGCCGTGGTTGTATTGACGCGTACGCTATTTCGAGGCAATTTTGACATTGTTTACAATAATTAAAAAACTAATTATTCCCCAGCCATCAAACGTGGCTTCTAGGTTATTTTTTTCCTCCTCTATCCGAAGCAACCATCCGTTTTCTTCTATGCTTTTCAGTACCTCAGTTAACACGTGCTACTTACTCTGTTGACGGACGAACGACTGTATGAGCCATTAAAGGTGTTCGCCTTAAAAATTGACGAACACGATGAGCCTACACAGCGAGCTTTTTGCAAGAACGGCTGCACTGAGGAAGGTTCAGGAATGCATGCGCGCGCGAACAGGCATGAGGGTTGAAACAAAGTGCGCGCTGATCAGGCTTGTTCGCTAAAGAGTTTTGCAAAAAAAAATGAAACTCTTAATCGTGCGACAATAAATATGCGTTTCTGACGCATTTCTTCATCCTGCCTTAAAAATGATATGGCTGTAAAGGTTCACGTTGACGGGTGTTCCGGCTACTGTCTATAATTATAATCTCCTGAAATTTCGTCTTGTTATCAAAGTCATATCGATCAATCCAAAAAAGCAGGAGCACAGGACTTTCTTTTTAATTGAATGGTCCTGCCAGCAGATGTAAAAGATGACATACACAGCACGCAATCCACGTGTGAAAAAAAAAGACACCTGACTTTTCTTCGGGAGGATATCTTTTTACTTCCTCAAATGCGCCCGCACAAGCACATAAGTTTGTTCGAAGCAGAAAACATTAAAGCCCTGCCGCACTTCCAGCTGTGCGCGAACTTGAGCACTTCTTACTTTAAAACTAGGATGCTTGTAGCCATTCTTGACCCTGTTAACATTTTATTTGCAGCATACTGCTGCTTCTCCACAGGAACGTGCGCCGCTAATAGCATGGTGAATGAGGCTAAGCACGGAGAATGCACTCACCGTGAAGAAAATATAATCACGAGTTGCAAAGTGCACATACTACTGTTCACCAAAGCAGCGGCTAGCCAGTAGCCATTTATATTCGGGGCCGAAAAATGGCATCCTTCGGCACCATCGGCCCGAAACCAAGAATGCTGAATCAGGTCAAAGCAATGAATACAAAGATATGAAACCGCCCCTCGGACTTCATCCATCTGCACCTCCAGCATGGTACAATTACAAATAGAACCTAGATGCTGTATTTGTTTTTCGAAACCATTTTCGATGTTGGTATTGTTCCAGAAAACCTTCGGATTACGGGTGAGGTTCATTCCGAGGCGACAAAAGAATTTTCGACCACCCCACTATCAAGATCTGCAATTCAATGTCCATGGGAACACTTCAACTGCCGAGATGGTGGCATCTGTTTTACAGTTGTGGTGCTCTGCGATGGTGTTCGAAGTTGCCCCAATTCTCATGACGAAAAGTGCGGTTTTGGATCACCTCATAAGAGCCTTACACGGAGATTTTGCTGCCTAAATATTTCTAAAATCTAGCTGCATTACTGATGATTACAAAAGCGTGCTTTTACCGCCGCTATACTTTTTATATTAGTTCGAACGCACAAAATTTCAGAAAGCTGTATTCTGGAATTCGAAACAATGCACATTACGTCTATTTGGCGGGAGATAGCATATGAAATAAAAACTGGAGCGCTTTAAACCAGGTTGAAGGCTCTGGAAGTGTATGCGATGTTATGTACAGTAATATTGTAACTTTTCGCTTGAACCTTCCCACAAAAAAAGAGGCGCTTGTCAATGCAATGTGAAAATCGCACATTCACGCCTCCCTTTTTTTGTTGAGGCAGCCTTCGCAGTTGGGCGAATTTTTTTTTCCGCAAAGCGCTCGCTACTCAGAACACGACATGAAAATTTGTATGCAAGCTACACATTGTGATGATGTTTTGTAGCGAATTAGAGATACTGGGCATTAAACCGTTATGGCCAAGTTCACGCCAGCGGCTGAAAATTGAACGCGAGGAGAATGGATGTGTTGAGGAAACTGCTGGCAGAAAAAAAAGAGTAAGGTAATATTCTCTGGGCTTTTCCTATAGACATGTTATTTTGCCCTATGTAAATCTCACACTAGCAGCTTGGCTTATATTTTTCTCATTGTCGCAATCCAGAGAAAAACCTGAAGAACTCTTTCGGAAAATTTTCCAGAGTATCAAAAGACAGAAAACGCTTGTCAACACTTGCTAAACATTATCAGATTAGAGATTAGTCTTGCCTTGTTTCTTCGAGTGTCGAGATGTCTCCATAGTGATCGCGCATCTTGAAATAATGATAGTTGTGATAACGTAGTTTAGCGCCTTCATTCTGTTTATAACCAAGTCGCAGCTTCTAAGACATACCCTGTGTCAGATTCCCGCTCTACGATAGCTTTTCTCCGGCATGCAGTGCTACTCGTGCACCTTTCACTACCCTCGAGATGGTTTTACACAGTGAAATATATTCGCGCTTACTGACGACGACAGGGAGGACACGAACAACACGACAGAGCTGCTTGTGCTCCCTACTCTGTCGTCGTTATAGAAATGAAAACTTTTTTCGCAGTCCTGAATCCACCAGCCTGCCAAAATATCTAGCTTTCAGAAGAACAGCCGTAGGCGTGGTAAATGGACGCATCATGCTCAGTCCCGATAGAATTCCGAACCGCCAGGAGATGTAGTACATTGCACTCTGGTTTTCACTTCTCGTATTTGTTTTCTAAACTTTGAAGCGTGCATACTACAATTTAGGATGTGTCATGTTTGTTGAACCCAATACCTTGTTTACGTGTCGGCGTTAGGATTTGAGGCAATTCATTGTGATTAATTTTTTCACCGTCCTCATTCGAATAAATTTAGCACGTAAACATAAAGGACCGGCTCGTACACATGCTATAAATAGACCGCCCTCTTGCTGAGTTCGCTCAGAAGTCACATAAACAATTTAAAATAAGCAATAATTTTTAACTCTCAAATTTTATAGCTACCCCATGCGCGTCTAAATTAGTCTCAAGTAAAGGCTAAATACCTTTTCCCTTTTGCAGAACGTTCTTCAACGTTATTTGTTGCGACCATCACCGTAGCGGTTTTCGTCGCCGTCTTCCTGGCCGTGATGCTCACTGATGTCTTCGTCAGACGACGACGAGTCGCTAAGTGAGTGAACTCTAAGCAGTACTGTGTCGCATATAGGATAAGTGCTATTGCCAAAAAAGCCAGTTTTAATTTGGTCATTAAATGAACATCTTTCTAATTTTCTGCTTAGAGTTATGTAAGCATCTTTAACAAAGTTCTGTTTATCCTCTCGGATAAATAGCGCATTGGTAAAGATGTTTACATAACTTTTCGTTTAAAAGATTTCCAGTTAGCTTAACAGCTTAACTCCTGAAGTTCAATGAAGGCAATATAATTTCGACACTCTTCGAACCCGACCACGGCGGCTGCGTTTTTATGGGGGAAAAACGCTAAGGCGCCAGTGTGCTGTGTGATGTCAGTGCAGGTTAAACATCCCCAGGTGGTCGAAATTACTCCGGAGCCCTCCACCACGGCACCTCTGACTTCCTTTCTTCTTTCACTCCCTCCTTTACCCTTCCCTTACGGCGCGGTTCAGGTGTCCAACGATATATGAGACAGATACTGCGCCATTTCCTTTCCCCCCAAAACCAATTATTATTATTATTATTATTATTATTATTATTATTATTATATTATTATTATTATTATTATTATTATTCTTTCACTCCCTCCTTTCTCTCTTCCCTTACGGCGCGGTTCAGGTGTCCAACGTATATGAGACAGATACTGCACCATTTCCTTTCCCTAAAAAGCAATTATTCTTATTAATTATTTATTATTCAAGTTGAAGTGCGACTACAAAATTTCAAAAGGAAGACGAGAGTCTTTTGTGCAGTATGAGGGCTTAATTCCGGTGCAGAATAAATTTATAGAATAGGTAATTTTGAACACGGGTTAACACAGTAGACATATTTCACAACTGCTTTCTGCTACACAGAGGCGTCTGAGAATGAAGTAGGTTATCGCGAGTGCTAAGAGCATACATTCTCGTTTTGCTTTCACTCTTCAATGCCCTAAACTCCACTTGTCATAAAGATATTTATCACTGCGGATATAGCGCTGTAGATTATTTTAGAAAATAGGGTCAAGAGTTTGTTGTATTGTCTCCTCTACGCCCCATTTATTTTCGCGTACTGGCTTCAGTAAGTGTCTGCGTATTGATTTTAATAAAGATGAAAACAATCATTTCCAGTGCAGTAGGAAAAATTCTTTTTATTTTACTGCAGGGACTCAGCAGCGTTTTTTTCTAACCCGTCATACGACGCCTCGACAGAAGATACAAGTGAGTGCACACCTTATGGCGATTTATTGGTCACGTAAGGCGTTTAGCCCGTTAATGATTGGTGGTGTTCGTTTGTGTCGTTGAGAACCTGTCCGAGTTCAGTATTTCGGTTGGTGCTTAAACTGAGCAGCAGATACAAGGGCTGACACCATACTTACACACAAATTTTAGGAGAAGTTACCAAGATTTCAGCAATAAACAAGCGATCGGATTCGTGCCGAAGCAGTTCAGGTCATGTATTCCGTACACGCAGAGAAAATGTTATTAGTAATATATCTTAAACATAAACTCTTAGAGTAATTAGGAAAAAATTGCTAGTCAGCACCGCTAGGCCTTCTGATCTTTCGGGCTTAAATGGGAGCAGCGTCGTTTCTGTAGCAAGGAATCATGCACAAGAGTCATGCATTAGAGTGGCGGGTGTTTCAACATGACAACAAGCTAAAGTGGGAACTCTGTTGTGTATGTCGAAAATAGGCAAGCTTCGATTCCCCTGCCAACATAATGTGCAAAGGAAATTAAAACGTTTGCTGACTGAGAAAGTGACAATAAATAGTAGGCGTTCTTGGGTAACGAAAACACGTTTTCAGAAAAATCACTAGCTGCATGTAATTGCTGTCTCTGTCAGCTGCAGAAAGTAAAGAAGCGTGCGCGCTTTCCTTAGGTTATGCCCGTTGTGGTAAAACCCTGCAAGAAAATTCTTCAAAATTGATATTTTCAGAGAGCTGCAATACTTGTTCTCGTTGTTCAGCAATAGGGCAATGCGTCAACTTTAAATCATTCTATGCACCGTGGCCGAGTGACCTTATTCTGCGCTCTAAGAAACAAAAGGTATTAAGCCCGATCGTTAAAGAACCCTGCATGTTTTACTGCGGCAGCAGCAATAGTGGCACTTGGCAAAATGGCCCGCGTTCTTCAGTGAGCCTCGGTGTCTGATACCTCCACCTCCAGAAGCGCCACCTAAGAGAATCTCCTCCGCCACATTTCCTTAGCTAGGGGCCTCCCTTTAAACACTTCGTCACACTCAAACTACCTTACATCACCTCTGACCAATAACGTCCTCCATGGGAGCCATCCACCATACTTCTACCAAACTCCAAGCCCCTCAAGCGCCTGCCACCACCGATACACTCACCGTCACCCTGCACAATGCTTCCACCCACTTGCAGGCCCGTTAGCAGGGAAACGAAAGACCGACAGCAAAGTGTAATTCGGGGACGAAGTGAGAAAGCCAGTTGCCTTTTAGAAGCACTGTCCACCAACCGCCTCTCTACGCCAGCCCCAAGGCAAGGTGCTGCCAGCTGCACATCGACCTCCTTGACCCACGTCTGCTCCCTAATTCAACTCCTTCATCCGCCAGCGCCACCCACCGCCCACCTTCGTCCGCATTCACCCACCAGCAAAATTTAGTCACGATGTGTAATATCAATTGAAGTAGAAAAATAATTAGAACAAAACCATCAAAGTAGTCATCGAGGCTAAGTCCAACTCTTATTGCAGCTTTCTCGCATCAGGAATCATGGTCGTCTTGTCAGCTATTCTTATAAACGATGCAGCCATTTTTTTTTTAGTGTGAGCTATGAGAGTGTTTTCGCGGGAAGGGAAGACTTGGGTTTCCCTTCTGTTTCAGCACGCATGGCTTTACGGATTGGATAAAGTAGTGTTTGTAAAATGAGGTAATGACTTAAGAGTGGGACTCTTCATTCATCTTAGTCTGTCAAACTGTAATTCAGTGACTGACTCTTCAAAGCTATGATTTGTGTTGGTTAAATTGGCGTTTTACATATCTTTCCGTAGGATTGTGAATGAGAAGTTCTGAACTGAAAAAAAAGAAAGAGAAATCCGGTGATTACTCCCTATTGAACAGTTTTGCGTAACAATCGAGATATCATGAATGGGTTTAGTTGAGATTAAACAAGTCTTCGAAAAAGCGCCTTGGAAGCCGAAGGGAATGCATGCCAGGCTATCTTGAAGGAATCAGTACGTTAGTCATTGTGCAGTGTATGAACACCGTTTTTTGAAAGGCCTAGATAGCCATCGTACTCAGAAATTCTAGAAAAACGCATCTTTTAAATTCGATTCATTTCAGTTTTCTATCGCATTCTTTACAAAGACACAAAAATGCGAGCGCAGGCAACAGAACACTGCTGATTAGCAGCTTGATGAAGGTTGCTGCCCCTAAATTTTACAGGTTGAAGAGCATTAGCATACAGCTTTTCAAAGAAACAGTTATACATGACTGGAGAAAAAGCAGAAAAGATCACTTATACATGTGATGTATAGTCACGCTCATTGGACACAATCAAGCCTACTATTTTTCATTGGCGTACAAGGGGACATATTACAAGCAATAAGACACAACTAGTAACACGAATGGACATACATTGGCGCATATGTACGCACTGATATGCTACTCAAGCACTTGACATGCCATGTCAAAGGGGAGCTGTTTATGAATGCAATTTTTTGCGAATTGTAGGACTGCATGATAACTCTCAATATACCCGCAAATCCCTCCTCGGGACGCTTGTAGGTTTCAACTTTTGGTTGCCAAAACGCACCCCACTGGTTTTCTGTGGCAGTCTCAACTAATCGCTGCGAGCGCAGGACGTACTTTAAAAGGAAGACTTTGTTGCGCACTTGAAGGCTAGACAGTTGCCATTAATATGTGCTTAAAGCAGTACCTTACAGTATTCCATTATTGCCTAACAATTAAATCTAATGTACAAGAGAAAGAGAGTTGGACCTTTGCGGTAACGCAGAACCACTCTTCAGAATAAAAGCAAAAAGCAAAATATAAAAATAACAAAAACATGGACATATAAGGGGTTTCGATTAATGCAATATCTACACATTTCCTTGCAAATATCACAAAAAGATTTAGCCGGTCTGAAGGTTAGTGCAGGCGGTTGGTATTCAGAGATTCAAAATATTAACCGGGTAGTTATATATCGTATTTGCTTAAAAAAGTTCTCGATGAGTTGCAAGAAACTCAGAACTGTTTCACTGACAACACACGCAATATGCACCGCAGCCAATGCACCAGTAAACTAGAACCAAAATGCCGGGGCTCTGTTATTCTTGCCTGCAAGGAATTAAATAGCCGTTAATAAATTCGGGTGCATAGTGTGAAGAAAAATTTGAATTTTTTAGAGCGTTACGGCGCTGTTTGAGCGCCTGTTGTAAAAGATTGGCATTTCTTGCACAATGAATGAAAAAATCACTAAGAAATTTTATGCAAAAATTTATGAGAGAAACCACATTACCCATACATTTGGAGGATTTGAGGTGCTTTGGTATTAAACTTTATCAGTGTCCAGGAATCTGACGCTGTCTTCATTATATGTTGAAAAGTGTTGCAGTCCTACTCTGATATGCGTATTACCATCCTGCTAATTTTTTTTTTAACATATGCTTTCCCAAACAGCTATCCCGACAATTATGCAATGGAACGGCATCCAACTGAAGCAGGTACAACTGTACTTTTTGTTTGTTTGTATATTTATTATTTCAATGCTTGAGACATTGTAGAGGGATAAACATGGCGGTAGAAATCACAAACAGAACAGCACACGAGAAAAGTATGAAAACTTGAATAAATCTGTCGATCCTATCGAGGGGTCTGGGAACTCGGATGGTGATAGCTAGTATATGTTTGACGCTAAAGGAGAGTTTGGTCGAGGTTAAAGTGCTACAGTTCAGTCCAAAAGCAAGAAAATAAATTGTAAGCGTTGTTTTTTTGTTCGCACTTCGAGAGACTGAGCGCCATTAGCCTTAACTAATTTACATCGTCAGTCATACAGAGAGAATTTTGGGCTAATAAACTTTACAGCTTTTCTATCAATTCTTTCGAGGCCGATAATATTGAGTTAGTAAAATGGCCCGAAATAAGGGACGTATTCAATTTTTTTTGTCTATTTAGTAGAAAGTAATCAAGAAAGTTTGCGGTGGAGGGGGAGTTTATTTTTCTATCTTAAAAATATAGCGTTGCATGTTATAAAAACATCGATGTTTTTTATATGTCAATTCTCCAATAAAATATTGTTGAATTAAACATCAAAGCGTTTAGATTTGGTCTCCGGCTCCAGTGGCGCAGAACGTGTCATACAGGTAAAAGAGAGCGGAGGTTTTTTCTAGAAAATGACTCTGAAATAGGTTACACTGCTTGCCGAAGATCCACAAGATCAGTAGCAATGTGGAAATGGGTGGAAAGATATTCATAAGCTTAACGATGCAGCCCACGCTCATTGCGTCCCGTATATTCGACTCCGTGATATTCGACTCCGCTACGGTTACCCACCTGGGTCCAATAAGCGCTCAGCAGTTAGCGATCTCTGGTGACTTGATGTGAGTGTTCCAGATGATAGTGAGAAATAACCTGCTTCTCGACGCTTCGATATCATTCTTTACTTTTTCCGCCGCTGCTTCCTCTCCGCGAAGACTGCCGTCTTCGTAGACGCCAAGATTTTTAGTCCACAAAGTGTAGCGCCACGTGGCGTAAAAACGATCACCTAAACCGCTGTCCCAATTTCACGATAACGCGCAGATGTACTTTTCTACCAATTCACATGCTTACTATTCTTATTTTTATTACGCGAGAGCAGTCAGGGTCCCTTTCAGAGGAAAACACTACAGCGTCGTCTTCGCTGGCAGTGGCGCGGCGTCGTGAGCAAAAAATCCCCCAAGAAATCTCCAGAGGCGACCTTGTGAGAGAACTGTAATCTGCCCAGCATGCCAGGAGGGAACCTGCCACTGTATTCTGAGCAAACTCACCACCTTAGCATGTGCCAGTTAAGGTAAAGTTTCATCGCGAGAAGTGGCTCGGAAAGTGCTACCCGGGTCTCGCAAGCCTCACCGGCGGCTCTATTCGAAACGGTCACGTGCCTGGGCAGTGACACATCGCTTAACCGCAGCACCACTACTCCAGGACTGGTACGAGGAGTCCCGCTGATCTGTGTTTAAAGTAGACAATGAGCGATTCCGCATATAGAGGCAATTACTTATTAGCGTCATCGCGTCATAAACTTCAGGTGGAGCTTAAGTTTCCCTTCCTGTTTTTATCTTTTTCAGATTTCAGTCACTACCACGGCACAGTAATAAACCCTCAGAATTCATTTACTTTCTCGCTATACTGCTAATCGCGACCCACAATGTGGACTCTAGGAGTCCTTGCCACTAATGTTGCCATGTTCAATTTTCCTCCATAGGGCTCTTCAACTGACGGACAAGACCTCGTCAAGAACCCTGGGGAATTATAAGCGACAGGCACAGTTTCATGGCCTACTGCGCGCCGTTGTAACCAAGAGGTTTATATTATTTCCAATAGCTGTAATGTATATTGCATGTCATATATGTACTAGTTGTGTGATGAGATTTCAGGCCCGGAAATAAATTTTTAAACTGGTCTAATGCCGGACGATAGAGAATTTTATGAACTGCTGCAGTGTACTTTTCTTCCGGGCACACCTGTACAAGCACCCATTGCCGATGTCGAACTTTGTTTCTGTTGCTCTTTTTTATTTACTCCGGCATTATTTTTGCTTTGTTGTGCATTTTCCAACGGTTCAAAATTCTACTATGAACTCTGCTTTGTTCTTGCTTGTGTATTTGCCGTATGTGCTGCGTCCTTGCTGCTTGTTTTGTTACGACACTATATAGAGTCATGAACAAAAATTCGCGCGATCGGAATTCACGAAAACACAAATGATTGCTGCGCACTCAAGCAAAGAAAGGATAGAAGCATAAAGGAACTTGTTGGCTCCATTCGCTGGAACAAACATCAAATTGCCGATCAGCGAGGCAACAGAGGCAAAATTTCTTTTCTTCAAACCTGGACGCCGTAACGTTTTCGCCATGACTGCACCTTGCACCAATGTGTGTTTTTCCCTTTAGATTCCTCCTGTGTCTCATCATTTTTCTCTTGCATTTCGCGATGAATTTTACTACTTGCTCCTCTTGCGCTTATGCAATTTTTTTCCTCGTTACCCAAATCCATTCCGTGCCCTGTAATGTATCTTGAATAAAACATTAAAGCGAAAAATGACACTGCTTATATTCCAAGCCCTGCAGAGCTTTGCGACTAGACACCAGGACACCAGTACGTATTTTTCAATTTTTGTCGTGAACAAATATGTGGCTAAAAGTGAAAGCAATCATGCCTGCAAGGGAAAAAACAAAAAATATTGCATCTTTGGTCTCATGCCTTGTGTATATAGTTATAACGAGATTTGCAATGTATTTAATTTCCATCTGGGCAGGAACCGGGGTGAAAACAAGGATTTTAACCGAATAAACGGTTATTTCCAGCTGCCTTGTGACAAAAGTGAAGCTGCTTGTGATGCCGCGTTACGCTTCCTGTTGTGCTCTCGAATGAAAACGGGCTTGGCTGCTAGTCTATACCGTACCGCACGCAATGACATATTCAATTTTCAAGTTTTCACCCCTATTTGTAGTCTAAGCGGTGCTAATATGTGCCTAAAAGTTCAGCTGTTCTCCTGATCCTAAACTATCGGTGCTACTGAACAACTGCCCTTTTTTTCTTGACAGATCATTTTCTTCTGAACTTCCAGGTGTCACTTTCAACCTTAGCAAAACAAAGAAGGAATATGTCAGTTTGTAACGGAAGCACTCTCATATTTATCAGGCAAACCTAAACGTACTTTTTTCTCATCTCTCCTATCTTCCATGTTGCGCAACCAACTCTCGCAAGTTCTAGAAAATTATTAAACCCTCACGCTCTAAGCCTCTAACTTTACATGAGGACAACCTTGTCCGAAACACGAATCAAGCAACGCTCATAATAACTTTTTTCCTCAGTTTTTGCAACCAAACCCGACGCGACTTACCAGAATTCCCAGCTCTCGGTCACACAGTTGTGCAACCGATTGTAGTTTATGCTAACGGCATTATGAAACTCATTGAATCGTTGAAACTTACATTTGAAGCTAAAAATTGTAAGCTAAACGTGCAATCACGTCTCTCTCCGTCTGAAGATGTAGTATCGGCAGCTGCACAGGCTCAGCGCATGCGGCGAGCAGCAATAACGAATGAAGCTGGCCGAGCGGATTTCAGACTTTAATGCTGTTGCATTCTCAAGACGCTATGAAATTGTGTACTCTTAAGTTTTTTCCTCTTTAACTTCTCTTTCATCTCATTCCTTACGGTGCTGTTAGAGTCTCCGGCGAAAGTGACAGTTAGTGCGTCTTTCCTCTCCCCAAATTCAAGTCCAGCAAGCAGAGGCGAGAATTTTCGACGGCCCCACATCGCTACGCTGCTGACATCTAAGAAAGGCCCTTGCGTACAGTGGTCACTGCAAAAATATATACCGACATTGCGCCCTGAAAAAGCACCGCACAATGGCAGGAAGTGTGTATACGCCATTGTGGGTAGGTGGCGTGATCCAGTTCGCCACCGAAAGCGTAGCGACCCAGGTTGACATAGGTATATCCATTTACGGGGGTCCTGTGCACATCATGACATGATGGCCAGTGATCGTTGTAACCGGGATATGGGCGAAAAAGGGCGCAAGAAGTCTGCCCCAAAGCCAGTCGGGTCGGGAAAGGCACACGTGGGGAGGACAACGGGCCACTCGGCGAGTCGGAACCGGCGCACGTGCATTGAAGCACTCTAAGCTGACTTTCGCAGCCTGCGATCGCAAAAAAGGTCGCGGAAGGATGCCGATGGTTTATCTCATTGAAGTTGGCTAACTTTATCGTCACTCCTGAGATTTCGGCAAATCCCTGCAGGGACACCACCGGTCGCAACAAGCGGCTAGCTCTCGATGGTGGCAACGTGACAACCCTCTGTTATATAGATCTCGCGCCCAGGCAGCACATCAGTCAGGGATCTCCCACGCTTGGCTCGAATACGCCGCACGAGGTAAAGGGCAATGGTATGGGCCACAGTGGTGACAGAGGAGTTTCGACGCCACGCTTGTTATTTTTGTTCGACATGCAACTGTTAAAACCACTTCTGTGCCGGACCAGTTGCGAGGTGTAGCCAGCGTGCAGAATGCCGATGACATCACCCTATGGACCACGCAGGGCAGCATAGGAGACATCGCAAACAGCCTGAAAACAGCGGCGACGATAGTACACCGCTACGCCCTTCGCTGCGTTCTTCAATGTTCTCTTCATAAGCCGAAATTTGTGCACCTCCATCTCTCGCCAAGGTGCACAATTCAAATTTTTCTTTCTCTTGACATTGGTTCCATACGTGGAAATGATGAGGTACGGGTATACAGACTCTAAACCTACAAACACAGACGGCCATACACTGCATTGGCCAAACTCAAGAGGGTGGGGGACTAGGTGGGCCGGATGGTCCGCCGGGTATCCAACAGACGCGGGGGGTTACGAACTAAGGATGCCTTGCGTCTGGCAAACTCCTTAATGGCCGCTCAATTTCTCTGTTCGATTCCTTATATCCACCTACGGAAACAAGAGGAGGATGCCCTTGAGGTCATCCTTCGCAAAATTGTTAAGCGTGCCCTGGACGTCCCCATCACTACTTCAAATAGCCGTCTTATGGCACTTGGGGCGGGGAATACTTTCCGGGAGCTCCGGGAGGTGCGCCTTACTAACTAGTCCACGCGCTTGTCGCATACGGAGTCGGGACGCTGCCTTCTTGCTCGACTCCATATCCAACACACCACTCCCATGGAAGACAGGTTTGACATCCGAGAACTGTGGAGACGCGCCATCTATGTGCAACCTCTTCGGGCCAACATGTCACAAGAAAACCATAATGGTCGGTGCCTGGCACGAGCGGAAGCTCTAACCAGGCATTATGGCAACTGAACAGGTGTATACCACGTGGACGCTTCTGTCCACGCCACGGCAGATGGTACACGGCCGCGGTAGTTCGTACTAGTAACACAATTAACGACCTCCCCTTCAGAGCCCGCTTTGCAACACACGCAGAAGTCGCGATTGCTTTCGCGGCCTCACATTTCGGTTCAAAATACATAATCATCGACTCGCGAGGGGCCTGTCGGAACATCGTACAAGGCTGGACTACCTTCCTAACCAATCTAATCTGTCTAAATTGCATACATGATACCGACCCCGCACACCGTTACGTTATATGGGCCCATCCTCATCAGGGGTCGGCAGGGAACGAGGTACCAGACGTAGCCACCCGCGCGCTCTCCGACCGGGCTGTTCTCTCCTCTCCACCCTATCAGGAACCCGATTTTAATCCGCTCTATACCTTTAAAGTTATTACAACATACTATCCAGATTGTCATCGCTTTTACTCTCGCCTGTGTAAACGCATCAAGAATGCGGATGAGCTGCTCCTTCTACGCCTTCTCACCAATACATTGCTGTTCCCACAAGCCCTAAAATATTTTGACCCTTCCTTTAGCGGCAGTTGCCCGCACTGTAAAGCGGTGTGTTTGGACACCCACCACAATATGTGGTCCTTACCCTCCAACCCGGCTATTGTCACCATCCCGAACCAAACCCGGAAGGACTAGGAGGCGACCTTGTTCGGCTGCCACGAATTACAAGCCCAACAAACCTTAGTCAGACGCGCCCGGGCGGCGGCCACCTCCACTGGTGTCCCAAACTAGAGACCTACACCTAGCCTTTTTAAGGACCTGTCCCTTACGGGCTTATCCAGGCATACCTCCTGTCTCTTGTATAGCGAATATTTTGACCACGACAACCAAACCAACTGGTCTGTCAGGTGGGCCGAGGCGCGCCAAGCCCGCCACGTTAACGGAGAACCTCTTCGCCCCATCCCGGTACCACAGGTGTCACGAAAACTACAATTTGTGTCCCGGTTTTAAGCCACCAAATGAAAAGCTGCGCTGCGGAGTTAGTCTACTTTTTCTTATATTTGGCAGGCCCAAACGCTAACCTGCACACCTAACAAAAATAGAATGAAGTCTAGCCAATTCTGAAAAGGGAAAGAGAACAATTTTATTATGAACAAAGGTCGTACGGAGGTCCCCGGAGAGTGCAACCCTTAGTCCAGGGCGCCCTTTCACGTAACTGTTTTGGTGGCCCAGGTGATTAGGTCACGCTGGCCGTCGAGGACTGTGGCAGTCAGGACAGCTTCCCACTAAGGCGGGGAAGGATGGGGAATGGAGGACACTGAGGGAGGACATAATGTTTCTGCTGTAGAAAGGCATAGAGTTGGTTGTGTGCCATAAAAAAGGCAGTTTTCAGGGCAGCGTGTGGTTTAAAATATGTGCCTAAGCGCAAGATATCGGAAAGTGTTAGCCTCAGCTTGGGGCCAGGACATCAGCTCCTTTAGATGAATATTAGTGCGACAGCACATTCCGATAGGGAAACCGCGAACAAGAGCTTGCGGTGGTTGGGGGTTTGTGCCAAGTTAATTAAAAGATAAAAATTAATGAAAGAAATGTCAGCGACAGGGATTCCATCCCACCGAGCGCGGCGGCCGCGTTTCGATGGAGGCAAAACGCCAAGGCGCCCGTGTGCTGCGCGATGTCAGTGCACGTTGAAAATCCCCAGGTGATCAAAATTATTCTGGAGCCCTCCACTACGGCACCCCTTTCTTCCCTTCATTCTTTACTCCCTCCTTTATCTCTTCCCTTACGGCGCCGTTCAGGTGCCCACCGATATGTGAGACAGATACTGCGCCATTTTATTTCTCAAAAAACCAATTTTCATCCCGAGACGCGGCGGAGAATAAGCTGCGCTTGTCAATGCGCGTCGAACGCGCAGCCGAACACGCCTCGTGTTTAACTGCTACATACTGTCACGTTGTGCATTGCACATGGTCTTCTTCATCAACTAATGCTACTACCAAACTAATATTCGACTTTAAAGCCGTGTGGAGGTAATGTCATATGTGCGCTCCTGCGTTGGCGTGGCCGAAGTTGTGGCAGAAACGCTACAGTAGAGCAAGACGTGTTGGCTTTGATAACATCGCTGCAGAAAGGCGGCACTGGTTCATGGGCCACCAGTGTGCATTGGGTAAATTGGCATGGACATTTAAAAAGATGAAGACGAGCAAACTGGCACCCTGAAGCAGTGGATAACTAAACGGCGCTTTCAGGTACGCGGTGGCATTGTCCACCTGCAAAAAACAACGCTTTCGAAATTTTTTTGTGCCTAGCAAAGCTGAATCGCCCACCATTTTTTTTTAAATGCTGAGTGCCTTCTACCGTAAGTCGGTAATGTTGCAGGATGTGCGAACAGGTGAGTGCGATAAGCTCTGCCTCCTCAGAGTGAGGATGGCCTTCAAGTGGCGCTCAGACGAGAGTTTCTCGGTCTAGCACGTGAACGCGCTCACTACCAGGCAGAGACGGTTGCCCAGGTGGAAGACGAGCCAGGATCTCGGGATAAGATGCGTGCGATGTAGGACGCTATATGCGATAGGGGAAATGCGTGCCTGTGAGTAGCTGCGAGAGGCAGTTTGCGAGTTACTGATACTAACTATTGACTGTTCCGGTGGCCTTGTTCATATTGCCGGGGCTAAGGCACAAAAATAAGCTTACCACTGACGTCAAGAAAGCCAGCAGACGGCTCTATGTTTAAAAATTCAGATCAATTTACACTTGCCCGAAAAAAAAACGGCCACTTACGAAATCAGTTCTTTTGCAAAATGCTCATACTACCCCTTAAGAACTCACTATTGATGTTAATACCTAGTTATATTATCCAGGCTGAAAACATTAATCCCCATTTTGAAACGCTAAGCGCTTCCCATAGTTGTAAGAGCGCCACTCTGAATTGTATTTTGGTGATCGAGTGGCAAATTCAACATTTCTGAACCCGACTACGCCACATGAAGTTGAATCGGTCCTGAAACGTATCAAAGGCATGAAGAAATTGCTGTTCCGCCAGTGAATGCAGTAGCTACCAATTTAAGTTTTCCTTTGTCACGCACTTCACAATCATCCTGCGGATAGTTTGCTTCCGGCAAAAAAAAATCGCCCGCGTCCGCACTGTGCAAAGGAAACTGGCAAGAATATTTTGGGCAACTGCCGTCCTATCTCCGTCATTTGGTGTTTTGAAACAAAGCAGAGCACGTGATCCACAAGAAACTGGATAGTTTTTTTTGTTCAGCAAGGGCGTCATCAAAACCTAGCAACATGGGCTCTAAAAAAGATAAATCGATTGAGTCTGTTTTTGGTTCATGGGAGTTTTAACGTCCCAAAGCGACTCGGGCTATGAGAGACGCCATAGTGAAGGGCTCCGGAAATTTTGACCACTTGGAGTTTTTTAACGTGCACTTACATCGCACAGATCACTGGTCTCTAGCATTTCGCCTCCATCGAAATTCAACCGCTGAGGCCGCGATCGCACCCGTGCATTTCGGGCCAGCAGCTGAGCGCCATAACCACTCAGCCACCGCGGCGGCAGGTTGAGTCTGTTTTGTTAAACATAAATAAATGTGATTTCGAACACTGAAAATATAATTTACAGTGTCATCAAAACCCAGCAGCATGGGTTCTAAAAAAAGTAAAAAAATGTAAGCTTGCAAGCGATAAAATATGGCGTGCCATAGAGTTCGATTCCAGTGCCGTTACTTCTCGTTTGTGCATAAATAAAATAATGCTGTGATGATACCGGAGACACGTTGCATTATCTTGTCCGCAGGCGACACAAACTTTTTTTCGGCGGTTCTGATCTATTAAAGTAAAAAAAAATCCAACTGTGGATATTTGAAGGAATAGGGAAATTGAAACGAATAGAAAGTAAACTTTTCAGGTTCATCAAATTAGTAGAGTGAAAGGGTAAAAGTTTTTGGGAGTGTATTTTCATGAACATATGAGCTCTGTTTTGGGGAAAAGAAATGACGCAGTAGCTGTCTCACATATCTCGGTGCACACCCGAACCGCCCAGTAATGGTAGGGATAAAGGAGGGAGTGAAAGAGGAAAGAAAGAAAAAGATACCGTAGTAGAGGTCGACATGCACAGAGCGACAGTGCGGCGTAATTTCGACTACCTGGATATCTTTACCGTGCACTGACATGCCAGAACGCACGGTAGCCTTTTGCGTTTCGCCTCCATGGAAACACGCTGCCACCGCGGTGGGCTTGGAACCTGGGTACTCCGGATCAGTGGACGAGCGCCTTAACCACTAAGCCACCGCGGCGGGTAGATCATGTATCAAAACAGGCAGTAACTCTTTCAAGCACCTTTGTTCTTCTCAGCATGTTGAGGCTCATTTTTGAGCTTGGTTTGATCAAAAACTCTATTACGCGATGATTCCTCCCTTTATACTACTGTATTTTAGTGTATGACAGCACAGGTAAAAATAGTCTAGAACAACTGGCGCCTGTCCATTGTCTCCTTCTTATTTTTTTTGTCTGCGTGAATTTGTTTGCGCTAATGTGTTTTTTTTCCCAAGATTAAAAAAAACTATGTTCTAAAACATAAATGTACTCGAATCATAGGAAACAAATCGAGAAATGAACATGCATTACCACTCTCTTCAAATTGCAAAATATTGCACGTTGTGAGCATATCTGAGCAGAGCTTTCCGAATTACCCGTACTTCACCATGAAAAATGCTGGCGATTTATCATTTCTAAGTACGAAATATTGTGCGAAAGCAAGTTTCTACAAGTTCACACCACCGCCACGTACCTGAGAGCGCGATTCAGGTCTCCACCGCACCAAGGAGCGAAATATGCGCCTTTCCTTTCCTCAAAATCAATGGAGCTTGCAACGTTGTCAAAGCCAACGCCAATGAACGCCGGTGACCTATTGCTGCAGTGCCGCATCTCTGCCAAAATTTAGACAACGAAAACGCAAGCAGCACAGATGCCTCTATACACCCAGTAACGTAATGTGAGTTTGTAGTGTCCAGTGGCCCAGTGGCCCTGTTATGCGTGTGGGCTTTCATTTCGCGACTTTTGCGCACAGATCTAAGATTATGAAGACGGCAACGTGCAATGCGCAGAGCGGAAGTGCGGCATTTTAACGCGAGGCGTGATCGGCTGTGGTGATAGCCTAGTGCTCTCGTGCAGTAGCCAACGAAATTCGTTTGTTCGCACTGCTGCGGCCTCGAAACCAAGTGGCGGCAATATAAAATTCATGTCTGAAGGCATCTTGGAGGCTACACGCAAACCTCGCCTTTAACAGCATTGCTAGTGGAATAGTGCTTTCGAATTAAAACCCATGACTGAAAGTTCGTTGCCAGATACAGCCGATCAGACTGCGGTTATGCGTTAAGAAAATACGGTAAAAAAGCGGCTAGAACAACGTATGGAGAACCGTCAGTAGATTACCAGCTATCACTATTACAAATCACTTCCCCAGTAATAGTTGTCATCGAAATAAAAGGCAAAACACATTATTCTTTCAAAAGGCGAGTGAAAGAAATACTCCGAAAAGCTGCGTAATAAGATCGAGGAAGCGAGCAAAATAGTGTAGTGACAACTTTATAATAGTATCGAGATCTGAAAGAAAAATGGAAATAAGTATGAAAAAAAAACCAAAACGAGTTGGATGGGTTTGCAAGTTTGAAGTTGGAGCTCTGTATTGCTTTCAATTGTAGCTTTGCTGCAGTGTCGTAATCTCAACACTCGTATTTCGTTTGTGTGCGCTGAGGGCGTTGTTAAAGCATCTGATAAATTGTATTGTTGCTTGTTGGATGTTTTCTGTAGGTTTCCTGCTGCGTTTTTATTATTCCTGCTTTTATTTTGTTCTTCAAAAATTGAGCTATCTCTGGCTGTACGTAGATTGATTAAGATGGTTTCTCTTCATCTATGTCTTGATGTATTGAAGTTATCTCATGGATTGTTTACACCGTGACAGTGGTGTGTAACCCTGTTTAAAGATTTCTGTCCAGCGAAAAAAAAAATGGCACTATTCTTTGCAGCGCGCAGTGCGAGAAGGCCTCGAGGCCGTGTCTGATGTCACATAGCCGGCGCTTGCCTCACATACCTCAGCAGATTTACCCCCACCCCCCTCAATTAAAACTTTTCTTGTTTTATGTACGCACATTCTGCTGAAATAAAAATCTTCTTCCGCCTCTTTACTAATTCCAGTGCGTACTGTGGCTCTGGTGACTGTGCCGTCCTAGCAGTCAGCCACCGCTGCCATCGCCATAATTGCCGTGAACTGTGTAGCAGCGTCCGAGCAGAGTTGCTTCATTGTTTGGAAAGGGGCCCGGCTGGGCTTTTGCCGTTTCCTTGCGTCTTCCCTCGTGGAATTCCATGCGCATGTTTCTCGGCTTTTAGAGACAGAGATGTTGACTTTTAATTCCTGGGCAGTGCCTTTAGATTCACATTACCAATGACTGGGGGGGGGGGGGGGGGGGGGGCGAGTGCTTGACTTGCTGCAATACATGTCTGCCTTTAGGGTAGGGGTACGTTTGAGGGTTTCAAGATGGCTTATTTAATGAGGTTCGATAAATTCTTAGATCCCATAGCGGATATCTAATTGCACCAGTCTGCAAGTTTCTGAGTATTCTGGTATAATTCATTTTCATGGCTTTACGGAAGGGAATATGCTGTTTTTGGAACTCACTTTTGGTTAGCCGATAGCAACATGCGCGATATGTAAGGCGGTTGATAAAAGGGGCGCGTATAATAAGATAATGACGGCGGTTAGCTAGTCTGCTTGTGATATGAATTATCTGCTTGTCTGTCGTTTAAGAAGCGCATGCTGTATGTGACTCTCGCGTGTGCCTGTTGCACTGGTAGTCCGAGTAACTGGAGCTTACTGACCTTGTTAACGGCTCCACTCTCGATGTTGACTTCTGTGTCTGGTGTAGGGTCGGTGCTCCTCCTGCACTTTTTCAGGAAAGCAATTCAGACTTTTAGACGGAGCAAATGCTAGGCCTCCAGCTCGGGCATAGTTCTGCACAGTGTCTGCAGCTCTCTGCGGTTTGTCTTCAATCTCTCCATCCGAGTCGTGTGTGGCCCAGATTCAGCATTCATGCACGTGCTGCTGCTTCGCAATGCGCCGTGCCTGATCGTTATACCTCGGAGTCTGCGCGATGAAACTTTAAAAGCTTCCCACAATGAACCAACTTCTGGACATTTCTTTTAAGCCTTGTTTATTGCCTCAGGGCATGAAAGATTATGTAATTATGGGTGATGAGGATGCTTAAATAAATGAAAAAAGGTGTGCTGATTTAATAACATAAAGGAGGGAACAATGATGCTGTCCCTCCGTCCACGCGGTATATGAACCAGGATTTTTTTTAAGCAATGTTTATTACCTCAGGGAATAAATGGTATTTAATGAAGGATGATGAGGATGCTTAAACAAGTGAAAAAAGGTTGGCTGTTCTGCCACCAAGTGTCAAATTCTCGTCGGCTTCAGCGCCGTGCAAACCCATAGCAGGTGGTGAATATCGGCCTCAGTACCTCTGTTCTTGCAGACTGAACACCCGGGGCGGGGATACAAACCTTGAAATTGGGGCCCGTATGCTTGAGGTATCTAGAAAAAGCATTACTGGCCTCTTCTTAATGCGGAAATTGCGCATTACGTCAGATGTCCCGGCTGTCAGGGTCGCAAAGTGCACCAACAAAACCAACGGTGTTCCTGAAGCTAACACCGAAGCCTTCATGCTCATCGGCATAGACATGCTGGGACCATCGCCACTTTCCCACTAAGGTAACAAGTGGGTCATCGTTGCTACGGACTACCTCACACTATAGGCGTAAACCGCAGCTCTTCCGAGCGGCGGAACCGAGGAATTTGTGAAATTCTTCGTTGATTACACAATTCTGGGTCATGGTGCACCGGACATTCCAATCACCGGCCCGGTTACTACATTCGCAGCTTAATTCCTGCACATTTTTCCGCACAGTCATACAAAACACTGCAGGACAACATCATATCATCCTCAAACGAAATGTTTCACAGAACAGCTGAACATAACGCTCGACGCCGTGCTCTCAATGTGCTTCGACGTCGCGCCATTAACATGGGACGATATGCTGCCTTATACGTCACGTTCGCGTGGAATAACACGGTACAGGAAACTACTGACATGTCGTCGTTCCACCTATTTCACGGTTGCGAAGTAACCACGATGCTGGACGCCATATTACCCTATTCGGACAACGACAGCCTGCATGCACCTCAAAGAAGCAGCCTGTGAACTGGCCAGGGTGCGGATCCAGAACCAACAACGCCGGGATGCCCTACGCTATAACCACAGACGCCGTGATGCTAGATACACAACTGATGATCTTGTGCGGGTCTGGTTTCCCGTTCAGAGACGAGGGCTCAGCGAAAAGATACTGTCACGACATTTTTTGTCGTATTGAAGGATAAGGCCCGTTAAGTTTCTAAACTACGTTCCTGGAGGCTTTCAAAGGTCTCCACGATCTATTTTTCCTTAGGTGGTCCACCTGGTCCTCCTCAAACCATATTGCGACCGGTAGAGTGTGGCTACCTGTTATATGCAGAACTGCTCTTCTCAGTACTCAGTTTTAGGTGCACCATTTAAGCATTGAGATGATGCTAATATTACACGGGAGCCATTGTCACTCAGCATTCCTCGTCTACCATCTGCGATATTCTCGAGCGCACGTCTTCCCGAGGCGAGGAAGCTGAAATAAACGCCTGCGCAGCTGATGTTAAGTCGTTAGCCTCATCAAGCCCGCCGCTCTGGGGTTTTTCGTCCTTTCTTTTGTTTGTCTAGAAGCATTTACTTACCCATGACAATATAATAAAACTTGCATACATACTCTCAGCGCGCTATGAGTGTTCCAGTCCTGCTTGAGGTCTTCTTTAGTGGCGCTTTTCACGTGCGCAAGCACCATTGTATGTCAGCCTGTGGCCTCTGCTTCTACCTCTAGCTACTAACGTTTTCTCCTTTCCGCCTCTCTCTAATTTACCGCAATTTCTTTCCGAAGACGATTTCTTTGCTGCCTGCTGGATCATGATTTCGGAGCTCATCGCCATTTTCAACTTGGGGCGCCACCCTACCGCTTGTCATATGCTTCGCAGCGAACATGTTATAAATAGATCACATAACTAAATTCATTCATGATAAAATTATTCTTCTTGGCGATTTCAACGTGCCTGGAATATAAAGGAAAGGTCCTGTTTCTGGCACTTGCCTAGGTAAACATATATAGCGTTTTTGATAATATGTTGCAACGCAACCTTCAACATGCTGTCCTGGGCACTTAAGCCTCTATATTTAATCTTCTGTTTATCAGGTGAAAAACTGAGAATTTTTCTGTCTCGGTGGAAAGCAACGTCTCCTATCACTGTAGGGTGTATTTTTCAAGCGTTCGAAAACCCAACAACTCCCCTCCTGCAAATCCTGTTGGCGTAAAAGATTTTCGCGTTCTTGATTACCTTCAGCTATGCCTGAGCACTTTCCAATGAAATGATGTGGAATAAAGTTAAAGAAATCTGCGCGTACTGCCCTCCCTAAAATTTTGTTTCACAAAGAGCAAAGACCAGATGCAAAATTTATCTTCCGATTGCTCGTAAAATCTTGCGTTTAAATGAAAAATAAATAGATTAAACGAACATGTGTATGCTGAAACGCTATTGAAGATGCACAAGGTGCGCTATGTCAGGCTTTGGGTCAATCAAAACGTCATTACTTCGAGCACACGCCACCGAGCTTCATTCAAAATGCCCTGGAGAAGTTTTGGATAGGCTTGGGCACGAAAAACTGACCTGTTGATAATATTCTACCCAACAGAGTTCTTATCACCTAAAAAAAGCATTGCTGAACCGTTTAATATATATTTATACAGTGTCTTCACATAATCAAGGCTCTCCTTACGTCAATCTGCTGTATGAAGTCCTCGTGAACCAAACATTTTATCTTTTGCAGGTGTGTTTTCAGTATTGTTTAATCTGCAACCAGACGGTCTCCTTGTCCTTCTGAGATTCCAAATATGTTCCTACCCCGTTATAGTGAAATGGTATCCAAATATATTGATACAATTTTTCATACAAGCCTGTCAACTGGCAGTGACCCTTCAGACTGGATATTTACGTTGATTGTGCCCATACTAAAGGAAGTTCCGGCCTTACCTCTTACAAATTTTCGTCCAATACCACTTACAACTTCTTGTAAACTTATCAAATACATTGGAGCCACTTATATAAATAATTTCAAATTGGCAGAAACATTCTATCGACACACGAACTTAAATTAAGATATAGATTTCGACCCTCACTCAATATCTGTTGTTCATTGTTTTCCTTATATTCTAAACAAGTTAGCACAAATGGGGGTTGTTTCTCGAGGTTTTAAGAAAGCATTTGACCTTGTTTCACAAGCAAAACTAATGCATAAGCTTTAGTTTATCGGGCTTTCCTCTAACATATTTTACAGGTTTTCTGCTTACCGATCTAATCGTGCACAGTTTGTCTGTATACATATGCTCATTGTTAAAGCTGCCTTCCGATCACCTCAGACGTAGAGCAGTGGAATGTACTGAGGCCACTACTCTTTTTGGTCTGAAAAAGTAGCATTGTTTACGTATTTTGTTAACCAATGCAAACTAGGCCTTTTGCTGATGGCTCCTTGTTTAATGAAATCATATCATTTGACAACCAAGTCATTCTTATTCTAACCTGCAGAACAATCATTTCTTATGCAGCCGATGGTAGGTGAAGCTTTACTCTGACAAAATAGACTTTATGTAAGTGACCAATAAACGAAGTATACCCTCTTTTTTCCGCATAACAACCCAAATCATCCGCTTCAGGAGGTTAACGAATGCAAATACTTACGTGTTACTCTAACGAAAACTTTTAGCTCGACTGAGTGCATTACATATATATGTTGGCCAAATATTTTAGAGGAATCCCCCAAGGTGGAGTAGGTTAGTAATAAGAGAGTAATCACTCATTGGCATCCACCCAATTGCAGCTATACGCCTACAAAGGAAAGTTATACAGCTTTCTCAGAAACTTAGCAGTTAAAGAAAAATTCGTCCTTGTCCGAGGTTCAAACCTAGGACCACCGCTTCACCGGAGCAGTCGCTCTACTAACTGGCCTAACCGGGACGGCAAGCTTATGGTAGGGCGAGAGCGAATTGATCAATAACTCGAAATGGAAACAGTGATGATCAAATTTTTAGGGGAATCCCCCAAGGTGGAGTAGATTTGCGATAAGGAGTAATTACTCATTGGCATCCACCCAAGTGCAGTAAATAGTGGCGTATTACAAATCTTAGTCCAACTTGGGGGATTCTCCTAAAACCTTTGAACAACACTGTTCCGACTACGGGTTAGTGATCAATTCGCTCTCGTCTTATCATAAGCTTGCCATCCCGGTTAGCTCACTTAGTAAAGCTGCATAGCTTTCCATTGTAGCCGTATGGCTGCGCTTGGGTGGATGCCTGTGAGTAATTACTCCCTTATAACACATATATGTACGCCATCCTTTCGGAAACTTGGAAACATTGCTTCATTAGACGAATTCAAAGCTGCCCCTTCTAGTGCTAAGCTTTTAGCCTACACATCCATCATACCGAATTATGAGTACGCATACACCGTCTGGTACCATTACATAAAACATAACTTCGAGGCATTGGAAAAGATTCACCGAAACTTTATGCGATTTTATCTTTAACAAATATCATTCTACTGACTCTCTAACCACTGTCATGGGACTACAGAACATACAGACATTTCAAAACAGGAATAAAAATTCACAGATTGAAATTTCTTTCCTTACTCAAAAACAACGTACTTTCCACGAGCCCTGATTGATTTAATAGGCCGATCCCAACGCGACAAGAGATCATCACACGGAATCATTAGCATCGTACAGAGCTAGTGCTAATGGTTTCAAATATAAATTTTTGTCTCACAGTAATTCAATAGAATGAACTCCCGCCGGAAGTAGTAAACAGCATCAGTGCCATTGACAAAATTACTTCAGAGTTGCTGAGTAGCGTCTTGTTCTTTAGTATGTACTATTACCAATATGTTAGTTTTCTGTGATGTAATTTGCTGTGTTTGTTTCAATATGTCTTTGGCCACTCCTGCGTGGACCCATTTCAGGGTCTGCAGTATTTTGTAAATCAATAAATAAATAATAATAACATGACACTATGCATAGCCTCTCAGCAACGTTTGGTACAAATAGGCGAGAAACCTGCACCTTTCCGATATATCTATATCCGCCTCCGTAGCCTTTGAGAGCTCGAGCAGCCGGGTACTAGGAAGTGACACCACCACTGACAGTGACGCCAACAATCCAGTCCTGTTTTCATCAGAAGAATCATCTCTCGAACCACGTCAACTGCATGACAAAAAGCCACTGCCACAGACCTCGAAATAACCCTGTCCAGTGCCAGCTCGTTAGCCCCGTACACTTGCTAATCTTATTCGCCCACCTGACTCTATATCGCCCACAGCTACGTTCGCGTTGCATTGGAGTCAAATGCGTTACAATATTCGACCATCAATTTTCTCCTCTGCGCATTGCATCCCCTGGCCAAGCTAGTTTACAATTTTTGATCTCAGCTCGGATACCATGAATTCTGTGTTATTCAAGATTCTTTTCCTATTTAGACAAGCAAAAGTATTGTATCCCCATTGTTCTGCCCAGACAACACTCAGTCTTTGTTCTTCCATAAAAGAATGAGATGCGCTCTTGTAGAGCGATTGGTATTCAGCGAAAAACGCTGTGATTTTTATCTACCAGCCAAGGCGCCGAAAACACCTCTATCTAAGGGGTTGCAATGTGTGCTTAAACACCCATTCAAAGAGCCAGCACACCATGTATACTCCCTCTTATCTTAAATAATCTGTTTTCCAAACACGTGTTGCGCGCGCATGAGCGCCTCGTGTATATTCTAACAAAGGGGGGAGTCTACGATATCCCAGTGAACATGAACAATGGACAACTGAAGTACCACAGAATGGGAGCCAGTGAAGCTTTTCGAGTGAAGTTTTCAAGTCCAACATTAGTAGAAAAACTGAGCGTGTCTGTTTCCTTCTAAGCACCACTCGCAGCTTCCTTGATTGATTGAGAGAAAATATTTTTACTGGGGCAGAATCTTCTTAGAGCCCGCGATTGGGCCGCATAGTCCCGTAGTCGAGTGGTTATCGCTGCCGCGTTGGCCATCCCACGGTGGTCACGGTCATGGCCGAGCAAAACACCCTCCCATTGCTCCTCCGAGGGGATTGTAAATTGACAGGCCCACATCATGTGATCCACTAGCAAAACTTCTTCAAACGTACTATCGACCGGACTGAATGATGAACCGAGAAGAACGTATCTCGCAGCACAGCCTGAAATTCTTTAAGCATTTTTCCACAATCTATCCTGCCATCAGTCACCTCGAGACAATTTTTCCCACTTACTCCATAATATCCCTCTGGGACGTGGCCTTCATTTCAACGCAAAACCTCTTGCCTTCTATTGTCCTCTTAATGCCAACTCATTCATTATGCGCACTTTATAATAGAACGGTTAGCGCCGAATATCTTCACAGAAATGGACATAAAATAATCTTAAAAGGTCGTTTGAAGCGGCGGAAACAAGGAATGACGTCGATTCATGCTCCTTGTCAAATTTGTCCAAAGTTCTAGGGGAATCTCCCACGGTGGAGTACGCCTGTAATCAGGCAGTAAAAACTCATCGACATCCACTCAAGCGCAGCCTAAGGCTACAAAGTGAAGCAATACAGCTTGAACATAAAATTCATAGTTGCAGAGATATCTGACCCCGCACCAAGACGAAGTCTTCTTCAACTGCGAATCCTCTAGCTTCCACAAAATTTCATTGGTGGGTGTCAATGAATAATTACTCCTTGTCATATTGCGTTCATATAGCCCTGTGCGTCTTTTTAGTCTTGAAATTCTTTTCTCTTTCTTAGTTTCCACGCACTGGTCCCTATCATTTATTATTTGATCTTCATTTAAAGAAAATTCATTACCCCTCACCTTCCTTACGCCGTAACTAACACCCTACATTTAGAAGGCTTTTCCAGATAGCATGAATAAACGAAAAGCCCGCCACCTGCAAGCGACATTTACCTTGTGACGAGTGATCTAGGAAGAGAATTCGTTCTTTTCTTCTATTTTGTTATTACCATCTCTTCTTCTGTTCCAAGCCCCATTGTCGGTTCACCCACTACGGTTGCTTAGTGGCTTTGGCGTTCCGCTGCAGATAACAAAAAGTGGGATCGAGTTGCGGCCGCGGCGGGCTCATTTCGATGCAAACAAAACGCAAACAGACGCGTGTGCTGTTCAGTGTCAGCGCATGCTAAAGAACTAAACGAGGTCTGAACTATTACGGACCATACCCGTAAGGCGTTCCTCGTAGCTCATGCGGCGCTTCCGCATGTCAAACCCGATAGAACACATACACGGAGGTGGCGAGTTGTGCATTATTCGTCTGAGAAGGAAGCGAGCAACAGGAAGAACGCAAGCGAAAGACCACGACAAAGCGCTTGTTTAGTCGTCTTTCTTTTGCATTCGTCCTTTACTCGCTTCCTTGTTACGATGACACACCAAGTACAACTACCGCTTTTCTGTGCCCATTTCCGTCACCTGCAAGAAACAATGTCCAGATTCGTAAAAACAAATAATGTGATTTATGCATGTTTTACTGTGTAGCTTCTGTCCCGACCAACCAATGCCTTTGAATTTAAATGTTCCAAAACATGGTTGGATTATTGCGCCCGTTCTGTGACGCATGGCACCAAAAAGAAAATGATATTATGAATGGATAATTTTTTGATGAACGGCAGCTGTAGGAATTTCATAACATTTGCTGCAAATGGGGGATAAGGGCCGACTATGCTTAAGTTTCGGTTTCCCATTATTTTCGTGAAAAATATTATAAGGTTTCTGAATGCGCAATATTTCTGGAAGACGGGAGGTGTATTTGCATAACCGCCGTTCTTTTCTCAAGGGGGAAGTACGGGCGAGCTGCATGCTTGTTGATGATAAGGGTAGTCGTCGCGCGAAAAGGAACCGGCCTTTCTCCGGCCTTTGTCGGGGCTTTCTCGATTTCGTTATTGTTTGGACGGGTGTCATTTTCAGTCTACCGAAGCTGCCGCTAGCTAAATCTACGCGATAAGGCATGCTATTTTTCTTAGAAAAAAACTGTCGTGTTGCACCAAAAGTAGAGCTGAGCCCCATGCCGAACAGGTTTGGAACGGTTACTCTTAATCATTCCAGTTCCAGTTTAGTTCCAAGATGGCGCAAAAATAAGGTGTTGGTTAGGTTCGGGTTCCAGTTCGACATCCTGCACTCTATAGTACAAAAACATCTCCCACTGGCTTCCATCTAACCCTCTCCTGGGCCACCTGCGGTCGCCTCATCCCCAAACATCCGGATCTCATCCACCCTTATAATTGTATCCGCACCATTAGAATGCACTCTCTCTCCGTAAGGAACCATTGCTATCTTGCCTTCTTAGCACATATCTAGCTCATGCCTATTCTGTCCTTGATTGCCCAGATATCTTTACCTTGCGTTTGTTCATGGTCGCCCTGTATACAAAAACGTGTTACATTTGCAATGCTATGAGTAGGCAAAACTTAGCCTTGGTCGCCCTATAAAGGATAAGATGCGTACTTATTGAGCGATTTAAGTTTATACAAAGCTCGCAATGCTCTTCATCTGGCAGCCTTGGCGGTCACGATGACCGCTGTCTGAGGGACGTCAAAATGCGCTTGCACACCGATTCCTATTACCAGGCCATCAAATCACCACCATCTAATCATAACTTGTCTAATTTGTTCACCAAACAAATGGTGTACTGGAATAAGCGTTTTGTGCCACTGCCAAGTCCGATAGGAGTCTATAATTCCACGAACAATCTGAACAATGCACAAGCTAAGCAGATGCGAACAGCAGGCATCAGGGCAGACTTGTCAGCAAAGCGATCAAACCACTGAATGCTAGGAAAACTTGGCATGTGTGTTTTCTGCTAAGCATTGCTCACCAGACCACGGCGTCCCTCATAGCCTGAGTTGCTTTGGGACTTAAATACCCCATAAACCATGACCAGACTGCGTGGAATTTACTATTTGGCAGGAATTAAATGCGGACGACAAAGCGCGTGGCTTTAAGCCACAATCAGCAGACCTTAGAGAGCAAACGTGCGCAGGATGGTTCAACCATTATGTTGCTTGGTTAATTAGCGTGCTTTGCTAAAGGCGAATTCCAGCCGGAGCTCGGCAGCAAGTTTTCTTGCTGCGCTGAATCAAATCGACAGTTTAATAGAAGATTGCGATCCGGAGGTCTGATTGGACCACAAAGAATATGTAGCTTCTTCGCAGATTCAATTAGATGCTCTGTTTCGCGGATTGTGATGCACCATAAGTTTTGCTGTGACGACGCTATTTGTACTTGTTCGTAAACTCAGTGATCTCTTCATAAGTCTCGTCACTACCTAGCCGTTTGTATTGACCCCGCAGTTTTCACGCACATTGACAGCCTTTGTCGCTGGCTATGAGCTAATAACAAGGGGTTTCTTTCCTGTTCTGTAGCAGACACACGTTCATAAGCCAACGAGCTGGCCAAACTTCAGCGCAAGCTTCTGGTACGGCAAATACTAGCCGAAAAATATAATTACACAGGGCACTTAGGAGTGCTTTCTTGCTTTGAAGGCGAAAGTAATAATTATTTATTTATTTTCTTCTCCTTTCTAATCACATGCCTACTCGTTAGCCTAAAGATGTAAGGCAATGCGTAAAATGGGTCAAAGTGTGTTCGACAAGAAGCAAAGCGGATCACTGGCATATATGAGTTGCGTGCTTGTTTCGAATCTGATGCCCTTGGTTCGATTCGCTGTGCCTTCGGAAGAGATTTCTTTGTTTCCTGTCGACGTCACTGGGGATTGTTTTGAACACCCTTCTTGTAGCGACAACGACGCCAAGTTTTGGTGCTACCATATAAGGCATTCGCCTTAAATATAAAAGACTGCCAGTGTCCAAGTATTACACGTCATCCCTGCTAGCACATAGGGAAATTAGGGCGCTGATGGTGCACACACTTGACAACCTAGTGAACACAGCAGCAACGCGGGGACTTGAATAAAAACGCATATTCGCGCTGTGACGCCCAGGCGCCATAATGGCCGGACGCGAACCCCCCTTGTCCATGACTGCTGGCTTGGCGTCGCAAGCGGTTTGTAATAACAAGCGCTCTTTGAAAAAGAAAATATCAAAGTGAAGAGCTCTAAAACCTTATACAGACACCACACATCACTTCTAAAGAACTTCCAAGAGATTCGATTTCAGAAGGTAACAATATATGCTGAGACTGCGAAGAATCTCAAGCGTTAGATAATAAACAAGGCAGCACTCATGCTCTAACATGGTAGGTATCTCCCATCAGTTTACGCACGAGGTCTGGCTCGCGTCATGCGGAGAGAACAAACCGACGCCATTCTATTTTGTTTTCATTATGAACGAGGTTCTTACGAGAGAGCCGAAAAGTCATTTATCTATGCATCGCACGACACCATTTCATTTTGCAGCGATAGCCACACTACGCCACCTCTTCGACCCTTCAGCGTGGCACCACTTGAGCTACGTAGCACAACTTGAGCTTCGTGGTGGCGCTGTTGGTCACGTGGTTGGTCACGTGGGTTGACCACGTGGGGTGTCCGTTGGTCGGGTCACGTGGGTTGGTCACGTGGTGCGAAGCAGCTGCTGCTGTTGGCGGCACGGCGCGTAACAGCTGCAACAAACAGCTGTGCGCATGCGTCGTGTCAAGTGCGACGAAGATGAAGAAGGAACGCCCAGCGGAGCGGAGTCGCGAAATACTGACTGCAATTCGACTGAGCTAGTTCCACTCGGCCAGGAGTAGCTATTGCGTCACTCCAGATTTAACAAGATCTAAACCGCAGCCATTTTTTTACATGGTGCAAGTCGCTGTACCAGGTGGGTTTTCTGCCACTTGTGACAAGTGGCATTGTGACGTCAAAACAACCAGCCCTCCGTGACAAATGGCAGTTGAATTAATGACTCCACACAAGAGGCTGGTCGGAGAGAGCAACATGGCTCTCACAGGCCCCACCGTTGGTTGTGATGACGCCGCAAGGCCACGTGACCTAGGTGGCTCAACTGCTTCCTAGGCTGCCCTCTGATGATCGTCTGTCAATACAGCAGCAACAAACAGAAAAAGGGACGGTCGATTTGCGTGTTCGGCCAATAGCTGATTTGGTGAGCTAGCACTCTGTGGCCATTGTTCTGCATCGTTTATCGTTGTTATGCTTTGTTCAGCATGATGTGGCTATGCGATTAAAGTGGTATATCAAGTGTATTCTGTGTCTTTTGTGTGTTTGCATGGCATGGATGAAGCACAGTAGATATATCACACTAATGTAATTACGCTCGCTGTATGCATGCATTACAGTCACAATTACAATTAATATTGAACACTGTATTGTGATCCATAAATTTGTTAGACGCACATCAAACATTTGAAACCACACATTCTGTCTGAAGCACTAAGTCTATGCAACTTTTCCTATGTTTAGAAGCCACATTCTCGGGTGTAACATAGCCAGTAGGTTCCCCTCAGCGGTGGGCTGCCTGCGAGAAGGACAAGATAGAGAAACGGGTGCACACAACTCCGAAGGTTTCCCACAACTGGGTGGGAAGGTTGCCACCTGCCAGCCGGGGCAGGCGGACCACCTGCCAGAAGAACCTGTATGACAACGCCTAAACCCGTGAAGGGGCTCTTGAGTGCTAGCCCAAATAAATAGCAAAAAAAGTTGCAAGTGTATTATTATGTAGTCAAGTAACGGTTCGCGTGAAGAAAGCCTAAAACTAGATTTCGCTAGGCTGCTCATGGACATCGTCAGCATGGCTTCAGTCCGCTGCTAAAGTTAAAACAAAACCAGCTGCTCTGAAATTGGTGGTCGTACAAATTAGAGCGCAAAATAAATTTATGTGGCCATATTTGTTAAAAGCATTCTCAAAAACAGTGGGCTATATTGAATACAGTAAAAACGCCAAAAATCACTAAAACATTTGTCACCTTAGCTAGTCATACTATCAACGTTCTTAACACTGACAGTTTATGTGAACTGTAGAAGTATCGAGCGTACTGTATCGAGTATCTGTATCGGAAACCAATTTGAGCTATGTGTGCTGTACGGTATCGCAATTAGTTTTTAGGGCTGGCGAGTACCTCTATCGAAGACGCTTTTGTGAAATATCGTGTCCAACCCTGCTGCCCTCTTTGCTGGGGAGACGAATGCTGCTCCTAGTGTGTTGTGTTTAACGTCGGATGACAGCACATAAGGTATTAGAGAAGCCGAAGTCCAGGGCGTCAGAATAATTGCAATCGCCTCAGCCGAGCATGTTCCGAAGCTGAAGGAGAAAATGAAACCGTACCAGAAGAACAGCATCAGCCCGAACCTGAGAACACGAGCCTGGAAAAGAACTTGAAGCTGAACATATTCAATACAGGCTGAACATCTGCGTGAGAATGGTTGGCAGCAGAAAAGAAAAACTTACCATGCTTATTGCCCAAACCGGGATTGATTCGAACTACCACCGGCACTAAGAGGTAGGCTCCGCTTTCCTATGGCGTATTCCAATTGGCAATCCGGTGCAGCTTCCTGAATCCGCCAAGCGGCAAGATATGCAGCGCACTCCTATAAAACTCAGGATACGAGCCCGAAGTGCTAATTGAAACACGCTGTATTGGTCTTACAGAGGAAGAAAACTTGTTCCAGATCACCCTTTGGAATACGCCTTTGGAGCACTTCGCCATCATCGCTGTCTCTTGTAACGTGCGCCTAATAGGAAAAGACGCATGTCGAACTTTATGTATCGTTGTCTTCGTGTTCTTAAGCTAAGATCGTTTTGCGATTCGATTGTCTGCGTAGGTCGCAAGTCGAAAAAATGGTTCCGAGTAAAGGAAATGCGCAGTACAACGTCCTCTCACTGTGCAATGTCGTCCACTCTTAGTGGGAACACATGAATATGTGGTCGCGCTCTTCGGAGTGCCACTGCGTCACAAGCGCGGTACAAGGGCAACTGTCATAAAGTGGAACAAGCAAAGATGTGCCTGGAGGTGGCGCTTTGCGTCATTGGCAATTTCGCTTCATTGCTCGACCGTGTTGTACAGTGGCCCTCGAAGCGTGGCCACGCACTCGCGTGTTCTCACTAAGAGTTGACGACCCTGTACAAAGGAATGAAAGACGGAAGAAAAGAATGAACATTAAATATCGCCGTGGAGGACTTAGGATTAACTTGGACCCCCCAGGGTTTTCCTTCGCGACCGCGACCACATTTCTTGCAGCTGCGTCGAATGTTGCTGGTAGACGGAGCGGGCCGTCTGGCGGCGGCGTCCTGTCCTTCTTTGGCACGTGAAGAGCGATGCTCAGGATCGAATTTTGGAATTTCACGCGTGTCGCTAAATTCACTAGGCGGCAAAGAAAGCCGATCGCTCTCCCGCTCGCAAAGAACAGCTAAGAAAAAGAAAGTAGTTAATTAACTTCATTACGGTAGACCTTTGGCCAAATGCACTAACATTTCTCTAGTGCCAAATGTCGAAAAAAAGTGCTTGGCCATACCTTCTGCTCAATATGAAACAAAAAGCTTGAGTACAGCCATTTCTGAGATTTCAAACCGTTGATAAGTATAGCGGGTGTTAGAGGGAAGAAATTAAATAATTTGAAAAATAGGAATTTTTAGGTAAAGATATTGCTTCCGCAGCATGGTATTGCCAGGGTTGGCGGACGGCAGAAAACCGGCGAGTCATTTTAACTAGTAAGGTGGTTTACTAATTATCAAATCTTAAATTTTTAACTATTAGTGTTAGGCGCCTGGTTTCAATTAGAGATTTGCAGCAGGTCATTTGTAATCCTCATATCACTTTTTAGAATTTTCAACACGTGATTACTCTCGCCGCGGCGGCTCGACAATATCTGGCTGCATCGTGCGAAAATACACGCGCTTTCGAATGCATAGGAAGGTAAACTTTAATAAATTCAAAGGAATGTTTCTTGAGGTCTGTGGGTGGAGTCCTCTATCCAGGGCCTCATTTGCGTTTAGCTGTCAGACGGACCTATTTTATGAGGGCTCTTTGGTCCTGGATACGATCGCTGGTCAGCATCGCCTCCCACCTCTCAAATGGCGGGTACTGCGTCTGTAAGTGGTTCGGTTTCGCCCCGCATCCCGACACGCCCCGCATCCTCACGAAATGTGAAAGTGTTGGCCGGGCCTGGCACCATGGGCATGTGTGAGAGTATAGCGTTTGGTGCATGAGGTCAAGTTTGTGGAGATGAGGGAAAGTGTTCGTTTGGATCTGACGTCAGGAGATAGCTTCTTGGGTGTCTAATTTTGTGCGAGGAGGAGGGAAGTATGCTGGCAAAGCAACCCCTCCAGTGCACGTAACCAGCCAAATTAGCAATATTTTTTCGAGCCACGGCGGCAAAATTATTCGTGTTTTCGAAATTGCACAAACTGCTATGCGGTTACTAACGATCGGTAATGATTTCTAGTTGCAAACAGGCACCTAACTCTAATAGTTAAAAATTTAATTATTAGAAATTATTTAACCATCTTACTAGTTAACTGATTCACAGGATTTCTGGCGTGCACCAACGCTGGCAATATCATGTCGCGAAAGCCATATGTTTACCTTAATTAAACTAATTCTGAAAATTACTTTGTCTTCCCTCTAACACCCCTTATATTGTAAAGGCAGCGCTACTAGCCGCACCTGCGCGTAACATTCATATTGGTTACTATAAGGCGTTAGTGCATTCAGGGAGCCCTCGCGGGTGCAGCTTTTCGCGTCGAATGACACTCGCAATAGGCATTGCATCTACTGCTCCCAGAAAGTCTCGCGTGCTTTTCGTAGTACCGAATAAGGGACGTCTGCAGCTTAAGTGCATTTTATCTGAAAACTTTTGATCTCGAGAGAAGGAGCATAAAAAAAATGAAAAGCCGAACAAGTCTATCTTCTGTTCGCTGATAGAGCCGAGCAGCTGAGACAATTCACGGCAGAACAAAGATAGTGCTGCTTTCTAAGCTCAAAGCGACCCCACAAACGGCAGGAAAAGTAAAATTGAAGAAGGCTGATACGTCGTCATTTTGCTACAAAAATTGTGGACGTGCATTAGAACTAAATTATGGATTCCTACTATCAAATCTCTGGAAACAGTTACACTCTAAGTAGAAAATGCATTTCCCAAAATGAGTGTACTTCTCAGGCAATATTTACAAAGGAGGGTTTTTATGGTTTGCAGGAGTTTAACGTCCAAATGCGACCCAGGCTATGAGAGACGCCGTAGTGAAAGACGCTGGAAATTTCCACCACCAGCCGCATTTAACGTGTAATGACATTGCGTAATACACGGCCTCTAAAATTTCGCCTCCACTGAGCGGGAGAGGATTTATTGAGGGGAAACACGGAGTGGTTGGCCAAAAAAAAAAAATATCTGGCCTGGTAATCTGCACTGGTGAAGGGGAAGAGGAGAAAAAAGAGGGTCACGATGGGTGGTGGTGTTCATGGGAGAAAGCGGATGTAAAAAAAATACACATTTTCTAACATTACAACCGCGAGTTACGGACCGTCTCGCTTAAAAGGCGTGAGATTTTGAACTCTCTCGCAGATTTTTGAACTATCTCGCAAAGCGCACAGAATCAAATCCTCGGAGAGGGGCATGCTGTCAAAATACTTCATAGTAGATGCTAACATGAGTTTTTTTCGTGGATATGAATGGCACGCCACTAAAACATGGCCAACAGTCTAGAACACGCCACATCTGGAACAGTCCGGGGAGTCCGCCTCCATCGAAATTTGGCTGCCGTGGAAGGAGTCGAAACCGTACTTTTCGCGTCCGCAGCCGAGCGCCATAACCACTGAGCCACTACGGCGGCTACAGGCGGGTTTTCACTGAAAAAAAACACCAAATGGCTTCCAGCGTTAAAATATGTTAATGTACAATATGTTCATGCTGGGTGGTTAACACGGCCCCCGCAATTTCGATGTATCGCTTGTCCAGTAAAGCGAATGCATCGTTAGTGCTTGCCAGTACAGATAAAAAATATGGAGGGCACTGAAGACTACTTAAGCACGTTCAAGGCAAGAGCAATAACTTTTATTTTTATTTCTTTCTTTCTTACGACACACTTGTTCATTAGCATTGGCCTATGGGATTCGTGCTCGCCTTGCAGTATGAAGGTCCTTGGTTCAATTTTGCTCTTTGCTGATGACGCGACGAAGGGTTTTCCTCACAACTCTTCCAGGACGCCGACAAAAACCCCTGGTTTCTTTACTAACGGGTCATATAAGGCTTCTGTCTTAACAAATAAGAAACTGTTGGCAGCGAACAACTGTTTATAAACTCAGTAACGGGCAGCCACTGTTAAATGTTGACGGTTGTAACGAAAGGACCTCCAACAACAAGCAACGCCTTGTCGTACTCCGCAACTGTTTTTCTCCTCTCGTGATCGGTTCAGCCCTTCTGCAGAAAAACAGCCTTCAGCCACTTCATAGTATGTGAAATCTTTCATGAGCAATTTCGATCTTGACTGCAGCTGAAACAAAGTTAAAATGTGATTTTAAGGGCAATATTTTGCACCGGATCTGCTATCGCCGCAAGGATTCTCTCGGATGAATAAAACAGAATGTCCTCAAACTTTATTTACCGCGCGCAAAATTATAAGGAAAAAGACGCAACAACCCGTAATTTTAACTCACTGCAGAAGCCTGCTTCACCGCTGTTTCCCTGACAGGTAAGTCACGGCTTGCGCATCAGCACAAAGTTATGGTTTTTTAACTACGGAAAATAAGAGGTAAGAGCTAGCTAATTGGCTTACCAAAGGACTTGGCTACATGTATTCTTGTACGAGCAACTCGGGACTTTTGGCACTGCGTCGGCACAGCGTCCGGCAATAGCGCCTCTCCACATAGGACACGTAGTTTTTACGTTTACAATATGGACATAGTTTCGTCCAGTGCTCAACGCCTCAAAATCGATTGTACATACCTCGCAGGTCTCTTCCAGCTCTTCGTCTTGGCGATGTAAGCTTTTGCCCCAAGTTTGCCTCCTTTCTTGAAATCGCGCCAAACTAAACAACAAAAGCTTTATTTTTCATTTTGGAACTGTCATAGCTGGGAGCGAAACAGCGGCGTTGTCGGTGACGGTTTTACATTCTAGCATACTGTTGCTTGAATAGATCCTACCTCAAGCACAAAAAAAAATCGAAAGGCTTCGCCGCAAAGCAGACAAGCCAACAGCACGAATAAGACAGCCAACGGTTATCCGGCGGCATCCAAACTACCACGCGACAGTAGCGCCGCCGCAGCAAGCATCCGCCCACTGTGGACGCTCACCTTTTCACCACAATTAAATGCGCGGGCCAGCTTATCAGCGAAACACCGCGCCCCTTTTAGCGCACTATAACGTTGCATCATCAAAAATCTGTCCATATTAGCGCTTACATCCACGCCTAACATGTGGCGCCGCCATGGTAGCCGATATGCATGGCATCCTCGCACAATTTTAACCGTGCAGTGCTCTTGGCTCCCAGTCTGCCTTATTTCTGTTAACATTGTTCAGAAGCACGGTTACGTTCAGATAGTAAACAACGGCTTTAAAAGCCAAATTTTTCGCCTTAATGGAAAACAGCAAAACTAATGGTGAAAGAAAAGTTTTCAAGCGCTTAGAGTAAGATTCTGTACCAGTAGGCGGCTCCTTACCCTGTTTCTCGCTTTCTTTACTTTGTTGCTGCGCAACCATTGTAACTTTAGCAGAAGCGAGTCCGGGTAGTTGGCTTCGTACACTTGCGATAGCGTCACTTGCCCTCTTCCATAAACAGCCGTGTTCTCGAGAAAGTGCTTACGCCTTATCTTTAGCGCACAAAAATTACAATAGCCATAACTAGCTGAGCAGTTCAATAATGAGCGTTCCAGAAAAATTGTGGACATAGCAAGAAGACACGGCATTGTACTTGGACAAAATGCGTATTTACTTTTTTTTCAGTTTTTAGTGTCATAATGTCCACCGTCTTTTCTGCACCTCAGTCGGTTCACCCAGCTGGCATTAGGTACGCATTTTTGAGGTAGTGAGGTTTTTTGCTTTCATTTCTGGAATTTCGGAGCTTTTTCTACCTGGAGCTGACAGCCTTTATAAGCGTTATCACATCGTAAAGGAAAATATTTTGCTTGCTTTTAGCTGTGTTCATCGGATTTTGCCCGTATTTTTCAACATTGCCGTGTCATCGCTGCGGTCTAGACAAGAAGAAGACGAAACCAACAGAAGGCAGCCAAGAGATTCCAGGTAAACCACCAATCAGCGACTATTTGCGCTGAGGGGTTAGTACAGGCAGGTCACGATCGCTTCTTAGCGTCCCACAAATTTTGCTGACTCTCTTTGTTCTTTCTTCAAGGCACCTGACGCCCTTAATACGCATTCACGTGGCACTAATCTGAAACGCGTAGTGATGTAACATGACGTGACAAACAAAAGAAAAGATTTTTGCTCCCCATGGTGCGACCAGCACTCTTGACGCACGTAATGAGTGACTCTCGCTTATCCTTCTTTTTTCGTGCTTCCCCGAAAGAGATTTAAGTGGTAAATTTTCAGAAAAGAACCTGTCGATCGTGCTTTCAGACTAATTCAGAGCCGTGAATAAGATTGTTCCCAAGCAAATGAAATACTAAGCTCACAGTCGAAGCTTGTTCATTACAGCACTAAAATTTGGGCAGAAGTTTTGTAAACTGCGGGACATTGTTATCCTGCAGTGAGGCTGAGAGAGAAGCTTTTTGTATCTTCGTAATGCCCATATTGCATTCATGGCAATGGTGAGTGTTGTTACAAACAAATATGTGTTCCCTATGTCCACGTACCAAGCAGACATGGCTTTTGTCTCATCATATTTTATGCGCTCAAAAGGGTACCATCAAATACTTCAAACCCAGAGGGCTTGCAAATTGGAGCGGTGACCAACAGCTTAGGTCTAAGAAGTCAATGTTAACTGGTCTAATGAAGTTCGCTGATCAAACTGCTTATCTGCAATATCCGGCAGAATCCTCGAGGCTAACCTCACCTATAGCTTGCAACAACCTCAACCTCTCTCTTTCAACCTCAATGTTTTAACTCACTCGGAGCGACCGGCATTTTTTTTTATGGTTCCTCTCCTGTGCCACTGGCTTTCAGGCTCTTTTGCAGGGTGCCTATTTCGTGTCGAGATTTCACAGTCGTCAGAGCAGAGGTGAGTCTTTGAACTGGTTTCTGAGCCACTGCAAACAATTTGCGATATCCACCCATAGTAAACCACACCAAGGAAAGTGTGTAAAAAAGATCCAGCTGCAGTTTGCAAATTTGATTCAGCTAAGAGCAAAAGTCGCCTGCAGGACGCGCAAGAGATTTTAACCAGACCGTAACTGCGATCGCGACAGTAAAATGCGCAGTATCCTGACTGCCTGCATTTCGTGGTCTAGTGTATTTTGTTCTTGAAAAGTTATGTTAAAGGTGGTCGTGGGGTGGTTACGGGGATAGACAGGCTCAGTGTGTTTTTCAATCCTGGCAGACACGTGGCCCGTACGACGGAAAGAACAAAAATTCCTTATGGTACAACAACGTAAGCGGAGCCATGGCTCAACACGACCTATACCACTGCATGCTTTAAAATGTGTTCTTTATTTCTCGCGTCGAAACACGTTCAAACACTCTTCAGGGCTTCTGTGTTGGTCTACGGCAGAATGTCTTCTTCCCAGCACCTCCGGAAAACGCGCAGCATTAGCGCGTCACATGCCTAGCAACTCGCAGTATGACACCGAAACTGCAAGCCCGTGATAACTGCCGATAACGTTCCACTGAAGGTCCTTAATAATCAATGCACGCTTGCCAGCTATCTGCAATATAAACAACGGCATTGCAGCTATGCATTCTTAGGGGCCTTTCCAAGCAACTAGCGTTTTTTTTATTTATACCGCTGGGCTATAAACAAACGCTGTAGTTTAACTGAAGGCACACTACTCGGTAAAGTGGTGTGGTCTTCACCTATTTGTTGGAAGGGCCCTAGAAGCGCCATCGAACTGAATCAGCATGAGCCAATTGTTTCGTCTCATACTGTTCTTTGCTGTATGTTACATACCTGCATGTTCGCACTTCTCAACCTAAGCGCATTAAATTTTCTCTTTTCTTCATGGTTTCATGGCCGCCTACGAAATAGCCGAAATAAAGCAGAGTTCGCGCCTTTAGGAGAGTACCGAGACTGCTTCGTAATCTCTGATATCTGTACGACTGCTCAGTCGTGTTATCAGGTGCTCACTTCGTTCCCCGTCGGGCGACGATTGTTTGGTCTGGGCTCACCCTATCTCTACATTCGCTGCAAGACTATAAGCTTGAATGAAAGAGAAGGAACCGTTTTCACTACGGCTACTGATTGGCAAGTACGTGCGCCTGATTGCATCATTCAACACAGTGATCGACAACGCAGGAGGCTGCTCGGCCATGCGAGGTGACCGTTGTCGTCTGTCTGTATCAGACAATTGCTCGCAGCGGAATTTTTGTGTCGCGTTTTCTTTGGGTGCTGCAAAGCGAAAAAAAAAAATTCGCGCGTTCGCGTGACAGAAATCGGTCGCTGACTTATCCCATGCGCTGCATCTGGTCCTCCCTCCCTCTTCCCCGCCACTTCTGAGTCCTCGCTCAGATTTCCCGCCAGGACTGAATGTGCATACGTATGCGTCTAAAAATGATAGCGTGCTGGGAAGCTGTTCTTGCGCTGGTTGTTAGGCGAGTAGGTGGCGCATTTCGATGGTTACTCGCAAGACTTTAGCCGTTTTCGGAAACTTGCATGCTTCTGTATGTAGCGAAGGTAACAGAGTCTGTTATGATTATTTACCGCCGAATTGCGCACAGACCTCGTTTAGGAAATCACCAACTGAATTTGTGAACTTGTGCCAAACACAGAGCAGTTGTGTCGCAATCACTGCTAGCAGTACAAATACATGTGACATCCATGCTCCTGTCATTGTGGAGAACGATATATTGTCGCGGGATATCGGCATGCGTGGTTTTGTTCTATTTTGCCAGTTTTCTCTAGACGAATGTGTCTTTAATATCCTATTGTGTAGCCGACGCAGCCTTCGAATCGAGAGCACATGCAAGCCTGCATTGGCCGTTGTCAACTGGGCAGTTGCTGCCAGCCGTTTAGGGGAATATCTAAGAAAGGCGACGTCAGCATCGCCAGTAAACAGAAGGCACATTACGGTTATTCCTTGAGTCAAGGCTGAGTGAAGAAATAGCAGAAAAGGGAGAGAGAGAAAGACGGAAAAGCAGGTAAGTTAACTAGGCAGCGCCCGGTATGCTACCCTACACGTGGGAATAGGGAACGGAGGGAGAGATAGAAAATGGAGAGAACAAAGGGATATGATCAATATCAGAAAAATAAATAGATGAAGTGGTAATGACCGTAACTATTATTCTGCATTTGTTGCAATAAAGCTGACAAACTAAAACGCGTTCGCTGTCTCATCAGTAGCACTGTCCAACAATGTGAAAAGTGGAGAAATATGTCCATATGAAACATTCAGTAGATGGGGAAGCACGTATTGGAGCTTTTTTGCCCAGGTCTCAGCAGGCAGGCCAAGCAGCTTTTGGCAGTAAACATCCTAATCATAACAGTGTTCTGAGAAGGGAGGTACATGCAACCAGAGTCAATTTATTAATAAATTCTACTGTTTCGTTTACTGTCACGCTTCCTGTAAGGCATACACTACTTTAATTCTCCCTACGAGGGAAAATAAATTGCGTAGCTCTCCTGGGTATTCAGACTACACACGTGGCGCATCTAGCATTGGCCGTCCAGACGTCAGTTATTACACCTGCGGTTTACTGGCCCGACTGCCACGGCTGAACACGAACAAGAAGTGCGAATTAAAAGACCCTTAACACATGGCTGTAAACCTTATTATCAGAGAGTCCTGAAATTCGGCCTTTCCAATTATTAGGGCACGCCTGCACAGAAAGCAGATTCATTTTTCAGGCAATTTCACTGGAACGACAAGGCCAAAGCAGTCCATGCACTAGTAGTAGTCTGCTTCGCTTTTTTTAGGAAAGTGGGGAATAACCAGTCCGTGTGATGAATAACACTTTCGCAGGCACAAGCAGCCAGTGAGACGGTTCTTGCTCTTTCTGCGCAGTACCTACACCTGTGGAACGCTTTATAAGTAGTGCATATGCAAGCGACGTCGAGGGAACTCAGAAGTGAAAGAGAGTTTCCCATATGCGCTTTCCATAAACTGCGCATAAATTAAAATGTTTGCGCTTCCCGACCCCACCACTTAGTCACCCGAGACCGAAGTACGGTCTTATGCACTGTGTCGCAAGCCCTTCCGCAGGTTTTGGTTTTAGAAGCTGTAGTATATTGCTATGTTGTGCACTGTGGGCAGAGGTCTCCTTACCAGTACGTGACTACGCTTTTCTTATACGTAATGTCAATGCCGCTTAAGTGTAAGTCTCGAGGATTGCCCTCTCTGATGAACAAACGCCTTGGGTTACTAGTCGGTACATCGAACCGCGCGCGCTAGAAACGGGCGAACTCGACGTGCCTATTCCAGTAGGGACGGCAGCCCCTTACAAAAATTTCTCTGTACAGTCTATAGACCGTCATAGCGTTTTTTCAGTACAGTCTGAAGTTTTTCTATAAACAAATCAATTGACTAGACTGCAGCGAATACAAATCCTAAGCACTGTCAGTAATATTTTTTTTTTAATTTAACAAACACTGCAGGCCCTAGTGGGCCCAAACTGGAGGGGCAAAAACAATATATTTTTGTGAATATAAATTCATCGTACGAAACATAAGTAACAGGCAAAATACAGTGAGATATATTCAGCTCTAGCTAGGAAACGTACATAAATACGAAACACGACCATGAATAAGCCGCCAGCAATTTGTCAGCAGAATCAATGCACATAATCACATCACAAGGCAGCTTGCTCCATTGCTCAATAGTACGCGGGTAAAAAGAATATTTAAAGGCATTAATTTTTGCTTGATACGGAGTTAAAGAATGTGCGCAATGATGTCTCGTGGGATGAGATGTAAGGAACGCAAGGCTGGATTCATAACTCATGGCAAGTTTGTTGTTTTTCAGCAAAATTAAGGATTTTAATCTCTGAATTTTCCTTCGTCCTTGCTGTTGCGGGATGGAATTTTCGTTCACTAAAATGGAGGAAGACTCAGATGTGCGATACTTTGAAAAGGGCTTTCCGCTTTACAGCCTCTAATTCCTCATTTTTTTTTCCTGCTGTAAGCGTCCCAGAATGTGCAAGCATATTCCAGCTTAGGTCTGATGAGGTTGTAGCGTGATAACTGTTTTACCCGGGAAGGAACATTTTTAAGTTTGTTGCGAAGACCAAGTTTTCTGTGGGAAGATGAGCGTGTATTGGCAATATCACTGCTCCAACTTAGATTATTAGTTGTGGTCACACCGATATATTTATATTAACTTCTACAAGAGGTTGCGATGTAAGATTGTATGGGAATGAGTGTCCAATTTTTTTGTTGGCGATTTTCATAAAAACTGTTTTGGCGGGATTAAGCTGCATATCCCAATTATTGCACCATGTGTCAATTTACTGGAGGTTAGAGTTATGGAGTGTTTTGTATTTAGGGCTGTTGATTTCATTGGACAAAATGCACACATCGGCAGACTCTAATTTCGTCCGGTTCCGATATAGCAGTAACGATATTTTTTATATGCATTAGAAATAACAACGGGCCTAATAGACTCCCTTGTGGAATGCCTGAAGTGAGGGGTAAAAAATTTTAATGATAGCCATCAATGTTAACATATTGTACACGATTGGTGAGATGTGTCGAATCTTGACATTTTGGGTCCAAACACTTTAAGCACATTTTTTTCTGTTGGTTATGAATAGACGACAAGAATTATCTTAAAATATATATAGGAACGCAGTGGAGTCTATAAGAAGTCTGTACAAAGTAAAGGCCATTATTTATGTTGTGGTCGCAACCTTAAAGGTCCGCATAAATCGGCCTCTATTCGTCAGATGAAGAGAAAGCACTCAGTTTTCGAGCCAGTTCCTTGAAAATGGCTCTTCGGACTCGTGAACCCCATCCAAATTAAGCAATGGTACACGCATTTAACACCGTGGGGCAGAACATGATGCTCCTGATTGACCAGCACAATTCACTAATATTCTACAAGAGTGAAGTGTTCGGGACGTCTCTGCGCCTTATAGTGCGGCACCTTACCGTTATGAACTGTGGACAGGGGGGCTATTGCGGTACACCTTGCCCTCAGAGAACTGTTGAGAGTGTCGATTTTTTTCTCCTGATTATTCCTCATAGGAAACGCTCAACACTCGACTAGTATGAAAGTAGCAAAGTACTCATACTGCAGACAACGTCAGCCTCTGACCGGTATCTTAGTAGTATAAATTGCGCACAGGAACAAAGGTGCAACACATTAAATGCGTTGATGCGTATACAATTATAACCACCATAACTGAAAGCTTTGGAGTCAAGAACCTATTTCCTTTTGGTCACACAGTTGCTTCGCGGGATAAACTCTCGGGGTTGTCCGGTCTGGTTGTCATGGTCCTGAGCCATGATTATCACGCCTCTTGCATTTACTCATGCATTTAAAACACGTATCATAAAGAACGCTTTCTTTATTTGATTTTTGGTTTTGCATAATTTGCCGTGGCCACCACCTCGTTACGTTTACGCCGATCCCAACACTTTTATTTATTGAGCCCTTTTCTCACTATTTCAGCTTCTCCCATCTATCAGCAAAGTTGTGCGAGATGTCTGAGGTTCTTTTTGCGTTCGTCCTGCTCGCGGCATGGCCGGTCAAAGCCCAGCTGCAGGGTTCTGTGGAGATGAGCACTCCACAATCGGCCAATCCAAACTGCCACAACATCAGCAGCGGCCTGAGCGCCGAAGAGAAAGCCGAGCTTCTCCGGGCGCACAACAAACTACGCAGCCAGGTGGCCTTGGGGCACCTCCCGAAGTTCAAGCCGGCTACCAACATGCTCGCGCTGGTAAGAGGCGGAAAGATAAAAGTGGTTGACTTTTACTTCCAGCTAAGGGATGCAGTATGTGGCTTAGCCACATGAAGTGCAGCTGGAATACTTTTGTGAATTATTGGTAGAAAAAAATGCCGTCGGGCTAGTTGGTGCATTTTTTGACGAGCCGTGAATAATAGCATGACGTAGACGACACTTAGTACGAACAATGGTCGAGCGCATTTCGTCCCTTGTCGGAAAAAATTTCTCCGTGTTTTATGGAATTCGTTTTTAGTATATAGTTACCCCTCAATAACCCTCAAGTGACATCCCTCAAGAAAAGTGTACAATAGCTGTATCTTACCGGCACTCACCTACGGGGCAGAAACGTGGAGGCTGACATCCTAGCCTAAATCAAGAGGAATGAATGGGCTTGGGCAGGGCATGTGATGCGAAGGCAAGACAACCGCTGGTCCTTGAGGGTAACGTAGGGAATTCCAAGTGAAGGCACGCGTACCAGGGGGCGACAAAAGGTTAAGTGGGGGAATTAGATTAAGAAATTTGCAAGCATAGGGTGGGCGCAGCTGGCAAAGGACCGGGTTAATTGGAGAGACATGGGAGAGGCCGTTTCCCTGCAGTGGGTGTAGTGACCTGGTGATTATGATATAGTTACCCAAGGAGCCGCTGAGTTGAAAACAAAGCACTATCGTACTCTTGTCAATTTGTTGATATGAGTACGCAATTTATGAGATGCATAAACTCTGCCTAGCTTGAAAATGAGCGGCTAAGACAAGCTACGTAGGCGATTTTTGCAGGCCGTTCTGAATGGTATGTTCTCGTACAATAACATAACTTCTTTAGCTTCGTTTATTTTGTCAGCGTGAAAGTTACTGGAAAGAATATGCGCGCCCCCTGCCTCTGTGTTCCCCAATCGCGACTAGCTTTGAGACACGCCAATATCAAACAGAGGGCGCTGTGTGCATTGAGACAAGTTTTTGTGCGCAGAAATAACACTTTGCGTGGTGCACGAAGCCGGCATGAATAGATGGTTCCGGCGCAGTAATGACCACCAAAGGCTGATGAACGGCCACCAAAATCTACGCGGTAGTTCCTGCATTTTGCGTTCGTGGAAAACGATTGCCATCGCGGCTGCGATCGCTCGATGAGCTCGTCTTCCGAATGTAAGCCCGAAAGCCACTAACTCAGAGAGGCCGTAAGATCGCATGTAGTCTGCGTGCTCTTTCAGGCCAGGCATGTGATCATCACATGCCGCAGTGAAAGCAGACTCAGGAGCCCATTGTTTTAAGAGTGTCTTTCTGCCTCTTCTTATGGCTTGTTTTCGTCTTCTGGGGTAGACAACATTATCGGTGGTCATTCTTCGCCCTTCACACTTGGCGCATGCAGCGTATCTGGCTCGAAGATTATAATAACTCATAATTTACACTTTTCCTGCCGTATTTTTACTGGCGATTTCCTAACGCTCCATGTGGCAACACCTGTGAGTGAATTGCTTCCGTTCAGCTCACTCTTATATCGAAACTTTGGGCGTGCTTGAGAATTTATCGCGTCATTGTCGAGGAGCAGCATCCTTACGTGGTGACCTTCTGCCTAAGCATCTAGAAGCCAGATACAATCGCAAATTAAACATGTCATGCTGCCTTGTAGACACGAGACAAAGTCGAAACGGCGTTTTAGTCACTACCGAAGCAAAAACCTAAATGTCTGTTTTCGAAGTATTGCGGAGGACATATCTAAACTCCACTTTTTAATTCGTGTCGTTCAAAAGCCTGTCCTTCATCAGAGGAATCCTTCAGCTGAGCAATTTGCACATTTCGGAGCCTTTAATTCGTGCAAAACTGGCACGTCAGTTAAGAATGTATGTTTCCGCATTGTTTCTTCAGTGCACAGTCTAAAACAGTTCAATAGAATAGATGCTGTAGCTTCGATCCTTTATAGCGCTACGTAAAGCATTAGCTTCCTTCCTTCTCACGAAATGTTCCTACGGCCGCAATAAAGCTCCAGAGGGTACTAGTGTGATGATTGGCCGAAGGCTGTGAAACTCTGTGTATTCGTACTGTACGTTCATGATATACGCAAAATATATTTTTTCAGAGTTGGGACGACGAGCTAGCCGATTTGGCTCAGGCGCACGCAAGGCGCTGCGGCGCTGCCAATGAGGACGAATATGACAGAAAAGCAGGTGCGTTCTCAATGTTAAAAACTCTGCTGGGTAATAAAACTCTAACTTCACGCAAAGAAGTTCAATAAAACATTTTGCTGGGCGAGTTGGTTCATATTGCTCGAGGGGATGCTTGTGGCGCGACAAAAAACACAAGAGACAGAGACGAACGGGACAAGCGCCACTCTCAGTTGAGAGTGGCGCTTGTCCCGTTCGTCTCTGTCTCTTGTGTTTTTTGTCGCGCCACAAGCATCCCCTCGAGCACGCAAAGAGCTCACGCTGAAGAATACAGAAGAGCGGAATGCTATAATAAATAAATAATATATTCTTCATAGGAAGTATGCTGGCTGCACTACAAAATATGAACTCATCTATTCATTTCTGCATACATTTTTGCGCAAGAATTATTTTTAATGTAAACAATTTCTTGCTGGGTAAACAGTAGTGGCAGTGTTTATGTAAAAATAAAAATAAACATAAAAATCAAAAGGAAGAAAAAGATTTTTGCTGGCCCCGGCATCTGCCAATAGTACGGAGGCCCCTTAGGTGGGGCAGCAGAAGTAAAGGATAGCAGGCAGAATGGAGAAATGAAATAAAAGAGCTGAAGGGACAGTAGGAAAGGATGGGGGAGAAAGGATAAATGTCGCTCATTCCCTAATCGCTTACATAGCTTTAAATTGCTTCAAGGACATGGATCGCTGCTCACGGAACTGAAAAAAGGCAAGGATCAGAAATAATTTTTCGAACTCTAAAGCGACATCCAACCTTTTATCAAAATGGCCGCCATAGCGGCACGAAATGTTGAAAGGGTGGAGTCTCACGACATAAAATCGAATAGGATTGAAGAAATCCACATTTGGTGTCCTTAAAATAAATGATCTATATTACGCTAACAGGCTGTTTACAATACGAGCGAAGTGATATAACAACAGAAGAGAAAGCCGGCTGACTTAGATACTTTTCACTTTGGTTTGTGGGCTGAAACTTCCTTCTTTTTCTTCTTAAAGTTTGCGCCAGCAAAACATTACGCAAAGTAGTATAGTTCATTAAAATGCAAGGTGAAACAAAAATTTTGCCGGTAAATCTTGGCTGCATTGTTGATCTCCAGTTTACAACGTTTTTCCTTAGCTTATAAGCAAGAAACGCTCAGAGTAAAATGCAACTCCGGTGGTTTTTCCCACATCTTGACTGAATGACTGAATGACAACAGAACGGTTTTCAAAGTACCTAAAAACTGCTTTTAAACAGCAATAACAAAAACAGAAACCAAAACTTCGTTCGTTACCACGGACGATGCTCTGGTTTATACCGCATTAACGTCAGAGACATTATTATTAATAACACTTGTAGTCGCGTTGAATGGCTCTAATAGCGACTATAAATTAAGATTTGGTTTTCAAAATGCCTAAGACTTCCTAATACGTGCCTCAAATCAGTTGTTCACGGACGGAGTGGCCAATAACGTGCGATTAATGCCCGTGACACCGCTAACGCAGTGTTACGCATATAAACCGGCTAAACTGACGACACGGAAACGGCAAACTTTAAACCCGATTTGCGCAGGCATCCATTGCAGCACGGCTCCCAAACCTGTCGGAATGCGTTACGGCGAAGGAAGCTATAGTAGACGATTTTGAATCGCGAATCTCGAAAAAAACCTGGAGTTGGCTTTTACATTTCTTTTGTCACGTTTACATCGACAACGGAAACATTGAAGAAAAAGAAGATGCCTGTAGCACTGCTCCCGTAACTACTTCTGCGTTACAAATTGTACCATCGTCAGCACTTCCTCACCCTTTCTACTGTTTGAGAATATGCAGACTAACATTTTTCAAAGCTAGGGAACATGCATTCAGCAGCAATCTGCATTGTATCGCCTTCCGCATGCGGCGGTGAGCGTTAGCGTAAATGTTGATTTATTGTATGTGCAGTCAAGTTCACGACAGTTGGCCGGAACATAGGCTGGGAAGCCAGCTCGGATCCGTACACGGACCATCTCAGCCTACCGCACATCAAGGTGTGGAGAAGCGAACACAAGGACGTCGAGGACGACGTAATAAGCATTTACCGCAACAGCGAAAGCGGCATCGAGCAGTTCACGCAGGTATGCGTCGTTTCTGGATTTCTGGAACGATCACACCGGCACCGACCGCAATGTTGCTGTTGTTCGGCTAACGCAGTTAAAGGCTAAGCTTTAAAGGTATCAAGCTTTAGAATACGGGACAAAGTTCAAAGTATCTTGTCCGAGCTGCGTTTCACCTGTGATTCTGGCAACAGCGAAGGCACCACATGTGCCACTCTCGTATGAGGTTGTGAAGTTTGTTTCCTTGAGTGCAGGTGACTTGTCCTTGGCGAGATGTCTATTAACCCTAAGAATGTGAAAGCAATCTTTCTAGCGCGTTGGCAGACAGCATAAACATTTCACAAATTGGTTTACTTAGCACAACAAAGCCTGTCGCACATGCACGTGTTGAAGCCCTTCTTAATTACAGAGGTGCCGGGCTACCAAGAGTATCGCATTGTGGCTTCAGTCATCTGCGCACACAAACAATAAATGGTGTAGATTCAGTAGCACGACACCCAGTTCGATCGCAATAAATAGAAGGGAGAGTTGGCACTAAACTATCAGCGGCGAAACCAGCCAAGCTACATTTGTGTAAGCACATTTTATGGCGTACCCATCCCCGCGGTATTTAGAATCGTCGTATTAAAAGAACAAACATGGAGGCCACTCATGTGCTCTCCTATGCGCGAATAGTTTTGCGATTCTATGCTGGGAATTCTTGGGCATATTTTAGCTCAGTGCAATCGTTGTGAAAAGAAGTACTGGTCCATCAATGCAAATTGATATTTTAGGCTGATTCTAAGCACTTCATGGCGTCCTGTGATATGACACCAGCGATGACATTACAAGGATGAAATGCGGTGAAATCCAGCATACTTTGAGTTTTATGTACACGAAAACCATTTGAGACGGCATAAGTGAAAGGCCTTTTTCGCAATGCACTTCCGCAGTTGGAATAGAGGAAAATTGAAAGAATACAGTACATATTTCAATTCAAGTAAATCTGTGACAGCCCTCTTTGAGAAAGGCATGCGAATTCAGATACTCTAAGCCTGTCTTGGGCAACAAGCTGTGCTGAACCTTACGTCATAACCAAATCTAGCCTTCATAAGTGTCAGTGTCTCATCTGTGCCCGCACTGACTTTCTGCTCCTCACACAGACGATTTGGGCGAACACGCAGAATGTAGGCTGCGGCGTGGCAACATACACCCGAAGATACAACGTTGGACGGTACCCGTACCAAAGGTCGCTCACTTGCTATTATGGACCCGGGTGAGTTATGAAAAGGGAGAAAAGAAAACTTCCGGTTAATTCGATGCTTTGTAGCTGTTGAATGCTACTTTTGCTGCGTTCGTGTAAGAGGTTAGAAAAAGGCTAGTGAACGTAGACGCATGGTCAACCTTGTGTGGAGCACTCCACTGGAGTACTGCCGGGCTAACAAAGCGACACCTCGCGACTACTTCTAATGCCTGAAGGCAATGATTGCTTGGAATTATAACCACATAAATCTACCTACCGGAGGAGCACTAGCACCTCGCCCAAAGCTCGTGGGCTCCTGAAGACTTTCAGCTTTTGTCGCCGGGCGGACACCGTTTGGGCACACTGTCCGCAAGGGTGGATCAAGCAGTATATACCACCATCGCAATAATCAGCCTGACTACGCCCACTTCAGGACAAAGGCCTCTCCTATATCTCTCCATTTAATCTTGCCCTGTGCCAGCTACAGCCACCTTATCCTCGCAAAGTTTTTAATTCCATCCGCCCACCCAACTTTCTGTCGCCCCCAGCTACACTTGCACCTTATCTTCGTATTCAGTCTGTTACTCCTTACGGCCATCTATATCTTGCCTTCGCCTTAGATGCATTGCCCTGGCCCATTTCGTCTTCTTGATTTCGACTAGGACATCATTAACCGGCGTTTGTTCTATGGCGAACTCTACCCTCTTTCTCTTCCTTGACATTAGACCTGTCATTTTCCTTTACATAGCTCACTGCGTTGTCCTAAATTTAAGTTTACTCTTTTCCCTTATACATCGGCACATTTTTTTTTTCTAGCGCTAAATTTGCCAAGCGGCATTAAGTGAGCTTTCTTTAAGCAACGTTATGAAGCTGATGATGATAATGATAGTGAACTTTATTGCGCATGGGCATCTGCGGCCAAACAGAGCCACAGCACAGGGTATTTTCGATTGCTCAAGGTGGGTTCAAAGGCCCATTTCCCAAGCCTTTCTCCCTGATTAAGCCGAGCACCAGGCCAGGGGAAGTTTGTACCCATTGTATCACCGGTGGGTACCTGGCGGCACCGAGCATCGAACTCCGCATCTCCCGCATGCGAGGCGGATGCTCAGACCTACTAGGCCACCGCTGTGGTTGAACGTTATGAAGCGTTACAAAAATGCACGCAGTGCGGTTATGCGTAAAAACTCGCACAAACTTTGAGCATACATGTTTCTCGGTAACCACAAGTGAAATCTGAGTCATTAGTGCAAGACAGGCCTGCCTTTTTAAGAATACGAGCGCGCACCAGCAAAGTTCCTGGGCATGTCTACAGTAGGTGGTGCACTGTGGTGTCGGAAACGGGTGCTTCAGTATAGACAAGCGTTAATAAATCTTGAAATTATATTGCGTAATGCATGCTGCCTATTTTCATTCAAGGTTGGAAATATGCAGAAAGCAAAGAATGACGCTTAGCCTTACAAATGAGTAATGAAGCGGGTGGCGTTTCACTTCAAGTTCTAGCTTTGTGGACTGAAGATAGAGCGTTTAGGACTTGATTTATTGTGCGCTGCAATTAATGCTCTGCTATGTCTCGCGGGCCGCGATGCATGCTTATAAGAAATTAAGAGAATCGTTTTAGGACTACACAAAATATAACATGCATCCAGATAGCTATTTATGTTGCGAAGCAAAACTGAGCTATTCTTTCGCAATGAGTGCATGTTTGCGAAATTATCAATAGCAGTGCATTAGTGAAGCACCTGTTTCTAAGAGATAGTGAACTTTTCCTTTCTTTACATGTTGGAATTAAATTCTCAGAAGGTGTTTACGGTGGGTTTACTCGCTGAAGTAAGCTATAAGTTGAAAGTAATATCCGGATAATGACGATGTTAGTAGGTAGAACACGCCTTTTGCGTTCAGTGGTTGATGTGATGACTCTTTTCAAAAATTGAAAGATGGGATAGTAACAAAAGATTGCTAATTTTTTTTGTCATATGAACGAGCAGCTTACTTCGGTCCATTTTGCTGAGAAGAAACCACAAGGTTCGCTTTGATGTTTTCATACCAATTACGAGTAGTTCTGTTATGTCCCTGTATTCCCCTGGCCGGTGTCATTATATTCGCCTCAGCACATTCAGCGCTTCTTTACATGGTTGCTATCCATTTCAGAGGAAATATTGTGGGTGAGCCCGTTTATGAAGAAGGCGCCACTTGTAGCCGCTGCCCCCCTGGTTCCACCTGCGAGAAGCTGTCCGGCCTGTGCCGCCTCGATTATGGAAAGTAAGAACCACGGAGAGTACTGCCGCTAAAGCGGTAAAATTTGTATTTCGTATAGTTCAGCCGTGCGAACAGTTTACTCTACAGTCCCGGTAACACGATTGCAGTGTATATTGACACTACATGAAAGATTTAGTCCTAGCTCTCATGCCCTAGTAAGTTACTGATGGCGTCAGGGCCGCCACAGAACTCTAATCTTGAGTTCAATGTTTCCTGTGATGAATCCGCTGACAAAAATTAAAAAGGCGATATTAAAAAAATGGGGCTAATTTCTTTGTAATATGAACGAGCACTGTATTTTTATTCATTCTGTTCACACCATCGTTTTAGGCGATTTATTTCAGATCCGTGGAGCCATAACATGAAGCCACTTAATTATTGCTGTGTTCATTTTTCATTATGTGACTACGGTTTTGGCGTCACTGATACGGCTTCGTAAGGAGCATAGGCAGAACACCGGGCAAATTTCCGAACCAGCTCAGAGACAGCGTCTTTTTTAAAAATAAACAACGTTATCTGCTTCGGTGTTCATTGGCCTCGCTGCATCTCTGTAGTACTCCAGCTATTGTAAGCATCAGTAGTAAATTCACAAAACCACGCCTGCCTTGCGCAAAAAAATATTATACGATCAACGCAAGGGTACATTTATAATTATTTACCGCATCCATCATGTAGGAGAAAAATTCATTCGCATCAACTGCCTGTGATATGAAAGTTGATATATCAGAAGGGATGTTAATTACCGAGTCCTATATCAAGGCTGGAGTTGAGCGTCCTTCAAAAAAAAGCGTACTAAATTACCTTATAATCTGTACAAATGGGGACCTTGGGGTGCTTTTGAATGCAATATTACGCTCCTAAACAATATTTTTCGGTCCCGCCTTGAATGAGACCAAACTTACATTGCCTAGGATAAAAATGCGCTGCATTTGCTTTTTTGAATGTCATTTACGGTTGGTTTTAGCACTGAGCGCGTATTGAGGACCAAATGAGCGGTTGTGTTCCCGCTGACATCGCATTAGCTTCTTTACTCTCATGGGGCTCGTTATAGCATAAGACAAAGTGCCTCAGTGTTCCTCTCGTTCTGTATTGTTGAGCTTGTAAAGCCTGCGCGTGCTCTGTTGCGCAGTGTACATTGGTTAACCTCTTAAGGCGTGTAAGCAGCTAACTTTTCTTTTAAATAATAGCGTCGCATAGCCGCCTGCAGCCCGTGCACATTTTATAAAGACTTCTCATACTCCCCCGCTTAAGCTGATAATTGTGATAGATTGTCTAAATAAGAACAGTGGAAATCGTGTAGTTGTTTTGGCCCTGAAATAATAACGGACATTTTTGTGAGAAACTTACGGGCACTTCGTGCTCAGTTGGGCCCCCAATGCTTTCTTCACGCCTTTCAGAGTTTCAGAAGACAACCAAGGCGAGCTCACTGATGATGAATGGAACTGGAGACCAATGGCCCTGGCCATTATGCTAGCTATCTGGCTCTGTATTTGAGCTGACATGATTCTGACTGCGCCACGTTGCTGTTCCGTCATTCATCGCCGTCCTTTTTCGGGACCTTCGCTCAACAGTCTTGTCTACGTCAGCAGTAGTTTAGCGCACGAAAAGCGAGGTCTTGAAAAGACCCTGCGTGTGCACTTTTTTGCGATATAAAGCTTTGTGCTTAGTTACACACCCAGAGATAAACACGTGATACATTCTTTTAGCACTGGAGTGACGTATTTATGCAGGGTGTAAATGCCATTACCGTTTGTTTCCTTAGCCTTTGTTGCGGACCTTTATTGTAACGCAGTCAAGGAAGCGTTGCGTTTCGCCTTCGTGAATAGAGAAATCTTTGCGACACTAAAAGGTATCAAGAGAAAATGAAAAAAAAAACGCTCCATATGAGCATTGTATCAATTCTTGGGTGGTCGAGAAACTTGCGCTCTACCAGTGATATTGTTTGCGCATATAGGGGATATGCACAACCAGAGGCAGCAAGGAATGTCGTGCAGACCTGACAGAAATATGGCGCTGTGAAAGTGTGCATAGATATTTTTGTGCCACTATCTGATGAAGCGGGCAGGAATTCGGGCGGCATATGAACTATAAGCACGACAACAGAAGCTAGTCACAATCAACGATTGTGCTGGTATCATAATATCGCGAGTACATTTCCTACACACAGACGTTAAATCGTGTAACTACTTCTCTCAGTGGTTCTTTCGGATTTTCTCTACTAGCTAGCACGCTCGTCTTGCGGTATTTCAATCTTGAAGGAAATGGTAAAAAATGCCAAGGTTCTTATTCTGTGATAGATGGACAAGGAGCAACTTCTCCAATGCTTATTGAAAATAAGACCACGAGTTTCAGTAACTACGGGAGCTAAATTCTAGCGGCAACAGCGTTTCTATTCTTTGAAGTTGTAAATAATGGCCACACGGCCACATTTGGCCACACAACATTCACACTGCCGTGATTTCTTAGTTTTCTTCAACTCCATGTCGCATCCACTCGGCCTGGAGATGAGTGTATTCCTGCTGCGGCAGCCGCATTTCAATGAAGGCGAAATGCAAAAACACCTATGTACTCTGCGATATCAGCGCGCATGAAAGTAGTTCAGATGGTCTAAATTCATCCGGAGTCCTCACTACGGCATCTCTCATAGCCAAAATGCAGGTTGATACGTTGCACTCTCTGTATCAGGAGAGAGAAATTTACCGTAACAAAGTCACCTGTGAACTTAATGTAACTAGGACAGTAAAGAATTGCAACTGCCAGTCGAGAATAATAAACATAAAATTATTGCTCTCTGTTTTTACATTGCAATTACGGAGATTATTCGCCCCAATCCTCCTCTTTCGCAAGATAGTCTATGGCATCAATCATTCAACTCTGCCTCTTGCGCCACCTTACCGCACCTCACGCCGTTTAAACAACCACCTAAGCTTTCAACGCCTTTAAGGTAGAACCGTTGTATTCAATATATCCGCTTTGCCGCAGGCTATTATTCACCGGAATTGTCTTCCGCAACACATCGTGAACGTCTTTGATCCAGCTACATTTAGGACCGAACTAACGGCCATTTTTTCTGTTTGCTGATGCATCGATAACTACTGTATAATGATGTTCTTACTCTTCAGTGACCAGTACTAACAGTCAAAAAATATTGTAAGTATTGCATAATCATGTTATTCATGCTCCTGTCATTACCCCCATATATGTAATCCCCCCTGACACAATATTCCAAAGCTTGGGGCATGTAAGGCAACATGAATAAATCAAACAGAATAAAATCATGAAAACAACATTCAGTCTTTAGCGCATCATTAATGTGTGATAACATCTTTGATGTAATGTTAAATGGCAGGTCATTACAGCTGATTAACAGGAATGGTTATAAGATCCAAAATTACGGTACGCCATACATTGCATCATTAAGAACAAATGACTGACCACTAATGAGTTTGAGCTGTTCACGCGAATATGAGATGCCTGACCAGAGAGGTTATTGATAAGCCCAGATGCAGCAGTCTGTAGTAACGGGATAAAAGGGGAAATTTAAAAGCGGTGGGTGCTTTAGTCCACAATTCAAAATTTCGAAAAGAATCGTCATCGTCTGTGACTTCTGCTTTACAGACGAAGTGAAGTTGATTTAGTTATTAAGGAAGATGCGCAATGTATTTTTGAACTTGCAATGAATAACAATATCGCATCAATTTGAAAATGTTATTTATGTTGGAAAGTAATTCGTTAGTGCATTTTGACACATTTAAAGCCTTTCCTGAACTCGTGCTTGTCTTTTAAAAAAATTGTCTCTCTCCAAATGCTGCAGCCCGACGCTATTATGTGTGAGTAGCTGCTTATCGATATTGATAACCTAACAAGTACTCTTGGTTACAGTGGCTGCCGACATCTATTTTCCTGCTTCCATGCTGCTATATTTTTGCCTTATAATTTAACCAATCTTCTTTCGTGGAGCTGTCCAATAATTTAATTTTCACGCTTTTCGTTACCCACCCTGTTTGGATCCCAGCTGCCAGTTCTAGAAGAGTGCAAGTGGTTTACACATTCTTATTTGTCTGGTAATATGTGCCTTATAGTTGCGATATCGTGCCGCAACATGATTTGAACAGGCACACTCTATCTTCCTATTCATGAGTATTTCACTACCTATCGCACGGTTCACTTACCAGAAAGTACCATAACAGTGAAATCGCGAAATCACACGTAATGGCGGTTTTCTCTGTTAACAGGTCTATGGAGTCCTTAGTGCGGCCATCTGAATTCCTTTCAAATGCATTTAGCCAGTGACAACTGAGAGAATAATTGTGTTTATGCACCTTAAATTCATTCTGATTGGTAAGCTCTGGCAACCCCTTGCGGACGATAATTTCCGCTGTTTTGAAGAATAACGGCCCTGTCAGGTTTCTTTTTTTTTAACCACAAATACGTATGCTGTATACAGACTTACTCCGTATCGCCAATTTGACTTTTTATATTTGAAGTAAGTGAAACGTTTTTCGTTATCTATGAAAGCTGCGGATAACGACCAATCATGTTCTGCATATTTATGAACATTACGTTGGATGAGAATACGTTTTTTTATTGCAATGTACGTTTCCCAAACACCAGACTTTTTTTGTTTCATTAAGATTTACGGGAATTCTGGAATATTGGTTTCTGGATTCACCATTAATTGCTGTGTAAATCTCGTGCAGCCAGTGACTGTCAAAAAATTGAGACATATTCGGTTATGTCTAGTCACTGTACTCCTGCTTCTGTATTACATTGGCATTCCCCAATGCTTCTCGTACACCCGAACTCCAGAGGCCTTTCTAATGCAGCGTTGCAAACAGTCGTGTTATGATAACTGCACCTTCTAGAATCAGATCGGCGGTGTATTGATCTCCTTCGACCGCTCTTCTTTTATTTCCACTTTTATTTCCTACAGTTATTTTTGATATACTGTACGCACGCGGTCTGTCGCACTGCGCACATTTTTGTCATGATTATTCGCACGCGGTGCATAGTCCGCAGAAGCTAGGTGTGCAATCTTCTAATAGATAAGTATGTCGCAAGTATATTACTAAGGTAATCAGCAAAAACCTGTGTATTTCGTGCGCCCAAAGACTGGTCATTGTGTTCGCTATCTTCGCTGCTCCTCTGTCAACTGCACATTTTCATAGGACGGCTTGGGCGAAGCCTTTGAAATTAATTTGAAAAATAGCTTTCTAAAATTCCACAACTACTTGCGCACGTCTATATGTACGTTCATTGTATTCAAAATTGATACAGCAACCAGTGGCAATGAGAACGTGCCAATCTTTTCTCTATTGCGTAAAGACCATCATCAGGTGATGCAAGCCGCTTTCTTGCCTTCCTTGAAAGGTTTTGAGTTACGCTACAGAAGAAAAAATGAATCTTGTTTCAGAGCGTGACGTCCGTACAAAGATGGTTTAATAAACTCAGTTACAAAAAGGACCTCTAATTTTTAACTACATCTCGATGTTTTTCAAATAAAACAACTAAAGCGATTGTGTAATTGTTGATGGCACCTCCTAAACCTCCTTAGATTTCAAACATTAATATTGACTATTAGAGAGTGACGTTGTATAGAATCATATCATTCACCATATAGGTATTATTATCAAATGAGTAAAATCCGTTTTAGGACTCAGAAAACTGGAAGACAAGTTTATATTCAGTTCATGAAATCTTCATGAAATCTTGAGGCCTTTCGCAGCGCTATTGTTAAGCAAACTTCGAATGGCATTTACCGGGCTCTCCAAAGTGAATGCATGTTCAGGTTTTTATCAATATTTTCAGCATTCTTTACAAGGCTCACTTCCCGCACGAAATAGTTACGGGGCCATCTAAAGCGCGGAAACCTTGGCTGACTTTTGTGTTTTTTGATATCATTAAACGGAAAAACGCTTTGTGTGCCCAATGTTCGTCCGATTTTTAAAATCTAGGTACGAAGACCTGAATTACAAGTTCAAGAGTAGTAGAAACACTCCAAAACATAAGCTCAGGGTGGCAAACGGTGCTCATTTTGTAGGAAGATTTTACGGATCCTGATAACGAACGAAGTGACGTGATTTCGTGGAAATTCAATACATTGTTACAGCCTACCTCTAATCCAGCTATTCCAGACATTTTGCATCGTAATGGACAGCCACTTTCCGCTCGTGCAATACCATACGCGTTAATGCAGTCTTCGCCCCAGATCGCCAAGAGCACGACTATCACAGCTTCGGCTACGCTCAGTTCATACCTGTAAAGAGGAATGCGAGCGTCGCTTTTCCTTACTGCACCTAGCTCCCAGTAAAGTGTGTGCTTTGTATTATAAGCCCTGTCTTTCCCCATATTTACAAAATAGTATTTTCTACAGGAAAGTTTCCCAAGGAAATGGAGATTGCCCGCGCCGTTACCGGCTTTAACCGAGGGAATAAGACTGCACTAAATAATTGTCGGCTTATATGCATACTTCTAGCATTTTGCAAAGGTATCGAGAAAATAACGCATATTAGACCACTATCGTTCTTTAATCGCCACTGTTTGCTTCAAGACTTTACACATGTTTTAGAAATCACCGTTCTACAGAAAAAGTACTCGGCAATCAAAACAATTATTATAGGCGCATTCTGTCGTAAACACATGGCATCGGGAATATGCATAAATTTCTCGAAGCATTTTGATTTAATCAATAGGTCTACCCTTCTTAAGAAATTAGAAAAGTACGGTTCGCGCGGATCTGTTCATGTGCTTTTTTCAACAGACCGCAATTCGTAGATATCAGAAAACGACATCTGCAAACAAACCTGTTATCGCTGATGCGCCGCAAGGAAGCGTTTAATTAGGACCACTCTTAATTTTGTTCGACATAAATTACACTATACACGGCGCTACCAAGGCTACAATTTTTTCATACGCAAAGACACGTCCTTTTTTTAATACAGCAACCTTGTAATCAGATATAGAAACTAAGGCTAATAATACTATGTGTTATATAGGATAATGGGCTGCATGGAATTCTTTAAAAATTTAACCTAATAAAACAAAGCAATTTTATACATACCTGGAGGAAAAATGTTGACTTAAAAGATTAATGTATTTCTGGTCACTGACAAGTTAGAGATTGTGGATTCTGTAACATCCTTTGTGTACATTTCTCAGAGAAACTTACCTGGAAGGAGCATGTTGACTGCCTGCAGTGCAAGCTGTCATGTGAATTGATGTCACTGAACGAATGCGATGCATTCTCCCTACTAACGTGGAGGTTATGCTGTAGTGGTATTTCTCAAACAGTACTGCAATATGGTCTGAGGAATAACTGGTCATACCCAACCATTCTGGAAAAAAGCCTTTTTGAACGGAAACAGTTTAAAGAGATTAAAGAGATCAGAAGTAAAACGAACTTCACGATGTCCTTCTGCCCCCAAATAGTTCGAGAATGGATGAAACTCTTACAAGATATTGTAACCATTACCTCCACTGATGTATTTTTTTCCTCTTTGCAAAATATGCATTGTAATTAAGCCCTTGTTTCTTCAATGATTGTAAAGAGGTTGCCTGTATGCTTCTTCGATTGTAAATTCAGTTGTTTGCCTATTTGCTTTTTATCTGCATTCCCTGCTTTTTCGACTCTGTTTGAGTTGTCTTGCCCCGCGACTGTAATACCTCACGGCGCTGTGGATATAGCAATAAATAAATAAATAAATAAATAAATAAATAAATAAATAAATAAATAAATAAATAAATAAATACGCAGTTTTCTGATCTGTTGTAACATTTCGCTATAACAATCAATATATCCAGAGATCTCCCGTCGGCAGGCATTCATTTTTTTTGCTATGAACGTTTTTGTTTTCAAAAGCGTTTCCCATTGGTTCTCTATGGCAGTCTTAACTGCTCGATGTGAGCGACGAAAACACTATAAGGTATTGATTTTGAAAAGACTATTCCCTTGAAAGTATTCAAAACAGTAGCTTACAATTTTCTAATATTCACAATTTTTGTCTAAGAATGCTGGACATGAAAGAGCCGTGCGTTACAATGCTGATGTAAAGACTCTCAAAAATATAGACATTTGTGTACACTACTCGTGATTCAGCTCTATATCATAGCCCTGCCATCCCCGTGCAGCGTCTGCTGCCAGGACCGGTGAGGAGGGACTGTTTTCATCCAAAGGCATTGAAGTTTCTTTCTTAGATCGAGAGCAGCGATCGAAGCAGCGACGCGTGGCATACATAACGATTTCACCAGACAGTACACTGCTTTGGCTTTGCTCCATTTTACCTGTTTTTTTTCATTAACAACTGCACATTATCATGAAACCCGTGAAGCACGTATTCACAATTTTATGTTCCTGTATATGCCAATTCTACATTGTATTTACCGCGATTATCAGTTTTATTTATAATAATTTCACAGTCTAGTGAAAGCTGGTGAATTCTTCGGGTTTCCAACTTTGAAACTTTGAACAAAGAGCCTTCTAACTTGTCTTTTAGGCCACGGTAGCGCAATACGTGACCGTTCCTGAGTTGTGCGCAATCATCTTTGGGTGGGTGAGAAATGCAAGTAAAGCTATGCGGTTAAAAAATTTGGTGAGATAAAGTGGCGCTGATGGTGCAGGAAAGCGTCACCTGGACGGGAGCGGACTTTCTGGTGCTATGGTGCGTAACCTTCTTGAGACGATGAGGCATCCCCAGACCTCTTGGACTTACAAAGCACCCGACTCAGCAAATCGCGGCTGATAGCTCTTACCCGCCACGGTGGCTTACTTGTTAAAGCAGCCGCCGCGGTGGCTGAGTGGATATGACGCTCGGCTGCTGGCCTGAAAGACGCTGGTTCGATCCCGGCCGCGGCGGTCGAATTTCTATGGAGGCAAAATTCTAGAGGCTCGTGTACTGTGCGATGTCAGTGCACGTTAAAGAACCCCAGGTGATCGAAATTTCCGGAGCCCTTCACTACGGCGTCTCTCATAGCCTGAGTCGCTTTGGGACGTTAAACCCCATAAACCAAACCTAAACCAAACTTGTTAAAGCGCTCGTCTACTGAGCCGAAGTACCTGGATTCGAACCCGACCGCGGCAGGCGCGTTTCGATTGAGGCAAAAGGCGCCCGTGTGCTATGCGATGTCAGAGCGCGTTAGATATCCAGGTGGTAGAAATTATTCCAGAGCCCTCCACTACGGCGCCACTTTTTTCTTTCACTCCCTTTTTTATTCCTTTCATTTCGGTGAAGTTCAATTGTCCACCGAGATATTTGAGACAGTCACTGCGCCATCTATTTTCCTCAAAAAACAATTTTCGACTTCTGATAGCTCCTGAAACGAAAAGCTGGGCTCGGCTCACTGTGCAGGATTGTACATGAGAGGTAGGCGGCCTCATTCTTCAAAGTCGGCCTGTCGCCATGAGAAGATTCTTAGCACTTCCGCTGCACCGCATGTCTGACACGCGCCGAGGCCAGTTGGTGAAGATCAGGTACATAATTAGGGTTCACCAGTAGGTTATCAGTTCGTATGGGATTTGTTAGCGGTACAGGCTAGCACAATGGCCAGATACTTTTTTCATCAGGGAGTGGATTTTGTTTACCACTCAGTCAGCATTTGGAATCGTTTTGTGTAGTTTTACCAGCATCAAAGCACTGGTCTTAAAGGTTAATCGGCAAAGTAAGGATGCTCCCCAGGCTTTATTTCAATATCGACCTACACCTTTTTTATGCGGTCAATATTTACGGCAGAGTGGATCAAACTGTCTCAAATCAAAGTTTCACGGCTCTACTACCACCAAGTTAGAAGCCCCAGATTCAATTCTCTTTCATCGTATTGCTCTTGAAAATACCAGTTTGTCGGGTTATGTCCCACACTGACGCACGGACATTAAAGGGCGGCCCAGTGGAGAGCGTCGGACTAATTTAAAATCGAATGCAAAATGTGCCGTTAACTTTAATAAGTTGAAAGCACTGATAATTCCACAGAACATGTCTCCTCTTTCTACTGATGTTTTCTACTATACCAGAGAGAATGTCTTTCACTAGATTACGCGAGAAAGCCAAAAGGAACTCTGGCTATGAAGGACGCCGAAGTGTAGGGCTCCGTACAATTCCGACCACCTGAGCTTCTTTTTTTCCCGGGTTCGAACCCGACCGCGGCGGCAGCGTTTTTATGGAAGAAAAACGCTAAGGCGCCCGTGTGCTGTGTGATGTCAGTGCACGTTAAAGATCCCCAGGTGGTCGAAATTATTCCGGAGCCCTCCACTACGGCACCTCTTCTTCCTTTCTTCTTTCACTCCCTCCTTTATCCCTTTCCTTACGGCGCGGCTCAGGTGTCCAACGATATATGAGACAGAAACTGCGCCATTTCCTTTCCCCCCAAAACCAATTATTATTATTACTGAGCTTCTTTAACAAGCACTGAAATCACACAGTATACGCGCGTCGAGCATTTCAGCTCCACCGAAATGGGACCACACCGGCTGGAATAATAATAATTGGTTTTTTGGGGAAAGGAAATGGCGCAGTATCTGTCTCATATATCGTTAGACACCTGAACCACGCCGTAAGGGAAGGAATAAAGGAGGGAGTGAAAGAAGAAAGGAAGGAAGAGGTGCCGTAGTGGAGGGCTCCGGAATAATTTCGACCACCTGGGGATCTTTAACGTGCACTGACATCGCACAGCACACGGGCGCCTTAGCGTTTTTCCTCCATAAAAACGCAGCCGCCGCGGTCGGGTTCGAACCCGGGAACTCCGGATCAGTACACCGGCTGGAATAGAATACCAAACACTGTCTCTCTAACGCACATAGCAAAAATCCGACAAGTGGTCCGCCATGGTGGCTCGGTGGTTATTGTGCTCGGCTGCTGACCTGAAAGATGTGGACACCGGCTGGAATAGAATCCACACTCTCGGTATATCGTAAGTGATTTTAATTGAAGAGGGTAAATTATACTTATTAATTATTCTAAACAGAAGATATGAATATCTCTGGTGAACGACCGAGTTGATTGCATTCTTGAGACATCTCTGCAGAGCAAGAACCACGTTCACATTAGGAAGAAACACGCACACATACAGGCGAACGCTGCACTCTAAAATTGCAACAAGAAATGTTGAGTATGGAGGATATGTCGAGCATGCTCTCAAAGAAAACAGTAAGAAAGGCAAGTGCCAAGGGCAAGCCTGAAGCCGACATGCACAGTCAAAAACGTCTTATCTTGCGGTGCAGAAAATGCTATATTGTGATCTCTGCCAGAACAATGACTCATCGCTTACGCAGTGATTGCACGCTTTCTTGATAAGCTTCCTACAGTTCACGTGGGGTTTAATTTTTAACGCTTACCTAAAAATGCGGCGCACGCTTCTTGCTAGACCTGCAAAGCATAGCCAAGTGCACAGTTTCGTTATTTTTCCAAGAAGCGCTTACCATATTTCGGTGGTGAAAAAATTCTAGGTAAAAGTAAACACCTAAGCACATATGATAAAGACCCGAGCACACATAAATTCCTGGAAGGTTATCTTACAAAGAAAAGAATAACTGCGTAAGCAGTATGCGTCATTTTCTCCCGCAGATCGGAATGCTCCTCTTCTCAAGGTAAGATGTTTCTTAATGCGCAGGTCGGCTCTAAGTTTGCCTTTTGAAAGTGTCTTTCTTAGTGCATTCCCTGCACGCATGCGCCACGCGGCACTTATATTCTGCATACCTTGTTGCAGTAAACCAGGTGTGAGTACTGCGTTCTTCCCTGTTGCGTATGTTTCTTCCTAATGTGAATGTCGTTCTTGTGCTGCAGCTGTGTCTAAAAACGAAGCTCCTTTTCGTAGCTCCGACCGCAAGTTGCAAAAGCCTAACATGCATTCGCACTTCGGAAACCAGAATCCATAGAGGAGCAAAACTTCGTTATACCAAATTATCACACATCGTAACCAGATTTCAGTCGGAATCAGAGGAAGTTAGCGCCTGTGTTGTGTGAGTCTTTCTTTGTCCCTTGTTCCGTTTTGCGCTACCCTCACATACCAGGGGCTTACGCCCTCTGCTTTGCGGGCAACCCCACTGATGAGGATAATCGCCATCAGGCGTAGGATCTTTCAGGGGCCTAAATTTCTACTCAGTAAAGGTTACACACGCATATAAGCACACATGCACACGAACACGAGTACACTGGAAGCATGTTAGCGTGCTATATAGGCATTCTGCTCGCCCGCATGGAGGGTGAATGAACCGGAAGGACGAGGGTAACGCGAAAGCAGAGGGACACGCCACAGGAGGGTGGTTGCCATGGGAACCACCCAGAAGGGGTATAGCTTGGCAAGCGGAGAGTACAGAGAGGAAGCAACAATGCGCAATCTGATAGGGGTTGCCATGGCAAAAACCGAGATAGGGTGTAGGGTAGCATCAGGAGAGTATGGAGAGAAGGTTGCTGCGGCGGCCACCCGTAGTAGGGTTACCATGCAAGGAGGAGGGTGTGGCGAGAAGGACGAATGCGTAGTCTAAGGGTGGTTGCCATGGTTGCCATCCGAAGAGTTCTTACCTGGAATGAAAGGGGAATACGACGAAAGCGAAGGAATGCGTTACGGTCCGTTTATCGCAGCTTCGGTAAGCCGCACCACCCTGGGAAAGGCTCCGCGGCGGTGGCGTGACGCGCCTAGAGCGGCGTACTTACGATGAGCACCAGCCGTAGAACGAGTACTTGTGAAAACTAAACCAAGTGCTCATCAATTACACATACATGCCTGCCGCCCTCAAAATCTTTACCTCAATATATCGTTACATGAAAATACCTCAACAGCTGTACCCGGACCTCGTGTTACGCAGCGGTAACCCTGCTGTAAGTTTTCTTGGTTTATTTTTTTGTATCGATAGCTACATTACGGTAGCATTTCGAGCCTTCAGCGTGGCGGCGCCGCCACCCTGTGGCTGCGCTGCTACTCTGTGGCTGCGCCGCCACGCCTTGGTTGGTCACGTGGTACGGAGCAGCTGCCGGCGGCGCGGCTTCGTGGCTGATCACGTGCTTCGTCACGTGGTTGGTCAAGTGACCAAGTTCCACTCGGCCAGCTGTAGCTATCGCGTCACTCCAGGTTTAACCAAAGCTAAACAACCCCCAATTTTTTTTTGCGTTTGCCATTCGCGCTACCACAATTTGTTGCTTGTCGTGATTTCCGCCACCTTCCCAGACCGCAGGCAAAACGTAAGCTTTCGGCTAGCATTCTGACGAAAAGTGAATAGCCGGTCACGCGTTCTAAAGAGCTCACGCTAAAGTTTTCGACTCGTCATCGAGTCAAGAATCACACGGTTCCTGAGTTGCACACCGCCAAGGCAGAGCGTGAATCAGCCAAGAACTTCTGTGGACTCTTATCATGAGAAGACTACAAGCTTCGTGATGACCGTCTTCCTCTCGTTCAGAATCAATATACGCTAGCATTCTGTGAACTGACTAGTCCATTACGGAGACTTTTATAGTCAAAAGCTTTGCCAGCTTCATGGATTTCTCTACAAACTTGGCTAATCTATTTTGTTATTGGTGTAGCGTAAGGTGTTCTCTCGATCAGTTGTATTATTTTATTACGTAGCAGGACTTTCACGTTTATAGTTATTTCTAGTACGTCTTGATAATAATGGCTATCAGCTTATCGTAAAGTTTTATGCTGAGAATATTTGAGTTTGAACCGCGGGTTAGCTACAGGCAAGACGCAAGCTGGAGTGCAAGTGCGGAAATGTACAGCCGCATGGCGTGTGCGACTCTGGCCAAATCCCAACTTATTGTAGGAGGTAATTTCATTTATTTCTTCTGGAAAGACTGTGCAAACCCGGTATTTGCCTAACCCTGTTGCCGTTAGTACAGGTACCGCTGGAGCGAAGCTAGATATTGCGCGTCTGCTGCTCTGGCAATAATCAGAACCGATTGTGGCTTCGCTTACACACAGCTTCATTTTGGTGCCTTGGTAGCGTTTGTTACTAATCCATAATTTACAAAGCAATTCCATTTTTCTAGTTACGATAGTGCATGAAAATATTTCGTTACATTCACTTAGGGTGGAAGCAGTCGCTGCAGCTTGGAACGAGTTTCCTCTGCAGAAATGAAGCCTCTTTGGGACTACTGTGAAGCTGGCTAAATACCAGCTGTTGTGGGCGTAAAGAAAGGCCTTCAGAGTAATTTATCCGCCTGTCTTCTTAAGCGACTTTTTTTAGATTTGCCACACGACTGTCACAGATGAGGCATAAATTCAGGCTTAAGCTCTGTCTCGTGGGATAACAATGAAAAGGCAGCGATCCAGCGGAGCTCAACACAGAAAAACGGATATGGAGCGTGAGAGGAGTCTTGAGGCGAAGAAGGTCGATTCACAATTACGTGAACACTTCGCTGCTCCTGCCCACGGACGACAACGAAGACGTTAGCGCGAGAATATGCGCATACGAGGAGAGAGGGAGCCACAGGTAGACTGCTTGCAACCCCACACTTCTATGAGTACCGAGGCTAAAGACCAAGAACAGCTTGAAGACGTACAGGGGAGTATCACTATACACACAGAAGTTCACAGAATGGAGCATTTTAGTATATAGAAACCGGCATACAGGTTTTATGCGATACCCTATGTGGGATTGCTCTGGCGAAGTTCTTCGAGCTGATAGCGTGAACACATGCTATTGATTGCAGTTATTACCAGCAGTTCCTCAAAAAGTAATAAGAAAACCAAAGCTTCTTCAGGTACGCTCATTAACTGTATACAACACCAAATAAGTGAAAGCCACTACATCAATAGAATTAAAAAATTAAAGTATTTTGAAAGGATAGGAAAAATGATTATCAAAACATCAATGAGTCCTTCGCGATCATCCGAAAATTATGGCCGCAGGAGGCCTACGCATGGGATTTCACTGTCGTGCACTTCCTCTTTGTGAAAAGAAAACGCAGAGTAATATGGCCAAGTCATGCTCCTCGCTATAAAACCCCGCTTGTGAAGTGTCTTCAAAGATCGCAGATCCGTCCAGCAATAGTGACCAGCTACAGACATTCTGTCATGCTCAGCAGCTACAGTATTCTCACCGTACTTTATACTTCCTATGCTTCATCTTAGTTATCTGAATAAATGAACAAAGTGTAATATTTTTTTTCAAATATGTCCATTACTTTTATTATATAATGTTCAGACCAATCGGCTTAAAGATAACACCGACTCTACATAGCGAGCTTCCTGCTTTCTGAAAAATTTACTAAAGTTAACCACTAGCTGGCCCTTAAACAAACCTGTCGGGTTAACAGTAGAACTGGACAATATTAAAATAAACTGACGTTAATGTCCAAGGGTTACCTCGACTGCTTTTACACGATTCAGCGTGGTAAGCTTCAGGTCCGGCCAATTAGATCAATATTCCGCGCGACGCTTTGACAATGGTGCTTTATGGCCTTTCTATGCCTCCTACAGACAAAGTGCCTCAGCAAACTAGGCTTTGTGGCAGTTCACAGTATCGGTACAAATGGCAAAGAAAATTACAGATATTTCGGCTTCTTTCGAGGTAAAAAGCAAAAATTTCCAACAACGCGGTCTTCCCCTCTGTCTTTAAAGACAGCCCTTGCTAGAATGACCTGAAAATACACGAGCGCTGTTTTCACAGCATTCAAAGTACCCACATGTATGTCTATATGCGCACGACCAGATCCGAACATGTTAGCCCAGCACTTTCGGTCAACGCCCCAACTTTCATACAATATTCTGCCCTGTGATATCGCACACAGGACGAGTCCTTCAGTAAGCGGCCACCGTAAATAAATCGCGCTGCATTGAATGCGACCCGACCGGCGTGAGAACGTCGCCAGGTATGTTATCGGTCCTACACGGCCAGGCCTTGCTTGGAACCGCCGCCTGTATTATCTCGTATCGGAGGCTATGGGAGGCCCGTAACATACACTCAAATTGTACAATGTCAACTTTCGGCCAAGTTTCCCTCCTTGAGTAATCACAAAAAAAAAAACGACCAGGAAAACGAAAGCGGGCAGAAATGAGGGGCTACAAGTGCCTCTTCTAGGGCGCATGGGAATTTCTCTACTGTAGGCTGGGCAGTAATAACAGGGTTCGAAGAGTTCTATTCCCGCACACCTCGAGGACAGAAAGAAGCAAAAAGCATTGTCAAAAAAATAATTTCTAGCGTAAAGGCGTGCTTGTGTCGTGTCAGTCTGGTGCTTTGGTACTTCACGTAAGCGGCAGGGTTGAGCTTTAGCACATTGTGTAAAATTAAGTATAAACATTTTGGGCGCTGAACCTCTGCTCCGACCTCGAGGGATGCTAGGCCGCCACGAGAAAAAAGTTCTGTTGCTGAATCTGTGCGCTTGTAGCGGTTATAGATAAACCAGACAGCTTTCCTTTGTATCCTTTCTTGTGTGCGAATGTGGTGTTTGGTATGTGGAAACCATACGTGGTTGGCATATTCGAGAGCCTAACTGATCAGGGTAACGTAAGCAAGCTGTCTTGTTTGGCTGGTAGAATGCGATAAGATGCGTTTGATATAGGACAGTTTGTTCCGGGCTTTTTTAGCCACGTGTTCTACGAGCGCATTCCAGGAGAGATCGAATGAAATGATCAAATCGGGTCTCCAGGTGGCGCACAATCCCGCAAACACTGTTGCGCTTTGCCTACCTGTTCCCAAAGACCGGCCGCCGAGAGAAAGAACCCAAGGCATTGTCTACCAAATTCCATGCGTCGACTGCCACGCAAGCTACATCGGCGAAACCAAAAATTTCAACTAAAGAATTCGGCAAAATAAAAACGACGTCCGCAAATTCGCAAGACAGCGCAATCCAGTAGCCGAACATTCTGAGGACTCCGATCATAGAATCAACTTTGAAGAAACCCGCATCCTCGGAACCGAAACAAATTACCACAAGAGGCTCCTTCTGAAATCCTGGCATATCCAAACCACCCCGAACAATATCAACCGCACAAAAGGAAACCTGCCCCCAGTTTATGCCCAGGGACTTCGCTCTTCAACGCAACGAAAAAAAGTCACCATTCAGCACCTCCCTGCAGTGCGCCAGCGTGACTAACAGCCTAAACCCCCCTCCCCCTCCCTCGTGACTTTCGCGAGACAGCTATCGTTCTTTTCACCCCTTCCCCTCCATACTTAAAGCACGCTAGCTACTGCCCTCAGTCACCCCTTATGAAGGAGCCGAGTCGGCTTCTAAACGTTGGGTTAAAGTTAACATTTTTGGTTGGATATGTGCAGTTTATTATAAGTCTTCAAACCCAACCCGACAGGCAAATCTGTCAAAATGTTTAGTTTTCAAATAATCACGCCTCAGTATATGTACTCAGAGACATTTTGAAGAATAGTGCCATTGAAACCGTACGGGAATTGCAGGCTTGAATTTTGCTTTGTTACCGACATGCAAACAGTTTTGACCGAGTTTATCACCATTTGCCAATCGGCACACCACTGCACCACTTTGTTAGAAAATTGTTTAGTTACGGAGAGGACTCCATGCATGTGAGGACCCCAGCGTAGTTGAATATAGAATCCCTAGTAAAGCTGGATTTTTTTACTGGTCGGAGACGTAATGCTGACGAAAAACTGGAAATTCAGAACTTTTTTTTCTTATGGATGATATTTCTTGAACCAAGAGGATCACTATCGCCCTTTCAAAAGATTATTATGTGCACCGCATTAATGGCGGTTACCCCTCGGGGTATCTCAATTCCATCAGCCTTTTTTTTTGCTCCCTCCCTCTTTATTACCTTCTTCAATACTCCGCACAGCTCGCCTATGCTACCATTTTGTCCTCTTTGAGAAGGATAAATGCTATTCCATGCACTTTCTTTGTACAGATCTGCCACTTCCATAATCTCCTTTCGCTTTACCTCTTACTCGAAGGTCGACCGATATTGATCATTGCCCCCTCTTGGCGCTTTATCTTGTTATATCTTCAGCTTAAGTGGGCTGCTTTTTTTTACATAACTTCCCTGGAAGATGGTCGATAAGCCCGCAGAGAGGCGGTATCGTTCGGTCGGGGTGCGTCTCTAGGAGAAAAAGAGATATTCGCGGTTTCGCTTGGGGAATTGTGTGGCCTGCAAGAGAATGCCTGTAAGAATGATGCTACCGTGCAGACCTTCTCAAGGCTTCTGCAGGCTCTCTGAAAAGTTAGTTGGAAAAAAAATTCACCGTTTACTGAAAGCAAGGAAAGCAGGAGGGAATCGTTAATTCATTTAATACATTTTTTAATCGCCTTAAGTATAATAATATGAAAAAACTAGAAGCGCAGGCAACACAGAAGCTATGAAAAAAAGCTCCGTTTGTTACTTGCTCTGCACATTTTATATTGTCCAGATAGAAAGGTAAAATAACAAGAAAGTTAAGCAATCTAGAAGGCACCTTCGATTAGAAAGACAGCCTACACTAACGCCTGACGGTGTTGAAAAATGGCTGTGGTTTATCTCTGGTTAAAACTGGAGTTACGCCATAGCACAGCTGGCCGAATGGAACTCCCTCAGTCGAAATGCAATTAGTCTTTCGCCGCGTTCCTTTTCCATCTTCGTCTATGGACGTAGATTCACTATCTCCCCCATCTCCACTACTCCCCCACTCGGTTTCGCCGCCGCGCCGCCCCGCAGGCAGCTGTCAGGGTGGCCAAGGCGCCACCACGCTGAAGGCTCGAAATGCAAGCGTAATGTAGGCGCGCAGCGCGCACACCAGCTGCGTGCTCTGACGTCACTCCGCGCATGCGCACAACTGACGACGCGGGTGGCTTCTGCTCCACTGTCGGCGCAGCGCCGAGGTGCGCGGCGCGCACACCAACTGTTGGCTATGACGTCACACCGCGCATGCGCACAGCTGGCGGAGCGGTGGTGCCACGGCTAGCGCTTAGCCACGCTGACCTCACGAAGTGGGTGGCGTAGTGTAGCTATCGCTACAAAAGGTGTAAGCGCGTACGATAGCGGAGAAAACAAGTTATAAGAAAGATAGAAGCTTGCGAAGCCGGTACCCTGCCGTTGTTAACGGCTTTATAGTGATCCTGAAAGCGTGTGGCAACCTGTTGCCAGTAATAGGTACGGTAAGCGTGTGTCCTATTAAGGCGAAAGCCTTTAATGGCTCATACTTGCGGCCATGACCTTCTCCGTTCTCAGGTCGTGGCCGCTCTCAAGACATGTTACACCGATGACTAAATTAACTCGATAAGAAAAAAAAAACCTTCGTGCACGGGGCATTCGAACCACCATCCTTCCGTTCCGCAGCCGAACGTGCTAAAGACTACGCTACTACCTGCGGTCGCATATGTAGTTCTCCTTGTCTAGCGTAAGGTAGTGGCACGGGCAGGGACACATTATTTTGCATTCTTTTTACAGTCCCACAATAATTTTCGTCTAGCGTAAGGACGCTGGAGAGTGCTTGCGGAAAGGCGTCGAATCAGACTAATGCCTCCATCGAATCAGACTAAGCGCTTGTCCGTGTCACTTTTTACGTCTTGTCTCTGTTGGCGCTTCTTTTCTTAGTAACATGCACCAACCAGCCCAGCAAAAAGTTCTACTTGAATACCTCCCAAACGCCCTTCAGCGTCTTCAGCATTTAAGATTAACAAGCATTTGTGTACTTAATCAACATATTAACCACACATCAGAGACACTAGCACGAACACCGCGCTAAAGGCTTTCGCCTCATCGCACTTTAGGTGAACGAAGTGCCGCCCTTAAATTTTCAGTTATTACTCGGTCTGTTTGTGAATGTGAACAAATTCTTACATAACTTAATTTGTTTCGGTTTCGATTACTGCTGGGATACTATATTCCCCAAACGACTGCAGCTTATTTCGTAACCTTGGTGTGATGAGACTGTAGAAAGAGTATCAAGCGTGGCGTGGGAATCAGCGCAGAATGGTAATTTTACGATGATTGGCTTTGCATTTTGTATAAGCGCAGGTGTGGCTCCGGGGTGTGTTTCTCTGCTCGTTTCGCGAGCATCAGCGCTTAAAAAGCTCAAATTATGCTGAATTCTTTCGCAAAGTACTTCTTTTAACAAGAAATAAAATACAGGGGTGCAATGGAAATCCAGTATGCAGTCTCAAAGTGTGGACATGTGAGGGCCAGGCCAAAGGTGGTCATATATTCACCAGGGATGCTACATTTTGCTTTGTCGAAGGAGGCACACTTTAAAGAACTGAAAATTTAATTTTTTTTCTTTCATTAGATAACAATTCTGAAATGAAGGGGTCCTTATTCCTCTTGCACGTGAATATTGTGTGCGGCGCCTCCAGGGCTCTTGCCCCTCGTGCACCTTACCGTCGCAGCCTTCCTTTTGCCTCGTCCCACTTTATCTTTTTCTTCAAAACCCTGCTCAGCTAAGACACGCTTCTTGTGTGCACTGTCCGACTAGGACAAATGTGGATTCATGCAATTTAATTCTTAAAATCCTGCACTTACATCATTTCTTTGCGTTTTACGTCTACCTCTAAATTCTATGTACCGATAACAGTCACTGCGCGTCTCACATCTCATGACGCTTTATCTCAAAAAACCGTGAACGTCGCAGCTGTGATGGGTTGCGTTTTTCCTGCATAACCTTCATGAAAAAAGGTCGACAAACCCATGAGGAGGTTTCATTGTTCAATGCGAGGAGTGTACTGAAGGGAAAAAGCCGCATGCCCAATACCGTATTTCTAGCAATTGTGCGGCCTACAACTGCAAGATCATACCTCTATGAATGATGATACTGTGCCGCGTTTCTCGCTGTTTCTGCACGAAGATATATAAAGTACATCAGAAAGGAATGAAAGGTTGCTGAAAGCAATAAAAAAGCAATGAAATGTTCGATTAACATTAAGATTTTTTTTCTGATTATGTAGAGATTCTGCAAGAAAAAAAACTAAGTAAACTATGCTTCGGCTTAAGTAAATATTCAGCGAGAGTTGTGATTGGTCGCCATTGAAAACTTGGCAAATTCTTTAAAGCAGCTGAAAAGCAAAGATTTTCCAACAAAAGAATGTCGTTCACACATCAGTTGGAACCCTCTATTCTGCCCCGAAACATGAGTGAGCGCAAGGAGAGATGTGGCACTCCCCTCCATTGTGCTGTTTTTTAAGAGTGCGGGTGATGCCATAATCTGCGCGAACCTGAACCCCAATCGGTTGATATCCGCTTTCACGAACCTCGTCCTAAACGGAAGTTCACACTTTCATGCGTTGCACTCTTCGACGCTCGTACCTAAGCTGTTTTGGCACAGCGCTCTCTGCGAGTCCGCGGTCACTTATTGTTCCTGCGCTACTAGTACTAGTACGTGGGCTTCTGGGGGGGGGGGGGGGGGGCAGTCTTCAGGACAGTGATGGTGCGGTGGGCTGTATGTGGAACTACTAGAGAGGGCCGGTATGTATATGAAAGGGAAGCGCCAAACGTGTTTCAGACCGGCTTCACCGATGGTTAACGCAGGCACACAACAATGGCTCGCTTTGTAAAATTATTCCCGTGAAAACTGGCTTATCCCCTGTGACACGGACCCGCCGCGTTGGCTCAGTGGTTAGGCTACTGATCCGGAGTTTCCGGGTTCGAACCCGACCACGGCGGCTGCGTTTCGATGGTGGCAAAACGCTAAGGCGCCCGTGTGCTGTGTGATGTCAGTGCACGTTAAAGGTCCCCATATGGTCGAAATTATTCCGGAGCCCACCACTACGGCACCTCTTTCTTCCTTTCTTCTTTCACTCCCTCCTTTATCTCTTCCCTTACGGCGCGGATCGGGTGTCCGCCGACATGTGAGACAGATACTGCGCCAATTCCTTTCCCTAAAGAACAACTTTTCAGTTTCATTTTTCCCTGCGCCACGGTGCTTAGTTAGGGCATTTCTAGCAAAAAGACGTGTTTTCACAAAAGGAGCGTAACCTCACACCAGCAGCCACGCAGGCGCGTGCACGCTGCTGCCCAAAGTAGAACAGTCGCTAGGATTCTGCATCCAAGAGTTATAAAATGAATTTGAAGTTTTTATCTATTGGCTGACATAAGAAGTTTTTATTCATACTTTCTACACAAACTAAAAACTAGCAACAGCTTTTCTTAGGATTAGTAAATGGCTTTCTTAATTTCCCAGCGTTCGTCTTTGGCCGTACCACGGTGGTGGCGCCACAGCGCTCTCCGCTAGTACACCGTCGCTTTTCGTTACTGTTCTCCGTATGTTCCTGGTGGGTGCAGACTTGAGGGGGGTGCCACGTACGGTTGAACATGGGGGGTGGCGGTGGCGAGGGTGGTATAGCGCCAAACCCTGTTAATGATTCCCTTCATCGGTGATTCAGGGGTCTCCGATATGCAACTCTCACCGTAAAATTGCGGAGCGCAGGCATCGCAGAGGCTAACAAACAACAGAGCACTTGTCACTGGATGTATCTCCGTTCGAAAAAGATTATCCTTCCTTTGCCTGAACGCTTTGAAGCGCATGAGTTGTATTTTCTACTTAAAAAGGTTAAAGTTACGACAAGTTGGAGAAAGGTATTGGATTTCTTCGAGTGTAGAGGGAGCAGAGATTAAGGGGGCGAGTAATTAAAAGAGCCATGGGTGGGAAAGTTAGCGAAGCAAACAAGACATAAGAAAAAGCATGAAACCTGGCAGGCTGGGTGAACACTCGTATACAGTCAAACACTGTAGGTGATCCGGAAAGCCATGGGCAGCTCCTGCCAGTGTTGCACGGTAAGCGATTTTGTTTTAATGTGGGTCACTGGGTGCAGGTGAGATGTGGTGCAGTTCTGCTCTCAATATACTCACTTCCCCACATTGGGCTGCGCATCGGGAGCTTTGCAGTGCTATAGCTTCTTATCACGCCAACGCCTTCCAAGACTCAGACACTGGGCACCGAGCTCCCGTGAAAAGCTTCCTTTACACTTGGGGAACGGAAATGATTAAACATGTGGTTTTCCAGCGAAAGCAGCGCGTCCTTCTTGCATTCCAAAAAATTGAACGAATATGGTCAGTAGAAAACTGAGAACAAGGCATTTTCTACAAGTAGATAAACAGTGGGCTGATGAGCAATATACATTCACGCTATTCCTCCACTAGCTTGAAATTATGGCAGGCAGCTGCTTCGGCGTAGCGACGCTTTATATCCAAAGCAAATACGCATAAGCCTATGCACTATTCGTGCCACGTTCTGTGCTCTGTGTCGTCTAAACACCGAGAACTACGATTCCTTCTCGCTCTCGTCGTCACCATTTCACGCCCAGTTCAGTGTCATGTAGATATCGGAGTAGAAGCCATGAAGGCTATCTCCGAACTGTCGAGTATTTTCACTGGAATCAATATCTTGTTGAGAACCGTGGGCCCTCCTTCGATAAGCCAGTTCTGCCTCCACACGACAGAGATACGGGTGCGACGACTTCGGAACTATTAGCAGCAAGGGGATGACTACGATGTTACGGCGAATACTTCAATTAACATAACTTTATTGCTTTAAAACCCTCATTTGAGGGTATTACATAAAAAGTGGGGCAGACAGAAATGAAAAACAGAAAAAGTATAGATAATTGTTACGCAAGTTATACAAAGAAAAGAATTTTATTGTGCAAGTCCACGTGTAATACGGCCAAGGAACAGAGAGGAGCAGGTGATAGTGCCAAGTCCTCAAGGAAGGCCGTTCCAGTCGCTGGCCGTCTGGGCGAATTATGAAGAGAATATAGTTGTGCAGGCGCGGGGTCCTGATACTTGCTGCTGATTGACAGTGCGAAGGAGATGTTCGGTGGGGGTGCGCAAGTGTAGGGTTCCTATCGTAGCTCAGAATAAAAGAACTCATGAAACTCTAAGCTTGAAATGTGGCGATGATGATCAACGGTAGGTAGGAGTTTGACATGTTCAGGAGCGGAGTGGAAATGAAGCTTGAAAAATTCAAGTGTTTTTTTTCTAATCGCAGGCATTTTCTTTGGCGAAGAAGTGAATTTGTCACGTACACCGCAACTCAGGCTACGTAATCTTCTAAGCTATTGCAAAATTGCAGAACCAAGAAAGCGCCTTCCGTCATAGATCTGGAATTTTCTGGAGTGCTCAAAAGATCACCTGGCGCGTTACTGCGGAGCACTACACTTCCTTTCTTTTTAAGAAGAAAGGTGAAGAAATGCTCAAGACTATTTCCGAGATTTTAGAGCTGCATAGCAAAACACCCAAAACAAAATTTTGGAGATCTCAGACAACGATAAAACTACTCCTGCTAGTATTATAATTTATGTCAGCAATAACAATAAAATGATTATTAGCTTTTTGACTTGCGGTGGTAGCAAAGTCAAGCATAGGTTCTGGTTTTGCTTTAGGATGACTCCGATTAGTAAGAGTGATGTTATCTAAATCATGCAAAATAATTTCCAGTACACAGTAGGCAATCGCTGTTAGGACGCCGAGCACAATTATGACTGCAGAAAGAGTTTCTTAACCTCATAGTACACTTAGAAACTGCATGATCAGTTGGATCAGAGCCGTTATTTGCGTAGCTTTTGTCTATTCTCGACATGAGTCCACACCAGGTTGCGCCTGCCCGGTAAATTGTACGCAGGGGTTAGGTGTGCAATCTTCGGATATTGTTGTTGCATGTCGCTGTGAATTATTGCCATTTCGCATGGTTATATTCACATTATTTTATGTGTACATGTCGGATGTGAACATATCATTATCATCCAGAATGTAGGTTCGCCTCATGTCCATTTCTTTGTTTTTTCACCGCACCCTTTTCGCCCCTGCGTGCTCCGCATTATTCCTCACCTTGTAAGCACATATGTCCATTTTCTCTTAGTATTTTAGATGACCCCTGGTACATAACTTTAGCGCTTTTGCAATTGCATGATTTCAACAATATTTTAGCTATGTTTTATATATTCATCATTATTGTTCAAGACAGTGATAACGTCATCATATACATTTAAAAATGCCCGGAGACCAGTTTATTGAAACAAGGGCCAGCCTCCGCCGAAACGTCAAGAAAATTACCGTGTTTCTTCACCACATCTGTTTTCATTCAAGTGTGTGTGTATTTATACCGGAAAGAAAACAGACGTGATGAAGAAACACTGTACTTTTCATGACGTTTCGGCTAGTGTGTGTGTGTGTGTGTGTGTGTGTGTGTGTGTGTGTGTGTGTGTGTGTGTGTGTGTGTGTGTGTGTGTGTGTGTGTGTGTGTGTGTGTGTGTGTGTGTGTGTGTGTGTGTGTGTGTGTGTGTGTGTGTGTGTGTGTGTGTGTGTGTGTGTGTGTGTGTGTGTGTGTGTGTGTGTGTGTGTGTGTACCTGTTGCGCAGAAGGCATTGTGAACAAGAAGATATATACTTATAAAGCAGACTGACATACCCTAAAAACAGGACACGTGTTTACTAACGTTTGGCTCGGGACCACTTTTCTTCAGAGTGGTACATAATTATTCCAGACGAGTAGGGGGCCCGAGTTACCCCCCCCCCCCCAATAAATAGCAAAGTAAAGAAGACTTTACAAAAAGGGCACCTACGCGCTTGGCGCGTGTTTAATCACAGTCCAGAAAAGTGTCCACTGCCCGTACTTAGGGCACAGCACAAAACACCGGAACACACACGCACACCACACTGCACAGAACACCGGACGGACTACGAATTTAGTGCACACGCCACTGGTATGGAATGTGTGTGTGCGTGTTCCGGATTTTTGTGCGGTGCCCGAAGTACGGCCACTGGACACTTCTGGGCTGTGCCACAGCGTAAACAGCTCGTTCGGTCGAAGAGCCATCGGCGCAGTGTTATTGGGCACCACGTGTCGGAAATAATCGGGGGCTGCTTAAAAAAAATCGCGCCATGGTAATTTGTGGTTACACTCATCGATGATTTCTTGGTGTGTGATAGGTGATGACAAGTTAATGAAAACATTGTAATTCATTTTTGAATTGATTATTAAATATAATAAAAAAGGAAGTTCGGCGGTGTCAAAAAGGTGCCAAAGTGCTCAGATTAAAAAAAAACTAATGCTTGATGATGGTAATTAGGAGAAATTTAAAGTGCGTCGTTGATAAACTAATTATTTGAAAATTAATTGAAAAAATGAACAATGCGTTCAAAGGTGTTCCCGACGGGCAAGGCATCGCGCCGAACGGGCGATGGCGTTCCGTGGACTACCTGGCAGCGCTGCAACACGCTGTTGCATTCCACTCCTAAAGGCGAATCTTAAGCGTTCTCCATTTTTTTATTTCTTTTTGGGGGGGAGAAGGTTAAATCGGGCGCATTGCAGCAGCGTTTCTCCCAACCCTATAAATACTGGTCTGGAATAATCATGTAGCACTGTGAAGAAGACTGGTGCCCTATCGAAACGTCAGTAAAGCCTTGTTACGTTGTAAGCGTGTGTCACTCTACACACACACACACACACACACACATATATATACATATATATATATATATATATATATATATATATATATATATATATATATATATATATATATATCAAACAAGGCAGGCAGACACCGAAACCAATAGGTGCAAAGGAGAATGTCTCTTTTTTTTAATTTCTAGCGCAGATTAATGGGAGAATAATACTTCGATTAATCTATCTCTTAAAGAAAATTACTTATAAAGCAGCGGAAAAAAAACAGCCATGCCGCCGGTGGGATCCGATCCCACGAACGCGATATTTGGAGGTCGTGGGTTCGGATCCCACCGCCGGCATTGTTGTTTTCTCTGCTGCTTTATAAGTAATTTTCTTTGCGCGATAGATTAAGCAAAGTATTATTATCACACTGATCAGCACAACACATTTAAACATATATATATATATATATATATATATATATATATATATATATATATGTGTGTGTGTGTGTGTGTGTGTGTGTGTGTGTGTGTGTGTGTGTGTGTGTGTGTGTGTGTGTGTGTGTGTGTGTGTGTGTGTGTGTGTGTGTGTGTGTGTGTGTTACGAACGGAGGTTGCGTTGGCTCCGCAGAATAAAGATTTAAGAGAAGTGGGCACTCCTACAGACACTTTTATTTATAAACGTTTCGACCGCACCGCGGTCGAAACGTTGATAAATAAAAGTGTCTTTGTAAAAGTGCCCACTTCTCTGAAATATATATATCTATCTATATATATATATATATATATATATATATATATATATATATATATATATATATATATATATATATATATATATATATATATATATATATATATATATATATATATATATATATATATATATATATATATATATATATATATATATATATATATATATATATATATATATATATATATATATATATATATATATATATATATATATATATATATATATATATATATATATATATATATATATATATGGGAGGTTGCCCAAAGCCCGGTGGGCAAATGAGCAGCCTGCCATAAAGCAGGCTAAAAACAAACGAACAAAGAGACAGACAGAAAACAATCACAACTGCTAAATGCGATGAATACCCTCTTCATATTCTCTATAAAAAGCGGCAGTACCAGGCCCTCCTAAAAAATGCTAGGGCCTGAGTTCCGCAGATCGCGCCCATTACGTTACAGATAATGCAGATGACAATTGGTAGGTGGCGTGCATGGTTTTTCGGGCTGCCACTGGCCAGCTTAACTCCAGTCTGCCTAACATTGTACACGTTTCCGACAGCGTATTGTTGATGATGGAAGCAGAGTCTTTAAAGTAATACGCCTTCCCATGTTTCGAAGCTCCTTGACAGTAAAACTGTCTAGATTATATTTAGGGGTCCGATTCTCTTATTTTGATTACATCTATATTGTGAAGCATCATTAGACCCGCACCTTCAAAGGAATTCGTAAGCGCTCAGTTTGTATTAGGCTGTATAATTTATTTCAAGATTGATAAAGCGTCGAATAGTACAACCCCGGCTACCCTTTCTGACTCGCAAGAGGACAAACTGATCATGATACGTCTGCGCCGTTCATTTCGCTAGGCAATGGCCACACCTTAAGCAAACCCAAAAAGCAGGAAAAAGATATGTTCTTGCTTGGCAATCACCAAGGCTGTGGCGATATGAAAAGAAAAGCCAGGAGGGCAAAACAGTCAAACGCGGCCCATTGTTTCAGCGAGATCGTGTTTATCACTCAATGATATCTTTTGTCCCTCTGATAGCTATGGCGCCTTGCGTAGGCTAAGTCAGGGGTCAAACCTAGCGAAGTACGCCCACATGTGTATTTCCTCTGAAATGATAGGCCCTCAGACATTTTACATCACTTCTCCTACCCGTATCGGACGTCCCGCTGTGCGCACTGCGTCTGCGTCTGCAACGACGCGCGATTCCCTGTGCGATGCAGCCGCACCGAGGAGGGCATCGCTCCAAGATGGCAACCTCTCCTGCGCGCCTTTTGTTCGCAGGATTACTCGTTCTGCTCTTGGCGGAAGTTTCAATCATCGCGGCAGGCAAGTGCAGTTCAATTTGGCACGTAGCTCTTAAACGAAACTCTCTAAATTTATTACGCTTTAAGTACTGCCGCAACGTTTATTAATGTACAGTCTGTTTTTTTTTTTAAGTGCCCGTGAATTCATGTCGGGAAACGTGAAGCTCATTTCTTGCTTGAGTTTAAACACTGAACAATAATTATGTTGGAAATCAGAAAAATTCCACAGCTGCGCATATCCTAAGTGTGATGATAACCTGTCACCTGTCGTAAACGTAACGTCCCAAGTTATAGATGTGACAATAGAAATAACTTTTTATATTATCATCAGGTATCCCCATTATAATGTTTGAGTTGAAAACTTTCGCTGACATGTACTCATAAATGTAACTCAGAACATGTATATCGACGCTAACCACCTCTAACTACGCTCAATATGTCCCACAGGCTTTTAGTGATATATAGTAAAGATGTATTTCTTTCCTTTTCTGGAATATTATGTTTCATGGTATTACTCGATGGGAACAATTACCTTTCAATCAACCAGTGTATCTTCAAAGTGTACTCTGCATAATCTGGAAATGCAAGTGCTCTGTGCAAAACTCTCGGTGACATTTTTCGTTTTTATAATTTTCGAAATGAGGATTTCAGAGACTATGTGCGAAATTAAATTATTTTTGCTACAGTGCGCCTGCTGTAATAAAGTATTTACAAGTACAGGTACACACTGGACTCCTTCGAAAGTCCAGTAACATCCGGTGGTGGGGCCCAAAAATCCGTACTTCTACATCTGGTGGAGGGCCTAGGAGTCGTCCGCACCGGAGCAGGTGTTTCTGCCGGATAGCACGAAAAAAAGAGCAGGTCTAAAACAATTTTTTTTTGTGTCCGCCTCGCTGACAAGAGGGAAATTAATTAATGATCACACAAAAGTTATACTCTTCTCTACGTGCGAAGCAGCACAGGAAATGGTATAAATCAACGCTTTATTGCTAACACCCACGGTAGAAATACCGCACAGTTTTAATTACAGGGTATAAGCTACGTGGCCACCACCATATGAACCCCTTCCACTGAATAAATAATTTCAGATTCTGAACACGGAGGTGCCTCAGAGCTTTTGTTTTAATAGCAGCTGCTTTTTAGCAGAAAGCGGGAGTAGTAATTTTTCAATAGAAAGTTTGAAGCACTAGAGCTTTTCCGTTTTCATATGTTTTAATTGGAAACCAGTCTCTGGGAAAAACCAAAATATTGCCGTGCGGCCTCGTGCCCATTATTGTTAGGGCAGTGCTGGACTCAGGTGTTGCAGCATGTGTACACTATTTTTATCGTTCAGGATTTTTACCTCCAGCTACCAAACAAGCCGGCTTGATGCCTGACAAACGCGACCTGGATCCTTTCGTACTTCTTTTTCTTTCATTTTATGTGCAGGAAACACATATGGCCCTAAATAGCGGTTGAAGAAATCGAAAGGCACACGCGCATCTGTTCAGTTGCACACCTATGGGGCTCAAGTTGCAGATCAAAGGCATGCGCCGTCGTGATTTTTTAAAGGACTCTCAGGGCATTTTCTGCTTTCGAATTTAGGGGCACTACTGTTCAGATTCGTACACTTCAAAATTAAAGGTTACACCTAGTCGCAAGCACGGCGGGTAGTTTTTCTACGGTTTATGAGAGCCAAATGCGCGTTATAAACTCGCACTGCCACGCCTTCGCGTATTCCGACCCAGTCGTTAAAAAAAAAACACAATCATGTTTAAAATATAACGAAACGTTTTATAGTTTTGTCGCAACGAAAAATTTTTTTGTTCTTTGAAATAATTTTCTGCAGTACACTGTTAACAAAAATCCACCCAAATGGGAGTAAGTGGCTTGTCCTCTAGCGCACACCCAAAAAGAGGTTTTATTTACTCAATATAAATTGAGTATTTTATTTACTCCTTTATAAATGGGAGGTGTATAGGAGTACAAGGTACTTTTTTCTAGCCCCAGAAATAGAGCCCGAAAATGGCGTCGTGTTTATTTATCCTCATTCAGGCTCATTCTTACAGCAGTGCCAGCGGCAGAAACGGGCACTAGCTGCGGGGGCAGCCGGCAATCCAACTTGGGAAACTGCGCTGCCTTAATAGAGAGTTTTAGTTTCACGTACGTACAGAGTTCACATACGCAAACGTGAGAAGTCTGCGTAGCATACGCGCATGTAGTTTCAAACCCTTTTAGTTGCACGTACGCGACAGATGCCGCGCGTTCGTCTACTGACAGATGAAGACACTGCTGTTGCCACTCTAAGACAAGACAAGTCAAAGCCAAGCCAGTCGAACTGCGTCGGAGCGCTGCTTCGTCAGGCTTAACAGCTGGGAAATCACCCTTATATCTGAAAAACAAAAGCTATTTTTCCCTTGAAGCTTTGTGCGAGGGTAAGAATGGGCAAATCGATGGCGAATGCAGCAGTTTAGAACGTGATATCGCGTCGAGGGATTAGCGACGAAATTGTTATCGCTGTGAAGCGGGCGGGCAGGTCGCTGCCATGTTTGTCAACGCTACGTACGCAAGCAACGCAAAGACCTTAACGTAAGAATCCGAATCTCACGTACGTCCGTGAGACTCGCGCACACCCTTTGCGTTCTGCGCATGCGCACTCGTCACCCGTCAGAGCTCTACATACGTGAAGCCTCTACGTACGTGAAACTAAAACTCTCAAATGTCACCCTGCGTCACGTGTTCTTTTCTCCGTCTGCAAGCCCAGCGGCGACGTAGGCGGAGGCGGCAGGAGTTGCCTGCTCGTCGTTTGCTTTTCCTGTACAAGCTTGTTTGGCTGGCTGTGTTCATAAAGGGATGCAGCATTAGAATCAATAGTTCAATACTGAGAAGGAGTCGCTGAGAAGTTTTCTCGGTCATGCACTACTCTATATTTGACTGAACACCAGAGCAGAATAAGTTGAAATAGAAACACCTCTAAAGGCAGTTTGGTATGGCAGTGTTCAATTTCGTAACCATTTCTTTAAGGCCTGGCTTTTCCATATGACTGATGAAAAATGTAGCCTCATTAGCTCATTCAAGACATCAGCGTTGAAATTGTGTTCTATAGCACAGTTCACTGTTATGCAGCGCTCTATAATCTGCTGCAACACACCGCGAGAACCACAATGAAAAAAACTGTCAGAATTAGGCTTAAGAAGAGGCTTTAACGAGGTGGCGACACTAACAAAGGAAGGTCAGATATGGTAAGAGCACTGTAAGCTTCACATGACCGATTCAATTATGTAGCTTACTGCAGCGGAAAACGGCGACGAGCCGATATCTTGTACCGCGGCAGGCGCCCGTGAAGTCGAAGAAGTGAACATAGATCCGGCGACGACGGTAACCGGGGGGTCGGCACTCACCGTCATTATCAGACGACTGAACAGAAGCAGACGAGACGCAAGGTGGCGGGGCGGATGGCGCGAAATGGAGTTTTTTTACTCCATTGGGGACTTGAGGCGCATTGAGACCAAGGAACTGCATTTAAAAGTGGGAGTTATAAGGAGGAGACTCCTCCTTTGTACCCCATTATTTAGCGCAGGGAGTAAAATAGATCATTTCGAACATTTTTACTCCATATTGATGGAGTACATGTCTCAGCATATGGAGTAAAAAGGGTGGCGCCAACCATTTAAACTTCCATTTGGGTTGATTCTTTTTTAGAGTGTACTGTAGATATTTTTGTAGCACTTATCTGTCATCAGAAGATATCTACTACTCTTCTCCAGTAACTACACAAAATTTTGCTGTTGCTACAATTATTTCTATTGTTACTATGAGTTTGCGGCCAAAAACATTACAGAAAATCTGTTGTAGCGGTAGAAACTTTTCTGTTGTGTTTCTCGACTGGGTTCTCCCAAAATATCGCTTTTATATGTGCTCTCACCAGTTTTTGCCCCCAGTAATCCAGTGCATCCGTTGCACTCTACTCAAGCGGTCCCATCAAATCACAGCGACATTGATGCCCTTCTGCTAATCATCCTGACAGGCATGTATTGAGAGCAATCTATTATACCCTCCAACTGATTCGGCGCCTATCAGCAGAATATGCGGGCCTTTACGTGCCCCCGGACGCTCGACGTATGCAAAATATATTTATCAAGAAAATGACGGGCGACACAATGGCGACCCTACAAAGAGCAATAATTTGTGCGGGAGAGCTGCCTCGGGAGAAAAAAACGAAGAGAAAGCAGCAAAGAAGCAGCTGTAATGAAAAGCCTGGATGACGGAACTTCGGTTCTGCAAATTATCACAGAAATAACCTGCAAACCGAGGCGGTGCAACCTGACGTTGTGTTCTTGTCTGCTTACACTGACTCAGGAGGCCTTCACTTTGCACACGCATGCGCAGCACGCACACACATGCACACAAGCACGCGCACCCGTGCACGCACAGACTGGGTAATGCAGAACGTTCTATGTCCGCCGCTGTGGTGGAGGGTGGCACTGCTTTAAGGTTAAGAGAACTTGTTGGGCTACTTGATAATTGATCACTGTAATTTAAAGGCCTTTTTTAGACGACACAAATACAGAAGGCCTACTGTAGTAGAAATGCAGCCTTAGTTAAATTTTTCTTGGGCTAGTTGGGCTCTGTCCCGTTCGCTTCTCTATCTCTCTCGTGTGTGTGTGTGCGCGCGCGTGCGTGCCTTCGTGTCTGTGTGTGCGTGCGTGTGCTCGAGTGCGTTTGCGTGCGTGTGCGTGCGCGTGCGTGCGTGCGTGCGTGCGTGCGTGTGTGTGTGTGTGTGTGTGTGTGTGTGTGTGTGTGTGTGTGTGTGTGTGTGTGTGTGTGTGTGTGTGTGTGTGTGTGTGTGTGTGTGTGTGTGTGTGTGTGTGTGTGTGTGTGTGTGTGTGTGTGTGTGTGTGTGTGTGTGTGTGTGTGTGTGTGTGTGTGTGTGTGTGTGTGTGTGTGTGTGTGTGTGTGTGTGTGTGTGTGTGTGTGTGTGTGTGTGTGTGTGTGTGTGTGTGTGTGTGTGTGTGTGTGTGTGTGTGTGTGCGCGCTTCTAGGTCTGTGTTTTCGCTTTTCGCTGTCTTCTCGCGTGTGGCGTGGGTCGGAGAGTGCCCTCCGTGAGATCGAATGCTGACGACGCCCCTGCGGAGAAATTCCCGGCAAGGTGGGCGCATTCTCAAGTGAGAAAACCCAACCGGAACCCTCAGGGGCAAGCTGGGCTTAGCTCGGCGCTGCCGAGCGAGGCCGCGCTACGCGTCTGCATGGATTCTGCGTTGTCGACGACAGCTACGCGGCTGCCCGCTGTGTTGCCACCTGACGCAGCCTCCACGTCCACGCAATCGTCAGCGCCTCTGGGCCTCCAGCCTGCGCCGTCTTCCGATGCTACGACTTTGGCCTGTGACATGGACTGCTCCACCGCTTCCGTGCCCGTGGCACTCCCTCAAGAAACTGTGCCCGTCGCGCCAGTTCAGTATTCCCACCAAGGGCCGTCACCAGCGTCTGAGCCTCCTCCACATATGCCTCCCGTGAATCAAGACTCTCTTCCGCCTGCTGCGAACTCGTTCCGCGTTACCATCAAGCCTACATTGCGCTTTGATATGACTGCCATCCCTGTCCGGAATGTTCAAGCCACAATTGACCACGCTCTTGGCTCTTCGAACTACTGCGGGTTTGTCATCCGCCGCCCATCGAACACCATTACGGTAAACTTGTCCTTGATGGACGCCCAGAAAATTTGCGCAGTTACGCGGATCCCCCTGGATGACAGCAACCATGTCCCGGTGCAAATATATTTTGCATCTAGTCCTGACACACTCCGCTGCATGGTTTATCATGTCGACAGCACGAGCCCTCCCGAGGAGGTGCGCGCTAATATTCGCTGCTCAACTCACGTTGTACTGCAAGCACGGCCTATGGGTCGCCGGGGCTCATACCTGCTCATCCTGCAATGCCCGTTGACTCTCCCGAAGTACCTTGCCTACTACGGTGCGATCGTAAAACCACAGCCCTTCCGACCTCGTCGTATTTTTTGTTATCACTGCCACAAAGAAGGACATATGTAAAATACCTGCCCTAATCCAGCAGCTGTGGCCGACATGAATGAACCAACAGTTCCTTGTGTCCTGTGCAAATCGCCGGACCATGACATTCGCTCCCCCGCTTGTCCAAAGAAGACGCATGCGAAGAAGTTTCACAAGTCGCCTGTAAAAATGGATGTTCCTACAAGTAATAGCTTTGCAGCTCTCGCATGTGACGACGACACTCACACAGGGTGACTCGTTTTTATCTGTCCGGGTTGTAAAATATTCTCCTGTGCAAATTACTAGTAATAATGCTCAACTACAGACCACGAGGTAGCTTACGATATCCTGTTTTTTTATAACAAGTTTAACATTTGAACTTGCCTGGATTCTGTGGAATGGGCGAATAACTGCAGTCGTCTGCGCGGAGATTTTTCGTCGAGGCGAGGAGAGCAGCAGATTTGACAGGCTGCGCCATCTGGGGTACTGCGAAACCTGCCCAGTTTCCATGCAGGTACATAGGTTGGTTGCCTCGCTGTTCGCCAGATGGATAGGTATTCTAGTTCAATATAGCCAGATGGCACAGCCTCATAACAAAGCTAGTCCGCTCGCCTGGTCGAAAATTTTGCGCGCAAGTGACTGCATTTTTTTTTGCCGATTCCAAACAATCCAGGCAAGTTCTGATGGTAAATTATTTATCGGAAAACACAGATCATCATAAGCAATCCTGAGGCCTAAGATTAAGACCAAGTCGGATGAGAAATATTTACGATTGTAAAAATTTCAGAAAAATGTGGACAGAAAATGTGGAATACTCTGTGCGTGCGTGTGTGCGTGTGTGTGCGTGTGTGTGCGCGTGCGTGTGCGTGTGTGTGTGTGTGTCACTAGACTGACACACGCTGAAAAACATAACATAGGTATACTGATGTTTAATGTTTATACTGGTCGCATGTTTTCTTCACAGTGATCAGAACTCGCCAGAATATACTGGCTCTAGAAAGAACGTTCTACAGTGCTCCTCAGTTAGGACAAAGCAAAAGGTACAAGAAGCCAAAACGATGAACAAAAGAAGATCGAAACAAAAGGAGTAAAGAGTCTCTATAATCTAAGCAGAGAGGTTAGGTCATTAGGGTTTAACATACCAAAGTAAAATGAAGTGAGCAAGAAGACAACTTACTCCCTCTGTACTCCCATATAGGCCTATTCGTGTTTAGAGCGCAGCACTTGCACATACAGACACTGAGATATACGGATACAGACAGTTGAATACAGACATGCACAGAAACTCAAAAACTACAGAAATGTCCATTGGCTGCATTCTCTCTTGGCGTGTGTTTTCTGGGGAACATTCGGCCAAGACGTGGTTGACGAGATGGACTGTGGCCGATACAGCTGCGGAAGCGCAAGTGTGCACATGCACCCGAACTTATGGGTCTGAGTGTGCTTGCACCTGTTTGTTCTGAAGAGGCAGTGTAGTCCATGGGCATGTCTCTGGATTTTTATACATTCTCTGGATGTCCGTGTCTGTATCTACCTGTCTGTCTGCTCGCGCCTGTTTGTATGTGAGAGTGCTAGTGGTTTTTGCTTTGTGTTTCCACTTTTTTCTCCTTGCTGCCTCCTCGTCCCTTTTCTGCGCCCTGGGAAGCATTCAGTATTGACCATTTAGTAGTTTAGAGGACGAGACTCTTACGAGAAGGCATATGCTTAAAAGGTAGACTGGCAGACGGTGAAAAACATAACATTAGTTTTCTTTCGTTTCGATTGGGGACCAATCTTCATCAGAGGGATCAGCGATTGTTACACACTAGAATTTATAGGCAATGGAAAGAAAGTTCTACGCTTTGCTTGAGTTATGACCACTAAACTGTGGGGAGGAGGCGACAAAACATAAGGTAAACGAAGAGATATAAAAAGAAAAAGAAGGAAAGAACACCTAAAATTTTAACAATTACAACAAACCTTCGAGAACTTGCAGAGGTACAGCCTTTCAAATATTTTACATTATCAAGAAAGCATCGGCACTTCCATTTAGAGGCGGCCTATGACGAAGACAAGGAGCAGACTCAGCAAGAACTGCCGCGTGCGCACGAAGCACAGGCCAGTGGGACCGATGTCCGCTAGGCTGTTCCCACACAAGAGCTAACTGATGGGCTAGTTGGTTTTCAGCCATTATAACCATCTTATTTCGCTCTAAATACACACCTGACAAAATTAAAGGAAAACAAAAGCCAATACACGGGCGCTGCTCATAAATTTTTGATTGAATTAAAGATCAAAGCATATACATGTTCGTAGAGAGATAAATTCTCTTTCACACCTCATCTGTTAAAGTCATTTGTGCTTATTACCGGGATGCCTTGTATGATGGCGCCTGCACAGGTCAGCGAACATATCTATGCTTTGATTTTACCTTCAATAAATTAGCTGTGAGGAGCGCCCGTATTTCGTCTTGTATGTTTTTCAGTCAGTGAGATGTTAATAATAATTGTTCGCACAGCAGTTAGAAGCCCCCGGATTCCTACTTTCTCTTATCGCACTGTTGTTCACTTACGTTTTTGACGACCCGAAGAGGGTAAGTGAAACCGGTCGATACGAGCAGGCTCATCATTTTACAAGTGTGTCTCAAGAGTGGGCGTTTCCTTTTTGTGGTTTGAAAAGTTTACCGGTGTTATACTGCGCGCAGGAAAAACTAAGAGCAGTAAATGACCCATTCCTTCAAAGATTGGCTTTCAAAAACTCGTGTCTTTGAGCTTATTTTTTCATTTTATCCGGAATGACACTGTGGGAAAGCGAGCATCTGCTACCCTTGAGGTTCATAACTGCTCAGTAAACGCTTGGTAGCAAAAGAAGAGCAAGTGATGCTCTTTTGCGCGATCAGTTCTTGAAACGTTAAGCAAGCGACAAGCAGTTTGTGCCACATGGCTTGCCCTGAATATTGGTGCCGCCTATGCCAAGTAATAAAATAAGCTAAAAAAAGAAGTCTGGTGCTTCGAACAGCTTTAACCTCAGCGTAACATACTATGGTCGCCCTGGCCTGCGCTTCGCGCGAATGCCGCAGCTCTCACCGAGTTTGCTTATTCTCTCTGCCATAGGGCGCTGGCCAAGAGAACAGTAAGCTCTTGCGTGATTGACAAACGATTGGAATGGTGTTCATACATATGTGGGCAGAAGGGTGCAATCCGGAGACATGTTCATTGGATGTACTTTTTGGTCGGAGGACACAGGCGCATGTGCAGCGGCGCATGTATGTACAGAAGCAGGTAAAAAATTTAGCACACGGACGTCCCCGGAGCGACTAAAATCGCACCGCGCGGATGCCGTGCCCCCGTGCTTTGCGAAAACACCTGACACTTCGCGCTCGTAACCGCTGCGCCCAGCGTTGCTGTCTGCCGTTCCGGTTGTACATCAGCAGTGCTAATCTCGTATACTCCGGACTGTACATGCACACTTGCATGTCAGCGACTTTCTGGACAACAAACCTTTCCCAGAACCGCGCAGTTTTTTCACTGAGAAGTGGTGACTGCTTTATTAAAATTTTAATTTGTTTTCCATGCCTTAAAATGCGTACTTTAAAAATGGAAGAATGCAGCTGTGGGTGTAGCCACTCCCTCTCAATAAGCTTAGTTGAATTTGTAACAACAAAGCGTCTACCTTCCCTCTCTCTACAATGGACGGCCTGTCAATGAGAGCATTTGACATACCGTCGTGTTATACAGACTGCGTGCCACTTGCTGCATATATATGACAGCCTTCGCGCAGAAACGACAGAAAGCTATATTATATCCTATGTTCATGGACTCTGATAGTTTTATTTGGTTACTTGTTTTTTATTAGGTTGTGGTTATCAGGAGGTAATAATATCGGTTGCCCTTTAAGTAAATTAGATGTCTGAGCAGCATCTGTGTAACTTTTACCATGCTTGTTTCTGAAATATATTGAGCTCTGCGTTTATTCACGACTTCAGCATAAGCTTTGGCTTTAAAGTGCACGACAAAGTTATATATCAAAAGTTGGTGTATATTCTGCATGCTCTATAGGACCACCCTTACTTTCGTTATAAAAGATACATCTGATAGTCTGATTTGTATTCTTCGCAGACACGTGCTCATTCGAAGATGGTATTTGCTCCGGATGGGTCTCCAGCAGCTGCAGCAAGGGGGCCTGCTTTGAAGTGCGCAAGGTTGCGGACATGAAGCACGGGCCCACAGTGGACCACACACATGGGACAGGTGAGGCTCAGCATTCGCAGCTGTCGTGGCCTCTGAAATCAACCTGCAGTGCTATTCGGGCGTTCTTAGGAAAATTTACTGCTTTCTATAAGGCTCCCTCACCCCATTCAGAACACGCCGTTTTATTGTTACTTTGATTTATTTCGCTTCCCATCTGTATCGGCCTTCCCTAATTTTTGTGCTACATAACTTTCTGTGTATGTTTAAAAGTAAAATCCGCCAACCTTATGAGGCACTTCGAAGCAAAATACCAGTGTTATGTATTTAGTTTTGCTTGTAAATCCCATTTGTGGTCTAATAAATGAACCTTCATAATTATGCAAAAATGGTTTTATTGGCGAATAGTGCAGGGTTGACCAATTTTAGAACGCTCGAGTTAATAATCGGTGGAATCATTCGCTTGGCGAAGTCACGAGGTGTTTGCTTATGCTTTTTAGAAAATATTCATAGAAATGTCATTAAAATTCATTCTTCATTTGAACAGGAAGAAATATAGCGGCGCTTAAGAGAAACCAATGCAAAAAAAAGACACAAACATGAAAGCACTGTAGGCAGCACCCCTCAGTATTCGGTGTTTTTTTTCGCGCTGTTCCGTGAAACGTAACTAGACAGAAGCATTTAGGCACAACTCAGATTTGATAGAAATTATAACGTTCTGAGTTTTTACACATGTTGCGAGTGTTACAAATAAGCATTAAATTATCTTGATGAGAGACACCTGTATGGGAAACTAAGAGCAGCGCCGAAAACCCATTATAGTCTCTCAAAACTGATATGGCTTGAGCAGTTCATTAACTTAAATTCGTACTGCTCTGAAACAACGCGGCCGCAAAATAACGTGACCCAAACAATAAAAAGTATCAAGAATAGATAAAGGATATAGATAAAAGACTACAGCACGTTCATATCTTCGGCTGATTGATGATTTATGAAGAATTATATAGTAGGGCAAATGATCGCTTCTACACTCGCCAGGAATCAATGGCATAAATTTCTCCACTTGTACTCCTATATTTCATGGAATGAAAAGTAAAAATGAAAATTGGCTTTGAGGAAATGAAATGGCGCAGTAACTGTTTCACATAGCTCCTGGACACGCTAACCGTGCCGTAAAAGAAGGGCTAAAGGAGGGAGTGAAAGAAGAAAGGAAGAAATAGGTGCCCTAGTGAACGAATTCTATGCAGCAGCCAACACAGATTTTAAGGCCGTGCTTAATCACATGCCCTCATTTGATTAAGCACTGCCTTAAATTCTGTGTTAGTTGCTACATGGGGCCGCCGCGGTGGCTCAGTGGTTATGGCGCTCGGCTACTGACCTGAAAGATACTAGTTCGATCACCGGCCGCGGCGGTCGAATTTCGATGGAGGCGAAATTCTAGAGGCCCGTGCACTGTGCGGAGTCAGTAGACGTTACAGAACCCCAGGAGGTTGAAATTTCCGGAGCCCTTCACTACGGTGTCCCTCATAGCCTGAGTCGCTTTGGGACGTTAAACCCCCATAAAGCATAAAACAAAAGTTGCTGCATAGAATCTGTACTTGTCATGGAATCACTACAACCAAAAGTTATGTACGCAGAAAATGCTGAAAAAAATGCTTCTCAGCTGGAGGTAAAAGCGTAACGTTTATATCTAGCCAGATAAATAAGCATTGAAAATTATGTTGTTAAATGAAAAACTTCGTTACATCCAAGCACTCTCCAGAGCTTCATGAGCAGACTCTATTTCCTCTTTAGCAATATTGCTGCAGTGCACGCTTCCTCGCGCGGCCACCAGTAGCGTCTTGAAGAGAAACTTCCGGTTCGTCCGCGAGCGCATTCTGCGCGTCTTGGGTTCCCATGGGCGCCACGCTCCGCTTCTGGGAGAATCAACAATTAGCAGGATGACATCAACGTAAGCACATAATGTGATTCGGCTTGAAGATACGAGGAGAGAATTATATAGCAATGCCAACATTGTGATCGTGGTCCTCACGTTGTCAACTCCACAAGCAATTATTTCCTTTTTGTTTAATGCCTACAGCGGCGCGTCCGCATATCTCAATACACACAGGTAAAGCCGGGAAAGTGAATGCTTATATTTTACCTGATCCCAACAAATGCAGAAAAGATCTTTTGCATCCCTCCCAGTTTCGAGCAGTTTGCCTCTCTCGCTGGCACGAAATTGGCTTAAACTTCGCAACGTAACTTCACCCGCATGGTACTCGCGCATTCTCAACAAGTTATCACAAGAGCGGCGACCGTATAATGCGCTTGTGCAGATAGCTCTATAACAAAAAAATTAAGAAGCTGCACAAAAGTGTTCTAGACCGAATTTATCCTTAAATTCCGCTCGCGGCCAGTTCACACTACTCTCACCTTTAAGCTTCTTGTGTTTTCACGCTGAAAATAATTCTTACCACACCATCCATGTGTCACTTAGTAAATACGCGTTTCCACTTCGTATAATTTCACGCACAGTGCACCGCCTTTACAAACAATCTGCAATTACCATATTTGTGCTTACAGAAATATTAACCTTTTAACCAAAGAAGTCCGCAAAACCGCACCAAAATAAACAAATATGTAATAGTCACAATTGTTTCCATGTGAGTTCGATTTCGAAAGTATATTACGTGATTAGTTTCTGGTTAGAGTGAACTCGAAAATTTAACAAAAGAAAGAGCTGCTCTTGAGGGCAGCTTTTCCTTTGTGCATGCCAAAATAACTGGTTAAAATGTAATCAAATGCTCGGCATTTATTTCGTCCGATACGCTTTAACAAACTACCAAGTGCGTAGACGTTGCTATGTCTTAATATAATCAGTTTCCTCATTAGTATTTAACGTGCACTCACCAGCGCCTCACCGTCGTGGCCATCGCTCCCTTCATCTGAAACCGTCTCCAACTCGCAAATGAAGTTATAGTCACTGCCAGAAACAAATTCTATATCATGAGCAACGCTGCTGTCAGAACTACTCCAAGAAGCAGTTCCTTTTTTCTCTGGACATCGCCTGCGCCGGCAGTCTTGATGTGTGACGCTATTATGAAATTACTGTTGTCATGTTAGACGCTAAAGACGCGAACCGCATTTCTTCATGGACGATCTACCAAACTCTAATGTTGAAAATTGCAAGCAAATCAAGTGCCGGCCTTAACGCGTCTTTGAGTGTGGGATCAGCGCTATATAGGGCTGGACGAGCTTGACTCGTCATTGCCGATAATCCTACAATTCCCCATGACGAATACAGCTCGGATTTGGTGGTCAAAGGGTTAAAGAAGCACCTGCAAGAAAGAAATGAATACTGCAAAGTGGGCATGAAGTTTTCCGAAAAAGCCACGCTTGACCGGCCAGCCGCGAAAATCCAATACTTTGATATTCTGCCTAAGTGTCCGCAGTTGACTTTCGGGTCACTTATGTTAATGATTTCAGCACGAAGAAACCAGCAAGCTAGGCTGCAATACTAATCACTATTCGAAATGAAGCCGCGTCTGCTATAATAACTTTGAACTCATATTGAAGAGCTTGCATAAAATATGTGTTACTGCATGCCGCTGGACATGAAACGGTATAGGAAAAAGGACAAAAAGTTGATGACTTTTTGCAAAGATCGATATTTGCTTATTTATTTTGCGCTTTTGTCGAACAAATAATGTAATGCCTTCACGGCGCTGTGCCTCACGGCGCTGTGGGTATAGTGATAAATACATATCCCTGAAACATCTGATATCCCATGACTAGCTTTCGGTGGCCGGTCTGCTCTGGAAGAGCTTTTCTTAAATTTTTGCGCCAACGTACCTTCGCCCTGAAAGCCGTCAGTTCATAACTTAAATACGTAGGCGGGGGGTAAGACTCACCTTTGCCTTCTGGATCCTAGCAGACTCTCGGCACGTGAAAACTGATTAAGCATTTTGTCTGCCTCAGCAATAGCTGAGATGTGCGTACACTAAATAGAAACCACAAAAAGCCCAGGAAGTTTTTGGCTTAAATTTATTAAAAACATTCTACACTAACGAACAATGTGTAATTGTTGCAGCGTATATCATGTGGGTCCACGCGTTACCTAGGCAGTCTGCTACGAACACTACGAAACGGCATGACAGAGTGAATATTTTCTAAAGCTGTCTGTAGACCACATTAGTGGCTTAACAGCAGGGTGATTTGGAGTCGCCTGTAGAATTATTTCGGATTGTTGACATGTTTTCTTCCCTTTCGATGTTGTTACCCACAGACCAAGCCTCGAGCGCCTATGCAACGAAGGGCTCTTCAATCGGTTTCCCTGTCGCCGAGCTCACTCGAGAGGCGACAGGACCTCTCTGTTTCACTGCATGGTACCACCTATCAGGCTCGGAAAGCGGCCACGCATCGTTCAGAGCAGAACACCGGTCCAGCTGGCGAAAAGACTTCTACGTGACCAGGAAGGAATTAACCGGCCGCTGGCAGCGTGTGCGCTACTCGGAGAAGCGCTCGGGCCCCGTTGAGGTTTGTGCACTCCCTAAATCACCTGGAAACATTCTCGGGAACAAAGCAACACTTCTTAGCGGCAATTATCTCTGTGGGGTAGGACGGCGTTGGTGTTTGCTTGGGGTGAATCACTTGTGAGCTTTGACGTATTTACCCTGAGTTTTCCGTGACGGCAATTAAGGAAGTACACAGTAAGCCAGCTTATTACGCGGAATTATTTACGTAGGCCACTCAGCGCTGCTCAAAGGAATGAAATAAAATTGCGGGGATGAATTTTTGGGAAATTGCCCACCAGTGTGCAGGATTGACCCTTGTAGGCAAGGCACCACCGTTCGCAAGGTTTTCATCACCACATGCCTTTCTCGCGGGCGTGGCTTCTTTTGTCTCGAGCTAGTCAGAAGCTTGACTAGTTTCTTAGAGAGTTATCAGGCAAAATATGCTCATGAGCATTATACCTTACGGCCTACGATGGCGTTTCGTTTTCACACCAGCAGTCTAACGCTTTTTCTCGAATCCTTGCCTCAGGTTAGTTTGGTTGGAGCACCAGAAGCTGCTCAATACCAAGCCTCACGGAGCCGGCATAGCGGAGGACTTGTGAAAGATTTTTCTCGGTTTTAAACTGTTCTATAAGTTGATCAGACCTCGAATTTGTTGCCTGAATAGACAGAAGACAAACACACGTTTCCTTAATCTGTATAATTCGGTACAAGCAACGTCATCAACCAAGAACACTAGAAATAAACTTCATAGACGTCATAAGTGTGGCTATTTGGGCCGGTTGTTAAGAAAAATTTGCACGGCAGCCGCTTGCTCACGCTCTGCAACTAGTCCCATCAGCCCAGCGCAGCTTCAATCAAGCAACACGAGATCTTAAAAGGGTACAGGGAACAGAAGGCAGGAAAGATTTTTGAAGCATCATGCATTCTTCTAGAAGGCAGTAAATGCGTCAGCATACCGTTCTTGTCTCGCCGCCGTTGGACGAACACCGGTATTTTCACTTTATTAGCACCCTCTTGCATTCTTGCGGGTTTTTAGCCCCTTTCAATGACCTCTTTCCTTTTTCCTCATGTCACGCCGCGGTTCCTTTTAAGATGCCTACGTTGTCAGCTCGAAGATCATTCGTTTGCTAGTGTGTGTGTAGACGTGTTTGTCTTCGTTTCGCCACCCTGCTTTTTCGCTCCATTTCCTTTGCGGCATGAGCCGTTGTGCGGAGCACACCCTGAGCCGTCGATTGGATGAAGCCCATCCAAGATTACAGATCAAAGCGAGCAGGAGAGAGCGTTGAGATAATGAATCAAGGGGCGGCGATGGGAGAAAGAAGGGGAGAAACGGAAGTATAAAATGAAGAGACGCTGTGGCCGAAAGAGATCTAAATCTAAAACGAGCGTAGCGTTGCCGCCCGCCACTCGTTTTCGGAGCCGCAAAGGCCATCGGCCATGTTAGTTGGCCTAATTGGTTCTGTGTTTCTCCCCTCGAGCGGCTGCAGCTCGCAAGCTGCTCAGTGAGAGAGAGCTCAGTCAACATTCCCTCTGCTGGCGGCCAGAGAAACAAAATAATAACACGGAAAGACAGCATGCGCAAATGGCGTAGCAGTTGCCGCACCGCATTGCTCTGGAGAATGCGGAGTGCAATTATCGCGCTCGCGAGGCTTGCCGCCGAGGACACCCAGTTGTGCTCGCCTCCAACGAAAAACTGATCGGCGGCGTAGCCAGACCGAGGAATCGCGAGCGACGAAGGCCTCGCGGAAGCGAGAGCGGTACCGGCGACACCACGCAGAGGGCGACCGAGCCTTAAACTTTCGGAACTGCCGTCTTTGACGAGGTTCGTGCTAGGAGGACCACGCTGCAGCGGCAGCGTAGGAAGCGTGAGTGCAAGGGAACCGCCGCAGCCGCGGGAGGTGCCCAGCCGCCGGCTCATACCGATTGTTTAATTCGGCCGATGCCTATTTTAGCTGAATGTTGTTTTTTTGGGGTCTCAGCACACATGGTCTCAGTAAATATTGTGCGCAAAAACTTAGCTCTTCACTAAGTTCTCTCAACAACTAGTGTCTTCATTTCATAATTTATTTTTATCCTTATTCTCCAGGCATATCATAACATATCTTGAATATCTCACCTCTACAGCTGCAGAGTTACCATTCTGCATGCCAGAAGGTTGGTTACACAGCTGAGCAGCGCAGCGATAGTAGAACGCCTGATTTCATGGTTTATGGTTTGTGGGGGTTCAACCTCTCAGAGCGACCAAGGCTATGAGGGACGCTGAAGTGAAGGACACCGAAAAATGCGATCGCCTGGAGTTCTTTAACGTGCATCGACATCGCACAGTACGCGGGACCTAGAATTTCGCCTCCATCGAAAATCGACCGCTGCGGCCGGGGTCCACCCGCGTCTTTCGGGTCAGCAGTCGAGCAGCATAACCACTTATCAACCGCAACGGCTGCTTAATTTGAAATGTCATGTTAAGCAAAAGTTTTCGACCCTATCAAGGAGAGGGAATTTTCAACTCTACTAGAAATAGTAAAACATTAGGGCTTCAAGAACCTATGTGGTCTTATATAAAGAACTCAGGCAATCATAGTTCGCCGACAAAGACCGACTGAAAGAGCTGCTACAAGATGGCTTGGACGATTAGCAGCGGCTCAGCGTTTGTGAGCGACTCGACTACTACGGCCTTTTCTGTCGATAAGCTAACTAATGTTAACGTTGTTTACATGCAGAAGGTTTAGGTTTGACTAACGCGGCTATTTTTTATTCATATTTACAGATCGCAATTCGCTACTATACCAAAGACTCCCCTGAAGAAGGCGTCTTTGCCTTAGATGATCTGACACTGGACAGCGGAGAGTGCTCTCCTGGTAAGATGTCCGTACTTCACGTATTTACTTCCAGTTCGACCGGGTCTTTTCAAATGAAGGCACTAACAGAGATGCCGCACATATCTCTTGTTTTCAATGAAGTTTTGGTATGCGATCAACAGATGTGGTGGCACAGCGAAATGGCACATAGTTTGTAATGAACGCTTCGAGTTGTCTGGGAAAAAATTCTTACAAATGGTAAAGAACGTTGCTTTTCTGATTTTAGAGAACTACAAAAATGAATCTCTGTAGAAGAAGCTAAACGCCCTTCTGAACCTGAGCATCTTCTCAACAGTTATATGTAAACCCCATTGGTCAAAGCGACGCTGAGGGCTATTTTCCGTCTTGCCACTTGACTTCCGGAAAAACGGCAAACATTTTTCACAAAATTTGGCGTTCAAGAAAGGATGTCCTTGTAGACGTTATTTGGAAAGCATGCAGGAAAAACTTATCCGCAGCAGTCATCGGTCATTTGAGGGACTCATGTGAGGGACCATGTGTACTTTCAGACGGGTAAGGTCCTATTACTGGCGTCTTGAAACCATCCGGAATTCAATATTTGGAAAGAATGAGTAAACCTTGATTAACGTTTAAAATAACTATAATCATCAAATCTCCAGTTTCCTGCAAGACCTTAAATACCTGTTATTCAAGAGCCATTAAAAAGTGCTGCCGAGTTTATGTTCTTGAATAAGTGCATAACCCAGACTATAAATCGTTATCATACCGTACTTGACTTTCTCCTTAAGAAAAAAAGTAAAGATTACAAGTTCTGCTGCGCACTGCCTACATGTGGTTGCATATAAAGGAAGCCAACAGCCACTGAAACCAATGAGCATAAGGGTTGTTTCTTTTTTTTTTAATTTGTGCTGTTGACCAATGGGAGATTAATGGTGTAAATACCAATGAGAGATTAATGGTGTAAATATTTATTCTATTAAAGATATTTGATTTGGAAAAAGAAGAAAAAACAACCATATACCGCCGGTGGGGTCCGAGCCCATGTCCTCCTGAATTCGCGCCTGATGCACTACCAACTGAGCTACGGTGACGGCTGTCCAATCTTCAGCTTTCGGCGGTTATTGTGTTTCCTGTAAGCTAACCTTGCGAGCGGTTTCGTTGCATAACACGATGACAGAATTCAAAGAAAATATTTTACAAGCAGACTGTGCTAATTAGCGTCGTTAAATTAAAACATGAATCGCCTTTCTTAATCGCGCGGCTTTTCTTAGTATTGCGAATCAGACCCAGGAATACGCCGTACTTAGAAATTGTTCGATGTGATGTTGCGTGGAATATTATTTGAAAACTCTTGCTCCCTTTCATAAAGCAAACCATAGTTGATTAATGTAAGGCCAAAAATCGACGATATTGTATAGCTTTGTTTGAGCATGTAGTCCTCCAAAATGTGAGAGGAAAGCCTATTAGTTCCTCATGCACAGACATTTCCAGGAAATCTCATGAAGTTACACCGGCCTGCGTGCTCAGTGACTGCTAGCACCGAGGAAGGGATGTAATTTCCGTCACAGGAAATTTTGAATGCTGTAGGGAGCAGGACGAGTAAATGGCCCTTGAGAATAAAAAAAATGGTTGAAAAGTTATGATATCTTCAATTTTAATATAATTACTTTGATCGGAGGCTACAATATTATTTCTTATAACTACGCAAGATCTATCTAGGAAAATGTATTGATAAAGGGACGTGGAGCTATGAGGAGAAAAATGTCTTTGGCATTTGATATATAATTGGTTTTTTGGGGAAAGGAAATTGCGCAGTATCTGTCTCAAATATCGTTGGACACCTGAACCGTGCCGTAAGGGAAGGGATAAAGGAGGGAGTGAAAGAAGAAAGGAAGAAGAGGTGCCGCAGTGGAGGGCTCCGAAATAATTTCGACCACCTGGGGATCGCACAGCACACTGACGCCTTAGCGTTTCTTCTCCATAAAAACGCAGCCGCCGCGGTAGGGTTCGAACCCGGGAACTCCGGATCAACTTTGGCATTTTAACTTTGCCAAAAATGAAACAGTGTTATTTACAAATGCAGTAAAAGGACAGAATTTGGAGGAAAAATCGGTTTTCACACGTGCTACGTGCAACAACTTGATATGGAGGTTCGCTACTGTTTGTGACAATATGCCTGACTATTTGACACACGCGTGCCTGGCTTGCCATCTGTCTGTCTGCATGGTAGGTTTTAGGACAGGACTGATTCGATGCCGTTGATAACACGCCTTTCGATGTTGTCTGGTATTTAGGGTTGCGATATGAAGTGTCTCCACTATACGGCTGTGAAGGAAACGACGTTGAGTGCTTACTTTGGCAAAGGCGGCACATGATAGATGATGCGTCCGCAAATATATATAAGTGATTGGCTGAGTGAATAATAGTTTTGGAGCCTCACTTTCCCATATGGGTTTATATATAACCTACAGCACTTTAGATTCGCGATGGCAGTTTTAATGGACGATATCCTCTCAAATAACCTTCTTGGAACAAGAGCTTCAGAGAATGATATCCTCTCAATGACTGATGTCTTAAAACTGCTCTTGACATCGAGGTATTGAAGGTGGCATTAGAACTCGGTGTCCGAAAACCAATAAATTATATTAAGTGTGGGGAGACACTTGCGATAAATATATGGACAGCAATTGAGGTCACATGATCATTGGTGTTTTCAATAAAATTTTTATATTTGGTGCGCTCATTGTCGACACTAAGGAGTGGTAGTTAGGCTATAGAGAATGGCTGTAGTTTTGTTTACGAGAGGTCGTTCTTCAGATTCCGCAAAAGTTGAAGTGTGCATTTTTCCGCAGAAAAACAAATATAATTTTGTGGAACCACAATATTTTTTTCAGTATTTATACACAAACATTCATGTTGGAAGCTGCGCGAAAACATTTTTGCCTATTCCTATTTGGTAGCTAAACAATCGCATTCATTTTTGAAACAGTAATGCATTCCAGCAAGGGCACTTTTTAGAAAATTTATGGGAGAAAGAGTGTTAAGAACTTGAGAATGAAATTTTTTCAGAGAACAGTCTGTCATTTCTACTAACCTCTAAGAGCATTCGCGCTTTTATGTCTGCAAACAGTTGTTTATGTGAGCATTGAAATCATGTAAAATACAAATACATAAGAAATTGGTGAACGCTGCCAAGGATTTAAAGAAAATGCCTTGGGCGATGCAGCATTACATAAGTTCAACAGAGGAAAAATTCCAGAACATAATTTTCTTGCATGTTTTTGCTAGTAAGCGTTCTTATAAGTCAGATAGGTTATGTTTTTAGCGATGCCGAGATAAATCTGCCTGTTGCGAGTCTGAATTTCTGCCATACTCCAACGACCTTTCATGAAAATACGGTCAGGGGTCACGTCGAAAAAAGGCTTAGCTTAATCTTTCGCAGCCTATCGATCAATCATAGCCCTTGGAATAATCTTAGACCAAAGGTGCGCGAAATGCTGCTCTTGTGTTTTTGGTTCTGGTAATTAAAAATGTGCAAGGCAAACTCCTTAAACCTGTAAATATGAAGAACACGCGCATATGTCGGCGATCTAGTGCCGCTTGCATACTCGGTGCGAGTAAGCGTTGACAAAATGATGTTACTTTCGCCGCAGTAAACTTCAATTCAGTTGTACCCTCGATAACAACACGTCAATTAGGCCGTCGAATGAGATTGGTAAACGGCAGCTGCGGACGTTTTAAAATTCGACGAGCTTAAAAGGGTTGAGTGTGTAAAAGATGTAGGTAAGGCATTCGAAATTATTTCGGGCTAGCATTTTAAATGATGACCTAATCGCCTGTTAAAATCACGCCGGGTTTCAAGCTTTCCGCGGCGTTCACCTCCAAGCGAGGGACGCGTGATGACGTCATCTACGGTACCGGTAGTACATTTCCAGCGCGTAAACACTTGCTCTCAAGCGAAAAATCGAACGGCGCCGAAGTAAAGGACCGCCGAACGTTGTTTGGCATCATCAGCGATGCACGGCACGAGCGGTTGACGGCAGCAGTAATTTGAAATAGCACTCTCCATGATGCCACTTCGAGCTTCTCCGCACTCCTCTGGTGAAAAGAGGAGGAGCCTAAAGTTTAATCGTGTGTAGCGTCACAATTTTAAATGCTAGCACTAAACAACTCAGCGTGATTTACCTACAGACGGTGCACATTTGAATACATGAAAAACGCCGAATTCTTAAAATGTGGTGCAGTTGCCCTTTAAACCACCGAGACTTCAATCTTAATGTAGTAACCTTGAACGGAAACCATAAAATTACTCCCAGTAAGTAGAGGATCTATTCATGCGGGATTTATGCATGAAGGAAGGCAGAGATATAAGTACATAATATTGTTTTTGTTTTTGTTTTCTCCAGTATTCAACATTTGGTTTCCAAATGCAGACAAAGCATACAATTGGGAACAAATATTTACAGGCAACCCGGATAGTTGGTAATGCGAAGTTTGAGCATAGCTCTTCACACGCCACCCGCCTCAGCTGGCAGGTGACGCATTACGCTGGTAGCGACCCTCCGGGACTTCCCGTGGCAGCCACCTTCCGGCTGTCCATTCTTGCGCTCTCGCCGCGGCAGGTGGCACTTCGCTCTGCTACTGCCTGCCAACACGCCACCTGTAAGTGGACGGTTGCGCCGACGGTGCCGACGTTGGCAGTTGGCGTGCTGCGTCCTATGTATATATATATATATATATATATATATATATATATATATATATATATATATATATATATATATATATATATATATATATATATATATATATATATATATGAAACCTACAGCATTTCATGCACAACGAAGTACCATTCCTTTATGTAGACTCATTTGCTCACCAAATACAAAAGTTTCATTGGAAACAAAACATGGTCATGATACTTCGATTTCTATCTTTATCTGAACGCACGCACCCATACAAGCAGCAATAAACATAGACCACATATAGTTTAGAGTAGACACATAAGTTAACATTAAAATAGCTTTTATACATACAACTTAGGACGACAAGATATTTCTGGTTTCTGATAATACCGTAAATGAAGAAGCTGCGTGAATTTCGAAACTTTATCTACGTTTAAACGTAAGAGATACGAGGGTAATTAGGTGTAAAACGGTTGCGAATTATTTTATAATAGTTCTAATTGGGCTAACTAAACTCAGCATCATGCAGTAAATGCGAAGTTGAACTCATGGATGTCACTTTCTTGAACAGGCAATATCCAGCAATGCTGACAGAACAAAATATGGCATGCGTTGTATACTCAGTTCTGTGATTTAAGTTTATGTACTGCAGCTCTTCAGTGTCGCACTGGAAGCTCCAACAAATAAAAGTATTTCATGAAAATTTAAAAATTCAGCGGTGCTTTTTTAAATGGTAAAAATGTTGGCCATCTTAGTTTTTGCACTGTGGAATGTTTATACTCGCAACTACAAAATCTATCCGTGTAGAGGTACGTATTTGCCCTGACGGTAGAAGAAGAGAGCACTTACTGAGGAAAAGTTCATGCGTCAAGTTTTTATCATATTTTATCCCTTCATTTTCCTTAAAAGTGCCCTTCTTGGAGCATATACCTCATTTAACAACGTTTGGAGTCTGACTGCGAAACTCTTCGAGGCAAAATTAATTTTGAGTTGCCTCAAAGAGAAATGTGTGAACATAGTTACCGAAAAAACGATTGAAATTCTTACATAATATTGTTTAGTTGTGCTCGTATTTAAAGATGTTTCTTGTGAAATTGGAGAAGCCATGTTTTGCACGCCTAATTGTTTGCAATTTATTTCCAAGAAATTTTTAACGTTCCCTCCTTAACATCGATTCAGTCGAGTCGAGAAGTTCGCTCACCATATAAAAATATTTCAGTCTAAACAAAAAATCTTCACGGGACCTCAGTTACCTTTCTGATTTAGACAAACAACGAAAATGGGTGGAACTGGATTATTTCAGCTGCTATCAAACGCATTCTTTCTGTTTGAGATGTATATGTTTCGTAAGAGAGAAATAAAACTGCTAGCTCCAGACATAGGTGCCAGACGATGCTGTAAAGAAGGCGGACTTTGAAACGGGAGATGTAACGCAACGGGTTCTATCACGTAGTTAAAATAATGATTAATTTCAGCTAATACACGTGTTCTGAGAGCGGTTACGTACATTCACCTGATGGCTGAAGCTAGGTTTTCAATAAAGGAGAAGGAACAAAGTGTGGCCGGCAAAGGCCGCTATCCTATAGATTCCTCGGGATATCCTAGCGATCTACAATTACCCAGGAGGAGGAGGAGGAAGAGGAGAAGGGAAGGCGGGGAGGTTAAGCAGTAGATGAAACCAATTTGCTACCCTGCACGGGGGGAAGGGATGAGGGGATATAAATGAGGGTGGGGGACGAAAAAGGAGTGATAAAAAAAATCAGAAGGCAAAAAGGCTTCGACAAAGCCACAGCCTGTCGTGCAGGCCCGACAAGACCGGCAGGAGAGCCTAGCAGGCTCTGACCGCTGATGATCGCCACGGCAGTGTACAGTTACCATACAGGGAACAGTGAATATGTCAAGAAAATGGTTTGGAGCTGCAGTCGCCGTAACTTCGTGGATTAAATTCTTGAATTAACATTCTTGTAAAAAATGCTGCATTGTATTCCCTACAGCACAGAAAAATACACGCGCATGAATATTCTTTGGTTGCCGCGGGGAGTGATTTAAAATATTACTTATTTTTAAAGGCTGGTTCAATTAGAAAAAAAACACCCTTTAAAAAATATACGGACAGCCACGGTGTACGTTAGTGATCGTATATCCATTTTAACACAGCAGGCAGTTTGCTACGTTTAACATTAAACCAATTACTTAACGCTACCTCGTAGTATCACTGCCGAGTTTGTAGCCGCAGACAAGACGATCCCATGCAGATTTTTAAGTCAAATGAATACTCACTCCCTAAAGCCCTCCAGCAAAAAGAATTCAGGCTTTTTTGTCGAAAACTAAAGAAAGCTGAACTCATGGCGCCGACGAATTTTCGGCTAAATCGGACACCCTTCTGTGCCTACTTCCGACGACCAATTTGGACCTCCAAGCGATTGGATAACCGGACGCACTTTTTTCTGCTTCGTCACTCTGAAAACTAAAGATCACGCAGAATGCGATGACTATTGTTTTACTTGCACCAAGATAAGAAGCGAAAAACAAAAAGCTCACGTCTCGGTACAGCCTTCGAGAGATGATGAACACGTGCCGTACACATCGCAACTCATCAGCCAGCGTTTTGCTGTGCTGAATTTTCTATCATTAAGTCGGTTTCGAGGTGGAAAAATCAAAATTTTCTCGCATTGCAGAGCTTTCCAAAATGAGCTTTCTTCAGTTAAAACACTGATATAGCATCGTCTTGATCGCGGCTAAAAACTCATGATTGCCAGACACCACCAGACTTTGCCAATGTAAGTATTTCATAAGTAAACATTGTTAATTTTTCTTAGAGCACGGATTTTGAATAACTCACTTCCGCCTCGATTACAATTTTTTCTTGAGAATATTTTTTTTATTTCGAGCATGCCATACTCAACAATTTTTGTTTCTCTAAATATTTAAGTTTCTCGGGTTCGGTGTGGATGATCGGTGATGAGAAATTCCGTCAAAACCACGGGTGTATGCTCATACATGCTTAAAGCGCGCGCGCGCGCGCGCGCGCGTGTGTGTGTGTGTGTGTGTGTGTGTGTGTGTGTGTGTGTGTGTGTGTGTGTGTGTGTGTGCGTGCGTGTGTGTGTGTGTGTGTGCGTGTGTGCGTGCGTGCGTGCGTGCGTGTGTGTGCGTGTGTGTGTGTGTGTGTGTGTGTGTGTGTGTGTGTGTGTGTGTGTGTGTGTGTGTGTGTGTGTGTGTGTGTGTGTGTGTGTGTGTGTGTGTGTGTGTGTGTGTGTGTGTGTGTGTGTGTGTGTGTGTGTGTGTGTGTGTGTGTGTGTGTGAGAGAGAGAGAGAGAGAGAGAGAGAGAGATGGACATCTGCAAAAAAACTCAAATTTGCTTTCTCACCTAGCACAACTTAGCAGGCTCCGTTTGAAGTGGAGTTGAGGGTTTGAGCTCACTGCTACATTGATTGATAGGCTGTGACCTAACTTACCCACGATTTATCCCGAGCATGAACAGTGCTTTGCTTCCCAGTTCAAAAGTTAAGTAGGAAGCAGCCATGCCTGATTTTACGTGCGTAAATATTTGGTCACACCCCACAGCGGAAAATTGAAATTTGCTCCCGCTTCACAATTTCAGCCGATTTGAAGCATGTTTCTTGGGACTAATTACAGGGATATATACCTCATAGCTTTGCTTGCTTGCGTGAGGAGGACAATGCAGCTACATATAGCTCGAGGGAATCTATACTGAACTTTTTTGGACATATTTGATTCCAACACCTTTTGTCAGTATGTGCATGAGCCATCACGAACGGACGGAACTGGTCACGTACTCGACCTCTTGATGTGTAACGTGCCTGATGTTGTATGCAATGTACAAGCGTTGCCTGGTTTGAGCGACCACAATATTATTCTAGCAGATTTATTAGTTCACTACGTGAAAGTTGCAAAACCACCTAGGCAAAAGATTTATGTCTACAGCAGGGCCAACTACGAGGCGATTAGCGCTGCTTTCGATTCGTTCTTTCCAACTTTTGATGAACTCGCGGATAACTTAAATATCGAACAGCTATGGAATACATTCAAACAGAAATTGTTCGAATTACGTGAAGCTTTTATTCCATTAAGCGTTATATCAAGTAAGAGAGCTCGAGATAAACCCTGGTTTAACACCGAGTTACGTGCCCTTGTTCGCAGACAGCGACGAATGTATCGAAGATACAAGTTGTCTAAAACGCCAGAGTGTTTGGCCTTGCTGAAAACAATAAAAAATGAATTCAGACAGAAGTCTCGCATCGCTAAAGACTTGTATTTTTCGAATTTAGGAGAAAAACTTGTCAGAGATACCAAAGAATTTTGGAGATATGTGAAGCGTAATGGTAAGGATGACAGCTCAGTACCTGCTCTGAAAAATGATGAGTTAATCATCCATGATGATGAGGCTAAAGTTGAAATGTTTAGCCGTTATTTTTCATCTGTGTTTTTGCGACCTAGTTCACGTTCTGTCTGTTTTGCATTACCTCTTGAAATAGATTGCATGCCGGAAGTTACTTTTTGTGTTGACGGTGTGCGTACATTATTGAAGAAATTGAATCAGGCTAAGGCTTGTGGCCCTGATGACATTCCTGCCGCAATTTTAAGGAATTGTGCGGATACATTATGTCTGTATTTCACCCGGCTGTTCCAGAAGTCTCTTAATGAAACCGACTTGCCTGCTGATTGGAAGGTAGCGCGTGTCGTGCCCATACATAAGAGTGGTATGCGAAACTCCGTTCAGAACTACAGACCCGTTTCCTTAACCAGCATAACCTGTAAAATTATGGAGCATGTAATATAGAGTTGCGTTATGGCCCATCTCACCAAACATAATCTCTTATGCACTAGTCAACATGGTTTCAGGCGTGGAGTTTCCTGCAGTACGCAGCTGGTGGAGTTCGTTCATAATTTGGCATCGGCAATCGATAAGCAACAAATTGTGGACTGCGTTTTCTTGGATTTCCGCAAGGCATTTGATGTTGTCGCGCACAGTCTTCTTCTCTCCAAATTGAAAGCATATAACCTGGATTGTAAAGTAATTGCGTGGATTGCAGAATATCTGTCGTTACGAAGGCAGGCTGTTGTTCTGAACGGTATTTCTTCACAGTATGCACCAGTTACGTCGGGAGTTCCCCAAGGCTCAGTATTGGGACCACTTTTGTTTTTGCTGTATATTAATGATATTTCAGTTGGCATACAGTCTTCATTCAGGATGTTTGCCGATGATTGTGTTGTTTCCAGAGTAGTAAATTCCACTTCTGATTCACAAATCCTGCAAACTGATTTAGATACTGTGGCAGACTGGTGTGTACGTTGGGACATGTCCTTAAATATAAACAAAACTGTTCACGTCACCTTCACAAGAAAGCGTGCTAATCATCCGTATAGGTATAGAATTAATGATCTTACTCTCAACATAAGCAAGTCATTTAAATATCTAGGCGTCTTTTTTACATCGGACTTACGATGGAATAAGCACATTAATTATATTGCGAATAAGGCAGCGTCACGTTTGGGTTTTCTACGACGGAATTTTAGCCATTTACCAAGCAACTTAAAAACACTGCTGTATTTCAGTTATGTACGCTCCATACTTGAATATGGATGTGTTTGCTGGGACCCACACACATCTGAGTGTGTAGGAAAATTAGAGAAAATTCAGAATAGGGCAGTTAGATTTGTTCTTGGTAATTATAATTGGCAAGTCAGTATGACGGAAAGCAAACGAAAACTTAACTGGCAAGAGTTGAAGGACCGTAGAAGGTACATCAGATTGAAATTTTTCCATGAGATTTATTATTCAAGAACTGGCATAAACCGCGAACAATATATCCAGGCACCTCATTATATATCAAAGCGACTGGACCACTGCTTGAAGGCCAGAGAATTTTCTTGCAAGGGTGACGTCTTGCGTTATTCTTTTTTTGTTAGAACTGTTCGGGACTGGAACAGTTTGCCATCGAGCATTGTATGTATTACATCTAACGAAGCATTTTTCCATGCACTGCAATAATTGCTTTATACCTATAAATGAAGTCTGTACCCACCTGCTGTAATGCTCTCCGGGGCGATGCAGGTAACTAATAAATAAAAAAAAATAAAAGCGGTGTAAGATCCTGAGCGTACCAGTTTTAACTAGAACCCGTCATTACTATAAAGGAAGTGTAAACTGGGCAGGATAGTTCAATTATCTTCAAAATGCATCCTGTTCTATAGCTCCACTTTTCTATTCATACGCATTGTAAGACGCAGCGCTGCATCAATGTCTGATTTTAAATTTTACGTCGACGCTTTCTTGTTTTCGAGAACTACGCATGATAGCCACACCAGCTTATCTGACATGACACCTAATACCTAGAAGAGCCTTGTACTCCCCCGGTAACAACGCCTTCTGGGTCGGTCAATGAAGTTCAACATATGGTTTCGACTGGAATCCTCTGCCTGCAATGAAGGAAGAATAATATGGTTGACCGGACGCAGCATAAAGAACTAGGATTTTTATTGCTTTATTACCTACAAAAAAAAGAAGTGCAATAGCACTTATTTATGCAGCTTGAGTCAGGGGTGCGTTATCCATAAGTGTACAGCCTCACAGACCCGTTGTTTTGAGCAGTACGAATAGAAAAATAGTTAAAAGACTCTGTCCAAGAGTATTATACCCGAAGCATGAACGCAGTGCCTCCATTTTTCGGTCCGCTTGCACCAACTGCACTTCTGCAATAAGCGGATAGCTACACGTCTTGTGTTTACTAGTAAAACAGCGTACAAAAATGAGGACGACACAAAGGAAGTAGCCCCTGCTCTGTCTTGCTTTGTGTCGTCTCGATTTTTCAACGCCGTTTTAAAAATCTCTGACATCTCGGGCATTGGGTTCAGCGAGCAGAAAACTCTTAAAATTAGAATACATTTCCTGCGGAAAGGCTTTGACTGGCCTTTTTCTGGCGGTTTGAAGCTGAAAACTAGTCACGCGCCTCCAGGGCACGTATTAGTGGATTAAAAAGTATTAGTGGAGTAATAATTTCACAATTTATGGTATAAAAGTGCTTCACAGTAGCGCCAAGACTCGCGGTTTCAAAGACCTCGCTTGGAGCATAGGCACAATGCCGCACATTGTGACATTGCGGTCGACGCCGCGAATATGCAATCGCCAGCGCATTTTTATATTTTTGGTGGGCGGACCCAACATGGCAGCATGCCGTACAAACCAAAAGAAGTACAGGCTTTTCAGACAGTGCCTTTAAAGTTGTCTCTGGGCATTTTGATACTACCGTGTACGTTTATCCTCAGTAGGCAAGGATTTCTCAAAATATTTTCTTTATTTGTTTCAGAGACTAAGAACGGTTCCTGCGACTTCGATTGGGGCGACGCATGCGGCTACGACCTTGGAATCGGGGCACAAAAATGGCAGCTTGAAGGCAGCGATAGAAAAGAGATTTTCGAATCTGATTACTCTACGAACACAAAGCAGGGTAAGTTGCTTGCGCCCCACACATACACTGAAGAAAATTTGTCATTCATAAGCGCGATGTTTACCGTAGTTTAAAGTTCACTTTTACTATACCCTTGTTTAATTTCCCTCCACCCATTTTGGATCTCAATAGCCATCTAACTCAGCTGGAATGACCACCACGCATTGCGTTCACACAAGAACGCTTCTTGAGAACGTTTAATAGAATGATATGTCACAAAGGAAGATCGTTTTCTGTCGATACCAAAAACGATGTACACGGGCACATTCGAACGTGACCTAATCGACTGGGATTATATTCAGTGTAGACACGGCGCTGCTACACGCCCAATTATACCAGCATCAAGCATGATCCTGCTCGACACTAGTGCCAATTAATGAAATGCGATCAGCGGCTGCTATCGCCGTGATCAAGAAGCAATCAATTGCTCAATAAAAAGAAACGGGAAGAAACGTATACTATGAAGAACATAAATTAAAATTTTTAATTTGCTTTATCTGGCGCAGTTTTATCTCCAATATTCTGTTCACGCTGTGAGGGCTACCCCTCTCTTGTTTACTTTATGTTTGTAAACAAAGAATTTAGAGAGCACTCTGAGCCTTCCCCTCTATTGTTCTTTTTGTGGTGTCACAAAACTATCTACCTGTCCTACTGAATATACCAGCGCGAACGACAGGGCGACAATGGCTTAAAGGGGACAAGTCTTGTTCCCTTTGTGGTGTTCGGCGTGCGTTTGTTTTGGAAATCTTTGTAGCTGCGTCGAAGGTGCAATATTTTTATCGCAAATGTTTTCGGTTAATTTTTCTTCATAAGAAACGCATTTGTCTGCAACCATTTATATAGACACCTGCGCGTGCAGCACCAGCTGCCATTTAGCAGGCCTACTCGCTGACCGGGATCGAGTGGTAATGTATGACGGAATTGCATGTGGAACGCTCTCAGAACTTTAATCGGTATCGGACTAGATCATGATCGGAAGTGCTCGTTTGACCGCAATATAAGTGTGGCTATGGTTCGGCCAGCGCAAGGCATAAGGTGGCCGCTTCGGACTATTCATTCAGAGATTTCCAGGTTATCACAAAGCTTCTAAATCTTGCCACACCAAAGAAAAGAACCCCGTTTTAGGCAGCGCCCATATATAGTTGATACATTTCGGTTCACATGCCAGCCATACAGCAGATATCCAACGCAGCGGTAGTTCAAAATACTAGAAAAAAGTTTGGAGGACAAAAACCCAAATCCGCCGAAAGCTTGATGAGCGAGTGAGCAGTCCGGAGCGTAGACGACAAATGGTTTAGACTTAAGAGTTTGGGGAAGAACACGGAAATTTGTTATGCTATTTAAAGGATGTCTGTGCACGAGGGGCTCACCAACAGGCTTCACCGAAGTGACAGCGCTGGTCCCGTGACGTTTGGGCCTGCGTATACCCAAACTCAACATTCATTAATGGTATTCTGAGCTCGATTCTAATTCTAGCTTTCTAAACTGATCTGGTATAAGACAACTTTCAGGGAAGAAAACGTGGATCCTGTGACGAGATTGTGTGGTTTATAGTTTATTTTGTGAACTACAAATTTTCTTGCGCTCCCTCTCATAGGATGTCACTGCTGAGTCATAGTACTTCGAGAAACACTTTTCAGATCCTAGTACGGTAACGATCTTGCTTTGCACTGCAGCTGTGCGATTTATCTGGTAATGCATATCACTGGTAATTTATATCTAAAAGGCTCCGAAGAAATAGAGGGCGGACGGTTAAGAGACGGCGCAAACGTGCAGGCTCACTAACATCTGACGGTTTATTCTTCAGGCACGGAATAAATAACAGCGGCAAAGTGATAAATATCCTGAAAATCAGTATCGCCATGCACAATGCGCAAAAAAACACGATGCAATGCCACTTCTTTCTTACCAACCACAAGCAAGGTACACGAGCTCCATCGCCTATAAACACACTTATGGATCGCAGACACATCACTGATCCCGCTTCTTGATATCAAGGTCTGCGAGTATTTCTCGAGTTAACCGATCTTCAGCCCCTTCCAGAACACAGGGCTTATCGATGTCTAGTGCGCAATCATGAGCATTAAAATTTACTTCTATGGTCCTAAAGGTGTTTTTCACTCTTGTACCAATGCTCACAGAATCTGTCGTTTAAACATCTACCCATTTTATCCAACGTATGTAGAACTACACTAGAGAAGAACGGAATACACTTCTTGCACAAAATTTTTCACTTGTTTAACATCCCACAGAGATTATCACTTGGCCGCATTTATTTACTTTGTGCGTCAAGAGTATGCTATCAGTTTTTAGTGGGCCGACGTGTGTGTCTCGTGTCTGCTCCGTCTGCCGTCTATTTTTAAGGCACCTTTTAGCAATACTGTCAAGTCGACTTTCCCACCAATATGTGCTTCCTTGGTTAATGCCATAAGCCGGGTTGTTTCCGGGTTTTTTTCTCAGCGGAGATGTGCATGTTTGAATGCATTACTCTTGATCATCCTCGTCTCCGCCGCGAGGAGCTCATTTCTCAATGTAAACTTACCTAGTCTGACCTCACGCGCTGCCACCGCCTTTACCCTACCCGCTACCGCGCCAATTTCCCACTATGTAGTGAACACGCAACTATATAAGACGCCGTCTGGGCCTGCCATGCTGCCCATTTCGAATGTAGCCGGTTGGTAGCGTGCCCTGCGGTCGCTCGACCTGGTCGATCTGCGCCAGCCAGTCGCCCGGGCTGCGGCGTCCACAAAGGCCGTTGGGGCCCTCACTAAGAGCTCCGCTCCCAGACAGAAGTCTCCCACACCCAGACCAACAAATATTTTTCATCACCACTTACCTGCGCTGTCACACTTATGCCAGAATATGAACACACTGTTCGCAGCAAGCCACTTACTTCACAGGAATGGAGACATACCATAGTGAGCGGTGCACAGTTTTTAAGGCGAAGATACGCTGGCCTGCTTCATCTTGGTTTATGCACTAACCACATGATCTAACATGTTCCACGAACACGTACAACTCTAAAAATTTTGCAAATCCTTTAGATATATCACCGCGTCTAATGGAAAAGTTCGTTCCCAAAGCTTTTTTCCGTTCGCAGTTGTACAAATGAAAGCATACGGAATCTCTTCTTATGTCATGTTTATTGCAATACGCTTGAAATTCCTTGCCACGGTTTACTTTTATCCTATGTGCCTTGTACGTTACATTTGCGCATATATATGCTGCGTATGCTGAATGAATTCGAAACTTTAGCGTTTTTAGTTTCATCTATTGTACTCACAGCCTTTCATTTGACAAGCATCAAAAAACTTTAGTGTAGATTGTTCTCAGCACCTTATTCTCCACATTTGTTACCAATGCTGTGTAAATCATACTCTGTTTATTGGGCATAATATTTTACCATAATTATTTTTATTTCATAATCCGCGGCTTGTCATTACTAACGTGCTTTCTTCGAAGTGACGGTCAGGGACCGCATAAAATTTCCCTGACGAAGTTTTTAGTGCCTACCGATGATATTCCTCTATGTTTTCAAGAAACTAAAGAAGAAAGCAACCAAGATGTCTAGAAGCAAAATGCGCAGGCGACGGCATTTAATGGTACAGTCTTTCGAACGGCTCACATCGCAATGAGCAGTATCCTGACTTTGGAAGGTGTTTCCTTACATCCCACAAAGTACTCTAACATACAGCCTACAATATACAGCTTAATAGGCGCTCAGTTTCTAAAATGTGGCGTCTTAAATTTTTCTCGCAGGTGGCCTTGTGTACTTTCGGGCGAAGGGAAATCGCTCTACGAGTGCTGCTCTCTCATCGCCAATGCTGTCCGGCCGAACAGACGTCCAGTGCTTGCAGTTTCAGTATTATCTTTCGCGCTTGGTACAGGCACCCGAAGGCGTTCCCGTGATAAGCGCGGCTGTAAAAGGTGACTGTCACACTTAACCTCTGTGCATTTTATAAAAGTTGTGGTATATTTCGTACTACCCCTGGAGTAATCCACTGCACGAATGCATGCGTACTGTTATGTCGTGTTTTGTCAGGTATAAGTATTGCGATTATTGCGACCAAATAGGCGCCTAAACAATCATTCATGCACTTGTTTTTTTTTTGCGTAGGAAAAGCCTGTCAGGGGTAATAAAAAAAACGATGACGCCATCATAGCCACAAGCCCACGCACGTAATGCACACACGGAGGCCACCAAACACGCAAGAAACTTTCACATGCTAAGATAAGAAACTCAAACACTATAAGTACGTGCCAGCGCCGGCAAGCACACGTACCGAGGAAGGCCAGAAACGCGTATTGAATATCTGATGAGAACGTATAACAAAGGAAGACACTTTGCGAATCCCAAAAGGATAAAAAGCCGCATTTTCGGTAAACTTAAACACAGGATATGAAATTCCTGGTCTCTCACCTCGAAGAAATGAGAACACCGCGAGTTCGAACGACACCTAGCTTAATGCGCAGTTGGCCTGGCGTTGACCTTCGTTTTCATGCGGTAGCGTTAAGAGCCCCGTGTCGCAGAAAAGCCTGTTGTCGTCGTCGTCGTGGTTGGCCAAGAGCGGAAAATCCCAGAATCATTAATAAATAAAACCTAGTAGGAAATTGTGGAGTTGGGGAATCGAACGAGGCCCTCGGAGGTGCGAGACGAGCATGCTGACCACTCCGCCACGCCAGCTCGATGGTATGGAGTCAACAAAGGCGCGTCTAGTGAATACGGTGTTACCTTAGAAGGGTACTTTAGAGGCATGTACCGTGGTGTACTGTGGTTGTGTGGTGTAGCTGTGGCAATTAAAATGTGCAATTAACTTAACTGCTGCTCAAAGGCTATTATTATTCTGATTCTTTTTTTCATAGCCATTAGCGTCCCAACTTACAACCTCACATGTAGGCAGCAGAGCGTACGAAAGAAAGTGATGGGTAAATCTCCTTTGAAATGAAATCTACGGTTTGACGAAAACCTGTCTGGTCGGGTATATTCGTGGCGGAAATTCTTCATGCTCCGACCAGTCGTTCTAAAAAAAGGCGTTTCAGCTCCGCTACGGAGGCCTTGTTCACAATGCATTATGTATCACCAACTCGCCCGCTTATCTATCCTGTTGAAAGAAAGGAAGTGAAGGTAGGTTATATATGTTTCAAGAAATTACGTAACCAGCGGGAGTATTCCCGGATGGATGGCCTTCGTTGCGATTAAGCGTGTGTTCCTTCGTCTGAATATGAAATAGTTCCGGGTAAAGCCTTGTCGTCTTGTTCTTTTCGTTTCCAATTATCTTGCACCCATCTCTGTCGAGGTCGTGGCCCTCGGAGAAAGCATGATCAGCCAGTGCGTTCGTTCCCACGCGCTTGTTCTTGTCATCACTGTGGTGCTGCTGCTGCTATCTTTTCCTGGAAATCGTCTGTTTTACCATTCCAGACATGCTCACAATCAACGCAAGAAATCCTGCACACAATGCCCGGGAACTTCTTCTTCATTACCTTGTCTTTCACTGTAACCATCGAGTGTCAGAGCTTCCGCGTGGGTGCATGTGCGACGTCGACTTCGTAAGACCGTAATATGCGGGATAACATTTCGGTTACTCCGGGGACGTAGGGTATTGAAATTATTTTCTTCTTCTCTCGCTGAGGCTGCTGTGGGGGCGGTTGACTAGGCGATTCTCGTCGATCCGTGTAAAGAAACTGGGGTAGCCCGAAGACATCAGGTCACGGCGACAGGTATCCAGATCCGTCGCTTTCTATTCCGGCATAGAGCAAAGGTTTTCCGCAAGCGGACAAGTAAGGCGACGGCGGACTTCTTCTGATAGGCCCTGTGTACGGAACTGAAGTCGAGCTATATGACAGTTTGCGTGTCCTTCCGGAATACACTGAGTAACATTCCAGGGTCATCGCGTTTCACCAGATTGTTCAAAAAGGCCTGACGACCGTCTGCTTTCTATTCCATAGCAAACTGCATGGAAAGTTCTATGCTGTTGAGGTGCAAAATGAATACTCTCAAAGCCGACTTCTTGATTATGCAGAAGCAGTCGTCCTCCTAACGAAGGAAGACTTTGGAGCTTGTCGAGAAGCTTGAGTGAGCGCGGGACTTCAGTCACATCGTTGTCAATTTCGCAGCGGGGATAGAAATTCCAGGAACGTGAAACAGGTGTTCGACCGACAGAACTCGAGAATTCTGCTGATGTCTGAAACTTCAATTCGCGTTTTTTTCCGGCCGGGTTGCATTTGCTTGGAGCGCATCTGTGCAAACATTGATATGCTTACGTCATATTTCTAAACATATATAACCTACCTTCAATCTTTCTTTCATTGAGAACCAGGCTTTTGTAGCGGGACCTAACGTCATTTTTTAGAACGATTGGTCGGCGCATGAAGAATTTCCGTCGTAAATCTCCTTTTGTGTACACGGAAAGGAGTATTAGGAAAATACGATTGCGTGCCTCATTTTGGTGATATGCAAACTTCGTGTGTAAAGTGTATGCTTCCGGCATCTTTTATTAACCATTCAATAATGAGTGCTGTGTTATCGATGAACAAGGCCGCAGCGATTAAACATTTGGAGGGTTAAGAGCTGTCGAAATGCGGGAACGGCGGATGAGAACACCAAGTATTGTCTGATAGCTCAAGCTCTACATCACCTTGTTCTATGCCGTAATGTGGTAAAGGGCCATCTAAACTATGTAGGTGGAGGGCTACTGGTGGGGAGAATATAAAAAAAGAACTGCGAGCGGGCCTGATAGCGCACCAAATTCAGTGCTCGTTAAAGGTAGATCCTAGGACCTACTCGGTTTCGTCTGTACAGTAATTATATCGTATCTACCTCGCCAACACGTTGTGTTATCTTTTATGCTGAGGATACAAGTACATCTTATCTTTTTATCTTGAGAAATTTAAGATAAATAATTATGCTTGTAAATTTATGGCTGACATTTTGTCTGATTGAGAATTGCCAATGAACTTTCGTTAAATGTTGACAAAACGAAGTACATCGTTTTCAACCCTTTTAAGACCAGTTCATATTAGTAATGAAGTGACCTTTCAATTGCGACCACTAGAACGGGTTTCAGGAATTACAATTTAAGGCGTTCAGTTTCAGAATAACAATAACCTCTATTGATCTTGTTTATTGAATGTAATATTTCTCAATAAATTGTTTTCCTTCGTAGGTTTCGTTCTAATTCTCTCGTTAATTATGACATCAAATGCATTTCTGTGCCTTTACTTCGCGGCAACATTACTGCTTGCTTGTATGGGGCACCACAACTAGGTAAAACTTGAAAAGTCCATTTACTATCGAAAAAGTCTTTGCACGTTATAGAATTCCTATCAGGACGTGACTCAACATCATTTTATTTTAGGGAGAATCTAATCTTGGACATTGAGTCATTGAATAAGCTGCGATTGTCCGAGACTGCATTTTGAGGCTTTAAAGCCCCCCCACCCCCCTACTACTATTATTTTCAAATATACAAAACATAAGCTGCACTACTATTCTAGGAAACTCAGTTTCGTTGAAAATATATATGGGACTAACAATGAAACGCAGTCGCTCAATTGGCTAGTTCGTAAACTGTTGAACTTTTATGATGATCTGATCGATGTCATCAAAAACAGTTCTCTTTGCATTCTTTCCGAAAACAGGCGAAGATTCTTTCCTTGAATCACGCGTAAAACACCCTGTGTTTGCATTCAGGCACAGCAGTGTAGTATATTTGCTTTTATTGCTTAGGGTTGTCCACTTTTTTTTAGTAGTATTTACCTCAGTGGTGAATAGATGTAAATAAATTAGGCACTGTGTAATTGGAATGTTTGGTGTGGTCTGGCTGAATCGGGAGGAGAGGAAAACTAAATAGAGGAAGGAGGAAATAACCTGTCTGACTACTTTGTTTAGAATATCTTTTATATCGCTTTGTGAAGTGAACATTATTTTCGTTAATCTCACTTTAATTAGCTTGATTGGTAGTTAGACTATCGGGTTCATAGAGATCTTTATGGCTGTATGAGAAATCTTTGTGTTCGTGTAATATTTTTGCGCTGTGCGTTTTCTGTCGCACACGTATCGTGTCCAAACTGTGGCTGTGTGAATGCATGGGGCCTGAGGGCAGTCAAGGGGGTTCGTGCTCACCTTTAGCCCTGTTCATCTGTGCAATAACATTTGCGCAAGTTTCTATAAATTTATTTCAATTGAATTCAAATCTCTATGAGATCAAAGGGAGTTGCACACTTTCACAGGCGGATGACAATACTACGATAGTTCACCACCGCGACTAGTACTTTAGACTAGGCCCCAGCAACCGTCTATTCTGGTGAAAGGAAGGAACGTTAGTAGTTGAGAAATGTCGGTTATGGCGCACCTGGCTTGGGAAGAGGGCACCACTGTCCCGGAAGGTCGGAAAACACGACAAACATACCGTGGTATGGAAGTACGCTTGGAGGCAGGGAGCCACATATTCGGGTAAAGAGCGAGTCCTCGCCCTTTATGGCGGCCTGTAAAGGCACTCTCATCTCAGTGATGTCCATATTCAATATCCCTCGTAGAGGGGATTACTTTTTTATATTGTAGTGTTTCATCCGTGGAATATAATTAGGAACAGAAGAAAAAACATAAGCCGCGGGTGGGATCCGAACCCACGGGCTCCGAATTTCGCATCCGGTGCTCTACCAACTGAGTGTCGGCGATGGCTGTGCAATCCTCTGCTTTTGGGGATATGCTTAGTGTAACCGATTCTTGAGAGTGTTCACCAGCGCCACCCTCGTTCACAGCGGCGGACGTAGTACGTTGTGCATTACCGCAAGTGTCATGTAGGAAGTTGGTGGAACGGTGAGAGCAGAAGCTGTACGAGAACCCTCTTATGCTACCTGTGGCATCAAGACTGCCAGATTCGAGGCCGTCTTTAAACTCTTCAACAGACAAGGGAATGGAAAGAGGTACTCGTTATGACATACATATGAAGGAAGCCAACAGTCACCGAAACAAAGGAGCACAGGGTATCACTTTTTTTTAACTTGAAGTTTTTCATCAATGGGAGTTAAATAAAAACAAAAGAAAAAACAATCACATGCCGGCGGTAGGATCCAATGCCATGACCTTCGAATTTCGCCGAACTCGCTTGGATATGTTCATTTACATTCGATATAGGCGAAAGCCAGTTATGCTATTGGCGCTGCAGGCTAGTGCTTTTATTTTTCTATTATTTAGGGCAGCCCAGCACTATCGAATTTATTATTTAAAGGCACGTTCAAATACAGGTCCATCAATTCTAATAGTATTTTTATACGCACCTCTCGTAATGATGCACACTTCTGGAAATATCGAGAGAAAAATTACTGGCTTTTAAACATTGCTATGCGGCAAAAATTTTGCGAAAGCACTGTTTGGCAAGTGGGCACCACTGCCACGCACCTCAGAGCACCATTAGGGTGTACACTGACCCAGGGGGCCAGTTATGCCCCTTTAACTTCCCCAAAATAAAAGGAGCGTAAACTTTCTGCTGACTTTGAGAAAAAGAAATGTGCATAACTGCCTCAATTTTTAGGTTTACGCTAGCGCCTACTCAAAGCGCGACTTAAGTGTCCATTGACCCAGTGAGCCAGTTACACTTGCTGCTCCGAGATGACGCGCACGCACGCACGCACGCGCCCGCACACGCGCACGCGCACGCGCACGCGCACATACACACACACACACACACACACACACACACACACACACACACACACACACACACACACACACACACACACACACACACACACACACACACACACACACACACACACACACACACACACACACACACACAGACACACACACACACACACACACACACACACACACACACACGCACGCACGCACGCACGCACGTCCAGCGCTCAAACCCGGGGAGTGCAGCTATAAATGTTTTCGCACTAAAAAAGCCTCGTTCCATGCTTTAGGTATAAGAATGTTTGAATTTATTAGCACAAATGCATGAAATAAATAAATATATTAAGCGCATAAACCAGATGAAAACTGTGGGCGCCATTCATACGTGCCAAAATGCTGGGCTCGAGCCTTCAAAGCTTTCCTCACCTATTCATCAACTATGACCAATAAGAGTTTATGGTTGTTTTAACGTACCAAAGCGACTCAGGCTATGAGGGACGCCGTATTAAGGGCTGCAGAAATTTTGACCACCTGGTGCGCTTTAAAGAGCATTAAGCTCGCACAGTACACAGGGCTCTAGAATTTCGCCTGCGTCGAAATTAGACCTCCGCGGACGGGTTCGAACCCACTTTTTTGTGTCAGCAGCCGAGCGCCATAACCACTGAGCCACCGCGTCGGCTACATGAACAATAAAGGTCCACACGTCTGCTGCTTTGAATTCAGACGAGTATTCTTCCATGGCTTCCACCTTCTTGGCGGCTGAGCTCGTGCAATTTTCTTGCTGCTACACACGGATCGCCATTGCTTCGTTGCGCCACTGATCCGATGCCATTTGTCGTGCAGAGCGAGAACTTGGCGTTCAGTATGTCCAATAAGCGCGACAGATGGCAGCATTATAAAGGGCATAAAACATGGCTCCCCTACATTCTGAACAACACCCAACTGCTTCTAGAACCAAAGCAAATCCGCAGACACACACTTACCTAATACCAGAAGAACAGATAAGTCTTGTAAGTTTTTTTTTCTCCAACGACAGCTTCGCCGCTCAGTGCCTGTCTTACAAATGTTTATTAGTAGACATCAGGTGGAAAACTGGATCTTAAAACGCCGCAAAACACTTCGAAACGTTCTTTGGACGCTGAGTGAGAGAATACACAGCGGTTGTAAGTAGTTTGTGAGAAAGACGTGACAGCAGTACGTCTTGCATTCATTGAGCGGACACCTGAACCGGTAAGTGAAGGAAGGGATAAGGGTAGAGATTAAAAAAGAGCAGGCAGCTGGGGAGGGGGGGGGGGGGGCTTTTATTTATATCCTCGCCGATATTTCCGTCTTACAGAATACTGCGTAGGAGTACTGAGTTATTCTCTATCTGCCTTTGTCGAGAGGCTCGCACCAGGCGTCTCCACGGTATACATTTCTCCACCAGCGAGCTTCAGTGATGCAATAAAATGCAAATGTTTTTTTTGAAGGCCCGCAGTATTTTCTGGCCTGGGCGAGAAATGCAAAGGAGCTCATCAGAGGTGACTGGACCCCGGTGGAACTTGTGTTTAAAGTGGAAAAGGATTTCCAGGTGAGTTTATAGCGTAACGAATGCCACCAAAAACAACACGATGCGCATGCAGGCGTGGTGTGCCACAAGCCATGAAATGATCATTTTGATTCGAGATAAACGTTCTCGGTAATTAATAATGGATTTCATTGAGTATATAAGATTAAACATAATCACGACTTTATTCGTTCGCACATTACTTACAATAAAATCTGTTAAAGTATACGCTCGGTTTGGGCAAAAAAGTAGGAAGCGATACTTGCTCATTTTAATACGTGTTCTTTCAATAATAATGTCTCCGAGACTACCAAGATGGAAGTGGCCACAAGTTCCTGCAGCACAAAACTTCGTTCTTCCTTATAGCCCATCATATCTAAGAAGTTCAGAAAAACAGTTATGGTCAAGAACATCAGTGCCTTTCGTGAACTGTATCATTGTGTGAACAGGATAACCGGAAATGACTGGTGCAGTGCACTTTATGTGCGCTAAAAACCAAATTTTTTTCCCCAGATTGAGTTCCGGTGCAACTTAGTGTCCAAGCAGTATAACTGGCCTTACTGTGCAATAGACGCTATCCGGCTTGGTGACTGCAAGGGCAGCAGAGGTGAGTTTCCTACACCGCATTCATGCGAGCAGTAGAGAAGTCAATCTTCAAATCGAAATCTCGCATTATGTCCAGGTAGCCTAGGCACTGCTAGAGAGGTAGGGAGTCGTTATAAAGAGTCCTTAAATCTTCCCTGTGTCAGACAGTATGCGTTCTTAAGCTTCTGTAAGAAAGTCCGGCTAGTTTGGTCCCGATTGCCTTTTTCAACATGCAATTACCTAAACAATGAAAGGCCTAGTGTCATAGTGTCTATGCTCTTGAATTGATATTATAGGTTAAGGAGGTAGTAAGTTAATACTGAGTGAACGAACGTGAGCCCCGAAGAAAAGTTTCTTGTTAATATACTGCACCTTTACAGCGCGGTAGACGGTGACAAAAGCGTTAGCTCGCAAGCTTTAGGAGCAAAATCAAATGTCATCTCCTGTTTTACATTAATAATGTCAGATCGAATGACATGTGCAAGCGCTCAGAGTTCTAGGCGTGATTGTCTTATAGTATGAAACCGCGCGACTGGCTCGTACTGGGTTTCTGTAACTACAGCAGTACAGGGCGCTAATGTAGCGCTCGAGCAACTCATACAAGTGAAGTGCTTTAAGATATAAGACTTAAAAACTATGTGGCAGCTGAAAAGCATACTGCAATACATTTCCCTATACATTTGTGAGTTCTACCTTGAAGTTTGAGAGGGCAAGTGAATCTTCTTTTCTCGAAGCACGCGCAATAGTAGAAATGGTATTTTTTATAAAAGAAAATAATAAATGCCTCAAGTGCCGTGAAAATTGTACGCCCACTAAAAGTAGCATATCACTTTCACGCAGTGCGATTGCGTGTTGTGTTTTCACTTTTGTTATTTAGTACATATTCATTTCCGCTCTGGCTGTAGTTTTCAAAGCATTTCGGGGTGTCCTTGTCTAAACGTTGTTATTTTAGTGTTTTTCTTCAAATGGGTTTGCACTCCAGCATCCAGGCTGATTTGACGGTGCCTTTTTGTTCGTTAATCAACTTCTTGACAACACAACGTCAGTAGGCAGGTGAAAAGTTTCAGCCAGGCAAGAGGTAACAACGATATCGATCGACCACGAGTTGATGTTCTTACGGCCTTCCATCGCAACGAGTTTTGTGCGGCTGAAATAATCTTTTAGCGCTCTGGCAACGACAAAAGCAAAGCGGTGTTCGGCTCATGATAAAGATGATTTACATGCATTAAGAGATACTGATTTTCCAACATGTCTGCTTGAATTATTACAAAGTTCTGAATCTATGCCAAGGTCCATAATGTTTCGACAGAGACAGCTGCTTTTAGAACGTCGCACATCTAAAAAAAAGAAAACGTGAATATTAAAGTGGTATGCATATGCTTCGTGGCTGAACAAGGGCCAGCAATACAGCCACTCCTGCATAATAACCGAAATTTCTGGTGACTCCTAAATACCGCTAGGGGCACGTGCTGCATGAATTTTGAATGAAGGGTGTCACTTGTCGCCGAGATATGGCTGGAGATCGCGCGCCCATTCGCCATTAGAGGCAATGTCAGTGGCGTAATTCGTTTCACATTGCTATTACGGATTCACAGCCCAACAAGACGGTTTGTGCAACTTTGAAGACGGTTGGTGCTCATGGAAAAACAATGAAGGATGGAGAAACAGGCCTGCCTGGCAGCTTGGTGGTGGAACTGTGAAGACTACTCTTCTGAGGCCACCTCAGGACCACACATTCGGGAATGCCACTCCAGCAGGCATGTTCGCCTTTAATCCTATTCCTTCGATGAAAGTGAAGCCAGACCATGCTGCCTGTATGATGCTCCAAACAACAAGACATTCAGAAATAACTGGAGAGACGTACTGTGATTGACACACCGTTTCGCAATATGTCCGCTGTAATGTACAGTCTTGGACAAAAGTCTTAAGGCCAAAGACATTTCGCTTTAGCCGCATAAGAGAGCCATTACAGTAGTACTAAAAACCGAATGGACCTTTAAATGCCAGCAGAAGGTTTCACCTTGCGGCAGAGAAGCTTACTGCAGAGAAGCAACGTTTATTTCGCAGTAGCTCAACGCTGTGGCTTTCGAACTTTTGACCAAGTTTGTACACCCTTCTTTTACAGGAAATCAAGGGTGCGATGTTTGAACATAGAAGCTCCTTAGTGGCAAAACTTTGATTGAAGCATGTCCAACCAATTCGGAAAAATATTTTCAAAATTGTAACATACCTTTACGGTATTACTGATGGCAATGGTTCATTCTTCTGATATGTAGCAAAATCTTTCTTTTTTTCATAGGTTTTCATTGGTTTCCAAATGTTTCCATCGGTCGCATCGAACAGTTAAGATTCCCGTAGAAAACCAATAAGGAACGCTTTTGACTATAGCTAAAACGTTAATAAAGAAAATTCAAGACTGCCGTCGGGTGATTGCAGTTATGTTGATTGTTACAGTGAAATCTTACATCATATAAAAAACTGCGCTAAAATGGTTTGCCGTTCAAAGATTCTTTGGACTAGAATTGCTGGTCATGGTCATAGAAAAATTACTGTCCAAATAAATTACACTGTATTACTAATTAAATGAGTAAACATAACACACTGCGTTTAATTTACATTACCAATTACTGCTCGCATAAAGAAAGAGAATTAAATCATAATAACATCCCAAGGGCATTGTACGTCAACACTCGCAAAACATTGAACATGGTAACGCCTTCTGCAAGTATTTCAGGCTTCTTTTTTATAAGAGCGCAGGAGCATCTGATAATTAAGGTGAGAATAGTAAATTGTCCCGATCTTGCAGGAACAAAGACCAACGTTTTGCGTACAGAAGCATCTGTTCTTCTTTTGAAAGAAGTTTGAAAACAATGAATAAAACTTTGTTCCAATTTATTCCACCGAAGAAATTCCTTGCATTACCAAAGTACTAGGCCAAAAAAATTACTTCTTTACAAATCATGCAGAAAATATTTAACTAACCGTCATGTTACTGAAAAATTAGTTAGTGTCATGTCTGCTTCTCACACGCTTAGGTCATGGCTACTTACACCTGAGAGAACCACGAAAAGCTTGTCTATCAGGGCTTACAATTGAATTTACTAGCACATTTACTTTCTTTCTTCCGCTAGTGCAATGGCGGCTCCTTTTAGCTACCGAATAATAGCACGCAAATAAAAAAGTTTGGTGGCTCATATTCTTAACCAAAGAGGGCTGAAAGGTGATGAGCCACTAGTACTTTACAAACGAGCTACACTGCCGCAACCATTTGTCCTTCTGGTTACTAAATGTGCGGAAAATACCATCAGTCTCTCGAAAATTTTCCCAACGTGCGCAAGCATTTGTCTTGTCTAAAGCAGTGACTACGATAAAAAAAAAAAACATTCTTCAAGCTGAGAATTTACCCGTCAGCTCCAGAATTAGGAACCGGTTGCGTTACTTCAAGCCTCCGACATCCACGTTTCCCAGTGACAAAAAAGGTAGTGTCGCGTTAATGCCAAGACTCTGGCGTGTGGCTATCGCGTTGTTGTTAATATATTTATGCTTTAGTTCAAACAAGAATGTAATCGTTGTCATTGACCACCGCTGGTGACTCTCGGACGCCTAATATTAAGAAATGCAGCGCTAACTGCGGTATTTCCACAGCAGAGAGAGAGGAACGAACCGTAGGAGTTCTTGCCGCCTAGTATTTTACAACTGCGAATCAAGGTTTGTTATCACGCTTTAGAACAGCACATGCAATTCTAACTGCAGAGCGGAAAAATTGGACGAATAGTCCTCTTCAGAGCGAACCACGGAGTGTCTTAATTATTCTTATTTTTTGGGAAGGCCGTGACCGCAAGACATGCACCATTTGTCTCTCGACCGCACGATTTTGTGGAACGTTGTTTTCGCCGATAGAGTATAAATGGCACAATTATGCCAAAGAAACTAAACTAGCACCACGAAGGTTCTTCGAAGCGTTTTCCGCATCTCTAGGAGCACTTGTTGTTAAAACAGCCTGGCTTAACTCAGCACAGAGAGCTTAGGAGGCTCTTATTATTCCTAAACTACCTTAACACAGTTTTCAATCCTTGCATACAATTTTGCACCTGTTTAAAAATAGGCAACAATTTTAACAGAGCTCCCTTTAGAGTATGAAGCGATAGCGTAGTGGGTTAGGCTTTCTATTCTGAGCAGTTTGACACCTTTGAACGCCGTTCTCATTTTTAACACTCATTTCAAGTAATTATTTGATCAATTACAGAGTCTATATTTTTAATTAGCACCATCAAGCTTTGGCTTTTCAATCTGAGCATTTTGACACGTTTGAACTCCCTTTTTTAATTTTTTCTGTTTTTAATTTTGTTAAATTATCAATTAGTTACAATTACTTAATTAACTCGTCATCGCCAATAACATACCAATCAATCATCAATCACTAGGGCTATATATTACCACGATACGATTTATATACGCAGCCCCCGATTATTTACGACATGCGGTGTCGGCTACTACTACGCCGACAGCTTTTCAACCGAACGAACACTATACGCTATCGCGTAAAAATTGTTAGATTCACAGCAGAAGCATTGAAAATTGCTCCGTTCCTCCGAGACGTTAGTGCGTTTACATCCATGGACTAAATGCAGTTCCCACGCAATACCCATGTTGCCGCAGTTACTTTGTTCAAGAATTCAAGAAAATGCTGCCAGCGGTGACCAATTAGCTCCCGGGGAGTAAATTTTGTCTAGGAGTGTTGCTTAAGAACGCGAATGGTTCCCCTAAAGTGGGAATTGCTTGCACTTTCAAAAGAACCTTGTCAAGTTTTTGAGTGAAGCGCTATATCGTTTTTATACGCGAAATATGATTTGGTGATTTGAAATAAGCTTGCAGAAAATCCACGTGCCTAAGCTGGAAGTGCGTCACGACCCGCCAGCTGTTAAGGCAACAACCGGGTAAATTGGCCTCGGAAGACCTTTGAAAAGGACTCCTTTCAATTATTGGCGTGTCTTTGTCTTAAAGTGGATTCAAACAATGCAAAGCCGACTGGCAGAGGAATCGCAACACATCGCAGCGATGTGTTGCATTCGCTCTTTTCAGACCGTCGGATTTTTACACTCGTGCAGCCATTCTGAGTTCCGATCAGTGCTCTTTTTATTTTAGGTCGCACCATATATTCCTTAAAAACAAGGCTGTGGTTGGGCTGGAAAAGCTATATGCTTTTCAGCACAATTGGATTTTAAACGAGGCACACCTTATATTCGAATCAGGACGCGCAAATTGACAGTAGTTTCACATTTTAATTGCTTTTGCGCGCAGAGTTTACCCTTAAACATTTTCGCCTGTGATTAACTCCGCAGAAAATAGCCTAATCGCTACGGCAACCTCACAGTTTCGAGGGCGAGCACCCAACTTCTAACGATTTTACTGAGAGCGCCTAATACGTCGTTTAACTAGTTAACCAACTGCAGAAAAATTGTAGGAAATCCAGCGCTCGTCCTTGCCCTTCTTCCTTCCTTAATTCTGTATATTTATTTTCTCTGCATTCATTTCCATTCATATGGCAGAGCAGCCATCGTTTCTCACACCAAGAGCGCACAGGCTCGTGGTGTCTTGCAGAGTTTAACGCTCGCTAAGTACTAACACTTTCGCTAAATAGCTGTGTATTTGTCGCAATCGCAGGCATATTAGCCTAGCAATATTATACTTTTCTCATTATTCTTTACTTCATGCTTTCTTCTAGGCTCTTATCTTTTCTTCAACAACTACCTGAGGCGGACAGGAGATCAGGCGGAACTTGTCGGGGAGTTGCTCCCCCAGAACACGAGGATAACGCAGTGCGCTGAATTCTGGTACATCATTTCCGGTGACAAGGCGACGAAACTTGAGGTAAAACAACTGGAATGTTTACCACTATACACGCAATTTTTTTTTATTATTATGGTGCAAAACATAAATTAACAAAATTGGTCTGATCAGATATATTGGCTAAAATGGTTTTTGAGTGCAAGACATACACTGTGTTTTGCCCTGGACCGCCTCGATCCTCGCCCAATACCAGAGGAAAAGATCCTCGGTCCGTGGCCACAGCAGTCGACTGCCTCAAGGCATACAAGGCACTCTTTGCCTACTTGAGAGCGACTGGATTGAGTGACAAATTGTGACAGCGTTTTGCGTTTGTGTGTGTGTGTGTGCGTGCGTGTGTGTGTGCGTGCGTGCGTGCGCGTGTGTGTGTGTGTGTGTGTGTGTGTGTGTGTGTGTGTGTGTGTGTGTGTGTGTGTGTGTGTGTGTGTGTGTGTGTGTGTGTGTGTGTGTGTGTGTGTGTGTGTGTGTGTGTGTGTGTGTGTGTGTGTGTGTGTGTGTGTGTGTGTGTGTGTGTGTGTGCGTGTGTGTGTGTGTGTGTGTGTGTGTGTGCTATGCCTTTTTCCCCTTCTCTCTTCCTCCTTTTAGCCCCCTAATCCCTCTTCCCCAGTGCAGGGTAGCCAACCGGAACCCCTTTCTGGTTAACATCCCTGTCTTTCCCTCCTCCTCTTTATCTATCTTGACGAAAGGAATTGGTGCGGAATTGTCTCACTTCTCGCTGGACACCCGAGCCGCGCCGTATGGCAAGGAAGGAAGGTAGGAGTGAAAGAAGAAAGAGAGGAAGAGTTGCCGTTGTGGAGGGCTTCGGAATAATTTCGACCACCTGGGGATATTTAACGCGCACTGACATCGCACGGCACACGGGCGCCTTTTGCGTTCAGCCTCCATCGAAAAGATTTTTTTTCGTCTAATAAAAGTTGTTTCCACTCATCCACCGCGTTACAATCCAGGAACTCCGGCCGAGTAGTCGAGCGCTTTAACCACTGAACTACTGTGGCAGTTCTGCAAAGACGGCGCACTTTGTAATATTTGTCTACTGTTGTTTTAACTACCGCTATTCAGCTAGACAGTCTCGACACTTAATGTAAACAGGAAGTTGCAATGTCGTCTTTGGACACACACAGTAATTTCATTGAAGGGTTTAGCACCGCTCATCATCATCATCAGGATTTATTGGCACTTAAATACCCCGGCGGGCGGTGTTACTTAAGGAGGGGGTTGGGGGGGGAGGGGGAGTGGCGGGCATTAGAACAACTTATGAAATTATAGGTCAAAAACGGTAAAACATCCGCTGGGATGGTAGAAAGCAGAATGGAGTGCCCAAGTGAGGGAAAACAATAGTACAATTTATAGAACAATGATAGGGGGAGATTTTCCGCCTATGCGCTAGAAGCCTGGTGTCGACTGATAACATTATATTGGTAATGCTGCAGCGGGTATCATAGATGGATGCAACGAAAAAAACACTCACAAAATAAAATACATCGTATTCAAGCTGTGTTCTCGACAGGCATCAAATGTGGAAGAAGGTGACATATACCATTGTTGGGACCTATTGGCAGCAACCAGAATGGTGACATAAAGGTATTCTCCATCGAAGCTTTATGTCCTGGATTCGACCTGTTGAGACAATCATCGCTGGGAGAACTCCCCGATTTCTTAAAGCATAAGAAGTGAATGTAGCATTTTGATGGAAGAAAAACCATCTTGCGACAGGCTGTGAACATAGGCGAGCGTGACTGACGAAAGGTGCTGGATTAGGAAACTCTGTTTCTTGGTGCGTAACTTTCAATGCTGCAGACGAGGCTGCCGACGGCTGAAGACGTGGAATGTCGAAGCAGTTCTGGAACAATTCCTTCGTGGCGTTAAAGCAACACGAACGTTGCCGAAGCTGCATACCACCTGTTCGACAGATCTGCAGTAAAGTATTTCACCATTTCCAGTAATACGCAAAAATATATTGGAAGTTAAATTTATTACGATAATGATGGTTCGATCAGAACAGTCTGCTTTTTCTTTTGTTGTGCTGAGCGTTTTGTTTGGATAGACCTTTTTTGCGTGTGTGCAAAAGCACTACTTCAGTAGCAATTCTGAAAAACACGATATTTGTCTTAAGTCTCTCGGATAACTGTAGAAATAAAATAAATAAAGCTGCGACTGGGTTTCGGACCCGCGTCGGAGCGAACCGTTCACCTACGCTGGCCACTGCATGAGAGCCCTATGCTATCGCCGCAGTTTATTTTCTGCGTTGCATGGAAATAGTGCCTGAAAGCAAAATCTAAGCACCTTTACGCCACAAAACGCCATGCCGCCATACTCCTGCACAACCCCACCTTCCAAAAAATCAAAAGTCTGGGAGGCATACATATGCATCCAGATAGGTGAGCAAGCTAGGCGTCTCCTCTAGGGCAGCATATATATCCTCCCAGCATGAAAGCGCATTGCTCACGAAACAAAGATTTCAACGACCGTCGTGATTCGGCGTGGCGGTCCATCATGCGGCTCTTCCAAAGACTAAGTAGTCTCAACGACATAAATAGATCTTATGGCGCAACAGAGTTTTTCTCCACAGGCAAAAAACGGATACTGTAGGGTGTGATGTCAATTTTCTTCTTAATTGTTCGTTGTAATATATTCCAAAATAACACAGCATCAATGCACAGAATAAAGCAATGGTGAATTGCCTCTGGTGTACTGCAGAGGCGGCAGTTCACCGACCATTGCGCTAGCAGCTCCTTAGTATGAAGCCATGCCTTCACAGGCAGAGTGAATGTTTTTGCAGCAAAGGAATGTTTTTGCAGCAACAGAAGTGCACATTCGCCTAACACGTTTTAAAACATTGGTCTCAAGGAACTCCAGAAAAGGTTGCCTAGTAAAGCGGTACAGGAAACAAATATTCTGTAAGTGCCCGTGTCATTTGCCTTCTCGAGAGGCTATACAGGTAGTCAAAAGAAAAGCGCACAGTGAGGAAATTTAAGGTGTCAGCAACGGCCTCAAGGAATCATCATAAAGGCCCCTCACGAGTGTGTCCAGTCGGTGCGAACAAGAAAGTCGAATGAGCTCTAAGACACCTGATAAGCACAGCTACTAAATAAGGGTGGTTTGCCGATTTGAAAAAGAAAAAAAACGCGAAACAACCGGATGCACGAATAAGTGAACAAGGCCTATTTGCATCAGATGCTATAGGAAGAAATCGGTTAATGCGACGCATGGTTCCCATTGGAAACGCCATAAGAAGGTAGCAAATATTCTGTGCAACAGCTGCACTTTCTGCAGCACATAGCAAAGTTTTGCGAATAAAAGAATGTTGCACACTTGAGCCCGAGCAAGCACTGTCACGTTCCTACTCAGTCAAGCCTGCGTTTGTTGTCTCATGGAGATTATCTGTGAATCCCAGTAGGCTCGACTTTTGCGAATTTGGCAAATAGGAACCCAAAGGTACTGAAGCGTCCCGCAGTCCAAGCTTATGCTACCAAAATGACTTGGCTTTGTAGCCCAATGACCCAACCGAAACCCTTTGGATTTATATAGATTAAGAGCCGCACCTGGTACCTCGTGTTACGTTTCGCCTACAACGCGCGGTATAGCCGGCGCGGATGCAACGGACGCCGGGGCTTCGTTCAAAGTGGCGGTCATTTTGGGCCCGTTCATCGCTGCCGCAACGCCTCCCGCCAAGCGCGTCCAGGCAGGTTTCAATGCCACGTGTCGTTGTGTGTGTGTGTGTGTGTGTGTGTGTGTGTGTGTGTGTGTGTGTGTGTGTGTGTGTGTGTGTGTGTGTGTGTGTGTGTGTGTGTGTGTGTGTGTGTGTGTGTGTGTGTGTGTGTGTGTGTGTGTGTGTGTGTGTGTGTGTGTGTGTGTGTGTGTGCATGTTGGTGCCCACGCTTGTCAAAGCGCGGCAGCCGGGGAGAGGAGCTCCCCAACTGGGAGGCGAGGAGGTCTGACCGGCGCCGGCCCGGCGGACGCGCCCGTCACGTCTGTACATGTTCGAGCGTCGCCGTATCGGGCGACTCATCCCAAGCCGTTCCTTCTTGCCCTCGACACCGAGGGTATATAAGCCGCTGCCCCGGACGCCAGAGAGAGACTTCGATTTCTTCCTTCGAGTAACGTGGTCGCCCTGACCGGCTGCTCTTTTGCAATGCCAGAATAAACAAGTTGTTCTGTTGCCAGTCGACTCATCCTTTGCCGGGACCTTCGGATGTTTCCAGCTTTGCCCCAGGCCGCCAGGCCAACGCTACCCTTGGGGCTTGCAACCCATTTGCAACAACTGGTTGCCAGCGGTGAGATCCCGACAACGGAGGCCAGCAGCGAAGATATGTGGTCAACTGTATGCTGAGCAGCACAACGACCATCCGGGAGCAGTGCAACGAGCCCTGTGTGATGACTGGTTGCCTGCAGCGGAACGACTGCGCTGAATTCTTGGCTGCGAGGTTTGGTGAGTGCGGGACTTTCTTCTTCTGAGTTTTGCCAGGCTTTTGTTAGTGTCAGAAACAGAGCTGGTAATTGTGGTTGTCGTTGCTGCCGGGTTAGTTTGCGGCAAGACAATAGTAGGCAGTAGAGAAAGCAGCATTCGGAGCAGCCATAGATTTGAAGTCGTTGCGCAAACCGAAATTGCTGGAGCTTGCAAGAGAGTTGGGTCTGGATGTCTCAGACAAACTCAGAAAACCAGAACTGCTAAAGGCTATTCTTAAGTTGGAGGCTGAGGATGACGAGCTGTCGGAATGCCTTGAGACCATTGAGGAGAGGGAGCAAAAAGAGGAGCGCGAACATAAAGAGCGAAAAGAGAAAGACGAGCGCGAACGTAAAGAACAAAAAGATAAAGAGAAAGAAGAGCGCGCTTTGGAAATGAAGCGTCTCGAGGTAGAGATGGAACGCGCTCGTAATGGAAGTCAGGCACACGGTGCAGGAGAACGGGTATCGTTCAAAATGACTGACCTGATGCGGCCGTTTAAGCTTGGAGAGGACATTGGTTTGTTCCTGGTTAACTTTGAGCGAACGTGCGAGAAGCAGGGGTTCTCTCGGGAAACGTGGCCACAGCGCTTGCTCACTTTGTTACCCGGCGAGGCGGCCGACGTAGTCGCTCGCTTGAAGAGAGAGGAGGCAGAGGATTTCGACCAAGTGAAATCGAGTCTGCTAAAAAAGTACAGGCTGTCAGCGGAGGCGTTCCGTCGGAAGTTTCGGGAAAATGAAAAAGGCAGAAGCGAGTCATATACAGAGTTTGCTTACAGGCTTATGTCAAACATGCAGGAGTGGCTCAAAGAAGAGAAAGCGTTTGGTGACCACGAGAAAGTTCTGCAGTGTTTCGGGCTGGAACAGTTTTATAGTCGGTTACCTGAGAACGTGCGGTACTGGGTCTTGGATAGGCCAGACGTTAGTACAGTGGCTAAAGCCGCCGAGCTAGCCGAGGAGTTTGTGACGCGTCGGGCTCGCGGAGCTAAGGACGGTCAAAAGGGTGAATTTGGCTCCAAGTCTGAGAGGCCGAAGTTCACACCCATGAGAGCAAGGGGGGACACACGTAGTGCGGATGCGAGTGAAAGCAGTCCGACCGAACGTAAGGAGACGGCGGCAGCCGAAGCCGAACGCAGAAAGCGGTTCGAGAGGAGGCAAGCGCGCGTGTGTTATACGTGCCAGAAGCCGGGTCACTTTTCGGCGCAGTGTCCAGAAACAAAAAAAGTCGTGCGTTTGTCATTATGTAGCACTGACGAGAACATGAAGCTTCTCGAGCCTTACATGCGAGACTTCCTCGTGAACGGGAAAGAGTGCCGAGTGCTTCGTGATTCCGCAGCTACAATAGATGTAGTTCACCCCTCTTACGTAGAACCCGATGTGTTCACGGGCGAGTGCGCATGGATCAAGCAAGCCGTGGAAGCTCACAGCGTGTGTCTGCCCGTAGCAACAGTGCTTATTGAAGGACCTTTCGGAGCACTTGAGACGGAGGCCGTAGTGTCATCTATGCTGCCCCCCCAGTACCCGTACCTATTTTCGAACAGGTCCGATCACCTCCTGCGCGAGAAGGGGCTTTTGTTTGGTGAGGCTAGCGTTCAGGCCCTAACCAGATCGAGAGTTCGGGAGCTCGCTGCAAAGGCGGTAGTTGCGGGTCCGACGTTGTCGAACAATGAAAAAGGGTCGGAGGCGCAGCAAGCTGATATTCCGAGCACGTCAGAACTGGATCAAATTGAGCCTGTAGCGTTGAAGGCACCAGGTACTGGAGAGGAAATGCCCGACACGGGAAAGTTAGAAGAGCTTCCGGTCGAGCTTCCGGGACTAGGCTCAGTGACAAACAGGGAAGACACTGATCAGGTCATTAGTGACTTACTCAGTAAAGCACCGCTGTCGCCTGAGCAGAAAACCGAACTACACCAACTCTTACAAGAGTTTCAAGGTCAGTTCTCTGAGAGGCCTGGTAGGACTTCTGTCCTTACTCATGATATAGAACTTACCTCCCCAGAGCCAGTACGATCCAAGGCGTACCGGGTGTCACCCCGCCAGCGCGATATTATGGAGGCTGAGGTAAAGAAAATGCTACAGCTCGGTGTTATTGAGGCGGTTGAGAGTGATTATACCTCCCCTTTGATTTTAGTTGAGGTACCGGGCAAGGAACCTCGTCCTTGCGTCGACTACCGCAGGCTTAATTCCATCACTAAGGATCAAATTTATCCGATCCCTAACATCGAGGAGCGCCTTGAGAAAGTTAGTAGCGCTCAGTTTATTTCCACCCTAGATCTTGTCAGGGGTTATTGGCAGGTTCCACTTACAGAAGAGGCTAGTAGGTATGCGGCGTTCATTTCACCAATGGGAACATTCCGTCCTAAAGTTTTGAGTTTTGGTTTGAAGAACGCGCCATACTGCTTTTCAAGCCTCATGGACAAAGTGTTGCGGGGACAGGAAGAATTCGCTTTACCGTATTTAGACGACGTAGCGATATTCTCCGCATCCTGGTCTGAGCATATGGCACACTTGCGGGCAGTGCTAACCCGCCTGCGCGAAGCGGGCTTGACAGTCAAGGCTCCCAAGTGCCAATTAGCACAGGCCGAGGTTGTCTACCTCGGTCACGTGATTGGACAGGGTCGTCGCCGCCCCTCTGAAATAAAGGTGGCCGCTGTGCGAGACTTCCCGCAACCGCGCACGAAGACCGATATTCGGTCGTTCTTAGGTGTCGCCGGCTACTATCAGAGGTACATCCCCAGGTACTCCGATATCGCGGCTCCCCTGACGGATGCTCTAAGAAAAACAGAGCCCCAAACAGTCGTCTGGGGCGAGACAAAGGAAAGAGCTTTTAGCGCCCTAAAGAGCGTCCTAACAAGCCAGCCTGTGCTACGATCGCCAGACTACACAAAAGGGTTCGTTGTTCAGTGCGATGCTAGTGAGCGAGGCATGGGCGTTGTACTGTGCCAAAGGGACAATGGAGAAGTGGAACACCCCGTCCTGTATGCTAGTCGTAAGCTGACCTGTCGTGAGCAGGCGTACAGCGCCACCGAGAAAGAGTGTGCGTGTCTCGTGTGGGCCGTTCAGAAATTGTCATGCTACCTAGCCGGCTCGAGGTTTATCATTGAGACGGATCACTGCCCTCTCCAATGGCTGCAGACCATCTCTCCCAAAAATGGCCGCCTCCTGCGCTGGAGCCACGCTTTGCAACAATATTCCTTTGAGGTGCGTTACAAAAAGGGGAGTCTCAACGGTAACGCCGATGGCTTAAGTCGAAGCCCCTAACGTGGGAATCCGCCTCAAAGTTGTTTGTTACTGATGGTTTCTTCCTGAGGCAGGATTTTTAACATATTGCTTTTGTTTAGTGTTTCAAAGTGATTATGTGCTTTCTAGTGCAATTTTCCAATTTGTGGACGCGTTCTGAGTGCTGCTTGACTACTGTAAGGAACTAGGCAGTAGTATAAAAGGGGAAAGAGCCTGGCAGAGCTTAGTGAGGGTTGTCTCGTGCTTGCTGACTGAGCGGTTGCGTTTCGGCGTAGTTCTAACGCTTGCTGGGAACGAGCACAAAAATGGCAACTCTCCCGAAGTCACTTTGCAGTGCCCTGTGTGAACCTGAACCTGAGAACGAGGCCTTCTCTGTGCGCTGCGCTCAAGCAACGTCGAGGGACGACCGGTTTCGATTATGAGCATCATCGAGCGACATCCCTCTGGACAGCGGATGCAGTCCCCTGACCATCGGGATCTCCTTCTCCCGGCGGGGCGGTCTGTTACGTTTCGCCTACAACGCGCGGTATAGCCGGCGCGGATGCAACGGACGCCGGGGCTTCGTTCAAAGTGGCGGTCATTTTGGGCCCGTTCATCGCTGCCGCAACGCCTCCCGCCAAGCGCGTCCACGCAGGTTTCAATGCCACGTGTCGTCGTGTGTGTGTGTGTGTGTGTGTGTGTGTGTGTGTGTGTGTGTGTGTGTGTGTGTGTGTGTGTGTGTGCATGTTGGTGCCCACGCTTGTCAAAGCGCGGCAGCCGGGGAGAGGAGCTCCCCAACTGGGAGGCGAGGAGGTCTGACCGGCGCCGGCCCGGCGGACGCGCCCGTCACGTCTGTACATGTTCGAGCGTCGCCGTATCGGGCGACTCATCCCAAGCCGTTCCTTCTTGCCCTCGACTCCGAGGGTATATAAGCCGCTGCCCCGGACGCCAGAGAGAGACTTCGATTTCTTCCTTCGAGTAACGTGGTCGCCCTGACCGGCTGCTCTTTTTCGATGCCAGAATAAACAAGTTGTTCTGTTGCCAGTCGACTCATCCTTTGCCGGGACCTTCGGATGTTTCCAGCTTTGCCCCAGGCCGCCAGGCCAACGCCACCCTTGGGGCTTGCAACCCTTTTGCAACACTCGCGAAACTGTTCGGTCAAATGTAATGCTCAAGCACACTCGTTTTGTCAGAACAAAAGAAGGCGGCATCGTCTGCAAAAACTAAAATCTTAATTTCACATTGCGCTAGGGAGAAACAACATAGTTGCACTGTTAATATTACTGAGGCAAAAGAGTTCAATATAAAGGGTCAACTAAAAAGGCGGTAATCGACAGCGTCGTTGAACAGATAATTTCACCGGTATGCGTTCCGTTAGCTCTTGTTTAACAATTATGATCGTATAGGGCTCCTTATAGCACAATCTTAAGCCAGGGGCAAAATTCAATATTTGCATGCTCTCAGACCGGAAACCAAAAATAGTGGCGAACTTTATCAAATGCCTTGGCGAGGTCATTCTGAACTAGAGCTACTTGTCCGGCCTTATCTGATACTGTTTCCAATACTGAACGTGCAATAGGAATATGGGGTTGGATGCTGCTGCCTCTGGCACCGCAGACCAGATGCATGCATATTAAGTCAGCAACAGCTAGCTGCAGACGACTGCAAAGAACCTTTGCAAAAAGTTTGTAATCTACATTGCAAAGGGAAATGGGACAATATCCGTCAACTGTTTTCAACCGATTTGTATCTGTGCTTTTTGGAATTAATATAGTATCCCCAGAATAGAAACTGGGGGGCGAAGAACCAACATCTTAAGAAGCATGGAAAACCTCCATCAACACAGGCGCTAGGCAATTGAAAAGCGTTTTATAGAACTGGCTAGTAATACTATCTGGCACAGGAGATTTCTGAGACGTCAGGTCAGAAATAGCAAATTTAATTTCGTCCAAAGTGATAGGCTCCTCCACTACAGCACGCTGCTCATCGTAAACTCGATTAAAGGCTTCAAATAACCGACTGTAATCTGATCTCAAATTTATTCCCGCACAGCCCCCAAACAGCTTCCGTTAGTAGTCAAAGAAAGCATCCATAATACCAGGACCATCGCTGTAAGTGCAACCACCATACTGAATTTCTAATATTTCGTTGGCAAGATCAGTCTGCCTTTCATTACTCAGGGCCCGACGAGATGGTTGCACATCCAAAATCATACTGGACCTAGACCTTATGAAGGCCCCCTTGTATCTTTCGGTTTCAAACTGCTGAAGCTCTGCTTCTACGGCAGTGATATCTTCTACATCGGCATCTGGGCTAATCCTCTCTAACTCATGTAGATAGATCAACCAATGTACGACCGAGGTCTCGAAGGTGATGTCTCTTAAAAACGCGATTGTTGCTGAGGTTATATAGCCAAGTTTTGTTGCGATAGCTACATTATGGTAGCATTTCGAGCCTTCAGCGTGGCGACGCCGCCACGCAGTCACGTGGTGGTCACGTGGCGCGGAGCAGCTGCCGGCGGCGCGGCGCCGTGGCTCATCACGCGGTTCGCCACGTGGTTGGTTATGTGACCGTGACCAAGTTCCACTCAGCCAGCTGTAGCTATCGCGTCACTCCAGATTTAACCAGAGCTAAACCACCTCCAATTTTTTTTTGTTTCTTGTTCAAAATAAGTCCCATTTTTGCAAAACTGAGAGATCACCGCGTGAGCTTGTACCCTTTAAGCAAGTAGACACAGCACGTTTCAAGATTTCATCTGAGAGCTGACAGGTATCGCCGCAGCCGAACACGTGTCGTGTTTAACTGCCACACTTAAGCGCTGAGCATTGCACATCGTCGTTTTCAACTCCTTTCATCCATGCACAAAAGCACTATTAGAATAATATCCCACAATATCGGCAGGTAGACGTGGTGCCACATCGACAGTCATGAAATTATAGGAAATGCACATAACTGCCTCCCAGGGTCAGTGGACACGTCATTCGCGCTTTGAGCAATACGTAGAAGTAGTGGCAGAAATTATAATGGGCTAGTAAAAAAAACAACAACATTGCCCAGCGCGCACCGCATAGAACACAGCAGGCTTGGCAGTAGTGAGAGAGAGATGTGCGCAGAGATATCCTCCCACACTACAGACTAGGGCGATCAAGGTACCGGCCCGCCGCCAAATCGCTCAGAAAAAGTGAGGCCGTCCACTGGCGTCGCCTACAAACACATTATCCTGTCCGGCTATGTGGACCGTCATATACCCGGAACAATTCTCAGAAAAATGTAGAACATGTAAAGCTAGGGCCACACTCGACGATGTAATATGGGAATGCCCTCGGACTCCCCCTAGGACACTACCAATAAAGTCTAAGAACCAGTGGGCGACTTATCTACTTAGCTCCGACCCGGAGATTCAAGCAAAGATCATCCAACTGGTCGAAGACGCTGCCAGCGCCTACGAGATCATGGCTGCCGTCTAAAGCATGGGTGCTAGCCCCACAGTGTGGAACTAAAATTTACTGATGATGATGATGATGATGATGATGATGATGCGCTGCATGCGTCGGCATAAACGCGGCACAGGAGTAAAACGATTTGGCGTTGACAACATTGTCGCAGAAACGCGGCTGTTGAGCAGTTGTCCTCCGGAGTTTGGTAAATTGGGAATGACGAAGAAAGAGTTAAATACGCAGTTATTTAGAGCAGACGAGTAACGGTGTTGAGATTCAAAAACGAGCGTTACAAACCCGGGGCGATTCACTTTGCTCCGTGATGAACAGCGCCCCGGGGCCTTGCTAAACCATCAAAACATGCTAAACCATGCTAAACCGTCATTTTTTTCAAATTCTTGCAAAGTTCAACCTTTCTAGATCCCTGAGCGTGGAAAGTGTGAGAGGACAATTTAATGTTTTGTTGCATTCAATCTCTAATCATTTCGAGCCCTTTGATAGACAGAAGACGGGCGTGGACCAAGACTAGCTCACGTGCTTCGATAAAGCTAATCTTTCTGCTTAATTCTGACTCACGACAACGTATCCAGCGCCATGCAGTTTTGCTCGTTTCTGCCTGAAGAGTGCATTCGAGGCTTCAGCTGCTTACTGTCCTCAACGCTGTGGGTGTCTAGAACTGATGCCTTTATCCTTATCCCCAGGTGCTGTCAATTGAGCCTGATCAACATTTAGGAAAGAATACTCCTCTCTGGGGGCAGAAAGGCGGCAGCTCTCAGACATGGACGCTGGGACGCGTCGCCGTTCCTAATAATAAACAGGTGAGGAAGCCACTGAAACTGTGCAATCCTAAAAGGCGTTTTTCTATGTGCAGCCGGCTTCTGTATCATTCTGTGTAAGAACAGCTGCGTGAGGATTTCGCAGCATGATTTGTAGTGTTTGTGCATTATTATTCAGCTAACACAGCGGGCCGTGGTAGTAAAGACAAAACGTCAGTGTCCTGATACCAGTGTTTAACAAAAAAAAACACTTTATTCGCAAAGTTTGTCAAGTTTCAGAGCCGCTATACCTCGAGGACAAAGTTGTGCGTGCGTCTGGATTAGTGTTGAGCGCGTTTTGGTGATGCAGATTTCATTCTGCTACAAATGAATGTTCTCTGCTTTCGCTGGTCAACCGGGCAAGAGGGGCGGCAAAAGCCAATGTGCTCCTGGAATGAAGGCCCACCAAAACAACCTATCCATTAAATGCTTTTCTCTCTCTCTCTATGTGCAAAGCCTCGCAAGCAGTCAAGCGACAGCTGCGGATGAGATTTTCTGCAGCGGTTGCAGATAGGCCAACTCTCCCGAGAAACGAACGTCACCGCGTCTTATGTCGCCGTGGAAATGTCTCCGACCTTACCCGTGCCCACAGGATCGGCCGCCGCTGGTCGTAACCTGTCGCTGATCATAACGGCTAGCGTTACAAAAACGAATGGGAAACAATCAACCTTTTCCGCCTTTCTTTCCGTGAAGGTGGCATTTAGCAATGTTTCGAACAGCCCTGCTGAGAATACCTTTTACGGAATCTGTGCTAACTCCTCATGGTCATATAGTTTCTTAATAAAACTAGACAGAAATCTGGTAGCATTAGACTTCATCCAACATGGAGAGTCGCAGGAATGTCGGGAAGACGAGGCTTTTGTTTTTGGCTTGGCTATTGTTGGGAGTAAAATGCGCATTTAGCCGTAAACATACTACTCCTCTCCGGGCAAACCTAGCAGAGATGCTGTTAAAGTTTACATTCCAGCCGAACACAGAACTTTCAATCGTGTTAAATCTATCGAACGACTGAGTGAAAAACGCAGTGTCAAAACTCCTTAATATTCCCACCAAGAAGAGCACCGCGCCTCAGCTGCCGATTTCGAGGTACAATCCACGCTGTCGGCCAAACACTAGCCAAGTGAAACACGAAACCTCGCCTTCCCGGCGTTCCCGCGCTGGATAAGTGCTCTTCAAGAGACTCGCATGGACAGTGGCGCCAGCTTACCCTCTAGGTAATATGTAGATGCAGTACGGTCATGGACAAGAAATATGTTACGCGTTTCGCGTGTGAGGCAAAGTGACATTCCATGGCATCCCTGTCCTCTACTGAAGGCTGTCGTGGGCATTTATGGCTATATGTATATGTTTGGGTGTTTGAAGCTACCTACATGTAATCAGAACGTTAATGAGACAGACAGTAGCGCACAGCAATGCGTCAGCCCGCCAGTAGCGAAAGAGGAAGTAAAGAAAGAGTGGTGATAATCAGGTAACAGCAGATCTGTTGAAGGACGAAGGAAAGATTGAGCCTCAATAACTAGCCGGCCCTGAAAAATAACAGACCGATCAGCTTACTGTCAGTTACCTGCAAGGTATTTACTAAGGTAATCGCTAATAGTCAGAGCAACCTTAGACTTTAATCAACCAAATGATCAGGCAGGCTTGCATAAAGGATATTCCACAATGGATCATATTCACACTATCAATCAGGTGATAGAGAAATGCGCAGAATACAACCAACCCCTATATATAGCCTTCATTGATTACGAGAAAGCATTCGACTCAGAGGAAACCTCAGCTGTCATACAGGCATTGCGCAATCAAGGTGTAGAAGAGCCTTATATGAAAATGCTGGAAGATATCTGTACCAACTGCACAGCTACCATAGTCCTCCATAAAGTCAGCAATAAAACTATAATAAGGTAGGGCGTCAGGCCAGAAGACAAGTTTTCGCCAATGCTTTTCACCGCCTGTTTACATGCGGTATTACGAGGCCTGAATTGAGAACAGTTGGGGATAAGAATTAATGCAGATTACCTAAATAATCTGCGATTCGTTGATGACATTGCCTTGCTAAGTTACTCAGGAGGTGAGCTGCAAATATGATCAATGAGCTGATAGGCAGAGCAGATCGGTGGGTCTAAAATTTAACATGCAGAAATTCAAAGTAATCTTCAACAGTTTAGCATAAAAGCATCTGTTCTCAAAAGGCAGCGATGGGCTGGAAGTAGTAAAGGTCTACATAGGGCAGGTAGTGACAGCTGATCCTGATCACGAGAGGGAAATAACTAGAAGTATAAGAATGGGGTGGAGCGCATATGGCAGGTTCTCTCAGATGATGAATGGATGTTTACCAAATATCCCTCAAGAGGAAAGTGTACAAAAGCTGTATCTTACCGGTACTCATCTACTGCGCAGAAACGAGGAGGCTAACGAAAAGGGTTCCGCCTAAGTTAAGGACAATGCAGCGAGCCATGGAAAGAAAATGTTTAATGTAACGTTACGAGACCGGAGGCGGGCAGAGTAGGTGGGAGAACAAGCGCGGGTTAATAGAATCCTAGTCAAAATAAAGAGGAAGAAATCGGCTCGGACGAGGCATTTAATGCTAAGGAAAGAAAACCGCTGGTCCTTAAAGATAACGGAGTGGATTCTAAAAGAAGGCCAGCGTAGAAAGGGGCAGCGGAAAGTTACGTGGGCGGATGAGATTAAGAAGTTTGTAAGCCTAGGGTGGGCGCCGCTAGCAAAGGAGATGATTTTTTGGAGAGGCATGGGAGACGCCTTTAACCTGCTGTGGGTGTAGTCAGGATGCTGATGGTGGTGTTGATGATGTGGGTGTTAAGATCGTTCAAAGCTGCCGCATTCTAACATTACGCGTGGCAACAATCCTAATTTTTGGCAAAGCTGCTTTGAGTAAGCTTATACAGTAGCAGCAAAAGTATGCCTCATGGAGTGCCCATTTCATACAGCTGCTGTTAATTCCTCGCACATGAGGTGCTAAATGACGGCCGAGTTTTAAAGCGAAAGCTTCAGGGGCGCGCCGATTTCGCCGTGGGCTGCAGTTAGACCTACCATAGCCTGGGCGACGCCGCTGCCGGCTTGGCGCATGCGCTCTCCGCAGCTCGGTCGCCGCTTGACTACGTCACTCGCCACGCGCCTGGCAAGATGAGCGCCGCGCTGGCCTAGTCAGTGCGGGCTCGGCCGTGCATGAGAGCGAGGTCGGGCAGTGAGCGGGAGGCTTTGAGCTGTGGTCGTAAAGTGGCGTCTGGCCACCCCGCGGATATCGCCCGGTAACATGCTTCCTTGGAGAGAGTGCGGAATTCCAAGGGCCCAAAGTTTTCGCTCGGATATATCCCGTGTTAGCCACAGTCAAGGCACAGCAATTTTTTTTTACATTTGTACAGCAAGAAAATAAACTGCCGCGCAACACTTTTTTTTTATGATGTTAGCACTTGTAAAATGCGCGGGGCTTTCAAAGTTTCGCACACTTCCATATTGTAAGCCGTTTCTTGAAACTTGAGGGCAATTCCTCGCAGTTCAAGCGTGTTCTCATGAGGGTCCATTCGTTCATGGTCGTCGCTAAACCACCGCATTAACAAGCAATGCAAGGGCGATGTCGTGGAATTTTGCGTCATCATGATAGAGTCGTGGTTTATATTTACGCGTTGATCGTAAATCGACAACGTTCTCTTTTTCACGAAATGCGTTGCTGCAGATGTAATCGATAACCGTGGCCCTGTATACATCTCGATATTACTGGGAAAAAGTGAAGAGTAATTTATAGAGGGAGTTGCAAGGCAAGAATCCAATGATATGAGAGCCTGCGATCCTACACTTGGATTATTCACGTTAACAACCGTTGTACGGTGTGCCCACGTAGATTCAATGCAACAGGATAATTGAAAAGTATAAACTTGTAATTTCCCGTTCTGGAGTATACAATTGGTTGGGACTTCAGCGCTCCTCTACACAAAGGATTGCAGCTAACGCGGGTGCAAACCCTGTTTCCCAGGTTGTCTTCCGAGGAACCGTCGGCCCCGCATCGACACCAGCCTATATAGCGCTCGACGACATTGCCATCGGCCATCACGATCACTGTGAAACTTTCCCACTAGCCGCTGAATCTTTATCCGCAGGTGGGTGTGAGTCTGAAGATGTCTAGATATTCAAAAACTCAAAACGGCATGACAGCCACCTTCCTTCAGTTCGCCACGGAGCAAAAATTTATTTTCAGACCAGAACCCTTACAACTTTATTTTGGAAAAGGGTTGTAGCGCCAAAAAAGAGAACACATACAGTTTGGTTTACGGCGGTTTAACGTCCCCAAAGGACTCAGGCTATGAGAGACGCCATAGTGAAGGGGTCCAGAAATTTCGATCACCTGGGGTTCTTTAACGTACAGCACACGGGCCTCTAGAATTTCGACTCCATCGAAATTCGACCACCCCGCGGCCGGGATCGAACCCGCGTCTTTCGGGCCAGCAGCCGAGCGCAATAACCACTCTGCCACCGCGGCGGCTGAAAACGCACAGGAAGCGAGACGGGACGTGTTGTCTTTTTCGGCGCTACAACCCTTATCTGGAAACATGCACCAACTAGCCACCGAACAAGGGTGAATTAGGGAGCATACAATATGCGGCGGGTGCCCTGCAACAACACGCTAATAGTTGTGGACTCCACTCCAATGTGCGCCAAAAAGAATCGGACTTACTAATATTTAGGTAGAATTGAGACTCTCACCCGGATATAGTATTTGTGGGGGGAGCGCAAATTGAAGAGGTGACACTTGCGAAACTTTTAGGTCTGCTAATAGATGCCAAGGGCAAGAGCACGACAGGGATCAGGCGATTTCAGGCAGAAACTGAGCGATTGGCGAGGATGATTAGTAAGATATCATGCCACAAGCACAGATCTAAAGAAAAACAAACCATAAAGTTTATAAAGGCTTTATTATGAGCAGGATCGCTTACACAACACCATATGTTAAATGGACGAAAAGTTAGAAGGTGGATGGCATTTTACGCAGAGCATATAAAAGAGCACTTAGTATTCCGGTCAATGCAGGAACAGAAAGATTACTACGAATGGGTATCCACTGTTCTATAGATGAAGTTATTGACGGCCATTCGATATCGTAAAGGATACGGCTATGAGGATGCGGGCCATGAAAGGGGGTACTCGATAGACTAGAGCTCCGATACATTTGGTCTACAGAGGACAGAGAGGTCATGGGAGACCAGCTTAGAAGCAAAATCGAGGTGCAGCCTGTTCAGGGAAATGTGCATCCCGAATTTCATAAGAAAAAAGAAAGGCTAGTGTGAGAGCTATCAGAACAACGTGGTGTGGGCTAGAAGAGGCAAATTACGGGGACTCGGCAGGATCTGTAAACAGGATGTGAACGGTAGCATGCACGTATTCGCGAGAGAAATTATTTAAGGGGCATTAACTCGATGACAATGAATCGCCCAGGCTGAGAAAACGGCATTTGCTTTTACTATGGCTGCCACGAAGGTCTCGTGTGTAATTACAGACTCCCAGACTGCATGTCGCAACTATACCACAGGAAGTATTCTTAAACACACAAACATGATTCTCAGAGCTAAAAAAGATACAGACTTTAAATCCACAGCCATGACACTCTGCGGATGTTGGAAACGACGGTGCTCACGCCGCTCTCCGCCCACAATTTCCTCGGTTCCCCCAACATTCAAAGGAACATAATTATTCTGAACCGCTATTGAGCTACAAGGATTTACTCCAACATTTGAGATTAAGGGGGAAAGTATGCGCCGAACCGCACAACAATCGAAAGAGGGAGCAAGGAGTCATTGGAAGGAATTTGAAAACAAATATTTATATAAATGCCGTCAAAATCAGCTATATGTTTATAAATTCGTACGATCCGCATAGCGCCTTCCGCGGTGAAGTGGCTGGCTTATACCATATATCATGTGCATGCCAGAAAAACCTAGCTGTATCAAGAATCAATAACCCAACAACTGAGGACCAGGAGGCGCCTCTGCCTTGCTCACGGTGGAAGACCAGCTTTTGCTGATGAACTTGGCAAGAGCAGTGGCAAAAGCCAACGGGCTCCTGGAATAAGTGCCTACCCAACCATCCTGTAAATGAGCGTTTTTTATCTCTCTGCTGTCTTTTTGTCTTTCTCTTTGTCACCTCGGATGCAATTTCACGCAGTGTTCTTTAAGGTCCACCGTTTCATGGAATTTATTCTCCTCTCTTGCACAGCGAATCTCCTAAGCTGCAATTTTTATAGACTGGACTTCTGCCACTGGATGTCTCTGGGCCTGCCGTCAAATGTGTGGGCATTTGGACCGTTTTACAGCACCGAACTCGGACCTTCGTCAGCGCCCAAGAATGCAAAAAGTGAGGTTTTTTGCAAAAGACTCACAGTAATTCTTCAACATATCATACACAATTCTGGACTTAAAGACAGTGCTTTCTGGTCTCCTACAGTCTCAATTTAACATTTTCGCACCCCTTTGACCTTAGAAGTAGAGTGAGAAACGGGCCTCGAGTGTCGTAGCTCATCGCAAAAACGTGTGGCTATTTAAGCTCTGATGTGACGGAGTGGGACAGATTTTAGCAGACAAAAGTGCTTGATAATGGCAGTTCTCACTGTCTTAGCACATAATAGATGCGTTTGCAACATATTTTTCTTTCTTTTTCTCACCCCACACTAATATATGTCTTAACACAGAATACGTGCGTTTGCAGCTGGACATTTCGCGCGCGATGCTTGCTAAGCATTGGCGTACTTTATTTCCGCAAGACGCTCTTTTTGCCTCTGATAGCGTGACAGCGACGATCAATCTCTCCAATAGAGCTTGTTATGAAAATGTCGAAAAAGAAGACAGGCGTACACAGGGGTGCTATTGAAACAATAAAAGGCCTAGCGTACCCGAAGGAAGAACTTGTGATGTGCCCTTATTTAAGTGCGAGACTGTGGCCAGTCGTTTTGCGAAGGCCCTTTTGATGTAAATTTACTGCTCAAGTGTCATGCTGTGTAATCCGCTACGGAGAAGTTTCCTTAAACTCACTTCAAAATCTGCAAACATGAGTAGCATGTGTCGGCATGTCTTAGGAACGAGACTGCCGACGATCGAGCGTTAAACTAGTGGCACCTCTCCAATGAACTTTCACGTAACCTTGGCTCAGGTGGCATGGTGTCCATAACTGGGGCCAGGTTGGTACCCGCCGAAGGCACCGTGCAACTGCAGTCTCCCGTGGTCGGAACGCAGACCGAACGCTCGTGCTTCTCTGTCTGGTACCACATGTTCGGCGGCCGCGGCTCCAGTCTCTCTCTAAGCATTGCGAAGCCGGACTCAGTGAACACTCACATGTGGAGCTCCTCGCTGCTGTTTATACAGAGAGACCGCACCACGGCCGATCGATGGCACAACGTGCGGAGGACGGTGCTCTTTGACGGCGCGCACAACAAGGTATTTTTGTTTGCTTTTTCTCTCTTTAAAAAGTATCATCGACAGGTCTGTGAGCCTCAAGGCGCCTAGTATCGAAAAATATGAAAACCTACTCTTCCTTCTCCGCATATACGCCACGACATCGACAAGTTGTTCATATATCTGTTTATTTATTTATTATACTCATTTTATTTCTTTTTATGTGCATATGGCTGCTTGTACGCCTTATGGTAGTGGCGTATAACAATACAAGGAGCCTCGCTCTAACGCAGTAACGGCGAAAAAAACTCACACAAAGACGCGCGAGCGCACACTGCAATCATAATGTGTTAAGTAGTTTCCAGACTGCATAAAAGCCTTTTTAATGAAAGTGCACAGCTAATGCCAGAAAGCGAGGTTTGAGTACGTTTATTTTGAGTGAAAAAGTTGTATGGAAATAGGCTGGTGCATGTTTAGAAGAAAGAAATGCTTCGAAGATGGTCACTTCTTGATAAGCTTAGTTTAAGTAACGTTGAAATTGTTTCTTCAAAGGCGATAATGATATATACAAAGCTCGCAAAATAAGTTTAGCGGCGCCTTCAAAGAGGACCTAAATTCGCCAGTAAAAGTGGAGGAGAGGGAGAAAAGTTGCCATCATGACACCGAAAAATCAAGCGAACTGCCTGATTATGCACTGCCTCAAGTTTTCAAACTTCTGTTACCGAGTACAGGCTCCACACTCCATCCAGGCGCTTAATGAAGAATGCAACAGACTACACAGTGCCGGAAAAGAAGTTTGTTTTAGGGCTTGAGATAACGTGCTACACAAATAGTTCTATTTCTTAATACCTTACTGCATGCTGAATAAATATTTTCAATTCATGACATAGTAGCCGTAAAGGCGATTCCAAGATTGTTTTGTTTCGTAAATTGTGTTTCGTATTGGTATGAAATTTGAACTGAATTCAGACCGAAGGAGACAGAATGTTCAATGAATGCGAGGCGGGAATTTTAAAAAAAGCTTATGCTCATCCCCCGCTTAACGCACCAAACACAGAAACATGAAAATACTCAATGAATCAATTTTCATACTGATAGATATCAATGGATATTACAGGACGCACTCAGTGACGTACATGAGAAAATCAGATATTAAGTTGCAAGATCCATCACTGATATTTGTCAAAAACATGAGTCAGAAATAATTCAAATATGAGAGAAACTTAAGGTTTCAACAATATGGTGGGGTTTGGCGTCGTTATTTGACATGAACTTAGACTGTAGAGTAAGGAACTTGGAAATGCATTTGACTAGAGCAGTGATCTCTAAAATGTATTGTAGAATTAACGTATTAGCAGTTTAGAGTGAAGTAGAGCATGAATTACTTTATTAAATATATGAAGATAGCATCATTCAGATAAACAAAATATGTGTTTTGTGCGATGTCATGCGTGGACTATGGCATTTGTGTTGTAGTAATGAACCGTACATTTTTTAAACCTTGTTGAACATTTGATAATAGGCTATCGGATGCAAGCTTTTTATTAGGTGTTTCTTCATAGTGTAATTGCTAAAAAAGTTGGAGATTGAAACGTTGCTGAAATAGGCCCTTACATATACAAGTATTTACTTATAAGTGCGGATATATAACGCTATCCTGAGCCTTTCTCTAATCTGAGAGGAGAGTGGAAGACGGCAGTGGATTTTAAAACCTAAAAATAAGGAATATGGATCTTGATAACGATTGACGAACTCAAAAAAGTTGAATACGTCATTACGGCCATCAGATTTTATTTGTGTCCAAGTGTCAGATTCAAAACTCTATGGATCGTAATTGAGCTGTCTTTTGTATACGTGAATCATGTACGTACGTCTAAATGTGAAAACTCGAAATTGTTATCTAGAAAAATAGTTTGAAAATTAGATTTGAAAGCTGAGAAAATTTTGGAGGATTTTGAATAACCGTTTCTCCCCTGGTCTTCTCCTATTAGAAGAACCTAGGAATACATTTTTAAGCTTTGTATGCTGACCGCAGCGGTAGCCTAGCGGTTGAGCATCAGCCTCGGATGCGGGAGGTGTGGGGATCGATCCACAGTCCCGCCGGTTAACCGTCGGTGATACAATGTGTGCGAGCTTCCTCTGTCCTTGTGCTCGCATTAATCAGGGTGAAATGCTTGGGAAATAGGTCTTTGACCCCACCTTGAGCAATCGAAAATACCTTGTGCCATGGCGCTCTTTTGCTGCGGATGCTCTTACGCCATAAAAACTCACTATTATCATTATCCTTTACATGCATGGCAGCTTCTATAGGTCAAAAGTGAAAGCGGTTTTTAATGACGTTCGCTCCACATCTCGCATTTTCTACCTATTATTGGTGAATAAAAATGATGAGGAGGATGGCTCTGAATACAAGTCGATGGTGCCACGGGACCTGCATGATCTGACATTTCTTATCCTTAAGTACCCGCTTGTGCGTACTGATAATTTTGTGTGTTTTTGACCTTTACTAGAGACAACCATTCAAATAAAGCTGCTTGGCCTTTACAATACCAATAAATTGAATGCAACATTCGTTACATATAAAGTACGCATGGCTGGATACCTAACGAGTCGCGAAAGTGAAGCCAGGAAAGGAATGTAGATATGATTGTGATATCGTTTTCTGTAAAGCAGTGAACCTGCGGTCCAGTTGTTTTTTCCGCTACGGGAGATCACGCTGGGGTGAGTTAGCGGAAGTAGAAAATTTGAAATACGCAGAATGAGAAGAAAATGAAGAAGTTGTAGAAGAATGAAAAGTGGAAAACAGGAACTTGCTGGCATTCAACGTAAGTTTTGCTGTAGGAATGACAACATTTAGCAGTAATTCCCAATATATAAGCAGTGAAAGGCGCCCATTTTCCTTCCTGCGCTCACCTAAAGCCCATAGCTTCTCTGGGCAGTCACCAGTAGAGGCTGCTTGTCATTACAGAATACCTCGCTGGCTATTTGGAGACAAGAAGTATATAGAAGCGGTGAAATCTAGATTGCTGCGCCGGACACACGGGATCAAATAAAGAGTGCATGTACAGGAGCGCAGTAGCAGTAACTGAAAAAACAAATCTGCTTGAAGACTTATCATACCCGCAGAATTTCTGCCGACAGCATCAGTTATGTTCCAGTTTATAAAGGAGACATTTGCGTCGCTTAAATTTGGGTGCGCCGAGGGAGATGTATACCAGATCATGTGCAGAGTTTACGACTGTGGCAACCACTGGGTGCTGGTGACCTCATACGGAGATGCGTTTCCATAATTGAGTATTGCGCAAGCATGCGATATCGTTATGCTTTTTTAGTTAAATTCTTGTTAAAGGGCCTGAGAAGCAAAGGGCCTACGCATACAGTAAACAAATTTTGAAATTTTTAACTGGCTGACTCACACCTCCAAAATATTCGTGTATTAGCCTTCAGTAATTGGTGCCATCTTAGGCGATAAAATAAATCCACTCCGGAGTAAATTTTATGCCTAGCTCCTGTATCGCGTGGTGGGAGAAACGCGCAAGTCTGGCCAGGATATTCGTTGGTTATAGACAAACTGAGTTTCATCTCTGATTTTCTTTCTGACAGCAAAACGCAAGGTTTTCACACATTGCAGAATCCTCCCAAACATCTTGAAAAGATCTTCCAATATTTGCGAGGCAAAGCCCCCATAGAGTGAAAAATGCTCGATCCTTCATTTTTGTAGCATGCCGATATTGCTGCACCAACCAGCTCCAAATATCATTGGATTTTAATGCGAAAGAATTACTAGTCTCAATGCAAGAACAGCTGGCGGCGCGCGCGCGCGCGCGCGCGCGCGTGTGTGTGTGTGTGTGTGTGTGTGTGTGTGTGTGTGTGTGTGTGTGTGTGTGTGTGTGTGTGTGTGTGTGTGTGTGTGTGTGTGTGTGTGTGTGTGTGTGTGTGTGTGTGTGTGTGTGTGTGTGTGTGTGTGTGTGTGTGTGTGTGTGTGTGTGTGTGTGTGTGTGTGTGTGTGTGTGTGTGTGTGTGTGTGTGTGTGTGTGTGTGTGTGTGTGTGTGTGTGTGTGTGTGTGTGTGTGTGTGTGTGTGTGTGTGTGTGTGTGTGTGTGTGTGTGTGTGTGTGTGTGTGTGTGTGTGTGTGTGTGTGTGTGTGTGTGTGTGTGTGTGTGTGTGTGTGTGTGTGTGTGTGTGTGTGTGTGTGTGTGTGTGTGTGTGTGTGTGTGTGTGTGTGTGTGTGTGTGTGTGTGTGTGTGTGTGTGTGTGTGTGTGTGTGTGTGTGTGTGTGTGTGTGTGTGTGTGTGTGTGTGTGTGTGTGTGTGTGTGTGTGTGTGTGTGTGTGTGTGTGTGTGTGTGTGTGTGTGTGTGTGTGTGTGTGTGTGTGTGTGTGTGTGTGTGTGTGTGTGTGTGTGTGTGTGTGTGTGTGTGTGTGTGTGTGTGTGTGTGTGTGTGTGTGTGTGTGTGTGTGTGTGTGTGTGTGTGTGTGTGTGTGTGTGTGTGTGTGTGTGTGTGTGTGTGTGTGTGTGTGTGTGTGTGTGTGTGTGTGTGTGTGTGTGTGTGTGTGTGTGTGTGTGTGTGTGCGCGCGCGCGCGCGCGTGTGCGCGTGCGTGCGTGCGTGCGTGTGTGTGTTTGTGTGTGCGTGCGTGCGTGCGTGTGTGCGTGTGCGTGTGTGTGTGTGTGTGTGTGTGTGTTTGTGTGTGTGTGTACTTGCAGGTGGTACAGAATATCGCAGCGATGTAAAAAAAAGGAGACGTCATCAAGGCAGAAGGCTGGCTTTGTGTCGGCTTGTATCATTTTCGCTCTACATTTCTTCATGATGCTACCTGAACGAGTATCAATGAATGGCAGAGTGTACGATAATATAGATATGCCTGTGTAGATTCAACTCAACAGCCATTTAAAGGTCTCGAGTTGATTATATGAGCTATAATCGAGTGTCAGTACGTTAATCAATGTATAGTCGCCACTGGCCGACCTCCATGTGGCGCCAATTTTCCTGACCATCGTACCGAAATTGGCAGGCATTTCTTTGTCGTCACACGATTTCTTGTTGCATATATCCTCTATGCGATAGACAGGTTGGCGTCTACCTTCTGACATGGATTCTGACCGACTACATATGCACCTTCAACTGTATGCCTCCGCCGTCTTTTGTATCAAAATTGTGAAGCAACCGTTCGCAGCACTGCATTCCGGGTGATGTCATGCGCGCCTGGACACCACTCGGAACGCTTTACGACACTGGGACTTTCACAAACTCTTAGAAAACTTTATTGCACGTACAAACGTTACGCATGAACAATGCACCCAGGGACAACAATTCTTTCGGATTCCCACAAGTAAACGGTCTTAAGAGTCCCTGCCGATTTTTTTTTTTTCTGTTTCGTACCATTTTGTTCACACTAAAGCAGCTGTGTTGACTGTCTATAGTAAAGAAAAACAAACTGTGACGACAGTTTTTCCACGGTTTTCATTGTTCCTGCAGCTCACCTTCGTTGTGACTAATGCTCCATTCATGCGAAAGGGTGCTGTCGTGGCTCTCAGCTCTCTGGTGCTCACTCCTGGGCCATGCGACATATTAACAGACGGCGAAGGTGAGAGCGGCAGAGAATCCAAGTGTTTTTCTATGTTACGGAGAGTCAAGCTATCAAACTAAATCCTAAACTTGAAGGCAGCTGCTCTTCATGCTTCTGTCGGATGAAGGTCCATGCAGAACGCCGATGTTTCTACAAAGAGCGTTAGGAGTGTTACTATTTAGAATGTCGTGAGGGCATAAGGCTGGCTTTATGACGGCTTTTACCCTTTTCGTACTACATTTCTTCTCGATGCTACCGTACTGGATAAAATGGACGCAGAGTGTCCGAAAATAGAGGTACGCCTGGGGAGATTCATCTCGACCGCCATTCAGAGGGCTACAGCTTAATATATGACTTATAATCGAGTATCAGTACCTTAATCCTAAGCGGCGTAAAATATTCCAACCGTATTAACAGTGTGTACTGACGAGCCAGAATTTTTACTAACTCCAATGAAAAATTTTTGGATATGCTAGTACTAATACAGGAGTGCGGAAGATCAGCCATTCTGTTCCTCATCATTCGTTTACGATGTTCGGTCGACGTATATTGCGATGATTGATTAAGGAAGATTTCCCGCCTAGATGTGTCTGAAAGCTTTGGCTCCTAAAGTTAGATTCTAATTCCTTTATTGTGGTAGTTCGTAGAATCATATACCTGCGACAGAACAGTGTAATTATACATACCTTTGAGGGTAGCTTACTGTGAGGCTGCTTACAGAGTTCAAGAGAACTTCTCACCTCACCACAAATATTGTAATACTGACAATTGCACCAAATGCTAATTAATCTTCGTGAAAACTAGCGCAAAAATACGCGGACGTAGAATGCAAAGACGCCACAATGAGTTACTTTTTTAGGTGTTTTTCGAACCAGCATAAAGTTTGCTTACAGCCGAGAAAAAACTTGCATGCTGAAACGAATACTTTAATGCCTAACATAGGTATAAAAGGCGCTGCCCCTTGCTCTGCTCTAGAACTTGTTGCTGGTAATGAACAGTCTTTGATTCGGAGTTTATTCCTCGCTACCAGAAAAGAAATTTCTTCATTCAGAGATAAGATTCAGACGAGAATTAAAATTAGCGTTTCCTTTCTGCCTTTCAGGATTCGCTTTCTCCTGTCCCGCAGCAAATTTCTGAGGAACCTGAGAGCTAAGCTGAACAATTGCTGCCATGCAGTTTTTTCATACTATTTTTCTGTAGCGTTGTCTTAATGCAGGAAATGAGAATATGTTCAAACTACCCATGCAACCGCATTCATTAGGAACATATCTAATACTGTGCAGTAATTTTTTTAACAAGTCATAAACGCAAATGGGAAATCCGGCCTCACCAAGAGTATTGCGCGTATTGAGTATTAACAACTCCAGACATCAACGAGAGCGACCCGGTAAAAATAGTGTTATTAGAGAGGCACGTGGTTGCTTTCATATTGTTCCTTCAATCCGAAGCGCCAGCATACTTTCGTTTCACAAGCAGTTTCTTATAATAGCAACACCATATTGGTGGCTGCAAGAATTTTTTTCGCTTTGTTTTGGAGATTCTTAGAGGGGCTTCTATGTTGAGAACTGAAATAGTGCTATGAAATTGGCATCTTACAACATACTACTAATAGGCTGATGTTTCAATACAATGATCTTGTAGCTAGTCTTTTTTACCTCACCAATAGCAAGTTCCGCAATTTCTAAGATTGGCTGGACAAAAATTGGCGCCGCCACATGAATTGTAAAAATTTACCACTTTAGCTTGCCTCAGGCATATAATATTCTTACTTCCGCAGGGTACTGCGACTTTGAGTTCGACACGTGCGCATGGAGCGCAGCCAATGGATGGCGGCGACAAGAAGAACAAAGTTCCTCTATCCTTGGGTTAGGATCATCTGGACCTGTCAACTCTGGTACGTCGAAGGCTTTCAGCATCCTTGATCCTGGAAAGAACATGAGTCCTTGCGCACCTCAAGAGTGCGCGCATAGGCGCGTGTTGCATACGATGAGCCTGTAAATCTTATTAAAAAAAAATGCCATTTCCTTCAGGCGCATTTTCAGATGCACTGTGAACTAACAACTTACCTGTATACCCGAGCGACTTCAAGCTGCCATATTTATTCTTGAGTCCGTCGTCATCTTATCGGGAATGAAGGTGTCGTGGTTATATTTCTTTCATGCTAAATGTTCTTTCTTTCCATTCTGCAAGCATATTAGCTTCGATTGCCACTTGCAAAAGAAGACAGCCAGCTACGTTTATTTCTGCATCAGATACAAAGCACCCCTTAAAATAGAAACTAAGCCCCTGCAGCTGCGGCGCCAGTTTGATCTTGAATTTTAGTCTGCAAGATAGAGCTCGTCCAACATAACTGTCAGACCGGACCTGCTTATGACTTCATCTCCCAGTCAGCGTACTAACTTTAGTACGCCAATAAATGCTCTTGCAGAAAGCAGGTGATGGGGTTGGCTCGGGCCTCGTATTAGAAAAATAAACGAGGCAAAAATATGCACAGAGGAATACTAAGAAGAAGAGAGGAAAGAGACTGGACTTCTTTTTATAAGGTAGTTCAGGGCTCAACTATATACAGGGCACTCAGTCGCATTACCTTCTCACCAACGCTATCATATCAACGTTCTATCGCCGAAACAAAATTTACAATGACCGCAACCCCTTCTAGCTTGCAGTCGATCTAACAGTTAAAGTTGCCTATTTCGAAGAAAGGTTTATGTGATAGCGATTGTGAGGGGCTTATGTGACTTAGTGCCTTGTATAAATTTGAGCCCCGAACTTTCGAATAAACAGCTGGCACTCCAACGTATTTCCTATCTTCTTCTCAGTTTTTTTTCTGTGCGTGTTTTTGACTGGTTTATTCTCCTAATACAATGCACCCGCTAGTCCAATAACATGTGTTCGTGCCTCGTATATTCCGACGAATGGCTGCTTCTTGCAGTGCGCCTACAGGTATTCAAGGAAAACATTAGCTTCGACCAAGAACTCTTAGCACACAGGCCATAATATTCCGAGCACTTAGGTAGGTATTTTTTTCTTCTGCCACGTGGCAACAGCAGTGTGCGCTATACAAGATGCGCCTTTCTTCCGAAGAAACTCGCACTCTACTTGCGTACTTCCCGCTAGTTTCGTATTGGTGGGGAGAACATATGCACATAATAGCAGAAAAAAAATACTTCCCATTTCGCCGCCGATAGTGGAAGTCCTAATAAAGTCTTTCCTTGGTTGGCTTAGTACTTTATATAGTTATTGCCTCTGATGACGCTCGCCGCTTTCGTCAAACAGGTCCCGGCCAGTTGAGATGCGTGTTTTGAGCAACGTCCTTATGCGTTTATTTTTTAATGCGAAAGCAATATCTTGCTCTCCGGCAAAGAAACCCGCGGTTGTTACCCAACAGCAGTGGTCCGAAAGCCCATATGGCATCACCATTGTCCCTCATGATGCCAGCTGTAGACCATAGGATAGTAATCGGTGATCATAGGCAATGCACCAGACACATTAGGCGAGACAGTAGTAGTTAGTGGTAGTGATGTTTGGTAATGATGATGCTGCTGGTAGTTTTATAATGATAAACGAAGTAACTATATAGTAATAATCAGGGTCAGTAATGACAATTATAAATTATAATGCTAAAGATCAAGGCCTTTAAATCAAATTCCTCTATGATAAAAACCTTTTTGTCAAAGACCCTTATCACAAAGACCTTTAGGTCAAATGCCTTTACAGTAAAGGCCTTTACCCTAGGGGCGAAGTGTGAAGGTCTTTAGGTCACAGGATGATTTCGCATTCCCAGCACGTGAGGACCTTAGGTGCCAACCGTTTCTTTTTGTCCTTACCCAAGCACTCAGCACCTTGCTCGCGTTCTCAACTTTGCACACTCTTTCATAAAGCTGCAGTTTTGAATAGAGTTTAACGTTTCTACGCTTTGACTTAATATGGCATCCTTGCCGTCGAATTATCCGCGCTTCAACCTCAGGGCGCAGCAATACAGCTCGTATGTTTTATTAGTGCGTCAATATAGTATCGGCCGACGGACGCATGGCAGCAACGCATGTGAGCACCAGCATTCGGCACATAGCTAAACATGCTGGATTCAGTCTCTTGCAAGCAATACTGTTTACAAGAAAACAAAATCATGGAGTGATAGACGAGCGGTCCGAGGAACAAAACAACGGTTGCTGCTTCCACCCAGCAACCTTGGTCTTCATTTCAGCTCCGTCTAAGACATATTTTTGCCAAACATATGGCTACGTTCCGTTCGGAAATTCGGGTCGCGGTGTCGGGAATTCTCAGCTTTTTTAGAGCACCAGCAATTAGAGCAATCTGTTGGCTCCTGGTGGCGAGCACCGCGTTACTATTTGCGGATATTTTAAACTAGTGGTTTTCAGCACACTGGACAGTCTAGAGAGATTCTACGCTACCGCGGAAACTGTAATCACTTGCGTTTCCTCCTCGCTGAAAGTCCTGGTGTCTAAATTGCTTCCTGCACAGACACTGACTAATTCCGACTGCCTAAAAAAGTCAATGGGATGCAGCAATGTCTGCAATTCCCGCGGTGATTTTGGGTGCTCAGCGGCACGTGGCACGTGGTGGCACCCACGCATACCAGAACCGTTTGCTCAGATTTTCTGCGATTTATTGACCTGGCCGTCCAAATGGCAGTCATTTTAAAGCTAAAGTTGAAGTTGAAAGTTTATTTGTGACTTAAAAAGTAGTTACAAGAACATACGGAATGATTGACGGTAACTTCCGTGTATGGCAGCTAAAAGTATTGCATTCAGAGTGTGATGTGAGTAAGGCTCGAAGCCTCCTTGAAATATGCCTGCTTGTTGCGCTTCCAGTTTACTCCATGACTGCGACGCAACCGGCTTCTTCGCCTGCTGGCGCTGAGTTCTCGAGCCCAGAGTGGCAGGGACAGACAGAGCCCAGGTGCCTAGAATTCTGGTACAGATCAGAAGGAAAGACTGACTCCGAACTCCAGGTGAGCATGTTTATCGACCAAAAAGCGCCCACTGCAGTTTAGTTATATTAACGCGATAACCTTAAATGTCCCTTTCAGCGGAGAACTCTGCGTCATGGTTTGCGTTGGCTTGTCAAGCAAATCCGCATTTGTCGACAGGGTCATGACGTCGAAAGCGCGTCATTAAGAAAAGCTTTGGAGCAATGACCCTGCCTTTTTTATAGCGTTGTTTATTGCCTCTGGGCAAGAAGGGAGTTGGGAAGAAAAGAGAAAGGAAAGAAAGGAAAAGAGCAGGTGGGTGTTAAATAAAGCAGGAAAGATGTGCCGATCTAATTAAGGTGAAGAGGGAGCGGTGATGTGGCCCCTGCGTCCAATCAATATATGAGGATGGGTTGTCTGGCTGGAGACCCGCTGCTGCCAGGTAGCGAATTTTAGTTGGCTTCAGTGCCGGGGAAACCCACAACCAGTGGTGAATGTCAGCCTCAGTGTCTTGTGAGTTGCAGACTGGACATCCTAGGCGGCAGACTGGACAACATACTGAGGAATTGAGGCAATGACGAGGGTAGGGTTGGCGAGCGGGTTGCAGAATCTGCAGATCTTTGTGAATTGAGTAGGTCACGTGGGACCCACTCAATGCGACTGGACATCATAACTGGATACTCAATTCGACTGGACACTCAGTTCGATTGGACATTGCAGGCTGGGCATCGTACTGAGGAATTGAGTCATTGACGGGTGTAGGGTTGGCAAGCGGGTTGCAGAATCTGCAGATCTTTGTGAATTGAGTATGTCACGTCGGACCCAACCCACTATATTCGAATGGCTTGCGGGATGCGAGCCGCCAGGCGATGTATATTCTGGCACATTTCTGGGCTGCGGCTGACGCGTCGGAGTAGACGAGTTGCTTGAAGGGCGTAACTACGGATGATAATGTGGGCTGTAGGGAGCAAGGTAACTGCGACTACAGAGCGAAGCGCTTCTTGTATAGCAAGCAGCTCAGCACAGAAGAAAGTAAGGGGTTCCGCGAATCGAAACCTGGCCGTCTTGTTAAGTGCGGGCTGGCAGGGACAGCAAAGTGCAGTCGTCGTTGCACAGCCCTGGATACTGGCATCCACATATATAATAATTGAGCCGCGGGGTAGGTGACTATCTTGTTCCGCGATTCGCTCGCGAAGGGACGATGCCGCATATGGTGAGGTTGGGCGACGTAGATCGGTAGTTTTGTTGTCGCTCAGCTAAACAAAGTCCCATGCAGGAAGAACTGAGGGTGGCGGTGGCAGTATGGTGTGTGATGAAGCAAAGATCCGGAGTGCTCGCGTTAAATGCAAAAAGGTGGCCTTAAGGCTACGAGCATTACGGCGCTGCTGCACAAGCTCGTCAATGGTATTTAACTGACCCTGCCTTCGATTCCGCAGTTCCGCGACCGCTAGCCCCATCGTCTGATAATTCCAAATATTGGGAGCTTCATAGAAGGAAACTAGCGTAGCTTTCGATGGGGAACTTGTGCTGAAGTTTGCGGTGCCGATTGCAGCGCCATAACACACTGCCTAGCGAGAAGAGCAAGCAGTTTTTGGTAATATTTGGCTAACTTGGCTCCAAGTTCTACCCAATTATTGGCGTTAGCCTCCGCGCTCTGTCGAAGGCGTACGCGCCGTGCGTCAGCTATCTGGGCTACGCCGAGAGAAGCTAGGCAATGAATGCCGTCAGCCAAACGCGGGTATCTAATCGCGCAGAATGTGTTCTCGCGTTTGCAGTGGTCCAAGCGGCTGACAAAAAGAATTTTGAGTCACCGAATGGAACAATTGCAGTGCACCTTGGCAGCGCAGGCTCCCCATTGCTCTCCGCCCGCACACGCACAGCGACTAGGTGCTGCCAGTCACCCAAAACAGCATGGTCGTCGCTCTTCGTTCGGCAAAGCTCATGGAATTTGTGGCAGAAGGCTGTAAAGCTCAGCTTGGGTAGCGCCTTAAAGCTCAGCTTAGACCAACGTTTTCAGATAAGGACAGTTGGAAAACTTGCCTATAACTTGCCCCCGGGAATCGGCCCCACTTCCGTTGCCGCTTTCATCCGAAAGAGACGCGAGCGCCATCTGTAGGGTTTTGACAGTGCGACGTTATTTTTCTTTGTTTTATCCAACGTTATCTAAAAGCATTGTTCAACGTTTTTAGATAAGGGCAGCCGGGCGCAGAGGGGACCCAAAACGAGTGCTGCCTATGCGGTGGCGCTGCGGTCGCTTTGGGATGGGCGCGTCGTCTGCTACTTCCAGGTTGAGGAGCGTCAGCAGACGGTGACTCGTGTGCGAACAGAAACGTATTGATAATGAATACAAACGCAAATTGCGCCTTCGTCTCTTTTGTATGAATGAAACAAGGCGGCTTAGTAGCATTTAAAAGCATAACCTTAGCCGGGCACGTTGAAGATACGTTGGCAAACAGCTAATCACATGCGTATTAGATACACATTCAAGAAGTAAAGCTACGATGCTCCCAGTATAGATCACTTTACTTATAGAAAATGTCTCAACCACCAGGATGATCATATTTTCATCACGACTCATTGAAACAGGGAACGTGGCTGAAGAAAAGATGAAAAGAGCGTATGCCGCAAGAAAAAGGAAAAATAAGGCATTAAGTGTCTCTTTAAGCTTTTGCCATGTTTTATATACAGACACTCAACCTTTAGTAATCTAATCAATGGATTGAAGTTTACAGTCTACTTTGCTCGACCTCATATTAAACACGGGAGAATTCCAAACTGCGAGGTGGTAAGCGGTACGTCGTGTTTCTCTGATTTTCCCGCGTGGAACTGCGGAACGAAGGGCTTTAAGTTTCAGCCGAGATCTACAGCAAAAAGCTCAACTCCGAGCATCCTGGCCTCTCGTACCGCAGGCGTAGAACGCACGCGAACTTTGCACTACGTGGACGAGCACGGCTTGAAGCAGCCGCACCCGGCGCACAGGATTCGAGGCGCGAGCCAGCGTAGACCAGTTAAGGAGCAAACTCTCCACGTGACCAAGCGCAGCCAATTTTACTGGCGGCGAAGATAAAACCAAGAGAACTAACATGGTACTGTCAAAACCCTAGAGATGGCGCTCGCGTCTCTTTGAGATGAAAGCGGCAACGTAAGCGGGGCCGATTTCCAGGGGCAAGTTTTCCAACGGTCCTTATTTAAAAACGTTGGCTTAGCAGCCGGCGTTGTCTTTTTCTTCATCGCTTACGCAAGGAAGAGGCTAGTCATCGTCAAACATGCGGACGCCCATCTTGACATCTTTTATACGCGCTGCCGGCTATTTTTTTCTTCTTTTTTTTTTATCTCCATCACATTTGACGTGGCTACCATATGGGCCGGATATGAATCCTCACTGTCCGTTCGTTTATTCGTTAGGTTCATCTGCTGTTCGTTTATAATCGATGCTTGTTAGGAACCGGGTCAGACAAAAGTTCGACTGCGGAACACTCAAGGCTTTCTTGACAGTGGCTGCATTCTGTTAGACAGCCGTTCTTGCGACTTGCATTGCCGATTTTACAAACACGTTGACATTTGTCTTTAAGATGCTTGTTTTGGAGGTGCGCGTCGGACATAGCTATTGCAACACTAGGAGTGTCAGCTCGTCCATGTGATATTTCAACGCCGCAGCGTGAACACCGCGGAAAGGGCCGCGCCAGCGAAACTCAGTACTCTGTTGCGGAGAAAGTGGACATTGTGCTCGCATATATGAGCCCTCAAATGGACGCGGAGCTGGCATCGAGACTGCATGCTGCCCGACATCCTGGCCATCGTGTGGCGACTCGACCCGCATTCATATGGATATTTAATCGATTTAACATTACAGTAACAGTTCATGCTCAGAAAAGGAAGCGACTAGCTACGGCAACGATGATTTTGACAACGATGTGCTGGCATAGTAACTGTCAGGCTGAAACCAAGCGTCAGGGAAATTGCTAGTGCATATGGAGCCAGCCCGGCATCAGTTTGGATGTCACTATCGAGACATAGCTGCCACCCATATTATGCGTGCCTGCACCAAGAACTCAGACCAAACGACTTTCAAAACCAGCACGGTTTTTACAACAGGTGTCTCGTTCAATGCGACGAAGATCCTGAATTTCTCAAGAAAGTGCTTTGGACAGACGGTGTCCCATTTTGCAGGGATTCGAATGTCAGTTTGCACAACGCACATTATTGTTGCGATCAGAACCCCCACTGGCTTTATTAGTATAAGCACCAGGTAGGGTGGTCAGCCAACGTTTGGTCTGGAATTTATAACGGCTGTATTGTTGGTCTTTACTTCATCGATGGCAACCTTAATAGAAAGAAATACACAGACGAAGTTTTAAAGGGCGTTGTCTCCGAGTTTTCCTAAACGTTGCCGCTGTCTGTGATGAAAAAAAAAAAAATGTGGCTCCAGTATGACGGAGCTCTGCCGCAGTTTTCTTCACTGCCTTGGCAATTCATCGGTGAATTCTTTCCCAAGGAATGAATTGGGCGTTGTGGATAGTCTGGCCTCCTTGGTCGCCCGATTTGTCACCCTTGGACTTCTTCCTCTGGCGAAATGTCAAAATTGCGGTTCTCAAGAAGGAGCCATTCAACTTCGAGGATATGAAGCAACGTGTAGGAATATCTCTCGAAAACTTTCCCAGACAGATGCTTTTATCTGCTATGAACGCCACGAAAGAGCGCCTTCGTCTGTGCACCGCAATGGACGAAAAAAGATTTGAGCACATTATGTGGCAATTGAGTCTTGTCACGCGAAATGCTACTGCTTTCATAGAGTGCCCGAATAAAACTGCAGCCAAGTGAAACATTGAGATATACAATATGTATTCATTGATATTTGTTGCATGACTCAAGACTGCTAAACATATGAAGTCTAGTTTTCTTAGTCGTAGTCTACCACTTCTTACAACAAATTTGACGGCAGCCTGTAGGAAGCAACGTCGCGCTACAATGCCAAAAAGTTTTCAGTTACGGAGTCCTCGTTTAATTTAGCTCTCAAGCCGATGGCACCTAAAAAAATATCTTGAAGGTTGCATGTCATGGTTCCGGCACCACTAAAGAAAGCATAGCACTGTCACAAAGAGAGAGAAACATTTATTTAGTCCTTGAAATTTAGTGGGGCGGTTCTCCCAAATCTGGAAAACCAGCGTCGAAGGCGGCTCTCCAGGCTTCGCCTATCAGCTGTCCCTGATGCAGATCTCCTGTATTGGTTAACCTCTCCTTCCATTGTGCAAGGCTGATTTCTACATTCTTCTTGTGAACAGTGATATTAAATTTTCATTAACGTAAATTATTGCAAAAGTCTGTACGTGCGTTCTCGTATTCTCTCTTGCCATGTCCCTGTCATTACCCGCAATTTTCTGTACTGTCTAAAAGACTGCCATAGTGTCTCGGCTGCCCAATCAATATCATGGTTGCGCGTGATTGTGTGGTGGCTGTTCGTTTGAAACCAATTTGTTGTGCTTTATGTTCCTGTTGCAGACATGTTGCTGTTTACCATTGAATTATTGCCTTGTTTTATACTTATTATTGTATTGCTAACAAAAGTGTTTGTGATGACATGCTATTCTCGCAAAGACTAGTCCCTTACAATTGCAACATCGACTGCCTGTCCGAACATTATTATCATTTTTGTTCACATTGTGTAAGGGGGCCGAGGCCTTTGTCAGGTGCGTGGACGCCTTTAGCTTCGACCCCCTCTTAGACTGTGTCTAAGGAAACAATAAAGAAAGAAAGAATACCGTTCAAAGAGTGTTCGAGGTTTTCAATTTGCTACACTATCGTAAGATGCACCGCGTTACTCATTCAACGAAGCTAGTGTGATAAAACAGGGGAAAAGATTAAAAGGCTGCTTCCGGAATTAATAGTACCAGGACCGTGCCTACCAGCGTTCATAAAATTGACGCAGGCTGCGTAGGTAGGGATGACTAGCCTCTTCTTTGCGCCCTGCGACGAAGAAAAAGATAACGACGGCCGCTGCCTGAGCTGACCATCCAAGCTTATGTAGCGACTTTCTCGCGCTGCAAGTTATAACACAACTTTTTCTTTCGTTTAAAAACCAATACGGCATCGTCGTCTCCACGGCTGCAAATTTGCCTTTGACAAAAATCGCCAAATTTTGCTAACTAAGAAGTTAATTAGTAAATTAGTAAAACCTATTTAGAAAATAACATTTTGTGATTGTGATTGTGATTGCTTATTGATTTCTTTCCATTACAAGGAAAAACTTCTTAAGGTAAGTTAAGGAGCCATCACACGTCCGTGAATGTTGAGCTTATAATTTTTTAGTGCTCAGCGGAGAAAACGTGGCTACTAAGCATGCGCAGGTTCCTTCTTCAGGGAATATTCCGAACATGGGGTAGCAATAATGAAGACTATGTCGTGGTGATAAATTGAGCAATTTTCTAGCTGTTCGCAACGCTCCACGAGCGTTAGATGAACAACGGGAAAAAAAATAGCATCTTGTGGCTGCCTCCCTCGTTCATCCAACAGTAGGTGGTTGCGGAAGTTCCAGGCTGTCGATACAATCAAGTGATGAAGTGAAAGTTTATGCAGCTCGTACACATGCTCCACGCATTACGACGACACCATTCAACCGCCAGACAATCGCAATCTTTTTTTGAAATCATGAACGGCTCTTCTGAGGAGTGTTTTTTTTTTTTTCCAAAGGTGGAAGTTGTGGTGAATGGGAAGAGTGAACTTATCTGGAAAAAGCCTTCCTACCAGGAACCTGAATGGATGTTGGCGCGAACGCAGATACTGCAAGAAAAAAACTTCAAGGTGAATTGTTTTACTCTTTTTTATTTTATTTAAACATATATTTAATGCTCATTGGAGGGCCTTAGCCAATTAGAAGAAATGAACTTTAACACCTCGTGTTTTCTGAACAGACTTAAGTGGCAGCCGTGAGGATGCTTCACAATGGGAGCACTCATATATGCGCTACAATTTATTTTCCGCAGTGCCATCCATTATGTGATATCAATTGTTTTTTTGTTCAAAAATCGTGCTATATGCGTGATCTCTGGCATCTATTATACTCGCTCATTAATATTTTGTATAAAGCGAGCTTCCTACCACGAAACCTGCTTAGCCCACAAGAAATCTAAAATATGCTAGCTTTGGGACGATATCATTATGGAAGAAAAATAAACAACGTTTCGCTGTATACATGAATTACAGCACCACGTGTACAGCTGAACGGGAGTTGGATTTACTGCGGCATTGAGGCGCTGTGAGTTCAAGCTGCATCTATTATGGATTTTCGCTTCACCGCAGTATATAGGCGGAAAAATATCCTGCTTTGCAACTGCAAGGAAAACGTCATGCTCTCCAGGCTCCACCTAAGAAAAATTAAGGGTATGGTGCTAGTGCAATTACAGCTAGAAAAAAAAGGCCTGAAGTAAAAAAAAAAGTTTGGCGACAGTGTGCACATTTCGAAGCCCATTCCAAGGAAAATATGTATGCTGCAATTGCACGGACCAACAGAGAGAGGAGTTAATTGAAGGGGAGCCACGGTTTAATTATGTATAACCTTAGACTACGAGCGCTACAGCAGGGACAGGCAGGGAAAGGAATCAAAGGAACAGTGGATTAGCTCATCGCTTCTCAAGCTCGTGGCAATGTTCATGAGCGCGTCGTACATAACAAAAAAGATAAGATGACGACATTGTACTCATAGGATGACACTAAAGCCTGCAGTGCTCCAGTAACGCACCGCTTTAGGGGTACGTCTTTTGGAAAGTATACCGCAGCTAGCGAAGAAGAGAGAGGGTTGTCTTTGCCTCAGGTTCCTTGTTCAAACGCTGCTTTTTGTACTCTCCTTTGGTGGCCCCCGTTCTCAGTCCTTGTTCCTTGTACCAGGTGCTCTTTCGTTCGAAATTCTTGAACGACCCGAGTCAGTCAGTGAGCCTGGACGACGTAGTGTTGCGGCCAGAGCCGTGCGTACATCCTGCGGAATGTGATTTCTCCGACGGCCTGTGCGGCTACGTGAACAAATTCCAAGAAGACTTCCGCTGGCTCGTCGGACCCGGCCGACTTGAAAGCCGTTGGGTACATCCAGATTGGCCACGTGTTCAAGCTATGATTCTTCACGTACCTTCTAAATGCGAAGTTAATGAAGCGAATGGACAGAAAGACATGGGAACGTTTACGTTGTTACGCGTATTACGAGCACACATTGATCATCGTCAGTGGACTTTAGTGATAATCGGAATGCTGTGCCTTCTTTCGCGTGCCGCGGCGCCACATCCTATCCCACCTAGCTGCGCCGAAGCTCTTGTGCCTCCTGCGGTACCGCCCAGCACGGGCAATATCCCCCCTGCACATGGCGCCTCTACGGTACCGTGAATCCAAGTCGCTCTCACGTCCCTCCTTTACATCCCGTCTTTGTATTAGGCCTGCAATTTTCATTCTTAGGCAATAGCTTTTAATGTTATTCGAAATCTCCAACACCCTAGACCCCGCCTAGCCGCTGCTGTGCCCGTCATTCAAGTGATGGGGGACAAGACATTTCCATTGAACGCCGTAGGGTTAAGGGTTCTGTATAGCAGAAAAGCTTGCGTCGGCGTCGTTGGCCGGGAGCCTCATGAGAATCCGCGAAAAATTCCCAGAGAAGCAACATAGCTTCAGGTACGCCAGGTCACGGGACCTTGTTACGTAATGAGAGCTTGCCCTTCGTATTGTGAGCAAACTACTCACCGTGCTAGGCGGCAGTTAAATTCATTATTGGGCGCGAGAAGTTGATCGGGGAAAGCAACCTTGGCCGCATAAGACGCACCTGTGGCATTATCTGCCGTCGCAGGGCAGTGGCGCATAACTAAACCACTGAGCCAGGAGTGGTATGAGTGCTCTCAGGTATCTATGAATGTAAAGTAGATAATGACCCAATTTCGCATATGTTGTTATTAAGCCATCAATGCTATCGAGTCATACCCTTCGGGCTGATCTGAAGTGTCTTCTCCACTTTTTAACCTTAGTATAGTGAAAGTATCCAGAAGGTTCAAGAAATCATTGAGCACTTTCCGAAGGACGTTCAGCAGGTGAGCACACACTTAACTAAGATTGCCGTTGCGACTGAACGCAGACTGATTACCTTTTCTCTCTTCGGAAATACGTAGTGGAAAGTTAAAATAAACGTAGCAGTGACTGCTTTGCTCGCTTCGCTGCCTAATCTTGTTCCCAGTGCTTCTTATGATTTTTTTTCACCATGTAGTGGTTGCATTGTGCCACTCTGAAAATATGGCACTGCTAACTGCAGGTCGCTCTTCTTCGTTCGCCTACCTCGATTTAACCACTGGCAAAGAGGACAACGATGTCAGCGAGGCCTCCCAGCGTGTCAAGTCGGTGGGGCTGCTGAGTCCTCTGTTCCACGTCACTGACGACTACACCTCACTGTCGCTCCAGTACTTCCGAAAAGGACAGGGTAAGCGAAATGAGTTCGTAATCTAATAGTCTAACCATACAATGGCTTAATCGGCGCTCTTCCTTCCCCTACACCGCGCACATGCAGCAGTGGAATGCTGTCATAGCTTATGATACTGTCTGGAAGCTGGTGCGTCAAACCGATTTATATAGTGGAGATTGCAAACCATCGCTTTGAACCTGAGTTATTTAATAATGTCCCTATCTAACTCGACAAGAATCTTCCTGAAAGGCGGCTATATTTTTCTTCGCAGTGGCTATCAACGTAGGTATGCCGCATACAGCAACGATTCGAAACTTTGAACAAACTTTCAGCCAATTTGGGAGGAGTGTTAAGAGCAGTGTTACGATAAATTTATGTGAAACGTACCTGTTTGGTGACCTTCCACGCTCTGTTAGCAAACCCGTGTCTAAAAAAAGAATTTAAAAAAAGAATTAGTAGACTAGCCACCTTTAGAACCAAATGCAAAACTATCAGTTAGGTGCCACGCCGTAGAGGATGGCTTCGTATTAATGCTGGCCACTTTAGTTTTGCTACTCTGTCCTAAAAGCTGAATACACTACTTATTGAGCATCGTGCAGCAATGAAAACGGGACCGCCGGGAGGGGGAGGGGGGCAAAATAATCTGTATTCTTTTGGTTAGCAGGTGAACTGCAGAGAGATGCACTCGCCTTGTGGAAACGAAATGTTTATAAAGTTTCAATAACGTCAGCCTTGGCATGCGTAGCTGCCATACGGCTTCCGTGCAACAAAATGGTGTATTGAACGAGAAAGAACTTATAATTATAAGGCGCGCTCTTGCGTTTTGAGATACACAAAGCGCGCAAGACAGTCTGATTTGATATAACTGACCATCAGATTCCTTACCTTGGTCTGGTATTAGCTAAAATATTTTGCAATTTTTATCACATTTTTTAATTAAGTCGCTCCTTTAACCACAAAAACACCTTCAGGCACTTCTCTTCGCGTGAAACCTTGAAAAACATTATTACAAGGGATTACACCCTACTCGCACAAAAGGTATGTTGTGTTTATTTCTGTCATTTTTCTCGCGGAAAATAACTGGCCGAAGGTATTTCTTATAGCGTTGGAGGTGATTTTTTTCATGTCCAGAATTGAAAGCCAGTATTAGTAACACATCAGAAATAAACGTTTGGGGTATTTGGTGGTATCTGGCCATTATATACGGAAAATACTCTAACTTCCCACAGGCGTCCTATCGCCGCCTCTTACCAAAAACCGTACCGTAAACTTTGCAGATACTCTTAATCTCAGCAGTAGGCCTGTGGTTTTGGCCTTCGCTCGCTGAGCCCTAGGCCACGAAATGAAAGCTGACCATGTCAGCGGCATTTTAAAGGCAGTGAAATGGGAAGGCTCCTGTGAGCTGTGCAATCCCCTGTATGGTCGCAGTAAAACCGGAACCATGCACTACGGCACCCTTCATAGCCGACACGCAGCTTTCTTATGTTAAACCCTAGCTACCGGCGCACCATGTACTTTAACGTTATGGTGCTGCGTATAAAGCGTCTACCAAATTAAAATTCTGCTCACGCTTCGGTCCCGCTTAGGCCGTTCAATAAAGTACACTTTGTTTGTTTTCTCGAAGAGAGTTAGATTACTGCAGCTTAAAAAGAATATCTCATTGAACGCCACTCACATGCGATAACTTTGTAACTTCGAACCTAATTGTCCTCAACAACAAAAGAAGCATGCGTGCTTTCGTGCTTGTAGTGATCACGAGAAAAGTTTTAGGAAACATGTCTGCTGAAAATACAGAGCAAAATTTGAAGTTTTATTTCAGCAAAGCAACGTGTGGTTGTACTACGAACTGAACTGCCTGCCGTTATAGCGGGGGCACCCATCCTGCGCGCAAATTAATATTTTTGTTGTTCCTTCACAGATATAACGACAGCAAACCTGTCCGTGTCCTGTTTCGGGGATAGTGACAAAGCCGATGTTCAGCTTGACCGCGAACTTGGAGAAGTTGCCGGGTGGACGACAGTGAATGTGACACTCAAGCGTGGCACCAACTGCCAGCTGGCGGTGTGGGTGACTCGAGGTGACGGAGAAAAAGGGTCAATGGCCATCTCAGCAGTTCAAGTGACGACATCGAAAGAAGGTACTGCGCTCCGCAGTGGAACTATAAAGCTTTGTGTATCAGGAGCGTGAACGCAATCAGGAAAAAGATGTAGGTAGGACAGAGCGCTGAACTTCCGACTTTATTTGAAGAAACTGAAACCCGCTCCTATATACACACCATGTAAACTCCCACCAGAGAGAATAATCAAGGTTACATGAGAGTCAGGGCGCGCGAACTAACTGGGAATTGCACGTTGTCCAGGACATCAAAAGGTTGCGCGCACTGACTGTCGCGCAACCTTGATTATTCTCTCTATATATGAGCGAATTTCAGTTTCTTCAAATAAAGCTGGAATTTCAGCGCTCTGTCCTACCTGCAGCTTTTTCCTGACTGTGTTCGCGCTACTGGTCTATGTAGATCGCATCCAACTTGCCCGGCAGATCGAACTTATGAAGCTGGAGAGCGGGTGACGGCGCAATGTGACTGATGTCTGCGCGGGAACAACCTCGCGCAAAGGTCTAGGCATCAGGAGATAGCTAGAGTAACAGATTTCACGAGGTTGCAGTATTTGTAGGTACCTACTGGCTTTGACGAGGCGTGTATGAAAAGCGCCGATGGAAAGGCGGCGAGTGTGGCGTCGACACTCTCGGCACTTCTTTAAACCTTGCTGTACAGTGTAACTTTTCCTTTCCCTTCATCTTTCATGGCACTGAAGTCAAAACTACACATTCAATTAGCTAATATATTGGACAAATTCATTCAATCTTCTTAATATTAACAAGTCTGACTTTGCGCGCACAAAACATGAATAACTTGCGTCATCCCTATGGCGTATTGCACGACTTGGTTGCTCTTTCCTGTTCTAAATTAGTTTAATTGTATGTTCCTTACACCTTAAACACGACTTAGCCTATATGGAAGGTAAAACACAGGTCGCTGTCGTCTAGCGCACTCTCTTTTAAACCCAAGACATGTGGTATATTTCTACCCCTAAAGGCACCCATCACTTAAGGTTGCTACTGGAAACAGACTCGCTCTTGAAACCACGCAACCCTGAAACCGCTGCTAAGACTAACTGAGGCTCATACCCAGCAATTCTCGACAAAGATATTTTTGAAAGGGAACCAGTTTAGGAATGCTATTTTTTTTCATATATTGTAATATTTCACCGCAACAACCAATATATCAGCAGTGCTCTCGTTGGCAGCCTTGAATTTTTTTGCTATTAACGTTTGTACTCTTGTGAAAAGCGTTCCCAGTTGGTATTTTATGGCAGTCAACTTCTGCATGCATGTGAAAGAAACACTCTAAAAGAAACCTTCTACTACACATCGGAAGACTGGATCATTCCATCCAAATTTTCATAGCAATACCTTACAAAATTTATATATTCAAAATTTTTTGTCCAACAATGTTGGACATGTCAACCTCGTCTGCTTGATGCCCTCAAGACCTCCAGCGCAGAATTTAAAAACCTGCTTGCTGTGCTAACTACATGAATTTACTTTCAATTGGAAATAAGCCTTCATTGTGAAGAGTAAGTAATAAATATCTTTAGTTATTGAAATCTATCCCTTGGAGTTGGGCAGCAGACCCTACCATTAAAAGGGAGTGCTCTGTAGAGGACAGCTTACATTCTTTTTACTCCCATATGACCCAGTTCGCGTTTAGAATATTCCGACACCCTTTAGGGCTATGTAAACTTGCGGACCATTACCAACAATGACATGGGCCTTGGTAATGAAAAATGCTGTCACTGATAAAATCAACGCACTCTCTGCATTTCAAGACTACACTCTGAATTGAAAGGAAAAAAGATAGTGAGTAGCCCTCTAACGCACAACTTTTTATGAGAGGGTGGCGCTATAGACGAAACCCTACCCCATTTATGCTGCCATATAGGCGTATTCGTGTTTACAGTGCACTACATGTCACATGAGGACTACGATGAGATAAGAGCACGGGATCTGTCTAAGTAAGCGGAATAAAACTGGTGGGCTTTCTTCAGTTTTCTACCTGATATATGACGTAGTGTGGACGGCGAGTGATTAGTGCGGTAGTGGACCGATAAAGTCCTTTCCTCTTTCTATACATGATTGCTCCATTGTCCGCCGTGATACGACTGTCGTACTTCTACGGGAGTTCCTGTAATGTGTTAGAAGCGTAACTAGTTTTCAGCTACTTCGGTTGGTTCTCATTGCGCCGTTTTGATGCGAGCTTAGCCAGTGTTTACACTATTTTATTTGGGAACGATGTCTTCCAGGTTCTTTCACGAAGCTTGCCAGCGCGCATAGAGTCCTTCGCGTTGTTTAGATAAGGCGCAGCCTGCGGTGCGTGACTCTCGGGCATCTGGTCGGTCATACGCACAACTTACACTGCCGTTACACATTTATTAATCGGCTCTAACTATGCTAAAACAAAGAAATCCACTCAAAAGGCCGCCAGCTGAAACCCATGTTCTCATCCATGCAGTGCTCCGCCTTTGGTGCGGCCATTCTTCCCTCAGAGGGAGCCACGAATATATTCTACAGTCGTCTGCTTTGATGCATTCTAGACTTAGGGTTAACAGAGCATTTGTAATCGTTATTATTCCTACACCATACACTCCCATCTTTTAGCTCCCTCTGTATAATGCAGTGCTATAAAATTTGTGGTTTTACAGTCGGACTATAGGATCCGAAGGTTGGCTAATAGTTCTGGCACTCTAAATGTGCCGATACCGTACCTTGAGCTAACAGACTTAGTTCTTGCCGGAAAATCCAACACGTTTAGGCAGCTACAGCATCTGACTTCACTGTGTCAAAAAAAAAATACTGTATTCACAGCGAGAAACTAGTAAGTCTAAGATGTTGAGGCGGTTAAGGTAATAGCTTATTACCTAGCATTGAGTGTTGTCACCTGTAAGGCAGTGAACATCGGGCCGTGCGAGGAACAACAGAGTTCTTTGCGATGGGATCTCAAGTAAATAATTTTTTGCTCTTCCAGATCTGCGACCCACACCATCTTCAGATTCCCCTAGTGAGTACTCGGCTTTTTCTTGGTGTCTGATGTTAGCATGTTTGTCTTCGAAGATAACAGCAGTCTCCGAAGGAATGTCAGAAATGGAAAACTCTTTCAGAGAAAACATGCACGCTTGCATCCTTTATTCGTAGAGATATAAACTTTTGATTTAAAAATACCCATTTGCACTGCAGAATTTTTTAATAAAAAAAAACAGTGATTTCCTCGCATCCGACGGCTGCGATTATCGTACGCTTACTGGAGATTGTACCAAGCCACTAAACAGTATTGTTTGCTACTAATAAGAACAAAAAACTAGGCGAGGTGGTACGGAACCATGTTTAACTGCGCAAGGAAACGAAGACACAGTGATCACAGTGGCATCACGTTCCATGTGCCAAGAAAGTGTGTGATAGTGTTTGCGTTTTCGGTTTTTTCGCCTGTCTTTCCGCATGATGAAGATACCTTTAAAGGCCTCTTTTTCTTGAATAAAAAAATCAGTTGATAGTCTGCGCCCGTGTCGTGCCTTCTTGTTCTCTGTCTTCGTCTCTTTGCACAGTTAAACATCGTTGTTTCCTACATTGGAAATTTCGCTCTCGTTTCCTTGAATTTCAGCTAGGTGCACATTCGAAGAAGGAACTATGTGTGGATGGCGCGCGACAAGCAAGTCACTAAACTGGGCTCTCAACGACCCTTCCAAGAAACTCCCAGACTTTCCGCGTTTTGACCACACAGTGAAGGCGTACAGAGGTAAGCTAATAACAGCTAAGCGTGAAACGAAATGTAGTTTTAGTGCATTTGTCATGTGTCATTCGCGCTGAGGGACTGAATTCATGAGATGTTGGTGGTGTCACATGCCTGCGTGCATGTGCATAGCTTCGGCAGCCAGCAGCCCATAAGAAAATAAGCGTCTATGAATAAATAAAACTGCTGCGCCTACCTTATCCGGCAACTTCAGCATCAAAGGAGAAAAAAATGTGTGCTATCATCAAAACCTTATGCCCTGCCAAATTATCGCTCTCCTCCTTTTATTTGAAGTGAAGCACTCAAAAAGATTGCGAAGGATTACCTTTGCATGTGTCTTTTTGTAGTGGTGTGCCCAGAGACATCCTGCCCAAAGTTTCTAATAACTGGGATTTTGCATACACAATACGTGAGCCTCTGCTAAAAGTTACCCGGCCTCGCACGCAGGAGTCATCACTCATGCCTTCCTTTCCTTAATTAGCAGAGATATATGGCGCCGAGTTTATTTCAATCGGCAGCATCGGAGATCTTCTGGACTTCCATCTGCAATGGGATGTTTTCAATCAACATCAAGTATTTCACTGAAGGGAGTGTTCTCTGCAGATTCAAATTTGTCGAAGCACCTTTGCAAAATGAAAGGCCAAGCTCGAAGCCAAAAACTGAGCTCCAGGAAAGAAATGATTCCTGCTTTTGAATGTGCTACCGACTCTGCTGACGTCATAAACGGTTGGTTAGTTACATTGGCTTTAATTGCACATATGCTGCTAAGACTCGGATTCGCCCACTCATGTTCCAGTAAAGATAAAGAGAAATTCATAGCGTTGATTCGTACATACAGCGCTCAAACCGCTGTAGGAGAGAGAATGAGCGTGAAAATCGCTCAAAGGGGCAGAAACGAACGAAGTAATGTTGGACTGAAACATAGAGCCTGTGTTTGCGATTTTGCTCTTTCTTCATATATCTGTTAGCAAGGGTAAGAACGGCTGAGTTTAAGAAATGCCTGTGAGTCTTTGCAAGTAATGCTGTCAATGTGAGACAAACTGATGTCATTATAGAAGGAAATCACTTGTATTCATGTTGTGCGTCCTATTCCTTCGTGTCCGCCGCATACACTCACTGATGCGAATATGCGCGCATTCCTCGCTCGTTTAGGTCGTTTTCTTTTCGCTTCCAACAAGAACAACCATTTGGACACAGCAAGCCTCGAAAGTCCCGAACTAGAGGTGAATGCAACCAATGGCGCCTGCCTGAGCCTCTGGCTGTTCACGGTCCACGCAAGCCATAACGAGTAAGTAACAAACTAGAGTTGGCTCAGTTCAGTGCAGAATTATAAACGAGTCCCGTTTGCTACGCGTATTTAACGCCTGATTCTGTGAAGGCTGTTTGCAGCATTAACTTCACACAGACCACTCCGCGCATCTAGCATCGCTAGCGCTAGCTGGCGGCGTTGCGTATTAAAGGCACCACTCCACTTTGATTTTCCTTTGTCCGCAGTGTTACACCGACACGAGCGCCTATGGATCAAGAAACGGGCCCTTAACAGCTATCCCTGTAAAACAGAAGGCAGAAATAGTTTCACACCGCAAGGATTCGTGTGTTCACAGTATCAATAAACCTTATCTCTGCATTTATAGGTACTATACGGGGTAAACAATCCATTGCTAGAGCCGACTCTTGATTTTTCGATGTTTGGAGAAGGCCTGGTTATTGTCTCAAGGAACTGAGCGCTGACAATATTATGTCACGAGATTGTGATGGAAACGAAAAGATCTTGCCTCATATCGACAGATGCAAAATGTTCACACCGATGAGGCTTTATCACTTTTATTGGAACTGAATTTCTCATCGAAAAAGATGATAGACGTTCTGCAGCGAAACTGGTATTATAAGTGTACTGAACCGCGTGACCTCATCTCTGTATAATATAAGTCTGTATACAGGTGCGGGTATGGTGTGGTGGATTTTTCTTTCAGATCTGCTCGTGGTATTTTATTGATGCGCTTCATATTCGAAGTGTGTAATTTTATGCAAATATAAAGAGCGTGTACAAAGGAGTAGTGCACAACTAGTGCCACCTAGGCACTGGTTTGAGCATTTATTAGATGCCGTCACAGTGTTTCGCATTTGTTCGTCGGGCTGTAGCCACTGTCCACCATAGCCGTCGCTGAGGAGGCGCACGGCAGTGGGGTGTAGGTACTTTGCGTGTGAAAACATACTAATTAAGAGGCTACGCTCTTCTCAAACAGCCTAATCATTTCAGGCGGTTCCGTTTTGTTTGTTTATTGTTCAACCATTAATCTGGTATGACATTGCCATCGGGCACGGTATTCATGGTTTTTAACATCGTGGTAGAGACGAGAGAGTGCATCCTCTGACTGAGAACCTCTTGGTAAAAATCCCCAGCATTTGAAACGAAACCATTTCAAAACATGTAAACTAATTAAGTTATGAACTTAATTTAAAACAGTTTTGTTTATAAAATTCGTTTTTCGTTACTTTAAGACAAAGCAACATGACCATCGTACGCTGGCAAAGCAAATATTCTGCCGGTGCCGCTCAAGGATGCGTCTGTCGTTATTCAATCTTTCTTGGCCAGAAATGCTCCGGAAAAGCACCACTTTCGGCCAAAACCTGTGTTATCCTTGTTTCTGTTGCTTCCAATTAGAACCTAAATTATTGCGGCCAAGTCGAAATGCTGCCTTGCCATTGTCACTGAGTGTTCTGATGTCATTATTTCCGTGCTCTTGTTGTCCGGCGACATATAGACTAACCCCGGCCCTGCCTCACTCGAAACTGTAGTTACGGAACTTAAAAAATTGTCCGCCGGTCAGTCGACATTAATCGCGGAAGTTACAGACCTCAAAAACCAGTTACTAACAACAGACAACCTTATTTCTGATCTAAGCAGGCGCATCAGCGCTCTTGAAGGTCATTACCAAACCATACAGTCACTACGCACAGAGATAGAAGGCCTAAGCACTCACACCACCCAGGCAACTCGCCAGCTCTGTGATCTCGAGGATCGCATAGACGAAGCAGAAAACCAATCACGAAGAAACAACCTCATATTCTACAACATTCCGGACCCTGACCCATCTGAAACGTGGGCCGACTCTGAAAAGCTACTAATTCGCCATTGCTCCGAATTTTTGGACATCACCCTCGACCCCAAAACAATAGACCGCACTCACCGTCTTGGGCGCCACGAACCTGATCGCTGCCGTCCGTTAATTGCCAAATTCGCACTTTTCAAAACGAAGGACGAAATTCTAGCTAATGGCCGCAAATTCAAGAACACCGACTACTCCGTCGGTGAAGATTTTTCACGCCGCGTTCGCAATGTGCGCAAACATCTAGTTACATTTGCCAAAAGCAAGACTAACCGTTTTTCTTTGCGATACAAAACCCTGTTCATCGGTTCCCGACGATATATCTTCGACGAACCATCGCAATCTGTAAAAGAGATACCATAGCGGTTGCTGCGCCGCCAGCCCCCAGCCGCTCATGTACCTACCACCCCCCAGCCTAATCTTTCCTTTTCGGCAATTTTCACAAACATACGTAGTTTTCTTCCGAAACGTGAAATCATCTCCAATCTTGTGTGTTCATCTTCTAGTAACTTGCTGATACTTACCGAAACATGGCTCACTAATGGCATCACCGATACTGAAGTTCTTGCTGACTTACCGAATTTTAACCTTCTTCGCAAAGATCGCACATCCGCTCGAGGTGGAGGCGTTTTCATCGCAGTTAGCAATCAGTTCTCGTGTACAGTTATTAATATTCCATCAGACCTTGAGATAGTATGGCTACTTTGTCGCGCTGCGCCCCAAACCGTACTGCTGGGCGTTTGTTATAGAGCGCCAAATACCAACTCCGATTTCTCTCGAATTCTTAACGACGTGATCAGCCAATTAACGAGGAAATACCCAAAAGCGCATATCATTCTTTTTGGAGACTTCAATTTTCCAGAAATAAACTGGCAGACACAGACAGCTGTCGGCAACAGGGAAGCGAATGATTTTATCGAGGTCTGCCTAAATTTCAACTTAACTCAAGTGGTATCTGAACCGACCCGCGGTGCAAACATCCTAGATATAATCCTGACTACCCACCCGGAAGCCCTCTCATCTATCACTTATCTACGCGAAATCAGCGACCATAAAGTAATCCACGCCACATTTGAGTTCCACCCATCACGACGCCAGAATCAAAACAAAACTATTCGCCTCTACGACAAAGGAAACTATGAAGCCTTTAGTCTTGAATTAAACCAATATCTCACAACATTTGAAGCATCTTTTCACGATAATTCAGTAAATGACAATTGGTCCCGTTTTAAGAAAAAGGTTAGCGAACTAACCGATAGATACATCCCCAAAATAAGCTTCCACTCGGACCGCCAGAAACCATGGTATACCAAAACGATAAAAAGACTCGACAATAAAAAGAAGCGCCTTTTCCGTGCGGCAAAATTAAAGCAATACGACGAGTGCGCATGGGAAAAATACTAGACAGCCGAACGCACCTACCTATCAGAAATTCGCTACGCAAAATACTCTTTCCTTCACAACGACCTCCCCAAATTGTTGACTTCCAATCCCAGAAAGTTTTGGCAGGTCATAAGTGAGCACCCGGCACATACCATCACTCTAACTAAAAAGTCTGGAGAGGAAGCTGATGACATTGAGTGCGCTGACATTTTTAATAACGCCTTTTCATCTGTGTTCACTAATGAAATTCACCCACCAACTGCAACTTTCGCCGTCAATATAGAGTCCAGCATGCCTGCTATCGCGTTTTCTGAAGCCGGCATTATCTCGCTCATTGAACACCTTAAAACTTCATCATCGGCCGGCTTCGACGAAATTAACTCCAAAATACTGCGCAACACTAATAATATTTCTGCAATGTACTTATTGTTATTGTTTTCACAGTCGCTTTCTTCAGGTTCCATTCCGGATGACTGGAAAGTGGGAAAGGTCATTCCCGTCTTTAAGTCCGGTAACAAAGATTCTGCTTTAAATTACCGTCCGATATCATTAACCAGCATACCTTGCAAAATCATGGAACACGTCATCTATTCTCAAATCATGGACTTTCTTGACGCTATCAACTTCTTTCATCCCTCACAACACGGGTTTCGCAAGGGTTTGTCATGTGAAACTCAACTGGCCGTCTTTCTTCATGACGTTCACTCTAACCTCGACCTAAATTTACAAACTGACGCTATTTTTCTAGACTTTGCTAAAGCATTTGATAAAGTTCCCCACAGGCGTTTACTGCTAAAACTAACCATGCTAAAACTGCATCCTAACGTCTTATTGTGGATCGAAGAATTCCTTTCTAAGCGCTCCCAGTTTGTTCTCGTTAATAGCCAGAGTTCCAACCCTCTTCCAGTAACATCAGGCGTACCCCAAGGTTCTGTACTTGCTCCCCTCCTATTCTTAATCTACATAAACGACTTACCCTCAAACCTGGTTTGCAATGTTCGTCTGTTTGCAGACGACTGCGTTATTTACCACACGATTTCCAACACCTTTGACCAATCACAGCTGCAAAACGACATTGACACAGTGCATGCCTGGTGCGATGACTGGCTAATGTCGCTTAATCCTAATAAATGTAAACTCGTATCTTTTCACCGCCGGCGTAACCCCCATATTTTCTCTTACTCCGTTGCTAACGTTCCACTAGAATCTGTATACTCATACAAGTACCTAGGTGTCACCTTGTGCCAGGATCTCTCCTGGCGCTCTCATGTAACGAACATCGTCGCATCAGCTAACCGGTCATTGGGTTTTTTGAAACGTCACCTACGGCACGCCCCTCAAAGTATTAAACTTCTCGCCTACCAATCACTCATTCGACCAAAACTAGAATACGCATCTGCTATCTGGAGCCCGCAACAAGCATATCTCATCAGTTCACTAGAATCTGTCCAAAATCGCGCCACGAGGTTCATTCATTCTGCCTATTCATACGACATCAGTGTATCGTCACTTAAACGACAATCAGGTTTATCAACTCTTGCCCATCGTCGTCGCATTGCTTCTCTTAGTCTGTTTCATAAGTTTTTTTACAGTTCCCTCGGACAACCACCCTACATCACACCGCCCGCTCGCATATCTCATCGCACCGGCCATCCACTGCAAGTGTCATGCCAACGCTCCCGCACCGTCACTTTTTCCGCATCCTTTTTTCTTCGCACTGCTAAAGACTGGAATGGCCTTCCCCACGACGTTGATGCCATCACCTGCCAATCAAGTTTTGTGAACAATTTAAATATGCATTTCATAAATATCATGTAAGCAATCATATTCAACCCATATTTGTACTCCCACCCCTTATGTAACACCCCCAAAGTGGGGTCTTTAAGGTAATAAAGTGAAGTGAAGTAAGTCCTGGAAATCACATGAACAAATCAGCAGATCAGATGCTAACGGCAAGTTACGGTTTCAAGCTTATGCGTAACAAATTCACTAGATTATCTGCCTCGAAGCCCCAAGAATATAGAATCCTTACAGGCAAACCGACTTTCTAGCAACCAACTGACCAGTGTCTATAGCAGACAGACAGGTTTGTTTTATATTGAGCGTGTGGTATGAGAGTGCAGACGGCAGTGCTACTAAAGGATTCAGAGCTGTAATAACTGAGCACGTGTTTTCGCATGTGTTGATACACCAAACCCATAATTCGCAACACGATTAGTTCAACCATTTTTGAAGAGATTATGTCGTGCGTTTTTCTGTAAGACATGCATCGTTCATGGGCTTGCGCCTCTCTTTTCATCATCTCATCAGATATCATTATGGGCTACCAATGAATTATGCTGTTCCTTTTTAAGAAATTTACACGTTAAAGCATAGCCAAAACTTTTCCGATAGATTCATGACAACCTCACGGCCATGCGCTCAGACACCGACACAATTTTTAGCAGCGTGTTCTGATCCACATTGTGTTAACGCGAAAAACGAAGTTCCTACACCTTGGTTGATTTCTTTACAACCGTGCTGCACTTACTGCCTTTATTTTATCAAGAATTGTTTATTTCACTACGCAACAAAGTAATTCCAAGCATTTTGTAAGTTTTAAATTTTACGCTTGGCTTTCCATTGGCTTCTATGTTTTCATTTGCCATATGAATATGTGGCGTCTTATATCGTTGAACGATAGCATTAAGACAGTTTAATAAGCACCACAATAATAAGTCAATACATCGTTTTGAATTCTCTGTTTTAGCATCGGAAGTTCAGTATATTTTGGATAAGAGAAAGAAAAGGGAGGGGAATTTTCTATGCAGAAATTCTGCTTTCCTAACCTGCAATCAGGGAAGGGATTTAAGGAAGCAGTATAGGCTAGAAGGAAAATCCAATAAAAACTAATATGCCTACAGGCTTCAGCTGTTTTATGTAGGGTTATTTACAGATGAGTGTTTTTACGGTTCTCGGGGTTAGACGAAACCAAGCGATATGCCCAGGAATTGGGACCGGATATTTTCTTTTTATGTGAAAGTCATCATTAAAAGAGGCTCATTAGAGGATTTTGACTCGTAAATCATATAATGTTAAATTCATTTTAAAGCTTCTCCCGAAAGAAAAATATACAAAGTGTACCCTAAGATCTTCCCTCGTCTTAAAGATGTGATAAAAATCCTGCCTTGTCACATTTCACGCCAGCCTTGCAAAGTTCAGATATTGTGAAAAAATTGCGAAGGTTAAACGGATTCGAATAATACCCCTTTAAACTGAAGCTTATATTTTGATTTTGTATCAGTAGCAAACCCATTTCTTCGGAGAAGTCATCGCAGGAGGTGTCCCATGACTGACGAAAAAACAAGTACTGTGAGCGGGATAGTGATTTTAAGCACATTGGTTTATGCCTAATTCACAAAAACTCGGTCACAGCTTCGCCGTCTTCGTCGGAAGAGAGAACGTGTTCCACACCAACGCTCGCGCCAGCCACCGCTGGGAGCATGTGCTGGTCGACATCAAGAAGCGCGCAGGAAAATTAAAGGTGGGTTTCTCCAGAAACTTGTGATCAGTTCTTGAGAAGAAAATGCGGCCCCAGTAGACACATTAACGCCAAATTTGATTATGGAACGCTTGCCTGCGCTAAACACGCGTAGCTCTTCCCGCGATCTGGTGGCCACCCCGCTCGCGCAGTCTGTGTCTCTCGCCTTGTGAATGTTATTTGTAAACGCATGGCCAGTCTTACGTTCGGTGGTCACCTGGATCGCGCCGTGAAGGAAGTGGTTAAGCGCTGGGAGATACTTGGCGAGATAAGAATCGCTGTGTTTTGCGACTGACGCAGCATAAGCCAAGCGTCGCGAATTATTGTTTTTACAATCATTTGTTTAGGTAGTCGCTTACCAACATATCATAACTGGCTGTTTTCTTGGATTACGTTGATTCATAGTCATGAACCAATACCCTTCGCCTGCCTTGTCGGATCGTAGCTCCACTGACCATAATCTTACGTGCTGGGCGACAAAGATGATGTTAGGGGCAACACCGGTTGATACTTCATACGGCAGGCAGAGTTGTTCTGGGGCCGAACATAAGCAGGGTGTTGTATATTGCCCTGCAATTAAAAAATTGCTGTCGAATTCCTTAGCACTCATGCCACCCATCCTTTGTTGTGCATCGGCAATACGTGAGCGTCGCACGTAATATTGCGGAATCTGCAAATCAGGCTGTACCTCCTGTATGGTCAGTTTCTAGTGAAGTAAAATCAGCCACAAAATTCCTGATGTCACCATATCTGCTGCCCTATTGTTTCTCTGCTTCTTTAGAAGTTAGAACTTCTGCAATCAGTGCTCTCTTGTCCTTTTTGGATATTCTGTGACTGAATTTCTGAGCCCACAATACACGTATCCATGCATGTGTGCAATACACTGCAGTGCACAGCAATTCTGTGAGCCACGAAAAAAAAATGCAGGTTCCGAAGAAGCGAAGGAATAACTCACAAGTATTTATGTCGAGTGTTGTTTCTTTCTTTATGCTCGTACCGATGTCACCAGCCTGCATCTATCAAAACCTATGGCAGTATATGGAAAAGCGGCGTCCTTCAAAACGCCCCCAAAATATGTGCAGTCGGTTCTAATGAGCGCCGCTCAGTGTTCTTACGGGTTCTTACACATGCATATTGTAGATCTTGATTGAAGCCAACTTCGGACGTGGCCTGGTGGCGCTAGATGACATCCAACTGGATGCTGGATCTTGCCCGATGAGAGGTGAGAAAACCGTAGTTCTTAATTTATCGCGAGTCGTGCGGTTCTTATGCTGAAAGTCTATATGAGACTATTAAAACTAAGATTTCCTTCATATCCTGGTGATGTTTCGTGCCAGTGTAAAAACAGTCACACGATGCGCTTTAAGATATAAAGCTAGTGAATAAGCTATATTAGTGTAAGTTTTCGAAGATTACATTTTCAAAAACAGTATCCAATAAAAAAACTGTAGCTTGGCTGGCCACGGAGATACGAATAGTGTTGTTAAAACTCAAATCGAACATGAATCGACATGTTTAGAATATTCAGAAATATAGCCGTTATTCGTACAAAAGGAATAATCGTATCAAACAGCAAAGTGGTAACGGAAAATAAATTTATTGCTGTGGCTCTCAAAAGGCGCAAAGGGAATCTCTTCTAGAGGGCGCGAAACACAATTAGTATATGCAAGCCCGTAAACTCTATGACCATCATGTCGTGCGCAGTGGAAACTACTGGAAAACTGCCATTTACTCCTGATGACATTGAATAATTAGCGCCGCAACTTATTAGATGAGAGGGGGGAGAGTGACCTACCACCCAGTAACCTCCTAGAGCGGAAATAATATCATCATTTGCTAAGCCTTCCTGAGCACTGTCGCGTCGCTTAATTTGGGATGCCTTGTATGAAAATTATAGACGTCGCAACACGAATGGTTCACATCGCGGAGGCCCGCGTAGTCCGACCACGGGAGCTTGTTGTGCGACGTCAGCTTGTACCCTGTTTCTGAAGTACTCGTCGAAGAAAGACATGGCATGCTTCAGTCGAAACTCGTGTAAATTCTTCGAAAGCTATAGGAGAATTTGAGCGCAAATTCCATTCGTTTCGGATAGTTTTGAATAAGTTTGAAAGTAAGCTGCAGCATATTTTAAGCAGAGCTTTTGGACGCTGTAATAATCGTGCTGCAGGCGTGGCTAAAAGAAACTGATGACACGAGGTCTGACTCCCGGTTAGGTCTTTAATTATCTTGGTACATAAATAAAAAATAATGGGCAAACCTGGAAAACAAAAACATAATAAAAACGCGTCAATCCCGCCATTATTGTACTGTTTTCGGTCAGTGATAGTACAGCATAAGTCGGTTTCTTCTACGATCCATGTGCTACAAACAGTTATTACTGTACCTGTAGATTTATGCACGTGTCAAGCTACCAAGTACATGTACGTGCGGCAATGCACAGCCAGATTAGTGCGGCCGGCAGAAGTTGCTACATACGCATTCACTCGGAGGCAGTCGTTCACACACCGACCTGTTTGGCAGATGTACACACGAGAACAAGAAAGTGGACTTCGTACATCACTGCCACCAGGAATTTTCTGAATTTTAGCCGATACTGCTTGCCACGTGCCCGTCTTATTTCATGCCTCAGTAACAGCACTACGCGGGTAGCAGAGGAAACCAACGTGTGCGCCAGCCCTTTCTCACACTGTGTCCTCGTGATGCAAGGCCCCATGGACATTAGGGGGCAGAGTGGACGAAAAGTAAAAAAAAAAGAAAAACATACCTTTTTTACTTGCATGTCGTTCAAGCTACGTGCACTGATTCGAACTGTTCATTTGCTACAGGTAGATGAGTCTGCGCGGTAAGCCTAATGATAAGCGTCCAGCGCAAACACAGAAACTATTACGATGCAATGTTCCAGCATACGCCCGTATTTTTCTTTGAAGGCTTAGAGCAGGCAGCTCTACTAATTTACAGATATGTAATACTATATGTACTCTAAAAGGACCCACAATGAAGCCACGCAAATCTCTCTCTTCCTAGACAGATATCACATATCATATCTTCGAAGACTCCGATGCACTCATTTCTTCATGACAAGCTGTTGTGTCTGGTTTTGAGCAAGAATAGACCTTAACTACTCTGCCGTCCCTTAAGTTTGTGAGAAGTGTTTTGTAAAAAAAACGGGAACCAGGCACTTCGGAGGAACCACGAAGCATGTTTCGTTTCAGCACAGCACAAGTATTTTTCGGAATGGTTCAATGTGTTCTCTGGAAAACGGGAAAAAGGACAGCGTTCCTGACAAAATAGTTACAATGGGCGGAGGAGAAGCTCTTGTTCCCTAAGAGACATCTGTCAATAAGTTTTTTTGTTCATTTAAATATACGAAACAGAGAAATTAGATATATCTAATGGGAGACCAACCAAGCAAAAATCTGGGGCGGATATTAAGAGCGTGCAGGCGGCATATTCTTCAATGGCATGCTTGCTGCTTGCTAGAACACAGCTGCGATATTCGGCTGCGTCTTCATTTCGACGTCGAAGCATACACACGCAGCGGTTTGGCCAGATACTAATGAAGCAGAACTCCTTGCATTCTGCTCCGTGCTTGTTTCGTGCGATATGAGTTGGAAAGTGCTGTCTGTCTCCAGCTGTTGAAGAAACAGCATTCCCTTTCGCAAACCAATTTCCAAAGCATGAAAAATAAAAATTCGTTGGAGGCACATAGATATTTCTTAACTGCAGGAAGGCGAAAGCTCTTTGTGACTCATAGCACTGATTTGAATTTGCCGCGCTTTAATTTATTCCACGACAGAGGAGAAAAGCAGCTGGCGCGAGCGTGGCAGAGAAATCACGGGGTCTAAAATGTAACCGACGGACTCGAGTATGAGCCATTAAAGGCTTTCGCCTTAATAGTATATTTAAGTTCATTTTGCTGTATGCAGTGAAAAATTACAAAATGGGAAATCCCGGAAGGAAATTCGTTCAGCCGTCGCACGCACATTTGCCCTCAATGCATGCAGGTACGAGCTCGCGTGCATGCTGCATTTGAACCGGTGAATATTATGCGATTGTTTTTATTCACTAGCCCACAGATTCCGCCAAGTTTGTAGAAGTGTGTACTCGATTGTCACATCGGCAGTAACTCTCAAGAAGGCCGAGCAGATGTATTGCATTTATAAATAAAAGCATATTGGCTTTATTTCATGTATACCATTGTCTGTTTCAGCGCTGCTTGATAATTGGTTTCAAGGTGCGGAAATTTTTGGAACGCGGCGGCTTTCCTGACCAACTAGCTGAAGCACACTGCATAGCTGCTAGCATTTGATGGGAGCTTCTGATTTGATTGCATCATAGTAGTTTGATAAAATAAAAGTATGCAATCAATAGTAACAGTTCGGAAAAGCGGCGCATAACCCGAAAAAGAACCTGAAAGCTCTTGGGCGCGTCCTTTTAGGTAAGAAACATGTGCCTTCTTATGCGCGTCTTAAAATTGCCAGGAGCGTTATATATTCCAGGGCAACAAACTAAAGCTTGCATTTGACTGGAAGCACAAGGCAACAACTTGTCTTTCTGCGACAGGAGCATATAAACGTTTTTCTCCGGTGTGAAAGTAAAGCCACTATGCTGTAAAGAGTCCGAATAGGTGAAAAAATGTTATAGGGAAAAAAATAGCAGGAGTTCTAAGGCGTGTCTTTACGAAAACTTCAGTCCAGAATAATAACGAGGGTAAGGCAAAACGTGTTGTAATTTTCATCTTTTCAGCGGACTGCTTTTAAACTCGGCAATTCGAAAACGCCACGAGCAGTTCGGCGCTCAACAATTATCAGAGGAACGCGCTTTTCATGTTGCAGGCAGCCGGGCTCAAAAAGCGCTGTAGCACAGTAATGGTTACATGTCGTGTACGTAGGAGCTGCGCCTTAAGGCGTCTCTATCGAGCCACTGCAGGTCTTGCTTTCGGCTATTGCTTCGAGTTCACTACACTTAAGATAAGCGTCGGCCCGATCATTTTGCAGTTGGCAGACAGCGTTTTCTAATCCCTCGGTCGTGTATAGAGGCTGATAAACATTGCATTAGGTTAGACAATATGAGCTGCCCCTGTGTAACAGTGCTTTTGCTTCGGTTTACAAAATGTTTCCAAATGATTCTAGTGACTCCTTAATGGTATCGCATGCCGAATTATGGATACAATCTCATAATTACCACAAATTATTTTTTTAACCTTTTCTCGCTCAGACTTCTGCTCTTGGGAGGAGGGCTCTCCGTGCTTGGCGATACCAGCTCCGGGCAGCTTCAGCTTCTGGCAGCCTCGCCGTGCCGCACTGTTCGGTTTTCCGGACCACACGCTCAAGAATCTGCAAGGTGACTAATTTTTGTTCGCATATGTGCTCAGTCTGGTGCGCATTGTGTATCTGAAGACATGGAGTGGAGCCCCTCGTTGATTCTCAACGTCTTTGAAATCCTCTCATCGAGAATTTCAACTGAGCTAGTTGGTGAAGAGACATAGCTAATTGAATACAACGGCGCAACAAAGCAAGGATGAGACCCTGTCCTGACTATTGCGTGTTCTCGTCGTTGTTTTCTTGGGCCGTTATATGCTTTTAGCTATGTCTTTCCCCATCGAATCAGTTGTAGTCGGCATTTGTACCTGTTGATGAAAGTTGTCTTAAGAAGCAGCATGAAAACTCATTGATTTTCTTGGGTGGCAATAACGAACGACAAACTAATACGACAATACCAAGTGCAGATCAGCAGGAACACTGACTGGTTGATTTGAATTAATACTATTATTCTGGCGGCATTAGTAAAACAAGTGACTTTATTCGACACGTAAATGTGGGTGTCAATTAAGGGCAGGGCGGCATATGCAGTGAATCATGCAAAACATACCTTTTTTCTGTATTTCGAATTTTCACCAGGTCGCTACTTGTACCTGAACACGACTGGAGTAGACTCGCACCACCCAGTCGCCAGAGTGTTCTTGCAGACACGGCCTCCCACTGAGGCCACCTGCGTCACTTTCTGGTGGAGCGGACGTGGCGCTACGAGCCAGCTCAATGTGTACAGGTGAGATTATAGCAATGCTGATCTTTTTCTCGGGTAAAAAAATAAATGCAGAAAATGGGTTGGGGAAACAATAATTACAGTAACCAAGCTGTCATGTACACGAAAATTTCTTGAATAAAATGGTGGGCAGCGTCAGAGTACCTTTTTTATGGATGAAGGTGGAGCCAAACACTGCTGCAACGAAAGGCTGTATAACAAAATAATGTACATAAAAAAAGGAATAAGTTTCCTTTGGGTGGCTTCAATCGAAGTCTTTATATTTGAGTTCGCATTCATCCGCCACACATTTTTCATAAAATGCGTTATAGCGAACCTTCAATGCATTTATGTGGCCATTTTGTGCTGAATGTGTTGATTTCTAACGGCGACCAACACTTTCGTACAACTACGTTGCGGCAAACTAATGTCCTCCTGCATTACTTTGTCGTTCATCGCACTAATGACGAGAATAGCTTAAGTCGCCTCAAGGGGCCTGCCTAGGGCGCTTATCTGCGTAATTAAGCTGCGTCGTTTGAACGCTGGTGTTTTCGTAGTCCAAAATTAGATTAGTTTTGCATTGAACGATGCTAGGATGCGCGGTCCTCGGTTCACTGCTTCATGCTTTGCCTTAACGGAGTTGTCAATACCATCGGAATTCCCCCGTTCTCCACCCTTCTCACTGCTCTAGGGGTACTGCGACTGTGTTCTGTTTGTGTGGCTGCAAGTGCGGTTTAGTTTCCGTTTTCGCTACGTGATCCAAAATGCTAAAACCGCTTTTTAGTGCGTCGTTTTGTGCTTGGTAGTATCCACGTCCTGCTGGTTGCCTAGAGTGAAACGACGGCATTTAAAAGATGAAAAACATCTTCCATTCACCAGAAGGCGACACTCACCAAACATTTGGTCTGGAGGACGCATCCACCACAAGACAACACTCTCATATGGTGAACTTTGTGTCTCGCGTGTTCATAAGCTGGGCGACAAAACCAAACAGGGGGCCCCTGTGACGAACCCTTTATGGAGGACCCTCTTAAAGAGCTTGACCTCTGAAATAAACGGTCCCGCTGTTATAGCTGCCCGCATCAGCTTCAGGGCTTAGAATGTGCGCGCTAAATATCCCAAATAAGTCTCTTCGTGTCTTTTGCAGCATTAATCCTCCAAGTTCCAATTTTCTAGGCGCTCAATTTTATGCGGGCTGCCGAAGAAACGGGTACGCGTTTGAAAGGCTGACAAGTCCGGTTAGTGTGCGTATATTTCGATGTGGGATGGGAGTTCCGATGACTCCCGCTACACGCATCGGCGCACACTAAAGGACAGCTATGTTGTTCTCGGTATAGACTTTGGCAGGTAAGACTGTTGGCTTGTGAAAATTGCTGCCTGGGTCACGTACTGGAAAGACGAAGCAACACCTACAAAGAAGAAAATGCAAGGTTATTTTAACTTCTTTGTAACGACGTTCAACGGTGATGCAAACAATATATTACACAGATGTAGTTCTGCGTGTTTTTATGGATTTCATGAAAAAATCTACATTTGAGACTGCCCAAAAGTGGAGCTGTTTTTACATTGCAAGAATTTTTCCGCCACACTGTTTTCCCGCAATCTCTAGGAACTCCTGTCTTAAAGAAAGTGCTCAGTTTAAATTCGCAAATATTTAAGCAACTTGAATTCTAAGCATCACTCTGATTGAAGTGAAGCAATACAAAATTTGTTTCCTGATTGATACCGTAAGTAATCTTTCAGCATGATACGAAGCGTCTAATTCAAAATATCAGTAGAGTTTTAGCGTGACTTACATGTAACTATTTTTCGTGCTGTTTGCGAATAGGAGAAGGAGCAGCATCTATAATTTCATCATTTCCTGCAGCCCAAATATCTTTTTTTCAAAACACCTAATTCAAAAATAACAAAGGTTTATTTGGATTTTTTCTGTGACTATATATGTTTCCAATCTCGCAAATAAGACTCAGATTTCGGATTGATGCTATGAGAAGGAAATTTTTGCCCTGTAGCCCTTGATTATAAGTTAGGAAATTACAACTCATGTTAGCGCTTGAGTGATAAATATATTTTACGATATGTGGAGCGTAACGTCCCAGACCAGGACATTTCTTGTGGAGGGCTCTGGATTAATATTGAACAGCTGGGGTTCTTAAACGCAAGCTAAAACGTCACATTACACGAGCACTTTTGGCTTCGCAAAGCGCGAACAATCGCGTTTCCGTTTTATTCCCACACACATAAGCCTTTTATTACGCTGTTAGCTCAGGTGAGATTAAATTTCCTTTTATTTAATTGATCAGTGCGCATGTTAGCGCTAGTCCAGTTTTATGTTTAACATGGGAGTGCTTACTCACAGCTCCTTACATTTAAATCATTTACATTAATAATCGACCTTGTACCTACTTCATCGCCATCTACAATTTGGGATCTTGGTTCTTTCACAGGTTCACAAAAGAAACTGTACTCCGAGATCCACTCGTATCTGTGTCCACAGCAGACCGACCTGGCTACTGGATTCCTCGCACCATTACTGTCTCTTCGAGATCCAATTGGAATGTTGGTGACCCACTTTCGCTCCTTTTATTTATTTATTTTTTTTTGGGGGGGGGGGATGGGGGGCGAGAAAGCGTGAGGACGAAATACTTTCGATGAGATCTGCACACCAAAGCTCCTACCGCAACCCATGTGGTGCAAGAGATACGATGCTGGTATATCATAGGAGCTTATCAAGACCTGCTTTTAATGGGCAATGTGCTTTCAATAGGCAATGTGTTTACTGTATTATATCGTCTTTAAACTCAGATGATAGCGTCTTTAAATTATTATTATTATATGTTCCTTCCTGATCGCCTGCCTACTGTATTCGTATTCTAAGGAATTCCACGTTCAAGATAAATTAAGAACATTGAAGGCAATTTCCATCATTTTGTCTTGCAAAATTTATAGCCGAGACTTAAAAAGGGCTGACATTTTTTTTCCCTTCATAAAACGTAATTTTCAAAAAAAAATTCTGCGTAATGGCCGAAAATCATGTATGCTTAAGGCAGAATGCCCTTCAGGTCACTTTCTCTGCTATGCTACAGTCGTTTCTCACGGTCAGGCCTGCAGCACTGGCAGAAAATTTTGTCGACGAGAGACGACAGACATTTTCCCTACTTTTGAATATATTCTTCTTGGCTACTGATTTCCTGTCGCGACATTCGAAAAACAACCTGCATGAATATAGTCCTGAAGCAAGTTGCGCACCTTCACAGGTAACCTTTGTTACGACACAGTGTCGGCTGCGTTTAAGAGCTTAAGGGTGTTAATTATTTATTTGAGTTCCAATATTATTCACGGAGAGACGCGAAGTGATGCGACCAACTCTACCGATGCTTATTATTTTCCGCAGCTTGTCTTTGAAGGCGTGGCTGCCGCCGGAGTAAAGAGTGATTCGGGAATCATGTTGGACGACGTGGAATTCACTGACGGCGAATGTCCACCGTACAGTAAGTGGCGCAAACGTTTTGTCACACTAATAAAATCAATTTGGCACTGTTAGTTTACTTACCTGTTACAGTTTCTACTAAATGCAAAACTATGTGTACCGCATATCTTTCTTGCCAGATTTTTGCACATTCGAGGATGAATGCCTACCCTGGGAAATACCTTCGAAAGGTAAGATATGCGTCCATGTATAGTTCTCAGAAATTGGGATGGAAAATATTTATACAGACTACAATGAACGCACTCCTTACCGATGTTCTTTATCCGATGTCCGCATTAGCAGCCTTAAAGAGAAGCGATGAGTTATGCTCGGGTACAAGTAAGCGGGGAGAGTGAAGGGAACAACGGAGCCCTCGTGTGATAGAAAACGAGACTAGAGAGCGAGGGCAATGATGCACAGAGGTGAGATAGGAAACACCCCCCAAAGCCGGGATAAATAGGTGAAACTACAGAGTTGAGTGTATTAGTGCAGTCTGTTCAACACGGTTGTAACACGTCGACTCCGTTGCAGTATGGACAACGGACACACTTGCAATGAGAAAAATGTTTTATGTATTTGTTTGCCGTAAAACTGGCCATAAATTTCTTCTTATTGGTGCACCTACCAAAAAAGTACGAATAGTATGCGTTTAAAGCGCCTTCCGAAGACATCAAATAGAAAATTGGTAATGTTGAACAGGCCGAAAGAGCATCATTACCATTCGTCTTTTCAAACTTTACCGCATAATAAAGCGGCAGTTGTCACAGCAGAACTAAGACATCAAAAATAGTGATTGTGCTGAACGAAAACCTGTCGTCACTCCCAGCTAATTAGGTGACGGGAAGTACTGCTACTTTATACAGCACACACAGCTGGCTGAAATATTTTTTATTGCTTTTTTTAGAGTGACAGCTATTCATTGGATGCCTGCCGTTCCCGGGATACAAATCCGTTCGTTCCGTGATCACGTGACCACCCCTGCACGCGTCGTGCTCTACATACGTCGTCGTGGGTTGGTGCACGCTCTCACCCGTGATAACTACCCCCCGCAAGCAGTCCTCGCTTTCCACCTCTCAAATGCTGCACGTAGTATGGGGAGCAGCGAGTTTACGAAAAAAGCGGCGTTTTCACACAAACTTACGCGCGAGTTACGCTTCCCGCAAACATGTCAACCGAAAAAATCAGCAAGGCTCTGCCAAAGCATCTAACAGACGAAAATTGTCATGGTGCGGTAGTGTGGTAAGAGAAGATGTGGCAGCGTCGACTGTCCACGGTTGCCACACTTCACATTTGATTCTTAGCATAGCTAGACGCCTTCCGGCTCTGCGGAAGCCTCAGAGAGTGCTCGTCTGCGTAAGCGTTACAAGTAAATAGAAGGGAAGTCGCGGTACCACTCTTGTATAGGCTGGCCAACTGCTCCGTCCTGTTAAGTAAGTGACTGAACAAGGAGAGAAAGTGGCAATTATTTTGACCAGTTGACAAAGTTTACCCTTGCTGTCACTAAATTTTGCGGTAAGCGTAACAGACAAAATTTTCGGTTAGTAGTCTCGTTATTCGGCTCTCCCTGAAGCACTTCTGTGGATAGGAAGGCTTCGTTTAATTCATTGCTCGTTGATACACTCTAGCTGCTCAAATAACTTGGTAGATATTCTTCAGAATGATGTAGTACAGTACTGGCCTACTGAGCAGAAAGGCGCATTCGTACTCGTATGTTGCGCGGCCATGAGCTTGTGCGCATCACAACGACAACACGGAGGCGAAAACAGGACCTACAGAGTTCGACAGAGCTTTCCCGGGAGTGCTTCCTGTAGTTTAGGAAGGATTCGCAAATATGAAATCTTTTGCGTACGAAGCGCTGATTGTAACACCCAAAAGAGCATGGGGCCCACCTGAGTTTGCCGAAAATTCCTGGACATTAGAGCGATAATGAAGATCGAAACCAGAAAGTTAGCAAAATTTCACTTTTCTTTGTATTGCTGAGCACACACATAATACAAGCTGAGACTTCGTTACCACACTGCCATAGAAGCAGCAGTGTTCGGAACAAGCAACTTAGATGTGATGCAACTATTGGAACTACGGTCGCGGCATTGTCCCAGAATCGCCATTGAAATGATTGTAGCGTACGCCAGGTGCTATAAGCTCCAAAAATGGGTGTGCACGTTCGCAAGAAAAAACGCACGCCAGGAGATGACATCAATTTTCTTTTTTTTTTCGATGTGTTCTATTCGGATGCCGGATGCGCAAATTTCCGGGGCCCATAGTCCAAACTTGTCGGCGCAGTAGCGCAGTACTCCTTGTGCCGAAAGGACGTCATGCACACTTTTCTGGACGTAACCAACTGCCGGCATCTCACGGCTGCCAGTAGAGAACACCGCGTTTCTCGGTGGGAATATTTTCACTTGTCATTCGCAGAAAACTAAAGCCTGCGGCAACGTGGTGCGCGAAGATGTTGATACTGGAGACAAATCTGCCTATCCGCTTCGGAATCGGACTTGTAAAATGCGTCCTGTGATTGCATAAACTTCAACAAGAACAAGAATAAAAATACAGACGGAATGTGCCGAATATTTAAACTGACAAGCCACACTAATTTCACTGTCCTTCTGCTGTCAGGGGACGAGGCAGCATTTGAAGTGGAGCGAGCAGGATCCTTCGATAAACTTCGCCAAGACCACACGACGCAGACCGCAGATGGTAAGTTCCGCAGTTGAGAGGCACGCTTGGAAATGCTGTGTCTTAACTGTGCTATGATCTTCAAGTGCCTAGTTTTGTTAATGTGCTCTATGACACGTTATGACGTATTGTTTTGTTGCCTCATAAAAAACCGTCCTACTCTCGAGACAACTATCCTCCAAGGAGGAAAACGCGCATTGCGGGACCTATTGTTGCCATTATGAGTGTTCATTTATGGTACAACAGGTAGGGCCTTAAGTAGAATACGCAGGCGCTCTGCCCTCTAAGCAATTGCTGTAATATTCAGCCGCGACCTTGCGCAAGTAATAACCACAGGTGAAGCGAGCTGACAATTGCGTTTCATGGAGGGAAAAGAAGGGCCATCAGTTTACAGTGAAAGCCGTTAAGGGCATGTTTCCTGGCTCTGCAGTGTCGGCGTGAGCACCATTGAAGCCGGTGTGATACAAGGAAGAAACTAAGCGGTAATGAGACTGGCGTCCTGTGTGCGTAGCAGCGCGTACTCATGTCATCACAAATATCTTCCCCTAGTAAACTGTGTTTAGAGTTGCGTTCGCGCCTCTACTCAAAGAGGGTGCCATTTGGTGCCTTAGGTAACGACGCATTCAGCACCGCAAACAGCTGCCGTTGCGTCTCACATTAAGCTGATGTAGAAACCACGGCTCAATTTTTGCTTCTTTTTTACTGTAAAAACAGTGCTGTGTGCTACTTGGGGGAATGTGGGGGGGGGGGGGAAGGATTGCTGAAGGTGGTGGCTTTCAACACCCATGGAACTAGAAGCAGCAGGAACCGAAGCGTCCCGTTAGTCTTACCGTCATGTTGTGTCTTCTCTCTTCGTGTAGTCTTTTATGCGCATAACCGTTGATGGCATTTCAAGCAACTTATATACGCGCAATTCCGGCAATCGTCTCCGGGCCTCCTTGGGAAGTTTACAGCGGCCTGCAAGTTCCGGCTACGTGTCCGTAGCGAGTGATTCTGATTCGCAGTGCCCACTCTTGGCAGTGCGCTGATAAAATTAGCCGCTCAAATGCGTATTTGTCTGCTTTTTAAATTTAGGTCTTGAAACTCGAACAACACATAGTTATGCTGTAGTCCTTATGGTTATGTCTGTAATCATTTTCTATTGGTCTCTAAAAATCGTAAGAAGTGTATTTAACTTGGATGTTGGCAGGAAAAATAAATGTCACACTTTGTCTTTCAGACAGAGGTAGCCCTTGACGCTCTCATATCATTTCACAGGTTACTATCTTCTCTTCAAAAGTCCTGGCACCGAGGGCAACCGCACGTCAATGGAACTGCGCGAGCCTCTTCGCTATGGATGCCTGTCTTTTTGGTACTACCTCCCCACCCTGTCCGACGGCGTGAAACTCCGACTGCAGCACGAAGGCGTCTCCGTGGGCAAAGGAGTCTGGAAGCGTCACGAGACGCCGTTCCCGTCGCTGTCGGTGTGTAGCCAGCAATACGATTGTACGTAGTTGTAGGCCATGCACAGGGAAAAAAAGGAAACGCAACTACACGATCTAGTTTGCAAATATTCCGCTCAAAGGCGCACTCCTGATTTCGATAGCGCCAACACTTCCAAATTGGTGGCAGGCGCTTCACCTTCTGAACAATGGAAGAGCGAGCTTGTTGGTTTTTAATTATCTTTACGCGTTAAAAACTGCTCTAAGAGGAGACAGAACACAAGGCGAGACCTGAACGAGAATGCGCGCTGTCTGGGTGCGGAATGGACAGCTCTTGCATCCTGTCAAGTCCTTTCATAGCTTGGTGCGTCTCTTTGGCGCTGTTTCTTTTTTTTTTGTGTGGTCACAAATTTAAAGTCTGCAGCCTTGCAGCATATTTTGCTACGAAATAGAGGGGAGGAGGTGAGAGGACTAGTCTAATTGCAGGTTGTGGATATAAAAATGATGACTACAATAAATATAGTAACACTGCGAAAACAGGGATATTTTTGTAACATGGTAGTCTGTCCACTAGGGTAAGGGTGCGGGCTATTTGGTAACTCATGAACAAAAATATATAAATCCCGACTAAAGATAAAAACACAAAGACGTGAGCTGACACATGAGCTCTCATGTGTCTGTTCTCGTCTATGTGTTTGTCGGTTTTAATTTGCGCTCTATATATGTTTACTCTTTCCACTGTAGTGAAGCAAGTGAAAAAATTATTTTACACATTCACTTTGCTTCAAACTCGTTCGGTGGTTCACTGCCAGTAATACCTAATGTCGTTTCCATAAGCAGCAATTGACAACTGTTCCAAATAAACAGTTGAAAAACCGCCACAATATCCAAGTACTAAATAACTTATCGGAGCTTTGAAAATGAAATGTAAAGCACAAATCTTTGAATCGTATAGGCGCTTGAAACAGATGCCACAAAATTTGACTTTCATAACTACTAAATAGCTGTATTACTCGTTAAGGTTAACATCATTTTTGAGAAGCTATGAAAAAGTTGCTGTGAACAAGTCAATAATTCGTGGACGCATTATTCACGTGCCCTCTCCGTTTTCTTGTTATCTACATGCTTTTAACAACAAAATATTTGCTAAAACATATAATTAGTTGCTTTAAAACTCGCTCCCTGGGACTTAGACGATGAACAAAAATGAGCCATCTTGTTTGCCTAACTATGGGCCTCAACGAACTTGAGACGAAAATTTCCCGCTAATTCCTTTCAGCGACACACCTCATTTGGCTAGCGAGAATCAATCGCGGCTATACGTGAGTCTCAGCGCCGTTCTGCAGTGTTTACACCACCTCCGCAAATAGGCTACTGAGTTACCATACTCACGCGGTTCACTTTGCTTTAAGGCAGCATCAGCAGATATCAGCACTTTCGAGTCTTGGTTCAGAGGGCGAAGTGTAGCATTATTTATTTTCGACCACCTAGTCTGGAGAACTTATCGTTACCAATAAGTTATAGACAAAAAATTTGGATTTTAGTAAAGAACTCCATGAAATAGATATATATTTATACTTATAGCCAACAATAAAACAGACAATTTTATTATTATACGTTAATAATTTCGTAAAATCATTCTGCACGTAATGAATTCATGCCAAAGGCTTCTAGGTGTACACACATCTACAAATCTGGTCTGAATATATTCACCAACTGCCGACTTGCAATTGCAATTGCGTTTACTATGGGCAGCAAAAATAGCCATTAGCCACACGCTCAACCATTCGGCGGTGCAGTGTGGATAGTCGAAATCATGAGCATAGAAAGCTTGCGCTCTCAAGTTTTAAGGAGAATGAGGAGGCTAGCATTCACACTCCTGTCGTACGGCACGCGTTAAAGACTTTAATTGCTGATTTTGCTTTTTAGGAAAAACCTATCGTCGCCAAGTCTGGGAAAAATGCAGATGGCTTTGTTGCTATCGACGATGTACTGGTGAACGAGGAGCACTGCCACCAATTGAGTAAGTTCAAGAAATACGAAAAGAAAGTGAAATACATTTGTTCGTTCAAGGACGTGCAAAAAGGTGCTAAGGTTCCACATAATGTATCGCATCAAGGCATCGGCGACCTCACTCGAGGGCATGCCCTCATGAGGAATCCTCGCTTCATGGGAGACTCAGGCTGTGAGGTGACGGCGAGGAACGATTACCACAAAAAAAAAAAAACGTGAAGGTCAGAGTGAGAGAGGGAAAAAGTTGTTAGGTGAGGGTGATGGAGGGCAAGATGCATGGGTTGAGGCTGTGTCACAAATTTTGTTCCTGCCCAGCCATTATTTGAGTTTCCCGTTCAGGGCGCAACAGATTTCGGAACACATGTGGACGACGACTGTAATAAAATTACTTAACTACAGCTATGGAAGGGCGAGCTAGGGTACGAACGCCTTCTTTGTACAACCCTTCTTTTCGACCGTACCCATGCATGGACGGTACTACTTATGCCGCAGGCTGTTCACCAGAGGTCTTCTGCCTCCTTCCCCAGCTCACACCGCCATTGTACGCACTCCTGGACGCGGACAGGGGCTGCCGACCGGAGCTACGCATACAGCTGCATTGCGGAGAAAGGTTCAAAAAACAGGAAGCTTGGCAGCCTCGTGTCGAAGCCCGCGGCGCCCTTCTGAGTCGCTGCTCATTAAGAGGGCATTGGGGGCTTTCCCTCGCATTACTCTCCCCGTGATCTATGAATGTAAAGTATCAAATCACCGCGCCAAAATGGGCCCAAGGTCGCTCAAGGGTCCCATTAACGCTAGCGCTTGATACATTCTAGTGAGAGTTTAAGCGTCAGAGATGTATTTGTAGCTCGTCTGTTCTCGCCCGTTTGGCAGTTACTTGCTCCCTCTCCGTTTTGTCCCTTGCTCTAAGAAATAAATGCTCAATTGAAGTTCAGTGCGTCTCCTGGTGCTGTCGCTCCCGCGAGGCCTCTCTTCGCGAACCGTTCGAGATCTTGCTTTAGCGTTTGCGCGCCAGTTCTTTATATCACCTTTCTTTGCTTACGAGGGCGCGGCGGCACGAAAAATTACAGGATTACACTTCAGTCTGCTTAAGAGTGGAAATGCTAAAACGATTTCCACTTTCTCCTTTCATTCTCTTTTTACATTTTTTTCTTATTAATAATTTTCATTTTATTTGTGGTCTTTTGTTTTGTTCTTATTTTCGTCATTTTATTTTTATTTTACTTTCCTTTGCATGATGTGTTTATGTTTTTATTTTCTTTTTTTACTTTCCGACCGTTATTATCATCACTATCATGATCATCGTTATCACCAACTGGCACTATCGCCATGATCATCACTGTCATCATCGCTAACACTATCTCTAGCACTATCAATATCAGTAGCTATCCTTATCTATAACACTGTCACCACTATCACTATCTATCTCTGCCACTATCACTATCGGCAGCTGTCATTAAATATATGCTGCTCAACTGTTGCTGAATCAATTACATTTTATTTAAATTACCATAGAAGTTATGATTGGCTGCTCGTGCGGACAAATACTGTCTACAGCTTCCTTCCACGCCGCTCATGAGCCAAGAAAGGCTTACGTCTTAAAAATGGAAGCTAGGCAGACTGCGTTACGAAGTCGGTGCGGGCAACGCGTATGAGGCCAGCGACGCATGTTGCAGCCACATGCTGCTAGCCGCGGTTTTAATACAGCGCGGTGACGGCACCCCAGAGGTCCACGGCCCGACCGCGCCCACATTTGCTCCACCAAATCGGTTGTTATGACTATTAATACGACACGATTAGAAGCCTCATACGAAAAAAAGGCCTCCGTGGTACTTAGGGGTTATGGGGCTCGGCTGCTGACCCAAAAGACGCGTGTTCTATCCCGGCCGCGGCGTTCTTACTTTTATGGAGGCGAAATGCTAGAGACCCATCTCCAGTGCGATGTCAGTGAATGTTAAAGAACCCCTATGTGGTCAAAATCAGCCGAAGCTATCTAATACGGCGTCCTTCATAGCCCCAGTCGCTTTGTGATGTTAAACCCCACAAACCAAATCGACAAGAGAAAACAATTTTTTTCCAGCGCTCTTGTCTGGCGCAAAATGCGTAAACAATCCGGCGTTGTGGTCAGTCATAAAATTCGCCAATTCATTTAGATAGTTTTAATGTCTTAACGTAACGTGAGTTACAACCTGCCACATTCCCCCACCTCCTCTCCTCACCTGCATAGCACCAAACGGAATCCAAATCATGGAAAAGGACCGGTGCACTCTCATAGAATTCGCGTATTATTACATATGTCGGCATTATAGTCTTTCCTTAAATTTGCCGATTGGGCAAGAAATTTATGATGTCATCACGTTACGTGAGGTGCCACCTGTCACCTTGTCCCACCCCCTCTCTCTACCAGCATCACAGTAAACGGAATCCAAATCGTGGAAAATAACCTGTGGTCTCATGCCCTATCAAAGTTTTATGCCCCATCGATTATACCATGCGAGGATATTATTAAGGGACGTGTTTAGTATTGCCTGATTGTCAGCTGATCGGTTCTCATTGAAAATGATACAGTCATCAGCATAAATGCGAATCTTCAGAGGTTAACAACCACATCTCCAATGTCGTTGCAATATATGAAAAACAGCAGCGGCCCAAGCACAGTGCCCTGAGGGACACCAGATGTGACCGGAAGAGCGAAAGAATCATCTCCGTTAATAGTTACCCACTGTTTGCTTGTATTAAGTACATTGATACCCTAGAAATAATAAAATGTGGCAGTCCTATGAGTTGAAGTTTCTAACTTAATTGGTTATGGGGTACTAGAACGAAAGCCTTGCTAAAATCCAAGAAAATTAAGTGTACTTGGCCGGCCCTATCCTCTACGGAAGGAAGAAAGTGAAATATGGTGACTAATTGAGTAACCATAGAAAACCCTTTCCTAAAGCCATGCTGGTGTTGCGACAGAATGTTATTTTCTTGAAGAAATTTTGAAATTAGTTTAGCCACGTTGTGCTCCATGAACTTACAAGAACAGCATAATAGTGATATGGGGAGGTAGTTGGATAATGAAAGTGGGTCACCCTTTTTCAGGACAGGCATCACACGTGCAGTCTTCCAATCGTCAGGTGTAGACGCAGTTCTAATGGAAGCTTGAAATATAACTACAATGAACTTGCTCAGTGTTTCAGCTTAACGGCGAAGGAATGCGCTTTGTATACCATGAGGTCACGGTGAAGATTAAACTTTAAGTGTGAGCAGAATGTTCAGTATTCCTTCATGCGACATCAAATCAATGACAGTCAGGAAATTTGACGAGAATTATCAAAATGAAGGTTAAGCGGGCATGGAGAAAACACTGCGAAAATATTTGTTAAGATGCTGTGAAATAATCTTGTGATTAGTGATTGCTCACCATTATGACATATTTGTTGCACATGCTTTTTGCTTTCCTTCATAAAGTTCCAGAAGCCTTGAGGACCTCAGAAAAAAAGTTCGGGAGAGTAGTGTTAAAATAAAAAGACTTTGCATGTACAATGGCGTCGAAAAGAGGTGTGCGAGCTTCGCTGAAAGCATGATGCCGATCTTTTTTGACATAGGCGTTTGGCTTTCCGTTTTAAATGCATTATATGCATTTTCATCTATGACGTATGTTTGGCCGTTTTCTTTATTTTATCGGGTACAAAATTACTCAAATAAAAGTGGCATAAATTCTTACATTTGTTCCAAAGAACAGCAGCAGCATCGTCACAGAGGTCAGCAAACTAAGAATCTGTGTAATCGAAAATGGTATCATCGTCAGCACGGTCAAAATATTTCACTGGTTTGACCAGCGGATGATTTTTTACTGATTTGGGAGCAAGTGCTAGAGAAACAGAGACCATTTTAAGATCGATAAGCCGGAATCCACAGACACTTTATAATCATCAAAAGCACGATGACGAACAACTAAATTAGGAACAGAACTAGACGAATTGCCTACACGTATAGGCTTACCGACAATTTGAACGAGATTATTCTCAAACAAGATATCAAACATAGTATTGGAATCAATTGCAGAGTCGGCACTGGAAAGCAAACGGTCCCAGTCAATGCATGGAAAGTTCCCAACCACTATCATCTTATATTTGCTGTAATACGCCATATTATCCCTTAGTTTTATTAGAAGGTCAGGCGTTGACTCTGGTGGTCTATATACTGCATACAATAAGAGAACATGCCCAAGTAGTTTCACCTATAAGCATAAACATTCTACGTCATCTAGGTCACTGTGCAACTAAGTTTCAGTAACGACGGTGATGTGTGGGTCATAAGATAAAAGAACTCCTTCAAGTTGGCTAGTCTTATTTCCAAGAATCCGGGCATTTATGTTAAGAAGGCTAACATGCTTATCCTGAATGGGTCACGTGGAAGGTGCTTGGCGGGGTTTTGAAATTATCTGCCGTTCTTGTCTTCTCTCGTCCAAGATAAACACATCGCGGTCGATGTGCAACTTTTCATGAACAAGAAACACTTTCCGGCCTTGCAATTTCTCGGATTTTGCACTCTGCCACAACATCTTCTGTCTTTTTAAAGTAGGCTGCGAGTGATAGTTCCGGATAGAGATATTAGAGCCTTTAAGTTTTGTGCAATTTTTGAAGATAGATGCTTTTTCGTTGAAATCCTAGAAAAAGACGGTAACTGGTCTTGCTGACGTCCCATTTCCCAGCCTGTGAATGCGAGCAATTGACACACATGTTACGCCAAGTTTTTCCCGAAAGGTTTCTGTGATGACTTTGCGCTTAAGGTCGGATTGAGTTTCGTTGGCATCTTCGGTTATGCCATAAACGATAAGGTTAGTGCGCCAGTTTCTGTCTTCTAGATCGGTGAGCTTACGAGCTTGTTTGCCCACAGAAGCTTGGTATGTTCAGAGGGCGTATTCAAGATGTTCAAATTTACGATCTTGGCTTTAAGTTCGGAGATGTGGGCTTCAATAGTGGTAAACTGAGCTTAATGTCCGTAATCATGCAATCTGTTTTTAATTTTAGGTCAGGTTCCTCTACCCGCAGCGAATTTTGACCTTCAAGTACCATTTGAAGCAATTCGTTGTTAGAAATGGGACCGGGGTTTAATTACACGTCCCCACTTAGAAGGAGTTCAAGAACATGACAGCGCTCATATTCAAACTTCAGACGTCGTAATTGGGAGGGTGAGGGAGGAAAATCCAAAATGACGACATTTGCCCACCTCTTACCGCATCAATTTTCGCATTCCAATTATTAACGGTAAAGAGTTAAGCGTTCCTTTCAGCGGATGACCCGCGAGAGTTGCGTACGTTGGCATGACGAGGAAATAAGGAGAGCTGGAGTGTTCTGACGTTGCAACCACATGACCTCGCATGGGTAATTCAAACACCACAAAAAGATAGCACAGTGCAACAGTCATGACGTCAAGACACACTTCCAAGTTGATCTACAGGGTCGTGACGTCATTGCAGAAACATTACGTCTTGCCTGTGAAGAAAAAAAACTAATTGCGCTGGGAGGAAAAATGGTCCATTTCAGACTGGAACCGCTGCCATATGTGTCGTGAGACGGACGTGTTACCCCTTGACCACACAGGAACGCATGTTCAGAGTGATAAAGGAATTTTTTGTGCGGCTTGTGGTAAGTAAATTAATACATGAGTAGAAAATATAAAAACAAAGTAAAACAAATAAATAAAGACAAAGAAGAGTATTCGTGTCTGCCAACTGATATTCCATGATGACCACAGGCCGCTGTAGGCACCCATTAACGCTATCGCGCCATAGCCTTAACGCGGAGCTTCAATGTCCTCCGAATTTTATTCTCTCTCAATGATGTCTGCGCAGCGAGAACGTCGGCAATGATTCCATGCGGCGAGAAGGACGTCCCTCTACACCAGATATGCGACTTTGTGCCGGACTGCGAAGACGGCGCCGACGAACAGGATTGCGGCGAATGCGACTTTGGCGAGGGTTCCTGTGGCTGGGACCTTGACCGCTCCCTCAACCAGTTCGCTAATGCATGGCGCAGGGAGCGTATAGGAGACGTCCCAGCGTCACCTCGCACGGGGGCCCAAGGTCAACGGAGCGGTAAGCCTCCTATGGAAAAAAACTATGCACAAAAATAAATGTAGTTGTTCGTACCAAAAAAAAAAAGCGTTTCTCAGTGCGCGTAAATTAAGGTCAGAGGTACCTCGGTTTTGAGGGTCCTTTCATAAACTGCTTGTTCAAGAGTTGGGGGTGCTTTGCGACATTGCTTAGTGGACCGACTCTGGACAAAAGCTACAAGTAATCCCTACGAACTGTAGCTTACACGCTACGGAATTCTTTGTGTTTCAAATCTTTCTACTTTTTTGAGCGTGTAAGCAAGTGCAATGTATGTTTTGACAAAAAATTACATGTATTTCTCCCAGCATAAATTAGCATCCCATTGCTCACCTAAAACAATAATTATCCAGGCCATTTTCATGACCATTACTAAAAAATATGCCCTAACGATGCGCCCACTCGCCGACGTGTAGATTGGTTAACTATTAGTTATTAGAAGCTCCTCTGAATCTTCTTGGAGAAAAGCGAATAATTTGGGGGGCATTTCAAGCTTTCGGAATGTGAAATCTCGAGCCCTAAAAATGGCTACAAAATCGTTTCGTAGTCAAATTTCATTCAAAAACTATTGAAATTAAATTTACGCCTGCTAATATGCTGTGCATTTGACGTTTCTTTCGATCCCTATGAATACCCTCGGAACCTCAAGTACTACAGCGCTCTCGTGACGATTATCAAGCTCGAATGTGAATTCCGCACAGCACTGGTTCGTATAGAATTTTATGACGTGAAAAATTCTACATCTACTGCAATTTCGATCGGTACAACATACTAGAATGTTAATCCTCAATTCAATTTGTTTTATCTAATGACTGGCTTCTTTTACTACCACCTCCACCTGCAAAGCAAGACTTCATCTTTGAGCCTAGGAACACTTGCTCTGAAAAATAAATTTGCTTTGCAGTTTGCAACAATTAAATCTATGACGCAGAGCTTAAGTATTTAACAATTCGAGCGATGGAAAGCCACCGCTCACGTAAAAATTGATTATGGCATTTCTGTTCATCAAAGACAAGTTTGTGTTCACTTTTTTTTCAATTTTTATGTTTTATTAGCCGAACCTCACGTCCGACATATTGCGTTTTATCATGCGTTGAGTGTTTAAATAAGCTTGTCGCGAGCGATTGCTGGCCAGTTTCTTTTCCACTCTCTCGCGAGTGGAAAAGATACTTGCCACCACAGTTCACAGATGTGAATAAGTCCCCACAAGTGCATCACGTTTGCGCTATTTTGTCTAGTCAGAAGACTTTCGTTTCAAAGAAGTAAACAGATTACATCTCACTCGAAATGAATAACTCGCTCCATATTCACTTCATAGTGTGTTTCGAAGCTCATTTAAAGAACTGCATAGGATGGGAGCTCCTCCGAAGCAACCCGCAGTAGCATGCTATTAAGCGACGGCACAGCTGATATTACAAAGAGTTTGTCATGTTTAAAATTTAAGGTTTTCGCTTACATCATGGTACATCAGTCAAGCTGTTTCAAGAAAGAATATCGCAACCTTCCGAAATGGAGTGTATTCACATGATCTTTGCCTGTTCATAGGCCTCAGTAGCGTTTGTCGCGCGACTTTACATGTTAAATTAAATCAGTTATCTGCCTTGTGATATTCGCTTTCTTGCTCTGTTTAGATGAGAACTGGAATGAAAATTTTTCCCACGAAAAAATAGCCAATAAACCCTCCGTTTTGCACTTTTCAGGCTACTACTTGCTGCTTTATACCAACGTTACGGCATCTCGAAGACCTGGCCGCGCCACCATAAATTCGCCGAGAATCAGAAACACCAGCAAATTTTGCACACTGCACTTCTGGTATAACTACATCCATAATGGTGAGCGCCTCCTCTTGCCTTTGATACCGCTATTGAATTTACACAAAAAGAGAAGAACAATAAGTCACACAGCAGCCGTACATATTCAATGTTTATTCCAGGAAGCATTGATGTTACTATTGAATACCTTTTCGTTTCTCCGGTGCACTTCAATGCTGTATACAAGATGATGTTTGGTTCTAAGAATTGCAAATAAAATAAACAAAGCTATGAAAAATTTCCACTTAGAATAAACGCACGTACTCGAATGGACGCAGGTGCCTCACAGAACCGCTCCCCTAAAAGCCACTGGCCCTTTTTTATTTTTTCGAAACACGGACATCAAAAATTAACTGTCGCTCCCTCTTTGAACTAATTTCGCATGAATAAGTGGTGAGGTAGTCACAGGCTTTGAAAACAAGTTGGAAAATCAGTCCTAGCTTTCATATAAAATTGCCTCAATTGCGTGCGCGGCCCATAAAACTTAAATGACTATATTTAGATCCCAGGTGTCAGCTTTGACTCACTCATTCTTCACTCTCTGCTGTAAGGTGCATTAAGTAAATAGCAACGAGACCTATCTGCGTGCAAACATGTAGTGTTTACATCTTTGGCTGCCACGCCTTGCTTTGAAATGGTAAACGATTGACTAGCTGCTCGAATTCATTGACCTCGCATTTATCTATAACCAGTTAACGGTCTGTAAATAATTAAATATCCACAAATGCTTGTTATTTCTCTACACAAGAATGGGTGTGCTAGTGTTTAGAAAACGACACAAAGCTGTGTTTTTCTCATAGAACAAGGTGCTTAAATGGTCGAAAACCAAATGAAACTACATGATAGAAGATGGCTGTAGTAGGAAAGTACAGTAAGTCTTTACTGTATTAAGTCGGGTACTGAACTCCGTAGCAGTACCCGTAAAAAAGAGGCGCTGCGTATGTCACTTTCTAATTAGAGATGTAGTGATAGCCTTTAATAATAAAAGTCAGAATAAACACAACAAAGCATATTTGAGCGTTCGTCGAAGCAAGTTTACCTTCGGTGGCTCCTTTAAGTCTTTTACTCTTCCCCTCCTTTAAGATCAAGTTCTGTTACAGCATCGAATTCAACGTTGCGCCCCTTCAGCGCGCCTTCATTCGGGCTAAAGGTAGCATTATAGCATAAGAAAGTAGAATAAGGGGGATCTCGCAAAGCTTCCAGCCTCCCACTTCGATCACGTTCCACGTGACTCTCGCGGTAATAGAGGGCGTACTACGTCTGCCGCTGTAGACCAGGTTGCCACTCGTGACCACCCTCAAGGTCAAGTACACGCAAAACCAGTACCCCCCAATAGTAGAAGATTGTACAGGCGCCGCCGTAACTCAGTTGCCAGTAATACAGTATTACAGTCAGTAATACAGTTCGGCCAGTAATACAGTAATGTCAGTAATACAGGACATTCTATGTCAGCCGCTATGAATGATGCTGGCACTGGTGAACGCTCTCAAAGGTTATGTTCCGCGCGACATAAATACTTCGCGAATTGTAAGATCTGACAGCCACCGCGATTGATCACTTGTTAGAGCACCATACGCGAAATACAGTAGTCGTTGGTTCGGATCCCACTGGCGGCATGTGGTTGCTTTACAGCGAGAGCTATTAAGCTCCCCCTCATAGGTTTCGCTTAGTCGTCGCCGTCGCCGTCGTAGTAGCAGTAATAGTAGTAGTAGTAGTAGTACTAGTAGTAGCAGTAGTAATAGTAGTAGTAGTAGTAGTAGCAGCAGTAGCAGCAGTAGTAGTAGTAGTAGCAGCAGCAGCAGCAGTAGTAGTAGTACTAGTGTCTGCATGGTGATAGTCGTGGCGCAGCGGGTGGGTGCTTTGACAAGATGAGTCGATACTCGGTGGGTGGATACCGCGGAAGGAGGGGAGTATAACGTAGGTGGTGCAACGCGTGACCGGTGGGTGGCTACCACTGAAAGCATCCGGAGGGTCCTTACGATGAAGGAGGAGGGCATGGCGAAAACGCAGGAATGCGTAACCGGAAAGTGGTTTCCGCGGAAACCGTCCGGAAACCGTCCGGAAAATGTTTACCGTGGAAAGCGAAGGATGAGGCGAAAGTATACCTAAGCTTAAATGGAAGAGAGTTACGGCGGAAGGAGCGAGGGATAGCAAGAGCGCAAGGCAGAAGTAGTGAGTGGTTGCCACGGGTACCAGCCGGAGGGTAGTTGCGTTGGAAAGAGGGGGATTACCATGGATGGTAGAGTGTATGGCAAGCGCATAGGAATGTGTAACTGGAGGGTGGCTACCACGAGAACTGTACGGAGAGTGCTTACCGTCGAAGGAAGAGGGAGAGCATAGCGACAACCGACGAGTATAGGACGGCCATCTGCGGCAGCGGCTGCGAATTGCGCCATTAGAGGAGTGGGTCTTCGGTGGTATCGCGCCCCTAGAGCATCGGACTGGAGACGAGAGCTAGCCGAAAAGCCATTATATGTGGAACACTAAAAAAAAACTGCTAGGTAGGCTAGGAGTTAGGTCAGGTTTGTCTGGCAGGCAGGGGCTGTGCCGGGAAGAGCAAACTACGAGCACTCGCCCAGACCAAGGCTGAAAACAGGCGCTGAAGAACCGAAACCCGGAGAATGAAGACCGCCAGCAACTCGACCAAATGTTACGGGGTGGCAAGGCGAAGGAGGAGACATGATGGCGAAAGGAGTTGTTATTTAATCACTCCGTCCATACGTCAATTAGCCCTCATTTACATGCACACATACATACACACACAGACTGTCGCCGGCGATAGTCTTCGTGTGTCGTCTCCCAGTCCTGCGTCTTTTTTGCTGCGTAAGCTACACTGCCCGAGGTTAAGCAGTTTCGTGTGGCTCCTGGAGAGCCGTGCTGCTCATGCGCGAGAAGCAGTGACGTCACACGGCGCACAGCTGGCGCGCCGGAACCGCCGCCGCCGCCGCGCGTGCCTCGCCGGTCTGCGCATCCTCTGGAAACAGCACCACGTGACCAACCACGTGACTGGTCACGTGATCAACCGCGTGACGAACCACGTGACCAGTCACGGCGCCGCGCCGCCGGCAGCTGCTCCACACCACGTGACCGACCACGTGGTCAACCTCCCCGCACACTCACTGAATAACAGAACCCTGTGTCGAGGCGGGGAATCGAGCCAGGCCCTCGGCGTTTGAGGCGGAGACGCTATCACTCCGCCACGACGGCTCAAGGTTTAACCGTAAATAAAGGCGCACGTAGTGAATGCGCGCCTTTCATAAATTAACTCTTCCGAACCAGATGTCGCCGCGCTTTCGCTACGTATATCCTGGCCTAACAGAGCTAGACCATCATCAATTTTTTCGCTGTTTTTTTCTCTTGAACATGTACCAACTCGCCAGGAATTCACGCTTCTGACATACACACAAGCATACACACACACACACACACACACACACACACACACACACACACACACACACACACACACACACACACACACACACACACACACACACACACACACACACACACACACACACACACACACACATACATACATACATACATACTTATACATACATACATACATACATACATACATACATACATACATACATACATACATACATACATACATACATACATACATACATACATACATACATACATACATACATACATACATGTGAAGGAGGCAAACAGCCACCGAAGCAAGGTGTAGCATTGGGGAATGCTTATCCGAAATTCGCGTCCGTTGCTCTACCGACTGTAGTACGGCGGCGGCTGTCCACTTTCGGTGCTATGTATGTTGCGTGTAACCCAACACTACGAGTGTTCATCTGACCCACCCTCGTCCGTAGCGGCGGACGCAATGCGTCCTGTTTTACCGCGAGTGTTGCGTGGAACATGATAGAACGGTGAGGATGGAAGCTGTGTGGGAGCCCTCTTATGCTGCCTATTGCATCGAGACTACCAGATCCGAAGCTCCATATATATACATTATATACATTACACACACACACACACACACACACACACACACACACACACACACACACACATATATATATATATATATATATATATATATATATATATATATATATATATATATATATATATATATATATATATATATATATATATATATATACTGCAGAGGATGCAGAACAGAGAACTACCTGTCGCAAATGTGCGCGGAACCAACGACATCTACATGTGGCGTGCAGAAGTTTAGCAGTTAAGCTATTCTGCCAGCTGTCTCGGCTACCACTTTTGAATCGACATCAAAGCTGTTTTCTTGATAACTGCTGAAATCTGCTACATTGAACCCGTAATAAAAATTTGCATTTCATGATCTGTCCTAAAGTTAAGAACAAACAATTGGGAAAGTTATTTTTGCTTCCGAACTAGGCGAAATATGAAAATTTTATAACCGTGGGAAATCAACTATTTCGTGCGCTGGTTTAGTATTTGTCTGCTTAATGCGAACCGGTTTACGAAAATATTGCACCCGCTTCGCTTGCGGCTGTGTATGTGCCTTGTATTTGGTAGTATATATGCGTGCATGCCAGGCGCGCACTAAAGCAGAGCCTCTATACAAAGAGAACCATGAATAGTGTTTCCCTTAACGATACTAAATATTGCCTATATTTTTGTTTCTTTTTTCCTCGCAGGATCTTCTGCCAACGTTGACTTGTCTATGGCCGTCGCTGGCTTCGAGTTTCCCGTTTGGACTCTAAATGCTTTGAGCGAGACGCCGGATGAAGGTGTCTGGAATGAGGCCATTGTGGATGTCGGGCGGTATGCCGGGGCTCTTAATGTAAGTCTCGTAAGGAGAGCTTTTTTTTAAGTTTTATTTGAAGTAATAATAGCAGTCTGCTGATAATACCCGAGCTAAAGCGTTTTGTCATCGGGCTCAAAGCTGTACGAAAGAAAAACAGCCACGTGCACTTGATAGCAATATCTAATGTTTTGGATGTAGGCTTGAGTCTGAAAGGGACTCTGGGGCATAGAATGAGCATTCTCAATACTGTATCAGTTCTTGCGATGAATTTTGGCGTCAACGCTACTAGACACAACGAGACGATTTACGGTGAAGCCCGGCCCGCTTAGTTATTAATGTTCTTCAAAGGGAAGAGCAAGGGGTGTGAGAAAATTTTTCATAATTCTTTGTGACGTTTGATTAAGATGCATAAATACTGAGACCAAGGCTTACTCAGCAGCTATTCATCTTTGCAGCTTTTGCGGTAGCTCAAGCTTCAAGGAAAACTGTAGAAGGCAGAAATAGAACAAGACCCAGGCTGGTGGTGGTGATGATGATAACGACGACTTAAGGTTGTTAAAGTCCACAGTGTCGGTGGGCCTAATCCCTAAGATTTGCGGCCGAAGAGGTGTGCCTTGTGAAATTGTGGTACGGTAGCGCTATCACTATCACGAATGAGTAGCGATAACGACCAAATACCGAGAATACCGCGCACTCCAGCAAAAAAGTCAAATTATTGCTAATCCATTTTAAATCAGAGGCAAGAAATGGGCTTGCTCGAAAGATGTAACACGAAGAGCCGACAACAGCAGACTTGGGAAAGTGGAGTGAATGTTAAGAGTATAAGAAATGAATACCGTGGCTGGTTGAGAAGCAGACGATATTTTAGAATTTTCTTGGACGTGGTAGCCGCTGCTGACGAAAAAGGGGAACGGAGAGCTCACTGTTAGATGAATTGTCCTGTGTGCCGAAGTGGCAAGGTTTGGTGTTGATGAATGTACAGGGCGTCCCAGCTAATTTTAACCAGGGTTTAAAAATATGCCGCGGCACTATAAGACGCTGCGGCCGAGTGCGTGTCTTTGGTCATTGTGTGGATCAAGTCACACCATTTTTGGTATTTTACCAAAAAGCCTAATTAGTCGAGATTCATTATTCAGCTTCGCAAGCAACGAAGTTAGGCGGAAAGTTCGAATAAAAAGTTGTAGAGTGGTCCGAAAAACGTCCGATTGAAGATTGTCTATTTTCCATATATTACGTGCTAGTTTTTTACGCTCACTGCAGATGCCCGATGCTCGCGAAATACAAAGAAAAACACCATGTGACACGCCCACTTGCGCGCCACAATTACAGTGCTCTCGAACGTTCCGCGTACAAATGAACCGGTTGCTTAGCTCGGTGTGCTGCCGCTTAAAAGGCAACAGGGCGGGCTACGCAGGATCTGGCTGTGCACTTTACGATAAAGGTAAGCTTCCCTCACGGCGGTTCACGATAGAGATAAACAGACGCAACCCTTATCGCTTGTGCTGGCGTAAACGACATGTCAGCTCCTGTAGTGCTTCGCTGTCACTTTTGAAGCCCCGGAACACCGGGCTGAATTATCTGTTCGTTTGTAGGCAGAACCTCTGAGATCAGAGCAATCACAGCGCGCAAGCGGGTATGCACGTGGTATTTTTTTCTGCATTTCGTGGGCATGTGCATTGAGCGGAAAAAAATTCCTGATAGGTGGAAAGTTATAAACTGTTGAGTCGGACGTTTCGCATATCGTTCTACGACTTTCTTATCGGAATTTTTCACCTAACTCCAATGCTTGCGAAGTTGATTAACCAATCTCGTCTAACGTTGCTATTAAGCAGAATATAAAAATAATGTGGGTTGTTCTATACAATAGTAAGCAGAGTGCATTAGGTCGCGTCGTCTTAAGGGCAGTTCACATGCAAGCGATTGAGCGAACTGAGCAACCAGCGGCTCGGCGCAGCGACGCTTTTCGCAAGGTTCCGTTTCACATGCGTCGCTCCGGAGCGTTTACTGCCACTGCGAATCCCAGTGTTGCTGGCAAAGAATACGAGCTCGCGGTGGGTTTCGGTGGTTTGCAACCACCAACATGGACAATGTTCGTGCATTATTTTGCCAAGATTGCTCAAATTTTGTTAAGAAATAAAGAACTCTTGTTTGTCAAATATCAACTGCTTTTTATTTTATGCCAATGATATCATTTTTTTTTATCTTCGTACGTGCGTGTCGGAAGCACGTGTAGTAAACAACCATTGTCGTTCTCGCACGAATCCTCTTCTTGTCACGTGGCTTTTCCGCCGTTCAGTCATTGGTCAGAGGGCGGAGCTGTCGCGCTGTCGCTGCGTTAATTTCCAACTTTTTGGATCCCCTTCGCTTTGGCCCGCCGAGCCGCCGCGACGGGCCGAAACAGTTTTTTACGTCGCGGCGACAGGATTCGCTGGCATTTTCGCTTGCATGTGAAACGCGCTTTAGAGTCCCCGGTATTTTTTTAAACCCTGGCTAAACCTAACTGGGCGCCCTGTATATTGCGCAAGGGCATCTGTGGGCAAAGGGCATCATGACACAGGGTGTTTTCGTCTACTCAAGAATGGGTGAAATACCCTAATTGCGAAGAATTTCGCCCTAAAGAAGCCGATTTCTTGGCCAGGGGAAAGCTTGTACCCATTGTATCAAAGGTGGGTATCCGGCGGCACTGGAGATCGAACCCCGCACCTCCACCAGAATTTGACGATGATTATCCCGGCTAGAGTAATTTCCTTCGCGGCGACGAATAGTGATGAACTCATGAACTTCCAAAATTAGTAAGACATGCGAGGCCCTCTATAGCAAACGGCATCAAAGGAAGCTGTTGGCATTCGGCTTATTTACTGGCCGATACACATAATGTTAAGGTGGATATGCTGGCCCACCCCGTACGCATCACAGATAATAATTAATAATAATTGGTTTTTTTGGGGGAAAGTAAATGGCGCAGTATCTGTCTCATATATCGTTGGACACCTGAACCGCATCACAGATAAGAATATGATTTTTGTCGTCATGAGGGCTATGCCAACCCAGCCCCCCTGGGCTCCGCAGTGGGCGTCGCCACGGATGCAAGTAGGAGAGCTGTGGGCTACAATGAGTTTGATTTGTTCGTCTTGGTGAAGGAAGAATTTGGAACTATTTCCGCGCCCTCTCAGTTCCACCCATTTTCCTCTTTTCGAAAATATTTTCGCTAACGCTAACAAAAGAGTTTAAAAATGAAGTAGTTGATGCGAGGTATTTAAAGGATCGAGTGCCGAGGAAAAGAAGGCTATAAAGAAGGCTCTAGAAATTTGGAGAGTGCGGACACTGCCGGTTTGCGATTCCCTACGCACGCAGTTTTTGCCGCCGGAAGGGTAGCACTCGAGGCACCTTTTCTAGAGACTGTGGCGTTGCCGCCGTTCTGCATGCTGCCGATATTTTTCTGCATATTGGAGGAAAAAAAATACTGTCGAATTGTGAAAGAAGTCGTTGTGACTAAGTTCTGCGTACGCCAGGTGAGTTAGTCGAAGCGCACCTGACAGCACACTACGAACGCCCTACATTCACCCCACTGGTCGTCACATTCTTCCCAGACTACACGTCGTGTACCAATCGGCTTTCACAGAGAAGCAAGCACGTTCATTTGTTAAGAATATTCGATTTATTGCAGCCTCTGACAGGACAGTTCCAAAAATGCACCCAGAAAGACGCTTCCGGTTTTCGGATATTCACTGGGATTGTGCGCATGATAAGGTTGCCATTGGCTATTCGTCATTATGCACAAAAGAATGACCTCTGATGCTGCGTACTTTGAATAATTTTAATAATTTTATATATCTTATTCACACATTATCTCTGCTAGCACATGTAAAAGTTTCATGTGGAAGCACCGCTTAAAAAATTTCGTCATTCTTCAATAAAAGCCGTTGTTATCAGTAGTCATTATTTTTGTGTCTTATGCTTTTTCAGAAAAGCACATATTTTAATCCTTTCGGAAGTTACAAGCGAAGATCCTTGAACAGAATTATTTCGAAATAATCGGTAGCAGTAAACAAGTGTTTCACTTATGGCCGTCAGTTGGCTGACGTGGACTCAACTTTGTAATACATTGTAAAATAAGTTTAGAAAGTCATAGGCCAAGTTGATTAAACACATCGAAATAAACATTTTTTTCCGCTTAGTGAAAGCTACTATTTTTTTAAGAAGTGGTATATATGCATGAAAGCATTCTCTTCCAGTTCGTTTTTACAGGCAGCCATTATTCCCATGGAAACCCCATGTTTGCTGTAGACCTCATAACATATGACGGATGCGCTCTGCCAGGTAAGAACCACAGCATTAGTATGTATATTGAGTCTCTTCAGTGTCGATGGCGTAAGAAGGTTTCATAAGTTTTGTCGTCTCGCCTCTCGGCAGGGCGATAAGACCTGAGAGCATGAAACGGATTGCAGAAAAGGCATTGCGATTCTCGGACGGCTTATAGACATCAGGAATCGTCGAGATCCTGGCTCGGATAGCTGGGAAACACATTTTATAGAATGAGCCAGGACCCTTTCCTGCTCTATGTGCCACCTTCTGTTCTGAGAGCTGTGCAGTGTGCTTGGTCTGCCTTGCTACTGTCCCGGGTTTAATAGCCGCCGGCATCAGCCGCTGCTGTTCGATCTAGATAACAAGCTCGACTTCTACCGCTGCTAGTATTTCTCGAAGGATCGCCCAGTTAAGTTATTTCTTTTTTTTCGTTTTGGGAAGGGCGCTCACTATTCATTGCTAGACTTGTTCTTTGGAGCAAGCAGTCGTTAGGTCTAGCGTTAGGTTAGCGTAGAGTTGGTAACTATGCAGCGTGAAGGTGCAGAAATTCTGCTGCGGCGAAAGAATAGAAATGATGCCGTACTGAGCGCGTAGCAATGTGCTTATACCTTTGGCAGGTAAAGAGGCAAACTGTTCGAATTTTCAATTCCGCTGCGCCAACGGGGCCTGCGTTGGACGCGACACTCGCTGCAACTACGTGGACGACTGCGGAGACAACAGCGATGAACAGGACTGTGGTAAGTTTGGCAGTTTGAAAAAAGTATTCCTGACAATGTGCTCATATTGGCGAGTGAAGTGCAACCTTTTTAACGCTCTTTCTAGGGTGGCAGCTTGACATCCTCTATCGCATAAGCATTCAGCCCTTGATTAGGCATGCGCTGCAGATTACAGGGCAGGCATGTTCAGTAGTTTCTATTATGTCATACGCTGCAGCCAGAAAACAGAAAGACTTACGAAGTTACTATTTACTGTGACGTGAGGTATAGAATACAGCGCAGTTATTTATGGCGAAACTGAAAGGGATGGATAGGTAATGATAATATGAGACAGGGCCGCTTTTCTCGACCACTATAACATGACGGCGCATGGAGGAACTACATTGAAAGGGGATTGCTTATTGACAAAATATGTATCAAAGTCTGAAGTGAAATTTATTTTTGCCATCCAATTTGCAAGTGCCGGTGTGATGTTGAAGAGGAGGGGCAGGAAAAAAGCCTCAAATGGCTCTCACAAGCTTGCACGTAAATCAGATGGCAGAGTGACGCAGAGATGGTAGAATAAAGTGTTCGGAGTATTTAAAACAAGCGAGAGAGTGAAAGAAGGACGAGAAAAAGCGCATGTCAGGAAAAAGAGACAAACGCATCGCAACCATATTTTTGCTTTATTTGCTTCAAAACGAGGCTGTATTATGTAGAAAAACAAGATAGAAATGCTAGCGCCAAGGCTTTATTAGCTATTAATAAGAATAAAAGTGCAAAAGTGGACACACTCGAGAAAATAATTTTTTGTAAATGTAAAAAAGCTCATAGCACGTTCGAAATTGTGTTATGCGAGATTAACCGACAGTCATTGGGTATTCTTATTTAACGATATTTTGAGGTAATGAATTTGAGACCGAAATGCATATATGTAGAGCTATCGAGTGCTCTTTTTTGTTTTACACACGTAGCGCTGCTCTCCAGTGCGCCAATACAGGCGAGCCATTCCTCGGGAAGCACGTTTCGCAGCAGCTGCCGCGAACGGACAGTGCTGCATTCCTCCGCGGTCGCCATGCTCTCTCTACTTTCTTGGTAAAGCTATTCGGACTTTTCCCGTGGCAGCCACCGTCTGGTTGCTCATTCCTCGCACTTGCCATGCTTTCCTCCTTCCGTGGTAACTCTCCTCCTCCTTTTTCCACGGCAAACGCCATCGGGGTGGTTCCCATGCTCAACCAACCTCCGATAGCGCATTCGTCCGCTGTCGCTATGTTTTCTTCTTTCTAGAGTAACTGCCACCGGCGTTGTTTCCGCGGAAGCGGCTTTAGAGTTGCGGATTCCTATGCTATCGCCATGCCCCCCGCCTAGCGCGGTAACCATCCTCCGATTGGAGATTCCTCCACTCTCGCCATACCCGCATCCTTCCACGGTGACCACCCTCCCAGTGGTTCCCGTGGTAAGGCACCCACCGATTGCGCAGATTACTGCTTCACAACTACTTCTACTCCTACTACTAGGGATATTTTCTACTACTACTACTCCTACTACAACAACTGCTACTATTACACCGACGGGAAACACAGGGACAGGCACTTAAGAGCTGTCGCAGTGAAATCACAAAAGGCCGAGGATAAATGCAGGACACGCTATTTAGGGAACGTGTAAGGTGTTCACAATTCAATACCGTCGGTATTAGTAGCTTACCACCTGCCAGCCGTAATTTCTTCTTCTGTGATAACTGCGACACTAACCTTTTAAATGAAAGGGCGCTTACATAGAGCCTCTCGGAAATCGAATTCCTCATAGCGATTCTCCACAAGTCTTGGGTGTCAACGACCTCAACTCTGATCTGGCACATGAATAATGCAGTGTTTCGAAGATCCTAGGGTTTTGCGATTTTTGGCTCGAAGCCATGCCATGGTGTGCCTTTCATCTTGCACCTTGAAGATGGCACGAGTATCTCGCTACTTTTATAAAGGGCCTATAAATACTTTGTACTGGGAGAAAGAAGAGCCTAAGGGCTGATTCATATGTTTTCTTAACTTTTATATTTAGCTTATCTAACACATGTTATAATGATGGATAATAGTCATCATCTTCCTTTTCGTTCCCACCTCATGCGTGAGGGCAAGCCAGAAAAAAATTAAATATTACTGGTCTCTACTACTGTTCCGCTGAAAGGATGTCATCCTGTTGGGTTTTTTAACTGGAGGTTTGTGCGCTAGCTTCCCGGCATGTGTGCTCTACCTGCTTTTACTACAAACGCTGGCATGTCCTAAACTCGATAGCGACGCTAGTGACACAGCACAATCGGTTCGTGAGTACAGCACTATAAATCGGAAATGCAATACTAGTTTTTGACGTCGTGCGTACAATGTCCACATGAACATGCTCATAAATAACCAATTTTTCATCTAGATAAGAACTGCCTCAGAAAACAAGGGCTGAAGCGTGGGGCACCTAGTACACGTGTTTGAATAATTAGAATGGGTAGTATTTATTTGCCTGCCTTAAGCAGTTGTAAGGCAGGTTTCATGCCAGAAACCAGCAGTAGATGTCGCCGTGAGCCACGGCAAGAATTTTTGCAAATTGTTTGCAAACTATAGGGTTCTTTTTGAGGGCTTCCACCTTATATAAAAATTTTACTCTACTTAATGCACATATTTTTTAGCATTTTAAAAATTGTTTCGCGCAGCCTTTAACAGCCCATTAGTTTGATTTCCTCAATGAATAAGCCAGAATTCCTCTATGGTTACTCAAGACAAGCAGTTAGTCGCAACCCGTACACAATATTCTCTATCATATCTGTTAAATTACCGTAGACAACTCGGACTGTGCTGTCATTTCAGTAGTCTAGACTCCGAATCAACGACGAACTTGACTAGGAATGAGCTGCAATGAGCGAAAGAAACTTACAAATGTAACAGTTGAATGAGGCGCAAGAACAGACCTAAACTAGCTGGCAGCGCCTGTTTGTACATGGCCCGCCAAATCAAAATATGAGTAGAAAACAAAACGAAGCCCCACACTCCAAGAAACGAAGGCGTTACTGTAATTCCAATGATGAAGTACACACTTTAAGCTCAATTTTTTTATTGGCCGATTTCTAGTTCAGTCAGATAGTCAGGACAGTATCTCACTGTCTATGCGGGTTGAAAAAAAAAAGGTGCGAGCGAGTGAGCGCTCTTGTGTACCTTTACTTTCTTTTCGTCCACGTATGTTCGCGCCCAATTTCTACTATGAAGGCGCACCAACTGAGCCAGTTCAGTATCTTCTTGCAATGTCAAATCAAGCTCCGAAAAGTTTGGCCAGCAGCTAAATGCGTTTTACTTCCTACTGTAGCATCTGATAATGCACAAGAAATTTTCCTCCAAATTTCTTGTTCGCAGGTTTTGAAGAAAATAACTTTTTTTGTCTACAATTTGAACTTTTAATATTAGAACCAAACTCCCCAGAAGAAGACCTAATTAGTATATGTAATATTGTACTTACTTCTATCGAGCAAATATATTTAAAATTAGAAATTGTGCGCAGGAGGCTAGGAGGGGCTAATTCATAGTGTTCGGTCGAAACTATGCGGCGTACTTGAGCAAATGCTCCATAAGAGCACAAGTCTTGGACGGGTACCGAGTAGAGGCTTCTTTCACAGAGTTAGCTGTTTTCGCGTCGTCGACACCTCCGTGTAGCAGTAGGGTTACTCAACATCAAGCGGTCGCGATCATGCGAACACTTCGTGTGCATTGCTCGCGCCTCACTCTAGCTTCGTCTCAATCAAGTGGGGCACAGGGACGCAATAAGAAGGCGCGAAACACGTTAAAAACACCTTTATTGACAACATCCTGAAATAAATGAATGGCGCAGCGTCCTGCTCTTTAGCAACTGCAGCAGATATGATGAAGCCGCTACTGATGACATGGACGATCTGACGAGTTCGGTGGAACTTGTATGCAGCCAAGGTGGAGTATCATCCTCTAAGCGCTGCACGGGTCGGAAAGAGGACAAACGCTCTCGGGTCACTGTCGGGTAACTCACTGCATGATAATATGCTCTCTCTCTCTCTGGGCAAGCACTTCTCACACAATAAAAAGCACTCATTGTAGCCCTGACAAAACAAACACAATCGTCACACGCTTATGTGGCGCAGCACAATGTCAAAAATCCAATGTGGACTAGCTAGTATTCATCTTCCATGCTACCGCTGGTGATAGCGCTATACAATTTTTTTTCTGGTTTCACGCCACGATGGTAGCAACATCTAAGTACTTCCATTCCTTCCAACAAAAATAGGGGTCGACAGAGGATAAATATTGCGACAAAACTATAGGCTACGGCTTCGTTAAAAAACTGTGTGACAACCGTCACCAGTGGCCTATCTGACGTGCATGTGGGGGCTGCTCAGCACTGACTGTTCCTGCTACACAGCGTTCCTTGCACGAACTTCGTCCGAGATAGCAGTTCAAACTCCGCCTCGTTCTGCCAAGATGCCGTGGTCTTTGTCTGTGTGTGTAGAATCTGCCACCGACACAAACGGTCAGTCGGGTGAAGGGCGGTGGTATGCAGATTAGTGGTAACTAATAAACTGCGAGCTCGATTAGAGCATTCTCTAGAGTGGGCGCACCTCCGGACATCTACGGATATTACAGATGACGATTAGGTGAAGGCCTAGGCTTATCTCTGTTTAACAAAAAAACTGGCTGCTTGCAAAGTATAGATAAAGTGAAAGGCGGCACTCATAAGTGAGTACCAACATTAATTTTTTTTTACCACAAGCTTTAAGACCACGGATTAAGTGCACCAGCTGTGACTCAATGCGTGTCAACAGCGCTAACACAGATCCGAGATATATGCAAACACAGACAAGCGCTGATTATGAACTGGATTTATTGCAGAAACGCCACACACATAAATACGGTGGGAAATAAAAAAAAACAAACAATCATTTCGAAACGCAGCCGGATTGACGGCAACTGTTACATGTAGGAGGCTGGTAACCCACTTCTTTCTCGATAGGGTCACTGAAGGATGACTTATGCATGCTACGCTGTTATTATCAATGGCGAAAGCCTCACTGACTTCACGGGTTAACTTGTTTTTGTGTCGGAAAGGAATGAGTTTGTCGGCATACATTGACCTGAATTTATACTTCCTATAATGAACGACAGTGCTGGTAAGAGGAGTAGTTTTCCTGATTCTATCATTCTCAATCACCCACGTGTGAACACGCATCTCAGTTTCCACCAAAAGAGATGATGCTACATGTAAACGGAATTTGATATCCCACGTTTACATCACATGACATAGATCGGAAAACAGGTCGTACATAACAGCAACCTCACTTTTTTTTTGCGCCTTCGTAACTTTCTTGCGCATTAAACTCAGTTTCCTATCGGCACGGAAAACGCAACAACGATGTCACACCTTCCTTCAGCTTTCTTTAGCTCATGCGACATTTCGTGGTTTTTGGAATGACTCCCAAACTTCTTCTCTTTTTGTCCACAGTAGGCTTGTTCGTGTTTTCACAGATCTGAGCCGTTTTACAGAAGCCCTAGAAATATTAGTGCAGGATAGCTGTCCGCGCTTAACCAACAAGCCTGTACCCAGATGCTCTGAGTTATACTTTCATAAAATGACCCTTTGAGATGAGATTTAAGGCACTACACTGTTATACCTTTCTTGGTAAGCCTAGAATGACTCCCCGAGGTGTTCTATAAGTGTTTGAGCGGTCAAAGAATGATAACAGAAGTACCAACGGCCTTCTAGTACATACAAGGCCAAATCCAAAAGCTGTAGTTTTGTCACTCGGAACCTCCGTTGGATCTTAAGGATACGACTTCATTTACTCATTATCTTCAAGGTATCAATAAGCTTTTCATTAAAATACCTGCAGAATAATGGTCTTGAAAACTCGAAGCAAGCCGAACAGATCATGTTATTTATTTACTTTTCAGTTTATTTACTTATTTATTAAGGAAACCACAGTGCCAAAGGCATTAGCGTGAGGAGGGGAGAGGGGCGGAGATATACAATAAGAAATACATTACATATGATACGTCCGCTCGTAGGCACAGCAGCGGGAAGCACTTCACGATACACATATTGTAAATGTTTTTAGAGATTTGGATCACTTTTTAAGGATTTTAAAGTGATCATCAAATGAACAGCTAGCCCTGTAACGGACCAGATTTTAAATGTTGGGTAGGCGAAAGTATATTAACGGTCTACGTCAAATAAAGCCTGTTGATAGTAAGCGCTCGTCCCTGTCTACTTCTATGTCCGTGTGTTTTTGTTGCGCCCCTGTGTCCTCCTGAAAAGATATGAACCAACACGCCCAAATACAAGTACTTCTTAGTAGAGCACGTTTTTCACCAAAGCCCTACCCTCTGACTACACCATTAGGTTTCTAGATTTATAACCCAAGTTTTCAGCTGACGGACACGTTTGCTGGAACTATGCTCCTCGGTACCAGAAGGTGCTTTTGACTTATGCTCCCGCTCACTCCAAGCTGTTTAAACGTGGCATTGTCAACCTATGTTTCTCAAATGCGTTAAGAAAAAATTGTCCGCATGCTATGCAGCAGAGTCTCGCCGAGCTGGGGATCCGACTTGGGGCCTCTGGTTTTCCTTCCTCCTTGATGTTGGCGGACGCTGAAACTATGAAGTAAAAACATGAACAATCCTCCTGCCAATACAGCGCACCTGAAAGATAGCACAAGAAACTTTGACGTGATCCCCAACTGCCATTGAACTTCGCATGGGCTGAAAAAAGTTTCTCATAAACTTGGTGTGAATTTGGTGTTTTCCACCCCCAGCAAGATTTTCGGTCTTTGCGCTCGCATTTTCAGCTCCCAACGAGAGCCTGCCTGCAAAACGAAGCACCAAACGAAGTTTACAAAGTTGTTGTGGGGGTAGCATATTCTTTTTCTACGTCTTGTGGAAATTCTTACATAGAGAACACGGGAGAGTACTTTAACTAGAACCTCGGGGAACACTACAGAACGCTGCATTCTGGTACAGGGAGCAACCTTACCATACATGTGAAAGAGTGCCAAAACTGCTCAGCATTGCTCAGCACTACCATTATCGGCCGCGGGAGGTCCAGGCACGAAAGAAAACTGTTGGATTCATTTTTAAACAAAAATAACGAACGGGTTTGCATGAGTGACCTGTCTGTTATTGTCACTGACACAGAGTGGCATTTTTTATCCCGGTTGTAATGACGTCCGGACTTTGATAAATGTGGCTTGTGTGTGCGCATGCGCAAATAAGCGGCTTTAATTACCAAGTTGAACAATTAATAAACCAGTGTAAGTCCGCCGACAGTCTGTGTCTGTCTTCTCTTAGTCCTGCGTCCTTTTTCGCAGTTTTTATTTCTTGAAAGTATAAAGCCCAAGAAAGAAAAAAAAGCAAAGAGCATAGACATTCCCTTTTAAAACATCACAAAAGAAAGCATGACTTTATATATCACCCACAACTTCACTCGGAAGTGCAATGGATTCCCGATTGTTTTTTGGAATGAAAGAAAAACAATTCACTTCTCATAGGGCCACCGTGGTGGCTTAGTAGTTATATTGTTCAGTTGCTGACATGAAAAATGCATGTTCGATCGCGGCCGCGCCGGAATAATTTCGATGGAGACGAAACGCTTGACGCCCGCGTGCTGTGCGATGTCACTGCACGTTAAAAAATTGGCAGTGGCTTAGCTCGGCTATGCCAGGATATACGTAGCGAGAGCTAAGGCATAGCTTGGTTAGCCTTGGTCAATCTTGATTGCAAGTCCAGGCTACTCTAGTTGTCTGGCTAGTTGTCACGTGGTTCGTCACGCGTTTGGTCATGTGACGAGTCACAAGCTTGGTCACGTGGTGCGATGCGACCACGATGGGAATGCGAGAACAGCGAAACTGCGAGTTCGTGGCCAATGTAGCTTTCGCTACAAAACCCCAGGTGGTCGAAATCATCCGAAAAATTTCACTGCGGCGTCCTTCATAGCCATAGTCACATTGCGACGTTAAACCTTATAAACCATACCAAACAAGTTTTCACCGCAAATTATCAGACCTTGAAATCGTGTTCAAAATGGCCAGATTGCTAAAGAGGTTAATGCGTATGCTTTTCACGTTCACCCCGAACAGCTTAATGATAGCATGAATAAACTTAAGACACATCTTGTTTCGGTGCGTGTCCCGCAATTCTCAGTTGAGGGTTTCTTTAGTCCGCAATGCACTGCACTGAGCCCAATGTGTGCCAGATACAAAACCAGAGGCAATGTTCTGCAACCTCTCTAACCTATTTATCTTTATTTTAAGCAGTGGGCGGATCCCAAACCATACACGCATTTTCCAGAACCGACCTCCCAAGGTTTCGCAACAAATTCTGAAGGTTTCAGAGCTTTAGCAGCGACATAATCAGCGCGACGCATTTTCTTTTTCTGAGGCGGCCAGAGTGCAAAACCCAGTAAGCATCTCAATGCTGTTCTGGCAAAAATTATTTCAAGCAGGAAGGAGGGCTTGAACTCAACTTGTAAACGCGCGGCACTGTAAAAGCGATAACTCCTAAACTTGCAGGCGACTTCCGGCTTGGCTGTAACTTCGACAGTTCCTTTTGTGACTGGGTGCCCCAGGCACCATCGGAAGGAACAAAGAAGTGGAGCTTGGGCCCAGCATCATCGTTCTTGGTAATGGCGCCCACGCGAGATCACACAAGGGGAACCCCAGAAGGTAAGCCACCGAAAGTTGCACCCAAAAATTCAAAACAGAAGCAAACACACAAAAAACAGTTAAGCAGGTGACTGATGCGCGACGCCGACTATGCTTTTGGGTCGGAAATGTTGCTTCCTTTAGTCTCCAATACAGAGAAAAATGTTTGTCAAGGACAGTACCTTCCAACGTTACCAATATGTGATGCATTATTTTTTAGATCTGTTCCCCCACTGTTGCACGCTACGTGTCAGCTGGCGTACTCCCGTTTAGTTCCCCGGCAGGCTGAATGTACTCCTGTTGATAGTGCACAACATTTTCACCTTTAAATATGTTTGTTGCTTTATTTCGGAGGTGTGGCCAAAACGTTCATTTTCTGATCACGCAACCTTCTACCACAGTCAGTGTTGTTAGGTCACAAATAACAGCGTTGCGATGCGAAAAACTAAAGAGGCGTTCCCTCTTGCCGTATCACATATGCAAAAAATGAAATTGCTCTGTCTTACCACAATGCTGCCATTCGTTGAGTCTTTCATCGGAGTATCCTGCAGGCAATAAGCTGTGCCCATTAGGAGCATAAAATGGAAGTATGGACAGAGAAAAGAAGAGAGACGCTTCAAATGGAATGCGTAAGATTTTATGGATAGTGTAAATGAGTGTGAGCTAAACTGTTAGTTTCTGTGGTGCCCTTAAGCTGCAGACACCGATTGAGTCTAAGGTGCCCTTGCGCACTCAGTCTTCGCCAAGCGCAAATTCTAATATACTAAAAAGAATTTGCACATTCTCAAACTGTTCATTTAATTTCGATTAAAGGTGCTCTTCTAGTCTCATCTCCGTGCTATTCTAGACGTACTGGTATAGAATTTATGTAATGTTGAGTTAAGACCACAGAAGAGGAAGCAATCGGAACATTTGCAATGAAATAGTTCTGCTGGAGCAGCGGAGAAAAAGGAGCGAGTAGAAAAAATTAGCACGTTACCGCATTGCCTGCTACCCAAAGCAACGGCTTTGTATTTACAGTGTTCGGCTGCTCAACCCCAGCTGCTAAGTTTTGAGTTATAACTGCTGAACGTCTTCATACGTTCAAAATCTTTCAAATTCCTTTCCTGCCCACAGCTGTCCAAGCTCTCCTACGCTGCGAGATAGTTACATTTGAGAGCGTAATGCCAGACAGATGCGGCAGGGGCAGCGGATTTTCCCTTTTATCGGAACCCAACACTCGTATTTTGTCACAGAAGTGTCTTCGAGGAAGAAAATGAATTTGGGGTAAAACAGAGCTAACTCAATTTTCTACTCCTCAGGTGGCATACTTTCAGATTTGCTTCTTACAATGGGCCATGTTAGAGAATATTTGCGATAACGTATCTGCATATTATGCTTACAGGAACAATTTTTGTTCACGAGTCAGAGATAAATGGAATTAAAACTGCAGTACTGCTTCACATCTTTCCGAGCCCGGATCGCGTCTTTGCTTTTTGCGCTGCCACCAAATATAATTTTTTTTTCTGTAATTTCTCTCTGTAAGTTCAATACATCGATTATGTTTAAGCACACCAAGGTGATTCTGTATTTTTCTTTCATGCTCTTTAAATTTTTTATCGCAGGAAAGTTTCTTCTTCTTCGTTCTGCCGCCACAAAGACGGCAGCTACAGTTATAGGCCACACTCTTGATAATAACTCCACTTGTGCCGTAAGTATGCCCTACAAGTATTATCACTGAATTTCTCGAAGTATCCAGCGTTCCTTGTTCCTCTAATATTAACTTCCTTATCTGGCTTTTCTTCTTTGCTTGCTGTAATATATACAATACTCCCTCGGTTGCACTGCCTGTTGTGGTAGCTGTGCACTTGCTACCATAAAGAGGTACACAATGCGCGTCGAAAGGTAGCACATGCCAAAAGTTCTTGGCCATGATTGATGAAAATAATGTAAATATGCATTACTTCCCACTACTATAGCACGCGAAAAGCCAAATCGACTTCGCCGCTAAGGCGTGCTCGCGGGTAGTTAAAAGCACGCCCAAATGAGCTCCGGCAGGCGGCGCGATCCGCATCAACATACTCGGGCACACCGGAAGCTGAGCGGAAACTTCTCCAATTGATATGTATTTAGACCTGTCATAACCTCTTCACGCTTAGTTAATTAGGATCAGAAATGTGCATCGCCAGTTAAAATGCATCACGTTGTGTAGTAAAGCAGTATGCGATGGCAACAAGCGTTTCGATGTCTGCGAGAGTGTGCCAAGGGACTCCCAGTCAACTGGACATATTCATGGGTCTTACACACCAGTGTTCCCAAAATATTATTGCAAATGATTTCTCCGAAACAACAGATGCAAATTGCAGTGTGCGTACTTTTTAATTTGCAATCTTCGACTAGCGCATTTGGGCTGTTGTGTACAATACATCACTGCTGCTCAGTTTTCGTTACAATTTGCACTGTGTTATTTTGTTTTTATTTTTACCAGATAACATTCTTCTACACAATCCAAGGCCAAGCCGACTCCGAACTTAAGCTGGCTATCCGTACGACGAAAGATGGCCCCTGGAAAACTGTGTGGAAACAGTCCAAACCAACACAATTTTTCCATTTTATTCAAGGCATGGTGGTATTCACTGAACACTCTCCGTATCAGGTAAGATGAACATTAAATTGTTGTATTGTGCACTACATTGTAAATATGATTGTCGACAGTGAGTATGCTTCCAGACTAGTGCGCGCCGCACATTTTGCAGCTCGTTGGAATAGAAATTGAAGAGAACATGGGCAGGAAAATATTTTTTCATACGTCACATACCACAGTAGCTGCAGATAAGAAACTTCAGAAGAAAGCATCAAGCAACAGGCACAGAAATGTAATTAACAGGCAGTCAATATGACAAACTTCATGGTGTTTAAAGGTGCTGGAAACAGAAGGATGCGCCGGCTGCTTCGTTCTCATTGACTTGCTTGTTTAATTGACTGTACCGACATAGACTAGAAATAGCTTCAGTTTCTGTTTTCTGCGTCGGGAAAGATGAGGTCCTCACAGAAAAATTCAAGATCAGGGCAAACGTTACGTGATTTTTAGTTTCCTGATTGCACCTCTAGGGCCTGTTGGTAAGTGGACATTATTATATACGACGTGCTGGAAACACACGTCTGCAACGTTCAGGGAAAACCCTGTGTAAGAAACCGCATAAAAGAAGAAAAAGGTTTCCAAAAAGATCAGTTTGATAAACAAATAGAACAATAGCAAACCAACTACATTGCAGGAATCTACTACTGGAAATGAGTCGGAGAACGCAAATCGAAGAAGCATTGCACAAAATCAATTGAGATATGGCAGCATACAGTGCATATCTTTGCAACCATGATCTGCTTTATTGAAGGAAGTCTTGCCGCGCGAGGTGGTAATATGGCCGAGAAGATACTCTTCTATGCCGCCTACCACTAGTTCTAGGAAGGCCAGGCTGTTTCTGACAACAGGAGTGTAATAAATAAAAACAGCACAGTCATGTCACTTTACTTGCTATGCCCTAAGTATCACGTCTAAGCCAAACACAAATCGGAGAACTAAGAATAAGTTTGTTTTTCGCTGCAAAAGCAAGCCAATTCTCTACTATTTGCCGATATATAATCGAAAACAAAGTGAGCATGACAGCTTAACTATACGTGTATCACTTGTACACCAGTGAAGAGAACATAGTAGTGACCACATCGAGCGGTCTCGAACTCTCTTCCACACACCAAGGGGTGATGGAAGACCGCTGGTGTCGCACACTGTTGCATGCAGTTCGCAGTATTACAGGAGGTAGAGTAGTCTCGGCAGTATTCGGTTTCCAAGAAAAATTGGATGATCGGCATCGGTAATCCCTAAAGGTGGCGAACGTGTAGCGACCCTCGCGCCGCGCTCGGCTTGCAGGCCGTGGCGCACCGCACCGGATAAGAGGAAGTTGGGCTAGGCCGCAGCAACGAGAGCAGCGCAATACAAAAAAAAAAAATCAGTTCAAACCGCAACGCTTTCGGCGCTGGTCCTTCCTCGCATTAGCGCCGACATATGCTTCGCGCAGATGAAATGAGGAAAAAGTGGGGGCATTTCTCATTGCTCCACTCAGATTGTCAGCACACCTATGTGGATCGCGTCTTTTTACACTTGGTTTTAAGTAATTTGCTGCCCTCTCTTAGGTTTCACAATGAACATAGTATTCAAAAACGGACTAATATTTGAGTGAGAACACTGTTCTGAAAACTTTATCGCTGTTAACAGCTGTGAGACACTTGGCATAGCCTCACAAAAATTTAGTTGTTAGATTTCCAATAGAGCCAGTTTGTATAAACTGACGAAGCGATTAACTTGCAAACAAAAATATTCCCAGTATTCTTTTTTCTTGCAGTGAAGTGAAACAGTGCAGCTGGTTTCTGCACCAGGGCAGCTCCTTGTGATCATAATTTTTTTTAGCACCGTTCATTTCGAGATATTCCTTCTTACTCACAAAGAATTATTTTTTAATGAAACATGCCGGCGTCAGTGCACGTGGCCTACTTCAGATGAATATCAAACCCATTTTCGATCCAGAGCGACTTAGAGCACCGATCCATATTTGGGGCTTCGGTGCCTAAAGTTTTTTTTGAACTGTATTAATTTGAGGACCCAGTTAGTAGATACCCGCCACGATGGATCTGCGCTCCGAGTAGCTCTGGAGCCAAGATGGACCTCCTCTTCATCTGAGCAGGAATACGCGCAGTCAAGTCGGTCTGTTCCATTAGACATTATTTTAGCCTTCAGGGGCCCCTATTACAAAGCATAAGAACTGGTCGTGTTCAATTCCTGTGATGCATTTTTTGCGAATGTCACAATATCTCAACATATTTTGTTTTTTTTTGTAGGTGGCATTTATTGGAGAGCATAAGAAGTCTGGCAACAAGCCGGGTTACATTGCAATAGACGATGTGACATTCTGGGAAAGCTGCAAGCCATATCATGGACGTAAGTTCAGGCCAAAGATCATGAAATCCTTTTTAGAGTGTCGTCGTAACACCCCGATTGAGCACAGCACAGCCGTATTAGCAGAATATTTCGTTCATATCAATACTTCTGTTTTGTGTCAATGCCAGACGACCATGGCCACGATAGCCCACTAAAATAATAGCCCACTAAAATGAAACTCGACGCTTCTTTATCTGCCAAAAGTTTCGAAATATATGAAGAGATCTGTAGTTAGAATTTTTCTTCTCCCAACATCTCTCCTATCTGTTGTGAAAAGAGAACTTCGAATAATAAAATAGCTCTCCAAGGTAACGATTACTAACATAGATATTACGAACCAGTTGTGCAGAAGGAAATGTGGAAGGAGATTTCCAGAAACACTTCTGAACAGGAGCATGGTGTCTAATAATTATTGATCGGTATGGTGAATTGAAAAGACATCGTGGAGAATCTCCTCTATCGATAGACTCATCTTGTGATGAGAAAAGGGCTGCTTTGACTGAAACTGGAAGTTTTTTCAAGTTAAAAAGGCTAAAATAAAATATAGAGACTAGCCGACACATTTTAGTCACACATCTAAGCTGTGCCGATGTCATTACATTTTTCACTGCTGATCTCTGGGCCCAGGCATCAATGCTGTCGAAACCCAATTGGTGATCACGAAGACCTTTTTGTTTTCACATCATCAATTTAAATCGCGATGCGCAAAAAAGTGTTTCAAAGTTAAATGCAATTTTCTCAAAAATGATTGCGTCGGTTTTAAACCAAGAAACAGCACAATATCCCGACAATTCAATTGATTGATTCCTACTCCAAAAACCCGAATGTTGTGGATGTAATTTGGACATTATGTGATGAATAAAAATAAGAACTGTCAAATGTAGTTACACTTCCAAAATTCGCACGATTACACAAGCGGAAAATAGACTTTGCAAGCTATGCACCCTAAGCTGCTAGGCAGCATGAATCACAAAAAAAGCTTAATACTTCATTTCATGGCAAGTCGTGAGGCCTCAGCATCTGTGCATAAAAATTTAAATTATTTAGAATAACTTAGGTTATAATGTTAGGACTTCTATTGATGTGGAAGCACTTGTTAGCCTGTTTACTTTCAGAGCTCTAAAATTTATTTTATGTGCACCTTGAATATGTCTCCTGAAATTTATATAAACTTGGAGCTGTAAAACTGTAATCAAATGCCGATATATTGCCCGAGGCATGTGTCTGAAACGTTCACCTCAAGCTATACTAACATTTATTTATCCTTCTTATTTGACAAAGAGCAGAATTGCACGGATCGCGCAAAAAGAGTTAGCCATTTCTTATTGTGTCATGCAGAATCACAGCAGCTCTAGGGTATATGAAGTACTCCTACGCATTATCAGGATCTCGCGCACAACATGTTGCATTGCTGTTTTTCGTACAGCTTAATAGTGACCAAAAATATATGTTTTTCTTAGAAGAACAGCGATTCAAGGTTAGCCATCCATTATGTTCGTCGATACCTTGAGCAGCAAGCAAAGGACATGGTCTGTGATTCAGAAAACGTTAAGACTGGGTAGTGGCTCTAGGATGCCAATTACATTCAGAATGTAATAGGTGTGGTCTAGGCGGTCTACGATATAAGGCAGCATATCCTTTTAAACGAACACTCGCCAAAGTCATAAAGGAAAAAAAATAACCGTAAGAGAATTGACGTTTCGGCACCACTACGGGTGCCTTGTTCACAATGGGATGAAAAACGAGACGGGCTGCTGCTTATGTAGCCTTTATGACTTTGGCGAGTGTTCGTTTAAAAGGATATGCTGAATTTCCCTCGCCAGACGGGTTTCCGTCGAACCCTCAACTATACGATATAAGGCAGTTGAAATTTCGCATGTCTGCTTCGATGTGTCAAAAGCTACGTCCCCTTTAATGTTCACTTTAAACGGTATAGAATGTTGCAAAGCCTAGTGTCTTCGAGCCTCTCTCAAATACCAAGGTGGTTTATTTTTCTGCTTTGATTTGACTGCGTTTCTTGCCAGAACTGCCACTGGCACCAGAGCCAGCCCCGTCATCATCCTCGTGCGGCGAAGAAGAGTTCCAGTGCTCGGGCAGCAGCCAATGCATCCCGTTATCGCAGGTTTGCGACTTCAAGGAACATTGCTCTAATGGCGTTGATGAATCTAGATGCGGTACGTGAAAGCATTTTTATTGTTTTAGGACCACACGGTCTTAATAAACAAAAGCAGGTCGTAAGACTATATTTCAAGATGTACCAATTAGCGTCCAGAGATTTGTTTCTTTGAAACAATTATCAGACTAGGTTTTGCAGTCAGTGACAGTTACAGAGTTTTTCACGAAAATCAAAGCGCTAAAGATTATCAGATGACTGTAAATATTTTTTCCGCTAACTGAAGGTAGACTCGGGCCACCCGACCGTGTGACGGTATGCGGACGTGCTGCCACTCTAGCCAGGGGCGAACGACGGGTGAACTGGGGGCGTTATATTGAGTGCTGTCATGACGCTAGCTAAGGGGACCACGAGCACTGCAGGAGAAGCTCGAATACCAACCTACGTGTCATTTCAAGGTTATTTAGTGTGGACGTCGCGAAACCAGCCAACAGACATTTGTAGTTAACCCTGTAATATGGCACTTCACAGAAAACGCAAAACACAGCCATTTCTGTCTCTCTCTTAGTATACCTTCGTAAACTGAAGGCAAGCTTTATTCGTTTCTTGGCCGCAACACCTACAAATATTTATCTAGGTATTTATGCCACGACTGCTCTAAAGATTACTTCCCTCGGAATGAACGGCGCTTGTGCAGTATTCCTGAACAGTGAACTGTCATACTGCCCATCAGAATCATATACAGGTATACAAGGAGTTGGCGGTTCCAAGAAAGGGAGGGGGTGGGGGAAAGGGTTTTGAGAGGAAGCTATACTAAATCGCTGCTTAAAGATGGGCGAATGTAGTGACAAAATTTATTGTTGGAGTATTTGGCTCACATCTACTGGCATGTTCGACAGGACGCCTGCCGCCCATAACCCCACACCCCTTCCCCGATCTCTTGCTGCAAGCTGTTGATGAGACTGCTATTACGCTGTAATGAAATCAGCTATATATTTTTATCAGAACATATCGGCGGGGGCAAGCATATAACAGCAAATGATTTTCGCTTGCAAAGGGTCAGACAGGAGGCACCTTGAGTGTGCCGCGATTACAGAGGTCAGAGTTTCGACATGGCCAAAGTGTTATACTAGTAGACCACGTGAGGGGTGCACCCCATTTAAGGAGTGCTAACGAAAGTGGCAGCGTTCAAGAGAGAAATCGTTTCTGGCAGTGCAAACACCTGCTATGTACGGTCGGCAGGAAAAGTTAATGGTCAAAGGAAGTGGATTTGAAATTTAATTTCTCTCAACTTGGCGAATCAGTAACGTCTTACTGCGTCGTCATATTCCAACAATGTACACGTTGCTTGACGCGGACATAATTTTTAAAGGGGCAATAAATTGCGCCGCAATAAAATTTTAAACCGTTTTCGTGGCTCCTTGTTTTCCGTTCAATAGCACAAAATTTGAAAACCAGGGTTATGGTAACAATATTTACAATGCTAATACTGTAGGCATGCACGAAAGCTCTTCTCCGTCGGCATGTTTTTACTTCTGATGGTAAGCAACAATTCTCTCCCAAATAAAACAAAGAAGTTTGGAGTGGCGTATGATTATTTTAAAGAACGCATCGCGTTGACAGAAAGGATGAAAATTAAGTTACATCTCCTACCCGCTTGCGTAGTCCACCCATATTATTTGTTTTGCGCAGTGGAAGTTTGAGCAGAACACTTCTTAATTTTGAAGGTGGAAATCAAAATAATTTGGATTTTTTAAAGAATAAAAACTGCGATCGTTTTTTAAGTTAACGCGCTCATCGAAGTTAAAGCATTTATAGAATAATTTTAAACATAGGGTAAGGTTATCTTCAAATTATAAGCTTTCGTGGGTTATTTGTACCTTACGGATGAGTAGTACAAGACGGAGAACCCTGCAACATCATCACCATATCTTAGCAAATAATGAAAAGCGATACGCAGGGTGTCCATACGACCTGAACCGTTGCCTCGTGGCGTGCATCTGGTACTAGCTTGTATTTATTTGCAACTGATCCTGAGATTCTTCTCTGGTTAACACTCAGTAATACTGTGAGATTCACCATCAAACGGCGCATCTGTTCAGGATGGCGTGACTCGTTAAGAGCCAAAGCCATGCGTGGGTTGCTAAATATTTCTTCTTCTGGCTGACTGCAGCCCCTGCTGAATGGTAGGAATTATTGGAATGACTAATGTATTTACAGAGTTGCCGTTAACGAAGTGACTCCAAGCGTAAACTTGAGCTCAGACACCCGGCGTAGAACGAATGCTGCATCTCGTTGTGTCTTTGCAGGAGCTTGCGACTTTTCGACGGATTTGTGCGGGCTCGAAAACGAGGACCAAAACGCGCGCTTCGGTTGGAACTGGACGAGCGTCCAAGATGGCAAGAAGAACAAGTTATTCCCCACCACCGACAGCCAGCTTAACGACAATGGGGCCTATGCTGTGTTCTCATTGATGAATCCGGGTAAGAAAATTTTAAAAGATGCCACATATTTATATACAGGTTCTGGCTTTTCCGACCGTTTAACATATTGTCGGCACAATACTCTGAGGCCATTCGCGTCGATAAAAATCTGTTGGGCAATAGCTCGCATGTTGTATCTTTATTGTGAGTTTTTAAAAAATAGCAAAATATTAGCATGCAAATCTATTAGGAAGTGTCAGTATTCTTGCTTAATATTTTTATGCGCTGATCCGACTGTGGCTACAAGAAAATAAGATATACCCTTAATGTGCTACAAGGACAGCATACAAATTACCACGAAAGAAAAAGAAAGAGAAAAAGAGTAAGGTGCCCCAGAAAGCCAACAAGCAAAGATAGCTACGTGCAAAACGTTTAAAAATCTTTAAAAAGAAAAATTGGCGCTTTCGGGTCCTTGATAAAGTACCATCAGCTATCGCACGAGCCGTAAAGAAAATAGAATGAACGCATATACCGCCTATACAACCATTAACATAACTTCAAAGATTTGAAATTTTTATCAGGTGCACAGCTTCGGTTTTAAATAGCAACTGCCTGCACTTGACGTCGCACTTATGTTTAAACGAGTGTAAGATCCGTCTTGTGCAATTAAATTAAATCATACTGTTCAGTATTCATCCCTAAAATCTACTCTTTGTAGCTACAGCCAACACTTTACAGTAAGGGCTGTCAGAAGCCACAGATATGTGTAATATATAAATTGAGCATATAATGTAGGAAAAGCAACCAAAAAATGCCATTGATTTAATATTTTACCATACTGTATTAAGATTCTGTAATATCGCGTTGGAAGCGAAAATAACAGACCTAATTAAAGAGCTTAAAAGATTGCAAGATAGGCAGATTCAAGCATCTCCAGAGAGTACTGGTAACCTTCGGATCTTTCCGTATTGACTACCAGGTGCGGTTTGTGGAGTAAAGATAATCAAAGCTAGTTTCTAGGACTCTTGTCTGGAAAGGGTCCTTACCGGTTAATCTTTTATTTCCATTCAAGTGATATCGAGGAAGGTACAGTCTTCAGCACGTCTTTCTAGAGCGCTCGAAAGGGCCGCTTTTTCTGCATGCGCGACGCCTACCGATAACACCCGGTTCGGGATAGCCTGCATCTGAGCATGCGCCGCCACACTGATTACACTGCCTGCTCCTTTATTGCCATGCCAGTTCACAGCCGCGATCGCCAACAATCACCGGTGAAGGGGCTGCTGGCCGCAATAGCAAGGTCGAGATAACACGTCAGGGAAAAATTTCTTCATCCTGGAACTTCGACGCCGAGCAGTTTCGTTCCATATTTATCATTGTTGTTCGCGAGTTCACTTTAAAACAGAGGTTGGCAATTTATCGTTGTTGCAAGTGGGTGGATATTGTGGATGTCGCAGACTGTGCTGTTCAGCATGATCATTAAATAAGCCGAACAGCTATAGGAATTAGACACTGTGATCACTCCGATTGACTTTCACGCTCCGAGAAACCATCGCACAGAACCTGCAGTTATTCAGATCGCTTTATTAAAGCTATACACATGCGTGAACATGCTCCAAAAACAAAAGAAAAACGAATACAACATCCCGTAAGACGCTTTCCGAAGAAAGTAACAGGTAGCACTTCTTACCCTCGAAGAAAAAGTCTTTGGCTCCTAGTAGCCGACTGCGGCTCCTCCAGACTGCTTCACACTTAAAATTCTTTTTGGGAGCGAGTCATAAAGTGGTTCTACTACCGTAGGATCTCTCTGAAGACGTTCCCACTCTCGTTGAATAGCCTCCCGTAGCTGATCAGAGTTCGCTGTAGTGAGGCCGTACTGTCGCGAAAGCCTTTTTTTTTCTTTAACCCCCATACATTTTCTATAATATTTAAATCTGCACTCTTTGCCGGCCAATCCAAAGGATAAATGCCGAGGCAATGCAAACAATCTTTAACAACATTTGCAGTGTGGATGGAAACTCCATCCTGCTGGAAATGGAAGAATCCATCCGGGAACGGCCCATCCAGCACATAGGGGACAAGGACCGTCTGTATGATGTCCACGTAGGAAGCAGCTGTCATTCTTCCTTCGATTCTATGCAGGGGCCCAAGTCCTTTGTAGCTTGCTGCTCCCCAGACGTTGACAGACGTGCGGCCGCTGAACCGGACATTCAACACATTTTCCTCGCCGTACCTGCAACGTAGTCGATTAAAGCGGAAATTAAAGAACCCTTAACTTTACGGAGCAGTGTTAGAGCGGAAAAGTGCACTGGGTTTTTATAGCGTATGAAAATCCTACCGACTTACATTTCTGCGCGTTTATCATCCTTAATCACTGTGCTCATTACGGACTAAGCCTAGCTACAATAAAAAAATGTCTTACGAATATATGTCTTACCGTTATTTCACAGAACGGCACACCCGCTGTTGCTGGTCCCCGAGGGACAGAAAGTAGATTCGTCACTAAAAACTACAGCCTTCCAGTTTTCGGGCGTTCATTCTTCCAAAACCGAATCAAACTCGAGGCACTGTTGCTTATGCGATCCTTGAAGGCGTGTCTTCTGTGCAGCGACTCTGTTCTGTATACCTGCTTCGTGAAGCCTGCAACGGATGGTGTCCGAGGAAACATGCCCCAGCTGAAGTTCATCCCGAATTTCGCGGGCACTGAGAAAGGGGTCCGCAACTGCGGCTGCCACTATCCATCGGTCTTCTTCATCCGTGGTCCTCCTTGGATGTTGATTTCGGACGGCATCAGCAAGACGACCTTCTCTGTAACAGGCCGGCAGGACTCTGTTCACTGTCGCCATCGGACGCCCTGTTGCTGCACATGTGGCTCTTTGAGACATCGTTCGTCCCATTAAGCAGATGGCTTTTCTTTCCAGCAGCGTCAAGCGCGGAGCCACCGTTGAAACTCATGTGCAGCATTTTCGAAACCGCACATGGCTTTTAAATGCATTGCTAGCTACTGCTAGTGCGCAGCAATGCGTTTGCGCATCGCAAAGCGCGCATGTATTGACAAAGAAAATGATGTGCTTCATAGTTAGAGCATGAAAAAATTTTCCTAGACCTGTTATCTCGACCTCGCTATTGCGGCTTGCAGCGCCTTCACCGGTAATCGTTGGTGATCGCGGCTGTCAACCGAAACGACGATAAAGCAGCAGGCAGTGTAATCAGTAAAACGGCGCATGCTCAGATGCAGGTATCTCGAACCGAGTGTTATCGGTAGGCGTCGCGCGTGCAGAAAAAGCGGCCCTTTCGGGCGCTCTAGACAGACATGCTGAAGACTGTATAAATAAGGCCAAACGGTGGGCCCTCTGGAATATGTGAACAGTAAGATTTGCACAATGGACGTTAAATTGTGAAGTAAGTGCACGCATAACTATTTCGCTTAAAAATTAGCTATTTAAGCTTCCGTATTAGTATTAGAAAAGGCCCAAGCTACTTTAAAAATCTACAACTGGCGGCAAAATAAGTTGGGGCATGCGACAGGCGGCCAGAATCAGATAAAACTGTATCGTCGCGCCGTCTGCATCATGTTGCAATTCTGGGGTCGAGGCATCGCAGTGCGCGTGCGCGTCCTTTCATGCTCGCAGCCTTATCTTTTTTCTTGCCTGCAGGGGACTAGCTGATTGCGTACAGCGTTTGGCGGTAGGGGTCACTATTTTTATTCACTACTTCAAGCTCGCAGTTTGACGGGCGTCCGCCGAACTGCGAGTATCACGCCGTGAATAAAGAAACCGACGCCTACCGCCAAACGCTGTACGCAATCAGCTAGTCCCCTGCAGGCGAGAAAAAAGATAAGGCTGTGAGCATGAAAGGACGCTCACGCGCACTGCAATGTCTCGACCCCAGAATTACATCAGACGGCGCGGCGATGCAGTCTTATCTAATTCTGGCCGCCTGTCGCATGCCCTGACTTATTTTGCCGCCGGTTGTTTCTAATGTGGGCTTATGAAAAGGCTCGTCCCTCCTTTATACTCTATACTGTCTGTCACATTTCACGTCACCTCATTTCGATCAAGCACTACTGAAGCCGCACGGACACCTCTCCCTTCGCCATGAAATATGAAAAATACCTCTCTGATTTCACACGTCCTGCGTTCTATCAGTGATGCCTAAAATATCTAGCCTGTCAAAGTTCGGACGACCGATGCACCTGTTGAAGGAATTGCGATGAATGCAACTGTTGGAACGAATTTCTGTGCTCGCGTTGGCTTTCATTGAATCCAGGCTCCTATTGCCCGATGCAAACTCATCGTTAAGACAGTGGGATCCCTCACGCAATCCCATGTGCAAGTAAAGATTTTGCATATAACAAGCATTTGGTATTTCCGAACGAATGGAACTGATTTACTTTCACAAGTCTGAAACCTAACAATTTAGCAACCAATCCACGCCGGCCAAGAGACGTTTAGAATTTAAAAAAGGTGATGTTAAGAATGAAGTTCACAGACAGTATTCCTAAATGGTCGCAGAGCAAGTGCGCTTGCTGCAGCCTGTCAAATCGTATTGTCAGTTGCAAAACTTTAGCCCTCCTTTCTTTGATAAAACGGTGAAATCTCGGACTGACTTCTGGTGCTCACATATTTACATGCTGAGTAGGGCGTATAAGAAACATGTTTTTTTTTTCAAAGAGCACGCTGATTGGCGAACTCGTGGAGTTTTGCAGTTTTTTATCCCTTGTGGCTAACTATTGCGCTGACGTATTTGTGAACAACTGGTACGTTTGTGTTACAATTTTTCAATGCCGCACGCGTCAGCGGTTGCCATCATCGGGCCTCAACCGTATGCCTGACTCTTGTCAAATTTCAGATGTGCCCCAGAGCCACGCCAACATGTTACTAACGCCACAGCTAGGACAGACTGCCCACTCTTGCGTTGTCAGTTTCTACGCCTACATTCCAAACCAAGGTAAGTAGTCTCTTCTTGTGGAGTGGATGGCCTGATATATGTATATTTCTTTGAGATCAGGCGTAGATTGAACTGTGCCAGAGGGTTTCGCTTCACGAAGAGAACTTAATATCGCCAGCATATACTGACCTGGCCGTTTCAGGAAAACAGATTTCAGTGTTTAGGAACGAGTCAGGACGCAGACTTCAAGTGGCCTTCACGTAAGCGCTTTTTAATCTGAGGACTAAATTTCGGTGTACAGGCCTTAGAAGTTGAGCCCCTCTGCGCTACCATCACATAATTTTATTCTCCTGAAGGAAACATTCCCCATTATCTTTATTACGACAGTTGTGATTAGTGGTATTTCATGTGTTTTGCCACAGTTTCCGAGAAAATTCAGAGCAGTCACATTGCGAGCAATTTCTTAGAAGAAAAATACCTTTGTAAGGGTATGACGCAATAGCGTATTGGATTAATTCCCATATATGTAGACGGTCATTCTCTACTTTGCATTCATAGATCTCTGGGAGTCGGCATATATACCCTTCCTGGCGCAGTCGTGCAGCGGTTAAGCGGTGGGCCACTACACTGCGATGGCAGGTGCTCCTACCATTGGGCCTTGTGTGACCGATGTTGCTCTTCCCAAACGACCAATCATTTTAACTGCCACCTGCCGCAGTGGGCAGGTTGTGATGGCTAACCAGTAGGCAGGTTGGGATGATGCCGCAAGCTCAGGTGACTTAGATGGCCAACCTGCATTCTAGGTTGCTCTCTGGGGACTACCTGACAGAGCGTTGCCCGTGATTTTTCGCTTATTACGCCCACATCAGATTTTCTGGGCAACAGGGCCTTAAGAGCTATTGCGTTATAAAGAAATATTGTGTCTCATTGGAAATACTCGTATCATCGAACAAGCACACGTCTTCACTGCGAACAGTCCTTGCAGCTAGACTGAATCTTACTCTCTGGCAGTCAAGAATCTGCTCACTGGCGGCTTTTAGTCCAAAGACACGTCAAGAACATACTGTGCTCTGAGCTTTAGTTGTTTACCGGCGCAAATGAGTACGTGTACTTCGTTCTTCCTTTCACTCAAAGTGTAAAATTGAGGTTTAGCGAACGAAATATGCAAACCATAAGTAACTTAAGGAGCACATAGTGAGAGTGCGTTTTTTTGGTTTTTCTTGCACTTGCAGGGCTCGCACGCCTCTTGTTCGGCGTGCTGCAAGGAGCCACAAATACGACCACACGCGTCACCATGGCGCCCTTGGTATCCATATCCGGAAGCACACTTAAAGGCAGGTGGAAGAAGGTCATCGTGAGGGTCGGAAATTGGAACGCCGGAGCCAGGGTAACTTTTATTGGTGTACGACTGTGCTATATATGCAAAATAAGGCGACGTTACCTTCACTGATTTTCATTATTCCTTCTGTATCTAAACATGCGCTTGTGAATAGAGAAGAACCTTAAGAGTCTCCAAACTTGGATATTACTTGGCAGCTCTCACGGTAACACTGACTGGAACGAACAGACGCTTAAATATAACGCAGAACAGGCTAAGAGCTTTCCTGCAAACGAAGTTGTGAAGTCAAGCTACGAGCCACGTACGCACTGACTCTAAAGCATTACGTCATCTTCTATTAAGCCCCTGCTAATGTGGCCAACTTACGGTGCATAAGTTTCCCGCTGGTCATGGAGGTATGCGTTTATGTTCAACTGTTCACAATGCGCGGCCTGTTGCAAAGATTCCACGAGAACGGTAGTGTGGCGTCCGCAATCAATGTGCCTGGACTCGAAAACCACTAAAGTGCCGTGTTTGGCCAAGAGTCAGTTGTGCATGTGTCTAGCTTGTAATCACTTGAAGAACGCCGACATAGCTGTAAGTAGCATGTAATACTATGGAGAGCTAGGCGAAAATAATTTGCAATACGAAAGTGCGATAGTTGTATTATCCAAATACGGCTCGACTACAAATATGAAAAAAAATAAACAGGATATCGAATCTAAGGTCTTCTTAGTGCAAAAAAATGAAAAATTTTGGCTTCACACGCTAGTTCCAGAGTGGTGAGCTTTCTCTGGCTGCCGGTCACCCGCTGCTTTTTGCCATGCTTTCGCTTGGGCCTGGCGTACGCGCCTTTGGATATTGAAGGGTACGCACAGTGCTGCACTCGAAACATAAATTCACATTTCTATAACAGAGATGAATGAGCACGATTAGTCATATGGATCGCGTGAACATGTCACTTTAGCCTGTTTAAACATAGGGATTACATAAAATGAAGCAGCACTAATGATCTAACGGCAGCAGAATTTTCTTTTTTATAACAACAGTGGTACCTCACATGAGTGAAAAAAAATTCGCTAAGCTAGGTAACGGCCTAGTTAAACAATACGCATAATCTGGCGGCTGGGCGGTGGTGGCCGCGGCTGCTTCGCCTAGACGCTTCCTACGCTCTCGCTATAGAGCAGCCTTCATAGTAGGAACCTCGTCCGAGACGACCGTTCCGTTGAGTTGAACCTCCTCCCCTTACCCGTTGTCGCCTTCCATGCACTCGCTGCTGCGAGGGCTCCGTCGCCCGCCGTTCTTCGGTCTTGCTTTGCCGCCGAAGTGCCTCTCGGTCGGCGGCAAACACCACTGCGTCTTGTCTACGCTGACATCGAGCCTTGTGAGCGCGACTAGCGTCCTCCAGATGAACCCTAGCACTGCGGCACGGGAGCTACTGCGCCACCCCGTGTGCTGCTTTTTTTTATTTGTTTTTTTTGTTTCCCTAGCCGTCCGCAAAGGGAACCTCGATTGAGCTCACTCTCCCCAAGAACTTTCGCTTAAGAGCTGCAGCCACTCGAAGAAGGGGAGAAACACAGAGCCGACTAGGCCGGCTCACGTGGCCAATGGCCTTCGCGACTCCAAGTGGGAGCGTCAAGTGGCAGGGTAGGGTCGCTCGCTCTTCTATCTCGCTTTCCGCGACAGCATCTCTAAATTTTATCACCTTACTTCTTCCCTTGTTTCTTCCATCACCTCCACCCCCTCTCGGTTAAATCATTTTTCGGTCCTGCCTGCTTCGACTGGTGGACTTGTACGGGCCTCATCCACACAACGGCTTTCAGAGGGCTCCGTAGAACAGTCCACGTTGTAAAGGGCACGTTTCGGAGCGCACGCTGTGTCATCTCTCCTTTGCAAAGTAAAACGCATTCTTCAAACTGTTAGAACAGAACAACAAGAGCAAAAACAAAGTAAATTTGCAGAGTGTCGACTAACCTATAAGGCTCGGTTTGTGCCGTACAGGATGGCCGCTATCTACTAAATGTCGGTCATTTCTTGAAGAACTATATATCATATTGGCCGTAATTCAACGGCCGTATTACAATAAAAAACCTTATTGAAAGGAGATTTTTCTCATATGTGAGGTTATTCTGTCAGTACTGGTTGAAGCCATAATTTTCTATCCCAGTGGTATTTTATCTGACGCCAAAATCTCTTTCTTTGCTTCTTTCTTAGAATGCGAGAACAACAACCTAAACAAACGGCGCAGTCTGGGCTTCTCTGAGTTCAGAGGAGTGGAAAGCTTTATGCGATTTCTTGAACGGAAGGAATTTTGAGAAATATATTATTTTTGGCTTGTAAGAAGATGTCCTTCGTTGCAGTTCTTCTACCGGACAAACACCCTGGGCGCGAGCATAGATCGTCCGGAGTATCTGCACTGCCATCCAGACACGCAGAGCAAAGCATGTAAGTGACGAAATCTTTGAGAGCGTAATTGTAAATTCTGCGGAGTTTGGCAGAGGAATTGCTTGTTTTTTCAGTGCTCAGTTTTAGGTAGAAGCAACACTAGAAGTAACAAGGAAGCATTACTTAAAGTTTTATTCCTTTCTGATCCGCCGCTCCTCTCTTAGACTTAACATCGGCCGAAATGAAGCAGCCGATCGTCTTGATGCTTCAATCCGAGGAGAGTTTAAACTTCACTTGTGTGTTACTGAAGTCATTTATCTCGCCACAAATAGATGTTAGCTTGAGAAGTAAAACCTTACTCTGCAAAAAGAGTCTTAAACGCAGACAGCTGCAGATATAACCGAGGATGGCAATTAGATTGTTGAAAACATATCTCTGTCTTCATAAGGGGAGGCAACAAGAAACGTGAGCTGCGACTTTTCAACTCCCATGGACTGCGGCTGGTTTCCCGAGCGTGTGAATGCTGACGCGTATTGGACGCTGCATTCGGGTGGCTCCGGAGCCCCTGTGCTTCGGTGGCAGCCAACCGAGAGTGCATCTCAAGAAGGTGAGTGGTTATACCCTGAAAATGTATTGTTGCGAAACAAAGCAGCTGCAGAACAAACGAGTTGGGAGCATTTTTCTTTTATCCAAGGTGTGCTTTGTATTCTACGATAGGCGTGGTTGAATACAATGCTTCCTGTTACCTGGACTCTCTTGAGCAGTGGTACCCAACGTTGAAAAATGCTGTCGATTTTCTTTGGTAAGAGAAAAAGCCCGCGAAGGCTACACTTGCAACGTGCTTTTCGACATGGTGTTTGTTAGCAATTCTCATGTGAAGCATAGCTCCTCACTTCACTCATATTTAAGGGAAGAAACAGCGCAATGAAACACGGACACACGAAGAACGGACACACACGAGCGCTGACTCACAACTGAAATTTATTTTGAAGAAAAGATGCTTAAATAGGAGACATGCGAGGGTGCTTAACAGGGCTGCTGCAGCGATAACCGCCAATCAGTGTGGTCGCGTCACAAAATTTCAAAAACAGCAACGAATGAAGTAAGTGATAAAAACTGTGTAAAGGGCCGCAAAAAGGTGGTCAGGTGACAGTAACAATAACAAGACCAATGGGGGGGGGGGGGGGGGAGCCTTTACACAGTTTTTATCACTTACTTCATTCGTTGCTGTTTTTGAAATTTTGTGACGCGACCACACTGATTGGCGGTTATCGCTGCAGCAGCCCTGTTAAGCACCCTCGCATGTCTCCTATTTAAGCATCTTTTCTTCAAAATAAATTTCAGTTGTGAGTCAGCGCTCGTGTGTGTCGTTCTTCGTGTGTCCGTGTTTCATTGCGCTGTTTCTTCCCTTAAATGCATTACCATCTAGCCCGGAACCTTGCTCTTCTGAACTTCACTCATATCTTGGATGCTACATTTGACAACAGCCTTGATTGCGACTGCGTTTCCCTTTACCTCGCTCTGGTTTTTGAAAGAGTTAAGTACATACTCTTGGTAGCCGGACCGAGTTCATTCAAGTCAACGGGCGCTGCGTGCAGCGCTTACGCAATGCGACGTCATGATATTGGGCAACGGCGGTTTTTATTACATTTCCTTGCCTTAAAATGGCCGCTCCCTCATGTAAAGTCTCGACATGAGAGCTTTAAGAAAGTAAACATAAATAAATGGTGCAATAACAGCTCCCACTGTAAATTATAACGCTTCTGTGCTCTTCCTTTCTCCAGGCGCCTATATGTATGCCCGAAATGAATTCTTTAACGTGAGGACAGCTCGCCTAGTCTCTACCAAGATGAGTCCCACACCCAGCACTGGCCGCTGCTTCACATTCTGGTAAGTGCGCATAAGGTCCCTTTTCTGTTGACGGCCAAAAGATGTAAGAACTGCGTGAACCTGAAAAGAAATGATACAGCTCGAAGCATACAGATCAAACCGGATCAGCGTGAGTTTAATAATAAATGGAAAAAAGTTGTATAATATATGCTGTGTATTTTGGTGAAAGACTAGGTCGCAGTAATGGGCCCGTCTGCAGGGAGCAGGAAGGACAAAACATTATTAAGGGACAGATGTAATACTGTTATATCCGCTATACAGCCTGCATACGGTCCCTAGCCCGCAAGGGCGAGGTGTGAAATCCGCGCTTAAAGAACGACGTTCACGCGCTGATTAGTATGATAGGGACTGTGAGAGCAAAAATAGTCTGCCGTTTCCAGGTCGTGACTACAGTCGTCATTGTCTTGGGTTATCTTCGCTGTTACCCCCTTTGCCTCGCATAGGCGCCCGCAAACCGCCTTTAACGAACCCACGAACAATGACTGGATGGGAGACTGCTCTTTCCACTATTCCCCAATACACTTGTAGACTTTTATTCAGGTTCAGTTCATCGAAAACCAGATACGGTATAGTGCTAGTAAACAAAGGTCCAACGTGAAATCAGAGTACAAATATCACAATGCATCGTGTTAAAGCGACATTGGACGTTTCGTAATATATTGACAACGAAAAAAAAAGAAAAAGAAAATACTGCTTCCTCAGAGCCTACGGACTGTGCTTCATTCGAAAAATTTCACCTTTTAAACGCATATAGGCCCTGGAGTCTACACCAGAAAATATGGTTTATGCACTTGGCAGCCTGCAATAAATATATAAGAATTGGCAGTGTATTCGCATAATTTAATCTTCAAACAACAAACAACATGAAAAATAAACTTTAACGATGACAACACCTCTCAATACATTTTTTGTCGGCACGTCATATAGAGCACCAGCAAAAAATGATTTTAGTATGCTAGAATATAGTTAATGAGTGGAAATAATCTATAGCTCGTCTATGGCCTGTCAGTGGCGAAAGGCTTTAGGGGGGCTAGTTAGGGCCGAATTTCCGCCGTATCAAATTTAAAAATGAAGTCTTACTCTCGTGCTTTGCTTTGACGAGGGGGAAGAGATCTATTTTGTAGAACTGTTGTTTTTGGTTTGACAAAGTCTTGATTTCTTTTCCTGGCGTTTTTAGAAATCCACAAGTGGAAAAATGATTTGGCTGCCGCGGTTAACTAAGAGGGTGATGCTTGGGCATTCGATAGGGCCTGCGTTAATAACTAGGTCGTGTCTCTACTGACAGGTACAACATGTGGCACCCAAATGTGGGCCACCTCAATCTCCTGTGGCACGTGGAAAACGTGTCCACAAGCCTACTGTGGAGTCGCGCAGGACCACAAGGGAAAGCTTGGAAGCAAGGGCAAGTCCAGCTCCACTCTGACTATCCTTATCAGGTACGAACAATTAGACAAGTTAATTAGGAAAATCTGGAAGAAGTTTATGGTTTATAGGGATTAACGTTGCATAAAGACTCAGTCTCTGTCAGACGCCAAAGCAGGGAAAGCAATCCTGTTCCTTGCTTTATACACGCGTGGTTGAGTCGCGATGACTTCAGAGGAAGGGATGAAGTTTGTTAAAAATATTAAACGCCCATTACTTCTACACAAAGACTAAAAACAATGAGACAAAAGTTAACCTAAAATTCTTTTGAACCCAAAATATTATATGAAATGATTGCATGCACGTTGCGACGCACAAAATTTAAGCGACTTCTTTTAATCTGGAGACGCGCATTTTGCGTTTACACTGCGCATCCCAACACTGCCTTCTTTTTATTGAAAATATTCTTACGTGTCAACCAGCCGAAGAATGATGCACGATGACCGATGGCAGGGATATGATTTAACGGCCGCTGGCCTAGGGTGAGCTCTCCGTACCACGCCACTGCGAGCTTCGTCGTCTTCGTCACACTGCCCGGGGCAACCGAGCGATCGTCCCGATCGGTGGAGAAGAGACGCACGAAATCGTGATGGACTTCAGGGCATGGTTCAACAGTGCGCAGAAAGTGATGAGGTGCTGGCCGCCACGATAAGAGAGATGGGCGTATGATGTCTGGTCTGTGAAGCTTCGGGGCCGCAGGTCACCAGGAGCCGACTGGCGAAGCCCTTGGAAGCGCCGAATGGCATGGGCAGGGGGGCTGTCGCAGGTGGGCGGCGTCTCGGATCGGTGGGGTCGGATGGCCTGGTCATTGCGCCCGTTAAGTTCCTCGTGTTAGGTGGTCGACCGGGGGGGGGGGGGGGAGAGGCGGGTCGGTACAAGTTTAAAGGCTGGGGATCGGCCGGGTGACGCAGACCAAGAACTCACGGCTGAAGACCACGGCGACGCCGGACGCCGAAACTCCACGACAAGGATGAGGATGAGACCCCGCACCTCCACTAAATGTTACGTGGCGGCCAGCCGAAGAATGAGGCGCGATGAAAGATGGCAGAGATATGATTTGTTGTTGTTGTTGTTGTTAGCCTATCAAAAGATGGCACATACCCACACTGGGGGATCCGCCAAGAATCGGGTGGATATTCACCTGAACGCAGTTAACAAAAAGGAAAAGCACAACGGCCACTGGCCTAGCACGAGCGCTCCGTACCACGCCACTGCTGGCTTCGTCGTCTTCGTCACAATACCATGAAACGAAAGCTTACCTTAAAGCGGTTTATAACGCTACCCTTAATCGGCCTGGAGTAGCTCTCTCATGCCTTGTTGCACCATCTTATATATTCGAATTTCAAGAAGGTGCTAGTTTCGTGTAAAAGAAGTGCGTTTTATAAGAGTTTAAAAAAGTGTCACAGCTAAAGGCTAATGGTGTCTACACTACGACACGTCTACCTCGAAATATCGTTCACCCTTTCCGCATGCACCGACCCTTAGGACTTCCGTGTCTTAAGCCTTATTACGTCGTGTTATTGTTAAAGTTGGATCTAAGTGAAAGCGTTGCGGTAAACGATTGCACTATTCGTTGGTAATGGTAATGATAATAATGGCGCTACTGTTTCTCTCAATGTTTTCTTTTTTAATTCGCAACGGCAGTTCTCAAAACACCAGTAGAGAAGAGCCATTGTGCAACGCATTGGCAGCGCCATCAACCTGCTCAGTCATAAATAGAAAACGAAGACTTCCTGTCAAAGCGGCTGTGATTGACTCCGCGATCACTTCATCCTTAAGAACAATACGCATATGCTTATGTAGCCTAGCCGCGCCCAGGAAGGAGGACATACGAAACGAAAATAAGAAAAGCTGGCTTCACCGCTGAATTGGAACGGTCCAAGGTGTTTCTTGAATACAGATTTATGCTTTCGTAGCTGAGCATCAATTTATGTGCTAGATTCTCGGAGCGGCTTCTGCACACAGTTCAAATTATAGAGAGAGAAAGCCGCAGGTCTGCTGTACATATACAGCAGGTATGTTTTGTGCTCAATTACAAAGGCACATGCTGTTTAAACAACCGTTTTTTCTGTGTTTTGTCTTGAACCAAGCTACCCTGAATTAATTTTTTTTTGGCGATACGTAATAATTTGCCTAAAGGTCTTGTTTTTACAGTACAATACACGTTTATTTCAGCTTGTCTTCGAAGCCATTTTGAGCGCCGGAAACCCTGGCATGATTGCAATTGACAACTTTGTTCTCAAGGACAGTGCGTGTGACCACGGAAAAGGTATTTGTGTTTATTTCGCCCTATAAAAAACAATGTACTTCCATTACTGTTGACTGGCATTTGAAAACATGTATTTCGTCATTTTAATATGAAATATTCTTCAACTTCCGAAGGCTTTGAGCGGGTAAGGAATATTTGGCATGGCTGCGATAAGTGATCACAAATGCTTATGTCAGCTAATTCGTATGTGAGATACCTCCAAGATAGCCCGGTAATCATTTATTGCAACCGAGGTCGTCGTTTAGGCGCATTATGAAAATAGAAATTGAACTCATCCCGCTGCGGTAGACTTTGCATAGAATGTTCACGAAAATTTTCTTCAGGCCAGTACCATTACTGGACAGTATATCCTCGCTCAAAAAGCATTTTTGTATTCGCTCCTACATAGACGACTTTATCACTGTTTTATGCTTGCATAGACCGGTGATATATAACTAAGGCTTCGACGTTGGGAATGAACCTGAAAAAATGATAAAAGTATGCCAAATTCAGTTATTTCAATTCGGGTTTAGTTAAAAGGGGCCAGTTTTGTTGGCGTGCGCGTCGCTAACCGGCGGCTACCGAGCAATGGTTCGACTCAGTCAAAGGACATAATTATCAATGAGGGAAAGCCAAGGACGGGGTGACGCGATGTACCCTTTGATCAAGTAGCGCAGTTGTGTGTTTTCAGGTTATCGCTCCGCGACCTTGCGGTTCGGCATGCCTGGAGGCTCCACATCGTCACCTAAGCTCTTCTCCCAGCGTAGCGTTGTTCACTCCTATCACTCGCCTTGGGCAGATGCTTGGTTGCTGAGGTTTCTCTATTGGATGTATAGACACTAGGAACCAAACATAACTGTCACGAAAAGGCGTCCAGTTCTGGCTGCTAGAACGGTAAAGCGGAAGTTCAATTATGTCGTTAACACGCAGAAAACGGATGCAGACCCTCTCCCTCAACAACGCGAAAGCCATCTTTTAGAAATGGATTTCAAACAGCATTTTTTTTCACGGATCTGCGATTTCACTCTCCTTAAATGTTTTTGTTGCCAAAACCATTTTCTTCTGCAAGCAAAGCTTTAAGTGCATTGCCGGTTGTTAACGACCATTAATGCTTTCTTCTCTGATGCATCGAATGCTAAAGGCGACAAAGCCAATATAGACTTGAAGTGACTTCTTACAGCTCAGAAATAGAACATTATACTGCCAACAAACATGACTAATTCGTGGCTAGAAAAGACTTTTCGAAATAGGCGCTCTGAATTTTCGAAAAATAAAAACCGAGACGTGCAGCCCCTATATGTATCAGAGGCTTAAGATTTCCTTTCATTCCAAAGGACAATAATGGTTCAATACAACCTTCGTCAGCGCATCCTGTTAGATTTTCTTCTTTACAGGTGGTCTGCTCCATGAAACTGCTACGAATTAAACTTCATGATTGCTTACAAAAAAGAAATATAATTTGTAATTAAAATCTGTCTGTCCATATTTCTCGCGTCTAAAACAGTACGTTCCGTTTCAAGAACAAGTCTTGGCTTATGTTGTTCTTTGAAAACCAGTGTGCACTTTCGAGTCCGACTCGTGTGGCTGGCAACTGCACAACTGGGAGCGGACCAGCGGGAGCAGCGTGCTATTGCCGCAATCGGATTACAGCACTCAGTCACCCTCAGGTAAGAATAACATCCGAAATACTTAAAATTTCATCTAATCATACATAAGCTGCAGCGCGCTTTTAAGGACGACAAACACGGTTGCAATTACTGCAAGCCGGCTATCCAGAATTACCAGCTCACTGGAAATATTCTAAGAGCGAACCAGTTCGCTAACAGAAGTACTTGCTGTTGGGCTAGTTAGTTCATCATAAAGTTGAATGGCGCAAGGGAACGAACACAGGAACACACAGAGACAGAAAGAGGCGCTCTTTCTGTCTCTGTGTCTTCCTTTGTTCGTTCCCTTGCGCCATTCAACTTTATAATCAGTTCGCTAACGGACACTACTGTTATTAACTACAAACACATGGTAGTTTAGCCCTGCACACGAAGATGCCACACGGTAATGAATATCTGCGCCACAAAATGAAGGAGCAAATAGACCACTCAAAGCGCCAAGTCCTAACTCTTTTCCACACTAGCAGGCACCATTTTTGCTTTGATCGACGTTACCACAATAATAGCGGCTACTTCTCATTGCGAAGAAGCATTCAGAGACTCAGGCGCAAACTGATGAGCTTCCTTGTATCGAAGCCAGTGCGTAGCGTAAGTACAAAAACACTAAAATAATCTCACTCAGCCGCTTCCGCGCCTGCAAACACGTGAGCTCGCCATCACACATCACCAGCTCTGCTGGCGGCGCGCTGAGACTGGTGCAAAGTACCCACGTGACCCAATGCGCCTGCCGCTCGGATTTCTACTTTCGAAAACATCTGAACCCTCCACGATGAAGGCCGATATTACCCTATCCCGATAAAATTGCTAGAACTGTGAAAGTACCGCAGCTGTGTTGTCTTCACTGCCGCACAGTCTACTGGCAAGTTTCATGGACGGCTCATCGCTCGAAAAGCTGACCAGGTGTATTGCTTCCACTGTGATTGGCCGGAGTGTTTTATCAAGTATTTTTTCTCGTATAACGTTGTGTTTATAAAACGCGCACAGAGCAATAGCAATGGATTGCCGACGGTGCCGGGAGTTCGCGTCCTTCAATCCAGCGACAGGAGCGAACCTGTTAAACCCTGTTTCCGATAGCAAGCGGGAAGTTACACGGCAAAGGAGGGATGCGCGGCTGTATCGGATTCGGCACGAAGATGGTGGACTGTGCAGTTTCAAATAAGCGACGTATACCGAGAACAAGGTACCAGAGAAATAGCTACAAGGGTCGTATATCTTAACACGAAGCAACGCGTCGCAAACTGCAAGCATAGACAAGTAGAACTTTAAAAATTACTCGAAAAGCAAGTAAAAAGTTGTGCATTTCATGTACAGGTCAAATGGTCGGTAAATCTTTACGCGAACAACGAAGCAATAGGATCCGAAGTATATGAAGCATACCGCAGCAAATAATACTTGGTCGCACCGAAGGAAAACGGAGGACTAGCAGCGAGTAACAAATTAACGGGTAAATATTTGACCGTTGGGCTGCAGGCAGCTCCCCGTGGTACTAATGCACTATCGAAAGTGCAGTGAGCTTGGGCCGCGCGCGTATCTCTTCGTTCCCTTAGGAATCGCAAAGTTTCAGGGCTGGAAGAATCGTTGCCCGGTTGGAGGTTTCAGTGGGCCAACCATCTTGCTTGGCTGACGCACAACATGTTCGCACACTGACTTCTCTAAATGCCCCTTTCGACTTAGCATTTCGTTAGCTACCAAGCTGCGCATTTAGAGCGGTGGCCCCGGGTGGAGGCGATCACGGCGCCGTCCGAGTACCTCCCAAGGGCCTCTGGCTGGCGCCCAACACCACGGGTTGAAGCCAACGCGAGCAGGAAGCAGCAAGTGTATAAAAATTGTGTTTCCTAGAATTCACACATCTAAGCGCGAAAATTTTCATAACGTTTTATTACCCCTCACATATGAAGACAAAGTAGAAAGAGCGGAAAAAAGAAAGAAGAAAATTGCCCTGCCCACATGAGTGCGTTGGTATCGGCAATGCACAGTTGCCAATGTCCCACCTTGGGTATGTACCATCGAGCATGAGGACATCACCATCATCCCCGCCGTTTGGCACAACGGGGCTCCCATATGAGCACAGCATGACTGCTGTAAAAAGAGGAGCCCGGTCCCAAGAAAATAAACCTGCGAGCCTATCGATTTGACACGCTTCGTCTGTATCAGCCACCGTCGTCTACACGGCTTTTATTGAAGGAAAACGCGTGCGGAGCGTTAGAAGAAGTGAGCCGTCTGGCGTTGTGAGCGGACGGCTGGGGACTCAAGAAATCGGCTGGCTATATAGGCGTTGTCCGACGCTTTGAAAGCTTTCGTAAATGCTCGACTTATGTATGTTTTCTTTTACGAATACTTTCATTTCTACGAAGAACACAATGAAATGTACACGCGTTTTGTTTGTCTTGCAGTTTGACGCCCGCGTCCCGCTAAACCATTTCTGTGTGTTTGTGCACCCTCAGTGCCCGACGGCATTACAGAGGGTAGTGGGGTACATACATTTGGTAACACACGGTGCATCAAGAAGAACAATAACGGTGTAAGTCGGCAAAAAAAAGAATGAAAGAAAAAACAGTGGCGATTAACAAGGCAAACAAAACCTCTTTTGCAACAAAAAACTGACAGAGAGAGACAACATGCGGTAACAAGAGAGATAACATGCAGTAGTCTTAAAAGTATTAAAGCCAATAATGTCGGCTACGTAACTGGGTAGGTGGTTCCATCTTTCATAAACTCTGGGTACAAATGAATAAAAATAATGTTTACCATGGCATGGAGAAGCACCTACTTTATGGCGATGATCAATGCGGCCTGAAACATGTAGTGGATGTTTGTAGCCGGCTCTTTAGGACAGGATTGTTGTGGTATATTTTATGAAATAGGCACAAGCAAGAAATTAATCTGCAGCGTGAAAGCATTGCTAAGGATAAAGTACTTTTCACAGCTGGACAGAAAACTAGCACGCGGTCGGCCACTCGGATGTGAGGTTTCTGCTTAGCTGTTTCCTTCCCGCGGGAGAGCGGGCAGTTGCTGGGTGCAAAGAATTTCCCCACCCATATATGTTAAAATTTTGCTTTATTCCAACATAACATAGTGTAGCAAGTAGAGCTTTCCTTCAATGTTATAAAAAACAGCATATATACTGTCTAAGCAGCAAAACATCTTTGACTGGTAGTATTTGAGACAGCTGGAGCAAGAATTCACAAAGATGTTAATCATATTAAGTAAGAAAGTGGGAGAATAAAAATCTACAATACGATTTTTGTGTGCTAGCACAAGAGAAACGAGTATAAAGCTAAAAAAAACTCTTTGCGGAAAAACTTTCCGATCAACAGAGAGCTTAAGTTGCTCCTGTGGAGTTTGCGGGCTACTCTGCAGTGCAGTGTGAACGTTGGCCTCAGTTCTTCTTGAAGAAAACAAGATCCGCTAGAGTGCTGGTAGCACGAAATGTTGAGAACATGCCCAGCACCTTCGGAGAGGCTCGGAAAGCAGCGATTCCCCTCAGCAACGGTGAAAATTCCAGCTACAAACGGGCACCTGTAGTAAATCTGGGCTGGGCGGAGCACTCATCGCTGTGCGACCTGAAATCCGACGAATGGACGGGATATTTACACACGAAGCTGTCGCTTGAATGTACAAACTAAAAGTGTCGATGCAGAGCAATAGCGAGAACATCGCCGTTGCGAGGAGGGTCGATGCGAGACGAGGATGCCACCTCGGAAGTTAGGCTGATCACCGTGACCTGTCCATGTTGACAGGTTTTCCGGGAAGTGAACAAGTATTTCCTCATGAGGTTGACGAAAATCAAAGTCCGAAACTCAGGTAGACCTGTTTTACAACATACTGGATGGGGGTATCTATTCTAAAATAGCGTGGATACCGCAGAATAGAGCACTTTGCGCCAACGTTGAATTTGAGCGATTTGAATAGGCAAGGTAAGGAAAGAGTTAGCGCTCTCTATATCCTTCGGAAAGGATCAGCCACAGACACCACATAACGCCATCTGTTGTCCTCTCTTTGCATGACGTGCCCTGCATGCCCATGCCTCTTTATACCTCTTGATTTAAGCTAGGACATCGTTAACTAACATTTGTCCATTGACCCATTGTGTTCTTTCTCTGGGCCTGAACCTTCACACCTGGCATAATGTTTTTCCTCAGCTCGCTTCGTTGTGCACTAATTGAGCACAGCACTCTCAGTTTTTGTTTTATAGCCTGATGCACCATTTGTACATTTTTATTTAGAATTTCATCAACAAGAGCTCTGCCATTTTTGTTTTTGCGGTGTAGGTTGCGGCGGGCGTGATTCAGGGGTGTTCATTCTAGTAGTACTCTCCATGCATTACTTTTTTGCCGAGACGTGGTCGTGTCTGTGCGAAAAGTACTCGTATTTATGAAAGTTTTACATCTTCTTTGTGAGGCAGTAATAAATATTCAGGCACTAGTGCAAGCACATTCTTACTAAGGTCGCTTCTTCATGGCTGCGCTTCAAGCACAATTCTTTTTGTGCTGAAAATTTGTGCTGGAAGTCAATATTAGTATTAACTGTTCGACTTCTACAGCAACGCACGAAATAACTTCTACAGCAACGCACGAAAAACATTATGTATACTCTCGGTAACCGATGTATTTAGTGCTGCTGAGATATGTGCTTTGGAGTTATAGTGTTTTCTTCCAGAACAAAGTGTACGGCCTTTGCTTCTTGTTATCACATGTGCTACGCCCAACACCCGCGCAGGTCGCTTTGCCCTAGCTCTGTCGCCTGGTGGACGCATGGTAAGCCCGCAGGGCTGGTACGACGCGTCACGTCACAAGTGCCTACGCTTCTGGTTCTTCATCTCTGGAAGCTCGGCCGAAGCTCTGAACGTCACTCGTGTCTCTGACGAGCGTGACGAGGAATCCCTTTGGTTCGCAACGAAGGCTGATGCCCCGGTTCAGCACTGGCTTTCAGCGGCTGTCGCACTGGTCAACAAAACAAAAACGGCTAATGTGAGTGGCCTGTATATCATAATCGACACCTGTCAAAATTTTTTTGTCGTGTACGTAAGCTGTCATTTCAAGAAAACAATAGGCCAGAGAAATATTCTACGTTGATACACAATGACAGCAAGTCCAACAAGCCCTGATAATCGAAATTAATTTGTCCAGAGCCTTTCACAATGGCGCCTTTCATAGCTTGCGCGCAGCTTGAGGAACTTAATGTCCGGATACTTGGTTTAATCGCAGCTCTGGTAGGGCGAGCAATAAGCAACTGCGCAACGGAACACAAAGAGCCGCTTCAGAGTCTCAATTACTGCCGATTCGAACTAGCTATCTTAAGAATATTTACGCCATGAACATGTAGAGAAAGACTGCTAAGCGTACTTGAGTGTCGTTTGGCGACACTGCCAGGAAAGTTATGTTTCATCAGTAATGAACTGCATTTTGCTAGTAAATGGCGCCTGTGTCTACTGCCTCTTGATAATAAGCAAGAAGCTCATGAACAAGCATTTGCTAAGTGTTATGTACTCTCACACAACTGCCCGTCGTTTGCATTTCGCCCTTTGCACTTCTCATATTCGTGGCAAAAGTAAGATGTTCGAGACTGCATGTGTGGCCAAAAGAAGAAACATATAGTCAGATGTTCTATAACCTCCGACTTTGTAGTTTTTGTTGCTCAAGATTTTTTTTCTCTTTGGAAGCAAAAAAAAATCAGGTTGTACGACCTACTCGTTCTTCATAAAACCGACTAGATGGACGCAGCGAAAATCATAAAATGGTACGTGCATGCCCCGCCGCGGTGGCTCTGTGGTTAGGGCGCTCGACTACTGATCCGGAGTTCCCGGGCTCGAACCCGACCGCGGCGGCTGCGTTTTTATGGAGGAAAAACACTCAGGCGCCCGTGTGCTGTGCAATGTCAGTGCACGTTAAAGATCCCAAGGTGGTCGAAATTATTCCGGAGCCCTCTACTACGGCACCTCTTCTTCTTTTCTTCTTTCACTCCCTCCTTTATCCCTTACCTTACGGCGCGGTTCTGGTGTCCAACGATATATGAGACCGATACTGCGCTATTTCTTTTCCCCAAAAACCAATTATTATTATTTTTACGTGCAGCCGTCCAAATCTAGCTAGCGTGCGCGAAGACCGCTTTTTCTGCGCTCCTGCGCTTTGCGAGGAAGCAAACTTGCGGAAAGCTCAATATTAAACGCGGGCTTAGTGAGCCTGTGCTCAGATTTCATATTTTCGCAAGTTTTTTCTGTAATAAACTGCAGGAGCACAAAAAACGCGGCCGTTACGCACGCCAGCTAAAGATATGGCCGGCTGTATACTTGTCACTACAGCCTGCAGTCAGATGCGACCAGCTCGCCTTGGCGTTGGCTCTAGAGCAATTACTTTGCATTCAGTGCGGAAAAAAAGAGGAATTGGCCGCAGTTCTTGCAGTATTCCTAACCAAGAAACAATGAACAAACAGATGGATCCCCATGCTTATATAAACGGAAATTCTGATTGCAAATAGGACATCCACTACACCGGCAAGTTCAAGAAAATCTTCCTCAACCTGAAGTAAGCTCTCTGTGAAGACGACAGCTTCTACACTTGCAGAGCCCAGCAAATGACAGTTTCCATTGAATGGTTAATAATAATAATTGTTTTTTGGGGAAAGTAAATGCGCAGTATCTGTCTCATATATCGTTGGACACCTGAACTGAGCCGTAAGGGAAGGGATTAAGGAGCGAGTGAAAGAAGAAAGGAAGAGGTGCCGTAGTGGAGGGCTCCGGAATAATTGCGACCACCTGGGTATCTCTAACGATCACTGACATCGCACAGCACACAGGCGCCTTAGTGTTTTTCCTCCACTGAATGGTTTAGTTCTCTTTTCAACGTCTAATTTTCATACACAATAAAATATTCTATTTATTTCAGGTACTCTGATCTTGTGTCCCACATATTTAAGACACATCGAGATTCTGATTTTGTGTTTTACAAACGTTCTTCCGACCTACTTTTACGTCAGGTCGTATTCGAAGGATTGACCTCCGGAGACCGGGGCGCAGCAGTTGCCGTGGATGACATCAGCGTAGGCGAAACGGCCTGTCCTTCCCCGGGGAGCTGCACGTTCGAAGAAGACATGTGCAATTGGTACAACAGCGAAGGCCTATCCTATGCCCAGTGGTATCGTCACAAGGGCAGCACAGTCTTTAATTCTACAGGCATCGGCAAGGACCACACTTTAGGGACGAAAGACGGTGAGAGATAGTGCACTATACTGATAAGCCTATAGCGTGTTTTCACTTGAAGGTTTTCATCCTTTTAGGTTTTCTGTACGTTGGCATTCTAGCAAAGAATTTCATGGTGAATAATGGGATATTTAAGTAGGTAACTACTATTGTACCTCCTTGCAATAAATATGGAAATCTTTTGATAAACACAGTTAATTGCTAAAGGAACTCCTGCTTAGGGCGTATGTGTTACAAGGTGAAGGAAAAACTTCCAGCTGTTTGTATTAAGTCATTTCACGACCTGAGCAATAAACTTCAGAAAGGCACATTTATGATAAGAAACAGTGAGAGGGACGACCAAGGATAAACAAAGGTAACGATTGTGCCGACGCTACCTTCAATTGGGCTTTGTAGAGGAAGAGATGAATTAGTACACTACGGTGAGAGACAGGAGACAACTAACTCCGCGCTCACTAAAGAGAAAGGATAACCAGCAATCTTAGCGACCAACTATCAATTGTACCTACGTGTCCTAGCAGAAATAAAGGAAACAAATCAAGCGCCATCCAAATCTAGAGAAGTCAGAAAGTACGTGCTCCCTCTCTAACCTCCCCTTCATTGCGGTGAGAACTGACAGTCATTGGTTAATAATGCTAGCTCATTTCCTGGCTGAACTGAGGACCGACGTGTGGAGGCACCCTTATCTATATAAATGTAAAATGCTTCAATGTTTCCAGTCTTTGCATGCAAAAATGATCGCACGGCTTGCAAACATTGTGATACACTATCACGGGTGGCGATGCAAGGCAAGATGAACAGAGCTTTCTCTACATAACAGGTCTCACAGGAAAGCGTTAACAAGTACGTCATGCAAGAAACTGCGCGCCATGTTCCGTGCAGTGTGGACGCCTCTGTATATTGTTGCTTATTCCTTGCGTTCATTTTCCTTTTGTTTCAACATGCGCATAAACATGATTTTTCGTTTTGATGCCCGGCTGGTCTTTTTTTTGTGTGTGTCTTCGGAGACTCTAGGGTTTCCCGGATAGTGTACTATCTACATATCTAAATAACGTATTTACGTTTGATAACATTCAGTCGAACTCAGCGCTTATCTTTTTTTTTTACCGGATTCTTCCCGTGTTGACCCACTATGTTGTTTTTAGGCATGAGTTTCTACCATGTTGCCCCGCTATCTCAGCAATCAAGGAAAACACAGTCATGCCCAAAAAACTTACTTTTCTCCTTATTATGCCGGCCAAAGAGCCCATCTGTTTGCTGCAATTTCTATTTCGTATTCTAAAGGTTACATGCCCCTTCTTAGGCTTTCAACACAGATGAAGAATATTACTAGCACTTGGCACTACCAATGTCGGCCAAAGAATGACGCCGCGAGTTTCACAATCTATCGTAAAATATGGGGTAGGTCACATGTAGAAAAAGTCACTAGTAAGGGCCCTGTTTTTTTAACCGCCAATGGCGGCAATTAGTAGGTTCGCACAGGTATTGCTTTTCTATCCCCTATTGTGATCGTCGCCTTGCCGATTGTAGTATTGGGGACATAGCTCTCCAGGACTCATACACGGGAACAAAAGCCGATAGCCCCGATATTAGACAGTAGATTAAAGCCAAATTTGCGGAAGTGATAGTCGGTCTCACGTGCTCCAATGTGGTGCAGTGAAAGCAGATTTTCATTGGCAGGCGCGGCACCTATGAATCTAGATCGCTTTTTCCGCATCGAGAAACGCTTCATCCACGACAGTACAATGGCTGCGATAGTTCTACGCAGCTCTTTCTTTTTGAAAGCGGAACTAGCGGTGTGGGCTCTTATCCCGCAAGCAAGCATTATTATTTTATTTCCTCGACCGTTGTTGTTTTCGAGCGGTGACACCCACCAACTAAAATACCATCATCATTATCATCATCAACAACCTGAAGACCTCTCACATGTCTCCCATGTCTCTTATTTAACCCTGTCCTTTGCCAACTGCGCCCAAAATACCGACTCCACACAAATATAGTAATATGTACCGATATTATTCACGCTCAAGCTGCAACACAGAAATGGAAAGCTAGCTGCATAACAAAGATGCATTGAGGTACTAACATATCCGTAAATAGACAGGAATAGACAGAGGTGTTCGTTTTCGCATACATGACGGAAGCCAACAGTTACCGCATCGGGGAGAGCAAGGAGTAAAGGGACTGTTTTTTTTTTTTTCAATTTGTAGTATTGAATAATTGGACATTAATAGTTTAGTTATTTTATCGCTTAAATATAACTGATATGAAAGCAAAAAGAAAAACACACGCCACATGTAGAATCTGAGGTTGTAGTTTCGGATCTCACCGATGGCATGTGGTTTTTTTTTTCTGCTTTCAAATCAATTTTTTCCTTAACATATCCCGTGATCCCTTTTCTCTAGTGCATGGTGTTGTACCGGTTCATTGTCTTGGTTAATCTCCACACCTTAATTCTCTTTCGCCTCTATATTCGAGTAACTGGAAATTAGCTTCGGAAAAAACTAAAGTGGCAGGTAGAGCTGTTCTTGAGCTCATGTTTTTAAAAATATTTGATTTAAATATTGTGGTTATCAAATTCGTTATTTTGTGTTAAATTCAATGAATATATGTAAACAACAAGAGTGAATCTCTATTGCTCGTTTCTCAGAAAATAATTTGGTGCTAGACGATACTATAGAACTTGAATTGTCCAATACATATGAACACCTATTAGCTATTTGACACCTCTCGGTTCTTAAGCGTATTCAAATCAGCTAAAACAAAGCAGATATTTTTCTTTGGATTGCCGCGTGCGGAAGTATAAGCCTTATAAATTTTTTGCAAAACTAATTTGTATGCATTAAATTTCCTCTTCCAGGTTTCTATCTCCTTCTGGACGCTGAAGACATAGCCGAAAACCGTCTTGCCACCTTGCAAAGCGAAATTATCTCCTTCGGACCGATGGTGTGCTTCAGACTCTTCTACTTCATGAAGCAAGGATGTACGTTAGATTTATTTTTTGCCGAATCCTTACCTTTGTAGGCTCAGCTACCGTAATGACGAGCTGATATATGGCGGGTACTCTGAAACAGCATACTCTGAATGTACTCAGGAGGTAAGTGTAGCATTAGACCAGTGCGAACCACCACTGGTTTAACCATATGCATCAAACGTGCTGGCTTGACAGACGCACACCGCATTTGTCTTTTGAGATAAAGAAGCAGGACAATTGACCCAGCTGCTGCCACATCTCCCAACATCAGTAAGAACCCATAACGCCTCTTATGTGGACTGCCGCACGTGTCTTGATGACTTGACTGCCAAACCTGAGACTCCACAGCTGGCTGGCCTCGCTGAACACGATTATAAGTTCCACGTGCAATAAGTAGAAACATGCCCAACAGGACTTCTTTTTTGGCACACTAAACCGTTGACAAACCATTCTCTAACTGCCGAGAATTCCTACCAGCCTCCATAAACACCACCACAGTTTTATATATAGCCGGAGACGCCAGAAATATCATCCTCACATTTTTTTCCTCCCCATTTCAGCGGTGGTCTGCGCAAAAGCTACCTAGCTTTACACTTCTGCGCAAATTGTTTTATATAGCGATAATCGTCTCTGAAGATAAACGTTCCTTGTGGATTAACATCAAGCTTCCAGGTAATATGCGCAGTTGAAAGCTTGTTGATTAGTGATTACAGTGTGCTCACTTCCCGCTATGAGGAGTAGGTGTTGAAGAGCAACCGTGCTCGAAGCATTTCACCTGCTAACATCTAGTTCCTTTGCTGCTCCCATACCCAGCAATCCTGAAAAAAAAAACAATTTTTGAAGATAAAAATTTTACGAACGCATTTTTTTCTTATATTGTAGGTTCTTACTGTAAAAATCAACGCACGATAGCCTTAGTTGCCTATCTGCTATAAAACAAGTATAGAAATAAATATATCCACATTTCTCTCGTCAGCAGGCTTGCATTTTTTTTGTTGTTAACGTTCTAACTATCGCCAAACGCGTTCCTCTTTCTTTTTTTTTTTCTGGCAGTCAACTGCTCGATGCGAACGATGAAAAAACATCGAAAGAAACATTTTGCAACACATCAGAAGAATTCACCATTAATTTCAGTATTTCCATAGCAGTAGCTCATGATATTTTGATATAAAAATTTTGTCCGACAATGTTGTTCATCGCAAGGTCTGTCGCGTTAAGATGACGGTCATGAGCAGGAGTTTCCGTTCATTTTCTTGGTCGAATTGTTGAAACACGTGAATTTAATGTCATCTTTCTGGTGACTTACATTGTGACGCATGATTTTGTACCAATTTTGTTTGGTCCTCGCCCACTGGTCGCTTCTTCCGGTGACGTCGTGGTAGGAGAGATTGAGCCTCCTTGCTTGAAAACGTTTGAGGTATATACCACTTCTCTTGCGGAAGGCTGTAACACCAGGACCATGTTGTGGTTAGCCTCTAAACCATGTCCCTCAGTCGCTATGCGTCTCTCAGCAGATAGTTAAGATGCCAGTGCAGTTCGTGCATATATTCTGTAATTTATTCATTAGCGCTTTATGCGTGCTCATGTTATGCAATACGTTCTTGATTGCTGACGTTCCAGGTTAATCGAACGCTTATCAGTAGTGTATATCTGCGATGATTAGGTTCTTTTGAAATTGTGGATACGTCTATATAGCGCAATTCGTGACCTGAATAACATATTATGAAGCAACCTTCTTTGATAGTGCCCGGCCTTTGTTTATTTGCGGAAAGAATAAACTGAGAATTTCGGTAATATCTTGTGAGTGATGTAATAGTATGCCGGCGAATATTTTGTTACAGTCGTGATGTCACCTTTATAATTGATTTTTCTTATGTTAGGGGCTTTAATGGTTCCAGGAGGCTTAAACCATGCGATATGCAGTATAAGGCTTTCCATACATAGTGTTGCGAGCTTTCCAAGAGCACTAGTTGGGTTGTCCACAATTATATTGACAGTTATATAATCCTATCGTACTCCTTTTTTTCCCTTTATGCTCTAACTACCTCTTTTCCTTTTTATTTACAACAAAATCTACCTATTCCTTATTCCCCTTTTCTTTGTATTTATTCGAAAGACAAGGGCTAGGTTCTGCGCATGGGGTCACAATTCGATGCAAGCAAAACGCTAGAAGCCGACGTTCTGTTTGAGGTCAGTGCATGTTACAGAACCGCAGCAGGTCGAAATTATTTGGAGCCCTCCACTATGTCGGCCCTCACAGCGTGCATTGCTTTCAGACGTTAACCGCATAAAACCAGAAAAACGCTTTCTCTATAATTAGTTTGAGCGACTGTTGTTGCTAATTAATAGGTTCACATAAAATACCATCATTTACACTATTCGACCAAAATTGTATCCACCCTGCCATGTTTGTTATTGGTATTAATGTGTCTGTTCTACCAGTTCCTGATATACTTGAAGAATTTTACTCATTCTAACGTAATTTTCATTGCAATTAAGATTGCACTGAAGATTGTACTGATTGCACTGACATTCCGCTAAATGGAGAACTTGCAGTGAAACGCACAAAGTGCTCGCACCTTGAAATGCAAGCTGTCTTCCTTTTCAGCGAGAGCGGTATTGACAGTCACTTTCCTTGACGAGACTGGCATGCCATCCGGCCGCTCCACGGCTGTGCAGCCCGAAGCACCGAGTGAATGGACGCTGCTTTCCCTGGAGCGATACATCACGTCACGATTCTCAGTGAGCAATTTTAAATTAATGCCTATCTTCGCTATTTGCACTGCCTGAAACAATTACACGCTTTAAAATGAGCACATTTTAGTCTTGAGGACAAACTAAATCCTCATCAATAACCCCAGAATCAGAAACGTGCACATAAAAACAAACACATGCAGCAGAATGGTGCGATTACAGTGTTTTAAGATTTAAGATCGAAAACTGACCGCATCTCGCTTTTGTACAGCGTTTACGACTTTCTTTTCAAAGTTTTGGAGCTTAAACCTTATGCAAAGATGACTGGAGAAGTTATGATATCAGATTTTGCTTATCAATATCAGGGAAACTCAAAAACATGTTCTTAAAATGGCGTGCTTGTGGGAGCTTTGGGAGATAATTTAAAACGGCGTCAACTACACTAATTCATATAAAAATGGGCCCTACTTGAGCGAGAATCAGTGCGTGCAGCTTATTTCTGAGTATAAACTAAATAAAAAGAGCAGCTAAAATAGTTTTTATGCACACAGACGACGTAATAAATACTGTTAAGATTTCACGTCTTCACATTAATATTCAACATTAAAAACCATCAAGGCTTGCTCAAGTGGTACTACATAACGGAATGGCGAATACAATGTGCACTCAATTCTAAGATCAATACTCTGAGGAGAGAGTATCTAACAAGTTCCTATCCTGCGGTGATGCGTGCACAACGAATAAAAAGAATGCCTATAAAAGATTGCAAAAAACTGGTCAGTCGAGAATATGGCTTATCAATATTGCCATAAACCTATCAGAAGTTTCAGGGAAGAATTTAAGTAATTCTGAAAAATGAGTTTTTTAAAGAAAAATTAATGTTTTTTCTGCATTGTACTACCAGAGTGGGCGGACACAAGAAAACAGGTGAATCGTTCTAGGTAGTAAGCTGTTTAATATTCAACTTTTATCTTGTAGAGGAAGGCGCCTAATTGCAATTAAATATTATGAGCCAGTCGTTAGAGCAATATCAGTTTTTATAATTCATAAAACGCGATTTCCCTTGGAGCTATGCCTGGACAAAACTTGGCTTTTTTGACTACTTACGCGCATTCGAAAGGTTGCTTCGCCTCCATGCATTTCGAAAGGGCGTGTATTTAGGCACGATATAGCGAAATTTTGTCGAAACATAGCGCCGAGAATAAGAGCTCTTTCAAAATTCTAAAAACTGCTATGGTTACTACTAACTATCGGCTACAAATCTGTAAATTAAACGAGTTGCCTAGCTGTGTTAGTTAAAAAATTAATTATCAGAAGTTAGTTAACCATCTTACTACTTTTGACGATTCATCGGCTTGCCACTGTCCGCCAACGCTTGTAGCACTCTGTCGCAAAAGCCATATTTTTACCACGCAAGGCCTATTTTTTAAATTACTTAAAGTCTTTCCTGAAACACTCTGTATATACATCATGTTTTTAGAAAGTCGTTGGGCATCAAGTACTATTCCTCAGTCTCAGTCGGGAAAAAGCACTTATTAAGGCGGTATTGTTACTGTGAAGCCGCTGAATGCTTTTCGAATGAAACATATGGGGCAATGTACGAATGGGGGAGTTATAATTGAGCCGCGCTGACACAGAAAATTTAAACATTACTCATGATGTAAGCACAAGTGCAAAAATTTGCGTCTAAACGTTAACGTAGCTAGAATAAAAGATAATTCACTGGGCTCTTCCGCTGCAACGTGTATCGAACGTTAATGAAATCAAGGTTGTGTAATGGTTATGAAGCGAATAAAGCAGGTTTGATTTTGGCATATTATGATTCTGGAAGAGGAAATGAGGAAGCAGCTTCTGATAGAACGAAGTGCCTGTTCATTTACGGGTGCACTGCCACTGCTTGTTATTGCTGAATCAACATCAGTTGTTTCACTTCTCGTGCACCCTTTATTCAAGAGTGTACTTAAGGTGGCAACGGCTTTCAGTTCCCAGAATACATAGCAAAGATAGCGATGCTTGCTTTTCTACGAATGTTTAAAACAAGTGCAAGATTTTAGAAGATCAATCTGTAACACAAGATGTATTTTTCAATGTGGCGCTGCAATGAATGAAAAACTTCCACATAATGTGAGCAGACTTAAGGGGCTCTGTCGAAAACAAGAAGACAAGAAAATTGGGAAATGCGCAAGGAAATGCTTCACACAGCAGTTTGATGAAACAATGCTAAAGTGTGTTCAACAGGTGCATTTTGAAATTTGATTGCCCGCTCTAACATTGAACAACCGTTCCTCAAACACAATTTTTGCGTATTTAAAGAACATACTCTGCGTACCAAGTCGACAGTTCACCTCGGCTTTTTTATCATATTTGTTTGCACATATGATGCACATCGAAGAAAAGCTTTCCACATCGAAGAAAAGCTGGGTCAGGACCCGCCGCATTCGCCCAGTGGGTAGGGCGCTCGGCTACTGATCCGGAGTACCCGGGTTCGAACCCGACCGCGGCAGTCGCGTTTCGATGGAGGCGAAACGCAAGGGTGATCGTGTGATGATATCAGTGCACGTCAAAGATCCCCAGCTAGTCGATATTTTTCCGGAGCCCTTCACTGCTGCACATTTTTCTCTCTTTCCTTCTCTGAGCCCCTTCTTTATCCTTTCCCTTATGGCGCGGTTCAGGTTTCCGCCGAGATGTGAGAGAGATACTGCGCCATTTCGTTTCCCCAACAACCGATTTTCAATTTTCAACTGGGTCGGTAAAATGTATGGGAAACTCGCTGAGGTGAAATAGACTTGCAATATGGGAGATATAAATAATTAGCATCCACTCATTCGCAGCCATACGGCTATAGCACAAAAGCACGACGGCTTTTGCAAAAAAATAGCAGTTAGAGAAAACATCGCCCTTGTCCTGGATTAAACCTTAGACCACCGTCTATCCGGGCACTTCGTCTGCCAACTTAGTCAACTGGGACATCTAGTCGATGGTATGGTGAGAACGAACTTCTCAACTCGACGTGGGAACGGCATTATTACAGAATCCGACAAGATGAAATAGATTTGTAATAACGGAACCACTAGTAATTAGCATCCTATCATGCAGAGCCATATGGTAACAGAGGGAAACTTTACATCTTATACAGAAACTTCGTAGTCGCAGAAAAATTCTTCCCAGCCCGGGAATTCCTTGTGGCTGTATGGTAGAGGCTGGGAGCAGGCTAAGGAGTAATTGCTGCCTTTTATAAATGTTCTCCACCTTCGGGGATACTCATAGAGAGTGAATTGGCATAAAATGTACGCCACTCCTGCGCAGTGCGCAACGAAAGAAGCACAATATCAGCTGACTTGCTCTTCTCCACGTAACGAACATGTATTTTTGGCACTTGTACAGCTTACTCATTTTGTGTGCATGCGTAGATTGTACGCGCATGTGTGCCAGGAGCGAATGGACACCGTAGGTTTTGTCACGTCAGGAGTATAGCCAAACGGACGACGCTGCAAATGACAAGCGCTCTCTTCGCATGCGCCTAATCTCAGTCTTTTTGCGGCCACTCCCATTATGCGTGTGATCCGGAAAGACCACTTGATTGATGCTGCCGTTAAAATAATAAAGAAATTCGTTAACTGAATATGTATGCAAATGCCCTCCGGCGTGGTGATTTTCTCTCAAACCCATTGTTACTTTAAACGCTTGCTTGTTTCAATTTTTGGAATATCGCGAGATCTCTCCTGACAAGACTACAGCTACCGATAATATTCCCTACAGTTCTGAAAGACAGATTCAGTTTTTTTTTTCGTTGGGCTAATAGCTTCACATGCAGTACGCTCTCTCAAAAGTGTGGCTTCGCTGCTAAACGCATTACTCACATTTCGCGTCACCTTCAGTATTATACAGCACAAGAATGGAGCGGCAAATTCCCCTCAAGAAAGGTCCTCTAGCCTTAAGCGTGAATCAATTGTCATGCCAAACTGGTTTATTCCTTGCACCTGCCGACAACTTGCATTCGCAGATTAGCAGCCGAAAGGGGAGAACCATGACTTCCTTACAACCTGCCGATGCCATTGAATGGAGAGACTCTAATAAAGGGCATTTTCTCCTCTTTTTTCCAGTTGTAACCGGCTACTGTGAGGGTAATGTCTTTGTACTCACTTTCCTATACTGATTCGGTTCTTTTATTTCTTTCATATCTTCACATACTGCAGCCTTGCGTGAGTCTATCAAAGGCAGAGATAAACTGCGCAGAAACACTACCTTAACAATGAGAAACTTTTAACAGGTTTGGAGGAAGAAGCTAGTTCCAAATCTCTATAGTCTGCAAAAAAAAGACGTATTTTATGAAGTGAGAGAGATGATTAAAAGCTTTCTTATCTTTAATTTATGATAACTCTCTAATTAGGACGATTTAAAACTCCTTAACTAGTCGGCCATTGATTATCATCGCGGACAGGTAAATAACGAGTGCAAGTACTTAGATGCTGAATACAACGACGTGAGTAAAGTGAACTTGGTCCTAGGTCAGAGATATAAGAAGGTGAAAAACACCTATCACGCCGGTGAAATATAGAACTAACATCCTTTTCTTGAACCTGTTGCAATTTATGTACATCCATAAGCTTCTGGGCATTCAGAGCACACAGCCGTGTTCTTGGTATTCTAGGATTGGGCGGTTCCAGGCTTTGGTATCCAGCTTAGCAGCAAGCAAAATGCTGGAATGCTTTTGGAATGTTTTGTTGCAACACAAATTATTTCCTTAGACCATATTTAGTTTCAGACTGAAGCCGAAATAATCGTATTTGATATCTCTGTTTAGGTGACTTTTGAATTGAATATGCCGAGAAGAAAGTAGATGTGCGCCTGGGATACGAGATGAGAACGGTTTTGCTAAAGTTAATGCTCATTACGCATATTCTGGAGCATTGAAAAATTCGGAAAAAGACTTTCTGGAAAGCTTGTCTATGCACCTGAACTTTGGTGACAATAAAGCCCGAGTGGCGCCAGTTTCTTTTGGTGCCCTCACACATATTCCTTCACCATCAACAGGTCTTGATCACAGGCCAGACTGGTCGAGGAACGAGCGATGTTGCGATCGATGACATTGACATCCGTCCTGGCAAATGTGAACCGGGACCGCAACCAGGTACGTGATCGGCTGATATGGCCCCAGTGAACGGATGCACTACATAACCTCTTCTGTACCTTTAATAAATATTAGATGTGTGCGAACATAGTACGTTTCTATGAACATAAGATTCTGTCTTCTTCATAGATTGGAATATAAGATTTCCATGTATATCGAGTAATTGGAAGGACGGTAATGCGGAAGACGAAATTAATATCAGGGATGGCCTTCTTTGGCAATGATTGTTCCTTTATGGGTTCTCGGAAAATCCCTGGCGACGTTCAACACCGTGAAAGCACATCATGGTGACACCGGCTGTGGTTTATTCTTTAATATCATGTATAAAATGCCGCCGCGATCGCTGCGTGATTATGGCGCTCGGCTCCTGACCTGAAAAACGACTGCTGACCTGAATAACAAAACGCGCATACGAGTTGATTTTATCACTTACAGTAAGCCGCCGCTGTGGCTCAGGCGCTGGCTGAGGCTCAGGTGGTGGTTATGGCGCTCGGTTGCTGACCAGATAGACGCAGGTTTGACCCCGACGGCGGAAGTCGAATTTCGATGGAGGCAAAATTCTAGAGGCCCGTATACTCTGCGATGTCATTACACCTTAAAGAATCCCAGGTGGTGAAATCGTTTGGAGCCCTTGATTACAGCGTCCCTCATAGCCTGGGTCGCTTTAGGACGTCAAACCCCCGTGAACAGAACTAAACCAAATGTTGTATAAACTATCACTATGCAACGAGTTTTGTACTGCTTTGGCCATTCTACTCGAAGAATATTTGAGTGGCAGCGCTCAGCTTTGTGCGAAGAACAGATATGAAACCTTAGGGATCGCTCAAAAAGCAAGCAAGGCATCATTGAATAAGTTCATTCGTGCGATGTCAATTCCTTGGTCTGGAATAAACTCCATGTTCCCCCCGATGATGGTTTCGATGTTCTTAGTTTCTCTAGCACCTACGATGACCATGGCGTTTGTGTGAGGTGGGATGCTCAGTTGTTCACCGAGGAACTCAGAGCGACGTCATATTTTAGGGCTGTCCTCGAAGGCTTCGTCCCTCGACAGCGTGATAAGCTTGGATCAAAGATCACTACTCACCTAATGCTTGCTAACGAACTTCGTGCCCAATATTACGTGGCGGGAACATCATTTTTGCACTAATAAGGTCTCAGAATCGGTATGTCCTTTGACGGTCACCCACGCCGTGCACAGTCCGCATGGACCATCTCCAGGGTGCGGATTTGTGGACCGTCCCAAGAGGCTGTCACAGCTGCGCGGCTAATGTTCCATTCACCACCGAATATTCTGCACCTGTGTCAACTCTAGCCGTGACTTTGCGTTCGTCCATAGCCACTTTCACGACGGAGGATCTTGTTTTCGAGTTGCGTTTTGTTCTCGATGTGCAATTACGGCTTGGGTCAGGGCTGATACTGCTGCTGGGGCGCGTCTTTCTGGGTTTGCGCTACGGCGTTGTCATATCGATGTTGCATCACGCCACTCTCAGATGAATTTTTTGCGTCGTCGTCGTCACGGATGCGGCTTTGCCTTGCGTCGTCGACGCTGGAGGATATTCGTCGCTTCGTTGGCAAGCAACCTCAGCTCCTATGGTCGCTGTTTTAGCTTCCCCTACTAGGACTCGGGTATCGTCTGTACATGGTTTCTGCGTAGCAATGACCTACTAATGGGAAGTATGTGGTTGGTGGTGATAGTGACTAGGTGTGACTGCTGAGCATTTATACCTTTCGATGGAGGTACTCGCCGATCTCCTGTCTTCGTTGGCTAGGCCGTAGTCGTGGATTGTTGTTTGCGGAAGCCCCTGAGGCCCAGTCTTCCATAGGGAGAGTACCGTAGAATGTGGCAAGTTCATAACTATGGAATCAGAGCTAACGACACTGATCGAGGTTCTCCAGACATCGGCTTGCCTTGGTGGGGCTCGTTAGCTATAGGTTGATCGGATATGTGGTTGCGGTCGTTGAGGGGCTGGATAATGATGCTAGGGCATACTGACGGAGCCTCGTTGGCTGCGTACAGAGGCGGCGTAAGCCATGGAGGCCGGTTCGCACTTCACATAGTCTGTTGAGGGACAGATAACACTGTTGCACGTCATGACTGACGACAGCCGTTATTGCAACATAAGGTTGGGCTGGTGATGAAAAAAATTGGAGGAGGCCTTTATAAACGATTTCGAAAATTATCTCCTGCACGTCTATGCTCTTGGCAGCTGTGTTATCTACAGGGTTTCTTGAGAAACTAACTGGCTCCCGGTATTACTCGCTTGTCACTGTGTACAATGTCCTCTCTATCGTGGACGCTTCGGAGGTAACCTCAGAAACTGTGTCAGCAGAATTTCGCAGCAGCCTGAAAAAAAAGTCCTCTGTCACGGCCCTCCTGAGCAAGTTCTCTTTCTTCTCTTTGTTCATGGCAGGGCCAGCTCGACTGAAAAGACGCAGCGTATCTTCGACGTACGTCCTGAGAGACTCGTTCGGATGTTCAATACGGAAGTGACGCAGGACCTGTGTTTTTTCTTTGCGCATGACTCTTCTGAACGCTCTCAGCAGTTACGTCTTGAGCTTCTGCCATGTCGTCATGCAATTTTCGTGGTTTTCAGGCCATGTTCTAGATGGGGCATCCAATGCGAAAAAGATGTTTCGGAGGTTGGCTTCGTTGTCTCAATCGTTCGGAGCAGCAACCCGGTAAAATACATCTACCCAGCCTCCTACGTCTTCATCGGGTTGGCCATGTAATATGAAAACACTAACGCCAAACACTAAACCGCTCTGGCTGTGGATTAGGGTCCGTCTTCGGAAGCATAGCAGGCCTCCAGTCTGGCATTTCTACGAGATATCACGCGATGGTGACAAAGTCGTAGACGATAGACGAGGTGATTGTTGTGGCCACGGAATGAACTCCTTATTGGGTGACCTATGTCCACAAAGCACTGAAATCGTTAGTGGCGGCGATAACAACAAACGTGCTCGGCGGTCGTTGAAAACAGAATGCCCGCCGCTTTGTAGCGTGCTCAATTTAAACCTGGCAGCTAAGATTATGAACAAATAAACGGTAAAAAATTTTGCGGAAACATCGGCAGTCAAACATTACTGTAAGGTTGTTTAGCTACAAGCAGTCGCAGATACGAACGCCACTATTGAGTATGCCAATTTTGAATATAAATTTAGAAATTATATTATACACTAAGCTGTGTGCATGAATGTGCACTCGGTGCCAGGAAGCTTTTTTCCTCATACAAGACAGGCCAAAATGGTTCTTGGGTATTTTGTTTCATAAACATATGCTGCATAAGTTTTGTTTGTTGCTGGTGATCCATCCACGACATGCTGCATGTATTTTGCCTAAGAGCCGTAACCACGTTGACCAAATTAGGATCATGAAGTTTCTTCTTGCGGCAGAACGACGCAGGGCTCTGTCGACAACCTTGATTGAGTAAACACGCATAATCTTATTTTACAGCAGGCACAACACGCCCGGCTTCAACAACAACAGAATTTTCAGTCCGACCTTCAACTCCGGAAGCAGCCGCGACTCCAAAAACAGGCAAGACGTCCTTCAACCAATTGCTAGAATTTTTTTATTCTGGAGCACAAAACCAGTTTGCGAAAGAGAAGGGTGAGAAGGGAAAGAAATAAAAACTGAAAAACATTTCCCGGGAACGCGTATATATTTTTAAAGGATAGTAGAATGTCACTGACCGTTCAAAGCTTGAGTTTTATTTGTCTTTCAATAGCCGAAATTCATTTCAGGGTAGCTGACAGGGTGTCAGTAAGAAATATCACTGCAGTGAAGCAGCTTACACTTTTTAAACTGGTGAAACACCCGGAAAAATTGCAACCTGTGCTACGATGATAGATGCTCCACGACTGCACTAAGTGGTGCAATATCCCAGGTTGCTTGCCATCTCTAAGAGTCGGTAGCCCTCATTTCATGCGCGAGGTTAATCTCACATGAACACCAGTTTGCCCGGGGCAAAAAAAAAACGCCTATGTATGGATGCGGCCGGCTCTTATGAACTCATACCAACGTCAAGTTTTATTACAGACCTAGTATTTAGCGATAGCAGATGATTACCTTCCACGGGAACATGGCCGCAACCGGTTTTGTTGGCTTTCGCTGTCAGTGGTTGACCGCTAAGCGTGTGCAGTGGTTTGGCTTTGAACTCTGCGTTTGTCTCGCGCCCTCCACTCCTCTGGGCACACTTTAGGCTCTTTGCTCAGTCGTCACACAGGCATGCGCTGATTCATCTTATAACCCGTCGGCGAGCGCTTACCATGGGTTAGCCGCAGTTTCAATGTCGTCATCCTTATTACTTTTCTAGTGTTGCCCTTTTTTTTTTTTGAGGCTGGGGATCTAGAAAACGTTCTTTGGTCTCCACGCCGAAGAGAAGCAAACGTGTTTCAATTTTGGGAGTGAGTTTACAGTGCCTCGTTGTTCGCTGTAGTGCTTAATGCAGCCTTTGACTGTAGCATGGCCCTCATTCGTTATACAGGAGCGTTGCTCTTCCCGAGAAACCTCTCGGGACCAATCATTAATTGAACTCGCACCTGCTATGGTGGCACTTTCTCTTTTCGAATGAAAAGGAAAATAAAGATGAAATGAAGTGTAACCCTACGCTTTATAGATGACCTTCACTGCGGCAACGAGAACGGAGGGAGGTTAAAATAAATTAGTGCAACGCATGCCTGAGCGTGTTTTATTAATGAATGGCATGTGCGCGCAGTGAACGAAAGTTCATAAAAGGAAAATATTTGTGACGATTGATGACCCTCAACAAGTAACAACTTAGGCTTCTGCAAAGCAGGTCTTTCCTCTTTCCACAGCACATTAAAGGCAGGGGTAGGCAGTGCTAGCTTCACGTCAGAGACCAAGGGATTGGTCCCTTAGGCATGGCGCGCTGTCCTTGCGGCATTTGATAAAGATAACCTTGTCGATCCTCAAAATGGCACTGCCCTCTACAAGAAACAATTCAACAGTATGCAACACGGTTTAAGGATAAAAATAAGTCTGGAAATAGTAGCCTGTCCAAGTCGAAGTCCACCTGAAGTGAGCGAAGATCGTCCGCCCACTTCGTGCACGGCATGAAAAATAGATAGGAAAATGGCTGTTGCCTAAGGGAGCCGTTATGGAGTCTTCAGAAAATGATGAAAGATATTCTGCATGGACAGGTGGCCATTTTTCTTCTACAACATGCAGCTGCATCTCTATGAGGTCGCCGCCCCAGTTAACCACAGATTTCGCCTTACTGCCTCACAAGAATGAGCCCTCCCAACGCATCAAGATGGTAAACAAAAGATGAATGCTTGGGGACTATAAATATTGCTGTTTAAAAACAACTGACGCTCCATAGTTTGAGAAAACAAGCTTATTCGGCGCAAACGTCTTTCTTGATGGTGAAAAATTACGGTTTTTTGTCGACTTAGCAGCTGCCGTGAGCGTTGCGAACCACTTCATGGTAACGAACACTCCTTTCATCGCGGGTGTTACTATTCTGGTTAACATATACAAGTGCACTGTAAAATATTCGGAAGAATTCTCAAATGCGATCATTTAGTTCCAGGCGAACGCATCGTACTGCGGTACTTGTGGTTATTACGTTTATTCAATCCCTGTCTTAGATCATGCGATTTGTTTGAATATTTCATGGAAAGAAGGAAAGGCATAATTACGAATGACTGCCGAGCATTTTGCTAGCGTATATAACGACGCTGTCAGTACGCAGTCGTTAACCCTGAACTTCTATATCGATTGAACGATCGATATATGTAAGTTGAAACTTATTCATTATTCCAATGCAACGTCAGTCGTACAGCATTACAGCCGACAAAAAAGATTGCTGTTAAGCAACATTAAACAGATACATGCGTGCTCAGATCAGCGGACCATAAATATAAACTTTCCCGCCATTTACAAAGCGGTTCCTAAAGTGAAGGAGAAATAAGATCGCTTTCTACAAACTACCGTCAGCGTTAATGCTCTCATTTTTAATATCTAGCATCGTCGACAATATAATCAATGAGTCAGAGGGCTCTGTTGGTTTCCTAGAATGGTGGTTCAGAAAAGGGTATTTATTCACAAGTACCTCTTCCCACGAGCAGAAATACGAATTTTCCTGCTTCTTACGTAATTCGATAAATGTAACTAAAGAACTTTTCTCCTCGGATGACAAGAAACACTCAAGATCGCCCCAGGAACCGAAGCCTTGCAGTAAGCCCCATTTTCGTTTCGCGTGCGTCAGGAAAAACTTACTTGCGGTCAAAAATGAAAGATAAACTTAGAGCTTACCAAAAAGCTGCGGCGCAATGAGACATCCCACAATGAAAATACGCTGAAGGTTAACGAAACCAAGAGGATGAGATTCGATTATAGAGAAAACTGACCTAACACTGTTCTACCAGTATTAATATGAGAACGAAATGGACATTGCTGGAATAACTATACCGCAGAGCACACAAATAAAGGCCTGATGGGGTAACAACTGATACCTATAGGGAAAATGAGGGTAGTCTATGGTGCCGACTGTCGGGGGGGGGGGGGGGGGGGTAGGTTAGGAGGAGAATTACATCAGGAATTCGGTAGTATAACATTTTTCTTGGGGCTGATTTAGCATCAATCGACGCGGTAATTGGAGTGCAGCGCAAGAACCTAGCTAATAATTACGGTCATAGCATAGTGGACCTTCAGATCTATTCACATGCAAGACAAGACTGCAAACTCCACCTCAGATAAGCCATGGCACTCTGCGAGATAAGTGAAAAGAAAATATCATAAGAATACCTCACCAAAAAACGCCAATTTTAAGGAATTATTGCTGCCGGATGAAGATTCGGAAACAAACATCAATATAGCGCGTAATGTATTTTTCCAATACGCAGTTTTTCAAGCTCTAAAATGTGCACTCATTCCTAGATTTCTCAGATCGCCTGAGATTAACAAGCATTTATCTTAGGGCGCATGAACTTCTTGACAAAAAAAGGGTGTTCTTTGTATGATAGAAACTATTCGTTTAGCCATACAGGAATTTCATTCGAATCACTTCACGTGATGGCTTAACAGTACTCTTCCGCTTAAAACTGTTTTCGCGAATTCTAACAGCGGATTTTACAATGGCATAAGTGCTACACTCTATAAATATAAGGAGATCCCACTGAAACCATGAACCGTGAATTCAAAAGTTGAGAAGCAATATTCTTCCCCAAATTCCTTCAGCGAAAAATTGAAAAAAGAATGACCCAAACACAATTAAGGAGTCTTAATACACTGCAGTAGCGTCACCTTACTGCAGCACCTAATTAGAAGTACAGAGGTTACAGTCTTAACAGGTATACAAATGCGCGTTCATATTTTATTTTCAGCAGTTCCGAAATGCCGGCTAGCACCACATAGGACATAGGAAAAACTCAGGAATTACTTGGGCGATGATCGTTGACACACGAATATAATGTGTTCATTATAGGGAATTCAGAATTCCGGCATTGTATCTCATAGAACCAAGCCTGTTAAGTGTCTCTGAGGGCTTACATCATCCCATGAGGCTAGTTTACTGAGGAATGCGCCAAACGCACTCTTTGAGCTCTTAGCGAATGGAGGAATACGCAGCATGAAATAGTCGTAGACATTTGCCACGATAATGCAGGCTCTGCGGAGCACAACCGATACGGAAGACCATTTAGAATGAAAGATATTGTTTGCGAAAAGCATAGTCTACAACTGAACTATTCAACGTCCACTGTTGTAGCTCATATCTTATTTTGGAACTAAAAGCTTCTCCTCGCAACACAAAACTCTTTGCAGCGGTATTTTTTTACACGTAAAGGCCCTGAAGCTGGCGGTAAAGATTCGGTACAAAGGACGTTAGACAATGCACATTTCTACTAATTTCCCCGCACCACCGAGTGGCCGCGCAAAGCATTCTAGGAAAACGGAGCACCACGCTCGCGTCTCTCCGTCCGGCTCTCTGACTCGGCCGGTAGGCCTGGCTCTGCTATCTCTTATTCATCACTGCGCCGCCGCTTCGTGTTTTTTCCTAGTCGTGCTGCTGTGCGCTGTATTCTTTGCATCGCATTGCGCAGTTTTGTGTTACGTTCTACGGCCACGGGACATCAGCTGAGCACGGTAAAGGCTCGGTCACACTAGTCAGACGCGACACCGACGCGACATCGGTGGTAGGCGGGCTGGTTGGCCGATCCTGTCGCCACACAACTAGAGCGAACTAGAAGTGAACACAACGACCACGCATCTGCGTAGCGATGTCCGTGCCAGCAAGAAAGACGAAACCTAACTGTTTTAACCTTGTTTTGAGTTGCAAAGCTTTACCCCTGCGGTACTTTCGTTGCCAAGTTTTACCGCTGCCGTAAACGAAATGGGACAGCTGTAAAGGCGATTTCTAGATTCTAATTTTCATATCAGTTAATAAAGCAGTTTTTGTTTTGAACGTAGCGTATTAAGAATCAGATACAAGCCGCATATTATTTTATTGCGTTCGTTTTACTTTCTTGCCAATTACTGAGGGAACTTTCAGTATGGCCCCTCGGAAAATTAAATATCCAAATAGCCGAAAGCACCTTTTGGCATTGATGCTTCCAATAAAATATCACGACCATAAAACAGTCACACTACACCTTGCGGTAGAGAAAGGGATTTCCTTGATTGCGTACTATATATATATATATATATATATATATATATATATATATATATATTCTCTTTCTTAGAAGTTTAGGAAGTTGCCCTCAGTTTGTAGCTAACACTGATTGACACAGAAAATTTTAGTATTTATGTGTTGTTAAAGAAAGTTGTGCAACCTTGCCCTTTTCCTCCTTAAATAAAGTCCTTTGTCTCTTTGGTCACTTTTAAAACGTCTAAGCCTCAATTACCTTCATTGGCTACGGTGCTGCCTTCTGAATTTCAGCGTCCTGCTGCCATTGAATCTCAAACAGCAGCGCTTATCTTCAAATGACAGGCTAAAAGTTCAAAAATCAATTTATCACGATCAAAATGCAGACTTCCAAGCTGCACAGGGTGCAATGCAACAAGGAAACAGCCGAACAGTAGAAATTATAATGTTTTATCGTGTAATAAAAATTTACGTTACAGTTCATCATTGGCCCGAAACGAAGATTTGTCAAGCAGATAGAACCAGCAAAAAAAAAGGTTTCGGAATACGCTTACCAAATTAAGCACAGCAACAGAGCGCATCATTCAGTCAAAATTAGCACTTACGAGTTTATTTCTTTTGTGTAACCCCCTTCTTGTTGGTAACTTAATCCAGAAGAAACTTGGCCCACCCACGAAGTTCCATCCGAGACGACCAAAGAGGCAACTCCAGCATCCCGACGACCAGAACCTTCAGTGGAATGCCCACGAGGCCGATTCAACTGCCGGGATGGCAGAATCTGTATTCCAGCAATGCTGGTCTGCGATGGAGTTCCAGACTGTCCCAATGGACTTGACGAAAATTGCGGTATGGGAACACTGTATGCTTGCTCTGCGCGCGATCTTTCTTACCTTTGAAAGTCTAACTTCTAACCTTAGCATGATCAGAGTTCTATCAGAAATGGCGCTCTGCCAGTTATTGTACAGATTTTATATTTATTGGTCGCACATGAACAGCAAACCCTGTACTGAAGTCGAGGATTAGTTATTGGTAACATCATAGCAGAAAATTATCTTTTCTGAATAATCAGTTAAATACGAACGATTCATTGCAAAACAAAAATTACATGTGCGTCTTTAACATTTGGTGATCTTTAATTACGGCCCTTCTGTCTGGACCTGCAAACTTAACAACAGCAAAACGTTCCTCCTAAGGAAGGCCACTTACAAGCAAAGGAGTGAACTAAAGGTGTTCTAGTTTTCTACAAATATTTATTATATTTTCTTACGTACATTTTGTACAAGCTCGTCTTCGTATTGTTTTTTGTCATCGCCTCTGGAAGAGATTTTTAAACAAATGATATGAAAAGTTTTCGAAGTCAACAAAAAAAAAATATACAGCTCCTTGCGCATCATTTGAGTAGCTTTGAGCTTTGACTAGCTCTTTGAGTAGCTCCTGCTTAGCAATGCTAAGCAGGAAATATTGTGCGGAAGCACAATTTTTTTTTTTTGCAGGTGGACACCACTGCCACACCTGAAAACACGATAAAGGTGTCCACTGACTCAGGGAGCCAGTTTGGCGCGTCCTCCACCTTTTTCATCGTTAGGGACAATTTACGCAATGTACGCCGGAGGCATTCCCTCCAGTGCCGCATTTCTGCAGCAATGTTCTCAGCGCCAACGCATATTGCTCTATTGCTGTGTTTCTGCCACATTATTGTCGCAGCCAACGGATGCTGCGCACATCTCTCTGCCACTTTTGCCAGATAGCTCAAAGCACGAATATTAGTTCGATAGTAGTATAAGTTGATGAAGAAGATTATATGGAATACATAGCGCGACAGTTTTTTGCAGTTTAACACGAGGCGTCATCGGCTGCAGTGATAGCATAGTGATCTCGTGGAGTAGCCAGCGAAACTGATCTGTTTCGCAACGTCGTGGGTTCGAATCTTAGTCTCGGATGCTTTTTATTTATTTATTTATTTATTTATTTATTTATTTATTTATTTATTTATTTATTTATTTATTTATTTATTTATTTATTTATTTATTTATTTATTTATGCTTTGCCAAAGGTCACTCTCAAAGTTTAGCCTCACACAAACCGGTGCGCCAGTTTCACCTCATGAAGTACTGGTTTCACAGTAAAAAACGCCGGTATGTTATTACCTTTGCAATCCTTCTAAAAGCCATCAACTTGTCTCCATAGTGACCGCTTACATCTGGCTAACGGTGGTTCTGGCGACGTAACTAACGCCTTAATTTACTTTCGCACCAGGCACGTGTTTCAATGGGAAATTTCATGGGGACTTCTTGCGCTAACGTACATATCCTCGTGCAGGGCAGTGCAGCTCGTGCACTGATTGTTACGCTCCAGAGCAATAAGAGAGTCATTTATTGCTCTTTCGCAGTCACCAAAACGTAGCCATACAGCTACGAAGGAAAGCTATACAGCTTCCACAGAAGCTTTGTTGTGCAAGAAAATTCGTCCTGGTCTGGCGTTAAAAGCCAGGACCACCGCTTCACCGGGGCTGTCGCTCAAACAACTGAGCTAACCGGAACTGTTAGCATATGGTAAGGCGAGGGCAAATTGATCAATGCCTGTAAGTGGAAAAGGTGTTGGTCGAATATAAAGGGGACTCCTCCAAGTTGGAGTTGATTTGTAATAAGAGAGTAATGGCTTACTAGCACCTACCGAAGCGCAGCATACGACCACAAAGCTTTCCTTTGCCAAGTTCCTGTGGAATCTGCATAGCTTTCCTTGGAATAGCTTTGCTATGCGGCCAGGAACATGTTGGGAGTGTTTAATTCGCATGCACACGAATAGTTCTTGGTATACACTACCTACCTAGAGATATTTACGCCCAGGAGTTTTAAAAACCTGAGACAATAACTAAATTATAAGCATAGAAATGCATTTATTATGTACGCTGTTCACTACTGGCGCTCCCGGTGTCAGTCAAACATGGGGGTTCTTATTTCACAGCTTTTATACCTTTTTTTTCTTCCTACCCCACGGCTCTTAATGCTCTCTTGGGCTTTATATGTGTAAAAAGAAGTGAAATTCTTAAGTTAGAAATAAAACAGGCCGGGAAGCAGGTACATGAACGTAGGAATAAACTGAAAGGCACCACATAAGTGTTTTTTGCTGTTAACATAATAGTGATAGTGAAGAGGAGCACGTTTTGGTGGACTAAAAGCCTCAGAATTAGTTATATACGTTTAAGAAATACTACTTTTGAGCGCAGCAATACAGTGAAAACGAGTTGAACGACCGCGTAAGTTTTGCCCAGATGTATGTCTTTGCGCTGCAGCCATTTAAAGCTCAGTGTGCAAAAAGTGAACTCTAATGTTGATATGAATCTAGAATCAGGGTTTTTTTGTTCTCTTCAAGCATTAAAAAATGCTTCAAAACTAGGCATCTTTTACTGCTGATATAATCAATCCCAGAGCAAAGAAATTGGCGTGATGTGATGAAAATTAAAATGACGTATTCTAAACCGCGTTCACCAGCTTCCGTCGTTACAATTTTTTTTTGTTTTTACTAGCTCTTCATAACTGCTGGGGCTTTGAACTGCTGGTTTATAGAGATGGCACCTAAAGGAAATACCTTCTACTTCGATTTCAGGGACCACGCCTGACTGCAAGGACGACGAGTTCTTCTGTCCGAGTCGCTCTCCCAGTTCATGTCTTCCTCGCTCGTTGCTTTGCGACGGACGCGAAGACTGCTCAGGGGGCGCAGATGAGTCCATGTGCCGTGGTAAGCAAGCACCTACCTACTTTGCCAGGTTTTTGCAGTACCTTGCCTCATCAGAGCCAGTGCGTACACATCAAGTGCATGTGCATCACCTTTTTTTCAAAACGTGCTACGGACGCAGGGTTCCCATTTGTCCAAAATGATTCCACATGACAGGGCAACAACCGTTTTGTACATTGTATTTGAAAATTGAAATGCGCACATATCCACTGTGCCAAATGTTCCGAAATATCGATTACCGGGCCATCTCAGAACTTCACACAGCAAAGCTGCCCATTATAAGGTACAATTCGTAGCCTGGACGTGTATCCTTACAGCAAGGAAAGCAGAGCTATAAACAATAAAAATGCAGCTACTATACGTATATGCGAACGCCGGCACCTGCTCCCGCTGAGCTAAATCCGTACACCAACCGAATCGAAAACTATTCCTACTGTTTACGTACGGTATTTGAATGCGTCGGGAATGAAAAATATCTCCGTAAGCGATTGCTGAGCCCGACTGTAATTCAGATCGCCCCCCATTGAAGCAAACGCACCCACTCCATTGAGTGCAGCGCTAACTTCTTCGGCCTCAGGTACATGGGGCAAAAGATCGCAACAACACGCCCCCCAATGTCGAAGCGCCAGAAAGGAAAACATTATGAAATTACTAGACGACGCTTAACTTTGATAGGCCTAGCTGTGCGCATTTACAATAAAGCCGCACACGGCAGTATCACATTTCAGTCGTGCTGAAGGAGGGGGCATGAATGCATCGATCTGATGCTCTGAAAACTGCAGGTATGTGGGAAGTGAGACATACAAGCCTGCGGTAGCTAGAACAAAGGATGAACGCTCTCAGTACGCTGGCCTCCGAAGCGCTGCACGACAAGATGATCTTGTCAATGCCAACGCATTTCCCACACCTCAAAGCACTAGTCGGTTACCATTCCAAAACTGTACCACAGTCTTCACACGTTCATGCATTCCAGCAGCGTTTAAAGAAAATGCAACAACTGCAGGAGCACGAAGTGAACCAGTTAGCGTTGATCATCCCCATTTCCATGGGTGTAATCACGATTATTTTTTATGCATCTGGCTACGAAGGAAAGGAAGAACACAAATTTATTATTCTAAGCTTGTCGGCTCGCGTCGCGGTGGCTCCGTCGTTAATATGCTCGGCGGCTGACCTGAAAGACGAATGCTCAATCCCGGCCACGGCGGTCGCACTTCAATTGAGGCGATATTCTAGAGGACCGTGCGCTGTGCCATATGCCAGTGTAGGTTAAACAATCCCAGATGGCCTAATTTATCCGAGACCTTCACTATAGCATTCCCATGGATCAAACCAAACTAAAGCAAATAAAGGTCGGCTCTGGCCTGCTAGGGGAAAGGAAATGGTATTCCTCGCCAATCCCAACGCGAACACACTAATTCAGCAGTGGCAGCAGGGAAGTTTTGGTCCGCTGTTGATTAGGGAGTGAACTCTGAGCCTTCAGGAAGAGATCCTGTTGAAATGGAATTCAGGATATTTTGTTTGACAGTGAGTAAGTTTCAAGTTTATTGAGTAACGCACACAGTAATAGTGAATACAATAAATTTAGTACAGAAGGAGGGCCCATAGTGCACGAGTGTCGCGGGGACCTCCTCGTGGGTACTTCTCAGAGAGTGTTATCGGAAAGTTATTCGCCCTGTTGTACTGTCGGCCTCAAAGTCTATAAACACTAATTGTTGTTCTGCTTTGGGAAACAGGTGTTTGGGAGCTCATCATTCAATGAAAATTCTGGTGGATTTTTAGCGTGTAACCGATCATATAGCCACAATATATGCCGTGCTTACCGTAGAAAAGGTTTTCACAAAATCATCGGTGCTATCGCATTCGAGACCGCATTAGGTTTTCTACAACAATGGACTATTTATTATTCTTTGTTTTAAACATTACAAACATAGGAATGCAAGGCAGCATAAAAAGGCGTCTTTTTTATTCTGTGTTCAGTTTATAGAGATAAGCAGTGTGCTAAACAGAGTCGGTAAAAGCGAAGGATTTTAAACTCATTCTGGAAATAATTTTTATTCCGTTCACTTTTTCAGAATGTCCACGGTACTTATGCCGGAATAATGCCATCTGTGGATGGACACCATTAGTGCCTTACCCCACCTGTGACTGCAGTTTGGGCTTCCAGGGTCGTCGTTGTGAGCTGTCCGCGGAAGCCGTGTCAGTGAAGGAGGATGTGACAGGTAACGCACTTCTTATCCTTAATTATCAGATACAAAGCTTTAGGCGTGAGTAGTCGAGCTATGGAGAGCTTCTTAATCGGGCAGAAATGTCGATCTAAAAAAGAACAAACAGCTCAGAGACACAAGACAAAGAAGCAACCCGACGGCCAAAACGCACTGCCGCCTTCTTGCTTCTTCTTCCTGTGTTTCTGCGCTGTTTCTCCTTCTTTAACATGTACCAACTTGCCCAGGTATCCGTCTTAACACAGTCGATCTAGAGTTACAGCAACAGTGTCGAATCTTCGTTCAAGCTTCAAGTAATTTAGAAGTGCTCTTGGCTTCAGCAATGAACTCTATCTCTATAATATATAAACATTCTCACAAAGACGCTGTTTGCAATATCTAAGTTTTTTTAAGCTGTAGAATATTTGAACACTTCTTCTACTTTAATTTTTATTTTTGTTTGGTGTGATGAATATCTTATCGCCAACCACTTTCCCTGCCGCTCAACTGTTCTTCAATGTTATCACGGAAAAGAATTCTTGCGGAAAAAGTAATGAACTATGGCCCGCAAATCTTAGTCCTTAACTTAGACCAGCAGGGTGTTTGAGTGTAGGCATGGATGGGTGTTTTAATTTAGAATCAAGAATAAAACAGCCCCACCATGGCAGCATTTACGCTTCGCTCCTGTGAATAAATGTGCCAATATTGGAATATACTTCTTGAGGAAATATTGTAAACAGATCAACGTAATAGGTTCGTGGTTCTGCATAATTAAAAAACATGGTTTTTGTTTGCATGCATGCATTCATCGTCTGCTTTATAATACAGTTCCTTGCAAACTGAAACATGCTATATTAGGACACAACTTAAAAAAACAGCAGTTGGTAAGAATGGGCCATGACCTATGGCGTTAAGTCTTACTCCGCTTACCAGTCACAAAAATAAACACAATGAGCCTTTCAATGCTTTATGGTGTCAAACAATATACAGGCATAAAAATTCTTGAACTCAGGATTTAGGCTGGCGGCCAACTTCTTCAAGTAAAAATAAATGTTCTAACGGAGTATTTTTCTGTCGTGGAGGAAATTTGGGCAGCGGTCCTGAATGTGGCCAAGCTTCGCTGCAGACGTAAGTTGTATCCGACTGTAAAAACCGTTTGGCTTGTCATGACAAGCAACATTTGTACAACCAGCACCAGGGTGCTGTTATCAAAGTACATTGGAACAAATGTCGCCTATTTGATAAGATCATTTTCGCAAAGCCTAGTAATAACAGCGACACTCAGTGGGAGGCATGCACGATTGTCGACTAATGGGGAGGCTACCTTACGGCACATATTTCAATGAATGCACATGGACGCTTAAATGACGACGAAAGAGGAAAATATCTACAGGACAACAGGGTTTGCGTCCTCTCTGCCGTCTTCATGAAAGCAGAAATCAATATCACAGTTGTAAGGTTAACAAACAAGGACAAAAAGGAAATCTCCCGAGCAACGACTACAGGGTGCTAAATAGACGTGTCATGTGCAGTCTTATAGAAGAATGTTAAGGAGACGGGCTACGTATACTGATATATTTTTTTTCGGGAACTTGCGGGTCCTGCCTGTTTTGGTATCCCATGGCACAATGAGCTGCGTGCTCCGTTTTTCATGTTTCTTTCTAACATGTGAAGGTACACCACCCGCCAAAAGTACACTGGCCAAGGGGTTTGGTTGTGAGGCGTGCTCTATGCCTAGTTATGCATCCTCAGCGAGCGTAACCTCTCCAAAGAGGATTGGCATCGCGCCCTCAATTATCCCAAGCTTTGGACTGATAGATATGCTAGGGAGCCCCTGCTAAAGAGCTTAGAAGCAAACTCCTTGGGCGCTTAGTTTGTACGTTGGCTGTACCCCTAGTACATTATAGCACCAGCCATATTTTTAGGCCCTGGTTCTGAATGTCGAATCGGGCGCTTTCATGCAGTAGATCGGGATTTTTTGCCCATTTTCATAGAGTAAATTTCAGTAAGTGACTCTAGAAGTCCGAGTTCTGGCCCTTTCATGATTAAAATAATTTCTTTTTGTGTTCCCGTAGAAGCTGCATGAATGATGTGACCTCCAAAACCAAGCTTCACAGCGAAAATTTATAATTGCCGACCGAACGACTATTATAGCCGGCATTTTCGGGTAAACATTTTCCTTCTTTTGTAGAACGTCCTTCAAAGGCTCCCATTGTCACTGGCACCATTATCGTTTTGGTTGTCATCGTTCTCGCTGTTCTGCTGACTGTTGTCGTCGTCAGATGGCGAAAAGTGGCTAAGTGAGTGGACGCTTTTAATCAAAGTTTGTGTGTTGTAAAAAAAACTATTTACTTATGTTGCTGTAAGATATATTGCATCCTGGTAAAACAGCAAAAGAAAACGGTGGACCAGAGTCAAAGAAGACCCATTACCAGCGTTGTTAGCCAAGGCCAAGAAAGCAAGATTTCGTGAATGCACTTCGAAGGAAGTAACAAAGAATGCGGTTTTTCACCAGTTTTTAGAGGCACGGTTCAAGCCAAGAAGTGCCTTTGTCTTTGTGGGGTTGTGTACTTCGAGCATACATAATGGCGGACAAATCGTAGTCGAAAATGCAAATACTGCAGTTGTTTGCGCCTCGAAGGTGAACTGCCGTCCTCAACCACACTTTCACAACGTGCTTCATGGAACCGTTTGACTTGTGTCTTCCTTTTTTCTGGTGCATCGTTTATACGCTGTTTTACCATTATGAGCCTTTACTAACTCGTTCAACTCAAGGGTTCGCTAACCCGCGCAATATTACCTCGCGTCAAATAAGCGCCGTTGGATCATAAATACGGCAGCTTGTTTTACTTATAGACGAAAACATCTGATATTACAAATATTGCCCTTTTATTAACAGTATTAATGAAGACATAGATAGCAACGCTTTTTTTATGGTAGAGTAAGTTTTTCATTAAGAAAAAAATAAAGTTGGTTTTTTATGGGAAAACTTGCATACGCCTTAATTCCTGAAGTTCAGATGTGAAAATATAAATACGGCGCTGTAGTAGAACAAGCGGATAGTACGAGCCGTGTAGTGCTGAATTTCATGTTCAATAAAAGAATTTAAAGCGTCGTTCTGAGTTCAGGTGAACTCGCTGGTCTTAATCCACGACTGATTCCTACCATACAAACGAAAGCATCTCGGTTGTAAGGTGCGACAGCAGTAGAGATGCTCCTTTTGTCCTCATCTTTGACAACTTTGAAACCCTTTTGTCTAAGTTAGCTTAAAGGGAGAAAATTTCGACAGGAATAACAATTCAGTTTTCAGAAGACAGCACTGTGTGTTAGGTTAGATTCAGTGAACAGAACTAAAAAGTTGTGAAGTGCTTGTATTGGGCTAATTGCAACTTCAATTTTATGTGAGCTGCTCTGCTTAGGCTGACAGGCTTGGCTCTCTAATGCGCTACGCTGGGAACGAAAGAACTAGCAACTAAAAATGCACGGACAGCTCACACTAAGGGCTGATTCGTATCCAGAGTAGCACGCTAAGGAAATTCAGGCATGAAGAAACAATAAGGCCCATTGGCAGCTTCATAGACTGAAGTGGACAGAGCTAACGAAGAGTATTAGGAACAGAAACGCAATTCCCAATGTCCGCTTCACCGTTCCTGTTTCCTGTTCGTAAACTATATATATATATATATATATATATATATATATATATATATATATATATATATATATATATATATATATATATATATATATATATATATATATATATATATATATATATATATATATATATATATATATATATATATATATATATATATATATATATATATATATATATATATACCATAGCGCATAGCCCTACCGCTTCGTACCTAGAAAGCGGCCCGAAATTTTGAAGCGTCGGAAAGCGCGTCCGTACTTGCAGGGCGCGGTATGCGGTAGCGCCATGCACTATGCTAAATGTCTCTTCTGTTCATGTCAATCTTAGCAGCGGGCTTCTCTTAAAGAAAAACAAAACTGAGTGCATACTGCATTCACTTATGCCTGCAAGATTTATTTTTTCACGCTGTCGAAACCAATTTCGCCGAAGAATTTTTATAGAAACACAAATAGTGAACCTGATGCCAACAAAAATTACAGTTTTTACTTTACTCCAGGAACTCACCAGTGTCTCTCGATAACCCCGCATACGACGCCTCGACCGATGAGACAAGTGAGTGCAGACTTTCATGGCGGTTTCAATGATCTCAAGCTTTTCATGAGCGCGTTCATTATTCAAAGTGTTTTCCTTTGTCCTCGAACACATTGTAAAAATTGAGTAGCTGTAGCAGCGCAATAAGGTCAGCAGGAGACACAAAAAGATTATGCTTGGTACACTGCCCAATTTCAGTAAAGAAGAAATGGTCACGAAGATATTGAGCATTTGAAGGCATGTATTCAAAGCAATCAATAAACACTATATCTTTATGAGCCTTTAAAATAATTGTCAAAATTCAGGCAGCCACCTACTAGCCAGCCATGTGGTTCACGGCAGTAAAATAGGAAAATGCACGCGCCATAGAATAATAAATCGTGCACATTACGTGCTCAGTTTTTTTCACAGGATGCAGGATTTAAGTTGTCTCCCGTACATGCCGAAAAGAGTGTTGTCTCGATGTGCCTCCCAACGCATCTTCCAAACAGCATTCAAAAATTTTAAAGACACACGCGGTGATTAGAGAATACTAATCACCTGCCATCGCTTATTATGCAGGGCTTTGCAGTGCAACAAGGCGTGAGTTTTCTTTGGGCAACGCCTTCGCATGTGAAAATAAAGAGGAGAAAGTCTTAAGTTGACATTCTCCGAATACATTTACCAGACCTCGTTTGTAAGGTGTAAGACACTGCGTCCATTTTAAAATACTCGCCACGCCGTGGCCGCGTGGTCGAACGATGCAAGCTATTTTTCAGTGAAATGAAATCTTTACTTGTCTCGGTTACCACCTGGCTAGTAGTACTTTTGAGACAAGGTTCATTTCAAATCACACGGTTTTGCGGAAATTCATAAAGCGATGTTCGTGCTATTCAGTGAAACCTCAGGAGCTGACATCTTGCTTCTTTCAGATGCTCCAAGGTAGAAACCAAAGGAATGATGGACTAATCAATGTATCGTGAGGAATATGTATATATAAATATATATTTGCCCAGAACCATACACTACGGACCTCTGAGGCAAGGAAAAAGCGTAAAAATACTTTTACCGCTCTCTGAACACCACTTGTAGCTCATACTTGCAAGTAGCGCATGCACGAAATGCCTAAGCTATACGCGTTCAAGACACAGCTTTCGTGGGATCTGTTAGAAATACTTAAATGAAAGCTATTCTCAAAAACTTTGAAAGGGCATAAGGTGATGCACATCACACTCAATGTTTGAAAAAATAATTCGGTGATGCTATAGTCTCATGAACACAGCTTGACCACTGCCTAGAAAGCATTGTAGCAATATGCACGTATTTTATTAGATGTAGACCATGAAAGGGTGTTAGTAATTAAACTCGCATGTATTTCTATCTCATTTATTACCTTTATGGACCTACCAATAATCAAGTACAAAAACAAAGATTGATTTTTCTATTTGCGGCAAGAAGGAGCAGTGTTGCTTGCAGGTCGCCGTCGTACCCGACATTGAGTTGAATTTGTTGTTCGTTTGATAATACAGCCATCGAACAGAGGCAAAAGGCGGTAACGCACACCATCGCAAACCATTCGTTAATTTCGATTAAAGTGGTCAGTTAGCTTATGAGAAGTTTTCCATTTTATCTGCTTGTAGAAATAGCAGTTATCAGCAGAGAGTCGAATATTAAATCAGAGAAATTTCAGTCGTTACATTAGCGTAAATTAGGTAGGATCGTCCATTAAACACTTCTCTGCGTATGTCCCGATGAAACTTGGAACGTATTGTATGAATACCCATTTATGTCGACAAACTAGGTTTTATATGAAAGGTATGCGTTCATCTATTTAATATGAATTGGGAAACATCAGAATTTTAATCAGAAGTTTACATTGAGCGACGCAGTCAAAGGCTCCTGAAATTAGCGGATGATGAGATCAACCTGACCAGATGAGTCAACAGTTCTTGCCCACATCATCGACTACTGTTGCATGCTAGTAAGCTCTTAAGGAATTCATGCTCCAAACTGGAAAAGGCAATGGTACTTTCGAGAAAACTGGCGAGAAAATATGCAGCGAAACGTTCTAATAATGTATCAATTTACTTACCTACATAAGAAGCCGGTGCACTATGCGACACACCCAAGCGCCATTACACCAGAACCGATATGTACGGCTGCGCTGTCTTTCCTTCCGCCATAAAGGAGTGGAACAGGAAAAATTTTGCTTGGCACCATGAATAAAAATGTGAAATTGCTTTGTTTTTGTTACATTTTAACCTTCGTGCTTGAGCTTGTATCGGTAGCTTCGAAATCTTGGATGAAGAGTGACAAACGATCAGGCAACCCGTTCAAACAGTCTCTGTAAGAGCGAGACGAATACATTTAACCCTATTTGATGCTGTCTCCTGAATGTGGCCCCGGAATTCGTGGCTGCATTAAACATTTGTTGGAAAACATTTTATGTTCGTGGTTGCACGTCTAATAGCTGCTTAATAATAGGAAATAACACTGTCCATCTAAAAACCGCTATTCAGATAATTGGGCAGCTAGAACTGGAGCAAACAGAAGCAGGTGTAACTTGTGCACCACTTTTAGTAGGAAATAAATAGTCATCTATCTTCGTGCGCTGATCGAAGGTCCAGACAAACTGTAACAATGCAAAAATGGCTATGAATATCTTTGGAAGTGCAACGAAGTAGTTTGGATTGCGCGCATTCTACTTCGAACAAAGCAGTGATACTCAAGCGAGCTCCCACATCTTATGAACAGAACTTTGCATAAGCATTCCGTTCTCAGCTAATCATATCTAGTCTTAATCGGTGTTGAATATATCAATCCACCATACTGCGTTCCAAGATGTTTGGGTTACAAAGTGCCCTTATGCATTTTTATATTCTTGTATTGAACGTCATCATCCGCGGATACAAAAAATCTGCGCGTCTCCAAAATCATGAAACACGTAGTAGCAAAACGGGTGAACTAGATCGCTGCCCAGCATTTCTCGTAACTCCCGGTTGTTTGTAGTTCTGTATTGCCAGAAATTAATCGCAACTTTTGTTCCTAAATTGTCGATAGCGCTGCTTGCGCTACAAAGAATAAAAATTTGTCTCATTTTATATTTGCATTCAAATGACACTTCCAATCATGTTTTCTCCTGTTTCACGAACTAATCTTGTTTCATCGCTTTTCTCTCTTCTCTCTAGGACTCTCCAGCTGATGATCAAGGCCTTTAGAACATAAATTTATTACACGCATTTTGCATAATTTTTGAAGCAATCGAAGTTCACACTGGGATTTTCAAGAAATTTAATTCATTTGTGATACCTATAACATACTCCATTATTGTTTGTAAGTATGGAATTCTGAAAGAAATAGATGTCTCATTCTAACGCCCTGGTGGGCATGTATTTCAAAAGAGGGTGAGCTAAATTTTTACTATCTGAATAAATTCACTGTACAGAAGTGCTCCATCCTCCAAAACTCGAACCACTGCCGAACTGATATCTTTGATATAAAAATAGTACTGCTTAACTTTTGAAGTGATGTCAGCTTTGCTAGTGGAAGTTCTGAACAGCACTCTGTGCCTAGCGCCGTTAGCTGCAGCCTACTAATCTCTACAAAGTAAAATAATTTCCAAGCGTGAAGGAAATCGCTCCTGGGAGTGCGAAGGGTAAGATAGCTGGTAATAAATCAATTTTCTGGCGCTAGAATAGTTTGTCTCCGCCTCCTATGGTGCCGTCAACGTCCAATGCGGCAGAATGAACGCGATACATAATTCAATAATCTGGACAGCCAGGCCAGCTTGTGCATTTGCACACAGAATAGTAAAGGGGAAAGTCCAGCGTCATCCTGTGCACTTTAGTGTGGTGGCGTCCCTTCCACCGGTGTTATTTTGTGCAGCTCCAGCTGCCATTAATGCCTGCACCTCGTTCATTTGCTTTAATTAAACTCAAGCAGCGTGGGCGTCTATGTGACGCTACATGGTGCACAGTCAGCAGTGACGTGGCCATAACTGTCGGAAGCCACTAGCACGAGGACGTGGTCTGAAAGCTTAGTCATTCGCAACAACGTAGTCTGGCTACTGGCGATGGTTTTGGACACGCGTCTCTTCTAACAGATTGTGTTTTTCTGTACTCCACTGTCATGTATCAAATTTAAACAAAAGAACAGCGATAATTTGTAAAGGGCACAAGATATGCTAACGACGCCGAGTTGATCACGTGCCCTCGCTTATTCTGCAGGCAGTGACACATGACTGTTTTCTTTTCAGGAATATTCATCTTAATTTACCGTTCATACAATAAGCCATGGCACAAAATAAAGCTCCAAAACTGCTCAATAAGAGTGTCTGTAGGGCGAGTAATAGAAAATATCTGTCACTCTCCGAATGACGGAAATTGTAGTATCAATGCCTTATAGCCATAGCCTGCTTGAATCCATAGGTTAGAACTATGATGATTTAAAAGACAATCCAGGCATTTCGTTCTCTGCTCACACAAAACACCAACAGAGGTAGTGAAATCGAACCTCAGCCCTTTTCTCTAGCAGTGAAGTCTGCCGATATGACATGGGCATAGGGCATCGATCATTGAAATCGCGACGCGGATTCCAGGTTTGCGTACTTGTTCCCGTTCGGGCTCACCTAGAAGTTGCGCTTTTGAACCAAAAAAAAATCGAGAATTTTGCTACGGCAGGCTGCACAGTCGATAGCGACGCCGTAAATTCTGCACCAGCGGCATTAACGGGCAACATTGCTGCTTTAAGAAGGTTTTCAATCTTCGGAGGCATACTTCCGAAGACAGATGAATAGGGCACATAAGGGCGTCACTTTCTGGCACCGGACAAAATAATTTCTTTAGTTTTTTTCTCCTCCTAGCCATGGCAAATATATGCGCTGGGATATTCGGAGCAAATCTGCAGCGGTCACAGACAAATTCCAAGGAATAGCAGTGACCACAGATAGTAACAAAATGATGGGAGGCGCCTCCTTCGTCTTGCGGAGCTGGAAACTGCTCGTAATAGCGGAGTAGGACCTGCCTACGATCACCGCAGGCGCGTTTGCCACTCGCGCAAGGAGCGCTCCAGCTCTAGTGTTTTCCACTTCCATCTTTTTAGCACATGCATTTCTGTCGCCGAAAAGGTACATTTTCTTCTGTTTGCTTTTTTCACCCGCAATTTTTTGCGCTCTAGTATGTTTTCTCTTTAATATTGCGTAAGTATTTTTGTCTTGTCTGATACAGCACTTATTTCTTGTCAAATTGAATCAATTTTTTAGCCGCGCTCCTATTCTTAAGTACAACGCTTCATTCTGTCTCCTTGCTCAGTAAAGGCGAGACTTCCTCAGGCTCGAGCTACCTGCTTTTCGCTTAGCGCGTATATTGTGTACCTGTGCAAACCGTATCATAATAAAACGGCAATTTGCATAACATTATAGCCACCGTAAAAATATTAACTTGCTTGCACCTGCTCGAAGCCATCATGAATTGGTTTGCGTGGTTTATCCATCCAAACTATTTTTTGTTCTCTTGGTGTTGGTGGTAGGTCACTCTACATTTTGTTTTATTTCACGGTTGAATTTGCTCCATATTTTTGCTACTAATATCTTCTTTACTCCTTTCGATACCTGGCTTCACTAATCGGCTACTTCATATGTTAGCTGGATTTGTGCTTTTTCTACTTCTCCAATTTATTGGCATCCTTGTGTTTTTGCATTTTAACCCGTCCCATCCCCCGTTACCCCGTCTTAATACCCTCTTCTTAGGGCGCTTCAATGAATGAATGAATGAATGAATGAATGAGCTCAGATCTGAAACATACCTAGTGATGCACATATGAACGGCGGTGTTTTTGTGGAATTGCCTCAGTAGTCGTAAGTAGATTAGTGGTTCAGCAGCCACTTCAAAGAAGATGTGAAATTAAAATTTTGGGTTATGCTAACCACGTTGCTCTTTTTTTCTCTTGTAAAAAAGAGTGTGCTCGGGATTTTTCATGTAACAGAGCACTTTTGAGAGAAGTTCGGAATCGGAGGCACCTGGTAGGACTCCGAAGACCTGCTGTATTTGGGGGTTCTCTTACATCAGTATCGCAATAGTGGGCCTCACTGGTATTCGCAACTCTCGCACTTCAGGCGACAAACCAAGGTGCCTATGAGTAGGGACCTGTCTGTGTTCTCTGGTGCACAAGTATACAATGTCTTCTTGATTTGGAAGTTCATCTACGTAATGCAAGTTTTTCATTGTGCAAGCAAAAAGTAAAGGCGATGCATAGAATTTTCTTTATTTTCGTGCGGTCCTCTCAGTGGGAGCCTATGCGCCGGAACAATTTGTTTCTCCCTCTGAAGTCTGGTGCAGCTGGCCTTCAGCACTTGTTTTTTCATCAGCTTCTTTCAAGAGTTTTTTCTTTTTAAAACGGACAATATCTTGCTCGTAGCTGTGCTGAACAGACCATGAAGAGCTCGTTTGCATAGTCTGTTTGCGCCCACTGGCCGTAGATACCAAGGAGCCTTCTGGAGTTTTCTTAAGGCCGTTGGCGACATATTCCACTTCATCACTGTACGTTTTTCAATGGAGTACCTGTACAGACTCTCCAGAAAACTGATGGCTGAGCTTCTGATTGAGACATTCCTTGTATAGATGTATAGACAGCCTTACCTCGCCTTTCCAAACAACAGTGTTTTTAAGCAGGTGCAACGAATATGTGTTTTTTTAATAGACTTTTCGAGCGATAGCTCCACTCGATGCACCTACCCCGCTCAACACCTCGTTACCAGTCCGCTGTCTGAAACTGACCTTCAGCTTAGCCAAGGTCAAAGTATGCAACCCGCGGCGGCGCGAACAGATCAGCTTCACAGGACGCTGCGCGAAACCACTAGGCTGTCGCCACAGTATTTTTTTTTATTCCACGGAAATCAATCCCGATCAGATACCAAATTCTTTACATACACATGTACCGTTCCGCAATGCAGACACACATTCTATAGCCTTCGTACACTGCACTCCACCTGCACATTAAAATTGCGGGAGACATACACATGCGCCAATAATCGGCAACCATTCAGGCGACCGGTCCTGCGCGGCATAAGCCCCCCGCACCAAAGCGCACAGTTCACTGAACAGAGATTTAGATGAAGGAGGTGGTTCTGCGTGTCGATCCATCATGCGGCTCTTGCACAGGCTAAAATGTCCAATCAGCATTAACAGATCGCATGGAATCCTGGATCTTTTCATAACAGGAAAAAATCTTTATAGTACACGGCGATATCTCAATGTCCTTTTTGACTCTCTATTGAAGTATGTCCCAGAAAAACGCTGCATCACAGCTCAACACAAAGCAATGGTTGATCGTCTCTTATTGGACTCCAGACGACAGTTCACCGACCATGGCACAAAAGTTATCTTGGCGCTAAGCCAGGCCTTTACGGGTAGAGTCGATGTCTGGAGCTTAAAAAACATGTCTTTGCAGCTTATTGCAGCTCTGCAATGTACAAGAATTAATAAAAAAAGGTAAAGCTGCCGATACACGGGCGCAGGAAATAAATATTCTAACTGCACTTTTTTTCTCTGCCTTCTTGGCAGGTGGAATATTGCAACCAGCAGCGAACAGTTAGGAAATCAAAGGTATCGGCAACCTCCTTCTGAAAACCCGACAAAGACCGCTCACGGCTATGATCAGCCAAAGCAAACAGATAAGGCAGACGACAATTAAGTCGCCCTCTACGCAGCGCTAGAATAAAGGGACGGCTTGCAGCTCTGAAGAAGAAAAGGCGTGAAACCAGCGGGTGGACAAACAAGTGAACAAGGCCAACTCCTGCCGACTCGACAGACAGAAACACATTGTCTCTGCACATAGGCTGCCATTGAGAGCGCAAAACACAGGTCGTCAATAGCTTGTGCACCGCTTGTATTTTCTTCCTGACACAGTGCATCAGTTTGAATGCATAGACAAACTTTGCAACTAAGAAGATTTTCCAAACTTGTGCCCGAGCAAAAATTTAGAGCTCCCGACCCATCTACACCTGCGTTTGGCGCCTCACAGACAGTATGTGTGACTCCCAATAAGACCGAGTATTCCGGACCACATGAAGGGGAACCCGAAAATACTGTAGGTAATCAGAGCCCCATCTTCTGTCACCAAAACGATCGCGTTTCGTAACACGACTAGAATTCTTTAGATTTTTTCCAAATTTAGAGCCTCGCCAGAGACATCTCATAGCTACAGGGCTAAATGCAAATCTTCAAACATACTCGTTTTATCAGAACATAAAAAAGGGACGTCATCAGAATTCGCTAGAATCCTAATTTTAGACGTATCAGAGACTGATAATATTAAGGCATAAGGGTTCGAAATACAAAGAACATAACACAGGTAATAATGGGAACCCCTGCCGAACAGACGAGATTTGTGAAACTGGTTTTGGTAAGTTCATCATTTACGATCAGACGAGAATTTTGTAGCATTGTGTAATTAACTTAAGCAATGCATCCTTAACGTTTGTACGTTTTAAGACTGCAAACAAAAAATCATGACGCACCTTGTAAATAGGCTTCGCAAGATCAATCTGAATTAGAGCAACCTGACCGGCCTCATCTTTTACTGACTCCAAAACCGAACGTGCACTACGTATATGAGTTTGGTTACTGCGCCCTAGAATGCCACATGCTCTATGTGAGCAAAATAAATCCAGCGCCAGGAGCTGCAAACGGAAAGAAAATATTTTTTTGCAAATATTTTATAGTCCGCATCACATAATGAAATTCGATGGTACCCATCGACACGCCTCAACCAGCTCTATTCTCTGCTTTTCGGAATGAGTATGGCATGTCCAGCATAAAATTTGGGAGGTAAAAAGCCAAAATCGTAATCAACTCTGAAAACTTCCAGCGAGAAATGCGCCAAACAAGGCGAGAATGTTCTGTATAATTCGCTACTCAAGCCATCCGGGCCAGGAGATTTTTGCCCCTGCAGAGAATAAAACGCCTATTTGACTTCGTCCACGCAGAGAAGACCCTTGGTTATAACTCGCTGCTTTTCGTCGAAGGAACGCATCATAGAAGCGATTTAAGTCTGACCCGCGAGTCTGGCTACAACCACCTCCAAAGAGACATGCATACTAGTCAAAAAACCGGGAAAATTCCTAGGATGCAGCTGCAAGTATTTCAATAATACTTAAGCTCTAATAACTCCTTTGCAAGAGCAGCCTACTTTTCTTCACTTATTCCCATTGAGATAGTTGTTCTTCAAGGAACCTATGCATCCGGCATCTCATTAATCCACCAGACATTTCCGTGTGGTAAACTGTAGCAACTGTGCTTTATTTTTGGTTATGTCATCAACTAAGTCGCGGATTTTTCCTTTCCAGCTCATGTAGGTCATTTAAGGTACGTCCAAGCTCACGAAGGTGATGACGCTTCAGAAATGTGAATCGTGCTGACGCTTCGATTGCCCGATGTTTAACTTGCTCTTCGAATAGACCCCACTTCTGAAAGACCGGAAGATCGTCACGGGACGATGTATTTTTAAACAAGAAGTGACAGTACGCTGATAAATTTTATCTCCCAGGAGACATTTATTCAGCTTCCAGAACTCCCACCGCGGCTGGAGAATATGGCGGCGGTGTCTTCTCATCCGAGCAGAAACAATGCAGTGATCACTGAAGGAAATCGGCCGTACGCAGTAACTATGCACATTAGATAACAGTCCACTAGAAACGTCGATCCTGTCTAGTCAAGCCTTTGAGGAGGATTGGAAATGAGTGAAATGAACACTATCGCATTTTTGTCGCCCAGTGTAAAAAAAATTGCGTTCACAGAGCAAATTAGTTAAAACAGCAGAACTAGGGCGATTACGTACAAGTAGCGCTGATGGGTCCTGATCATTGAAAAGACAACTGAAATCACCAAGCAATAAGTTTTTGTTAACCATCCGCAGAACGTTATCGAACGACACAAAGAAAACCTTCCTTTTACATTGATTAACATGCGCATACACACAAATCACTCTTCACTGTTCGCCCGAAATAGCAAGGTTGGAGCATATAAGGCGCCCTCACCATCTATGGGAAACAAGAGGTCAGAAATGGCCAATCTGTTGTTGAGGAAAAGCAGACATCCTCCAGACAGGCCATTCGAGTACACGACAATAATATTATAGTCGAGAAAAAACGGGTCGAGAGAAAATTCCGTCTCCTCGTCAGAAGATAATTTCGTTTCATGGATGACAGCTAGACTCGCACTGCTCGTCTGCAAGAGGTGCTTAAGTTGATATTGGCGCCTTCGATTTCGCATACCCCTGAATGAAAACAGCGCATCGGCCGCTGGCCGAGGCCTTGCCCCTTCTGGATCTGGCACGGCGACTATAAGATTAAGCTGCGTCGTTTCCAAACCGACAATGTTGCCTTCAACACCGTGCTTTGGCATGCAGACTTCAAGAACCGTCCGTACCGAGCTCCTGACTTCCGGGATGCCCTTGCTACCGTTATGAACCTTCAGAATGTTGTGCGCATAGGAAAATATTATATGAGCTACGTTTGGTTGGTGACATGTGAATCTATTATTTCAAAGCAGCAGCTAGTTGTCACGGCTGGGCTTCGCATGAAGGGCCTTAAATGTATTGCGTCCGATCCCGAAACGTGGAACATCAAGGTAAAGCTTGTATGGCTTTTACGCCACATGAAGAACCGCTAGATGGTGAAAACTCTGGAGCCATACGGCTCCGTCCTGTCAGTGGAAAGAGGAAAGTGGCGGTATCGGGGAATGAACCGTATGGAAACAGCGAATCGTGAGGTATCGCTGAAGCTGAAGGATGGCGTTTCAACTTCTAGTATCACCCATACGCTCTCTGCATTTGGCATCCAGTCGTTGCTTGCAATTCCCGGCAAGCCTCCTCTGTGCCTTCAGTTCAGCAGGGTTGGTCATCTACGAAGAAACATCGCTTTGACCCCTCTGTCGGCAACTGTGTCAGTACGTATGCCGATAAGTTGTGGCAGGGACATTGGTCAAAATAGAAAGATGCACCACTGATCAGATCATGGATATTTTAGAAGTTGTGGATACCTTTTGTGACGTCAGCAATGAGTTCCAGGTTTCAACCGTCCAAAGTTGGTACTGGCCCATAGAACGTTCTGCAGATGGGGCAGTGGATGGTGCGTCGTCGAAGTGCAATGCTGTGCCGTTGTCACAGGCAGCCTCCGACATGTGCGTTGAGCTGTTGCCTGAAGTAGGAGCTGTGGGTGACGTGGCTCTCCCGACCTCATGGGTGGAGGACTTGACTCCACTGGATGCATCAATGGACAACACAACACCGCTGAAGCGTTCCGCACTTGAGGAACCGTGTTACATATACGAGTATTAGTGTGAACAGAGAAAAAGAAAGAAAAATAATATTGCCGAGCTCGCACCGAACCATGTGACAAACTAGGTGAGTCCGAAAGAAGGAAGGACTCGCCGCTCCACTAATGTACCGCGGGTACAAACCGTGTGACCGTGGAAATCGAAAGGTGGCATCTCATGTTGCAGCAATGGGAACAGTGGTATGGAAAAAAAGGGCGACTATTGCCCTGAACATCGTCAACTCTGAGGTGATTCTCCTTCCTGCCCGGCGGATGGAGCTCAGTGAGGCGACCTGCAGAAATGGAGGCGATGGAATATTTGAGGTCGCTACTCTCAACGTGTGGCTATCGCCATAGCCGAACACACCTCGTGTTAAACTGCACCACAATTTCGCGCTATCAACTGCAGAGAGTCATCTTCCATCATCTTTTATCTGCTCCGTCGGACAGCACTGCATGCTCATTGTCTATTTCTGTGTAGAACAAACCCAGGCTTCCGAACACATTAGAATGTAGTAAACGTCTTCTGTAGTTTAGAAAATTACAAAATTTGCCCCGGCCCACCTCCGCAACGTGAGTTAGGTCGATTTAGACCATAATCGATATTTAACCACAGTTCAGCATTTCCGACTCAATGGCGACCTTTAAATTTGGCCCGGGCCATTGCCAAAATGCTATCGCTCGACCTTTGTGTATAAACCTAGTTAAACAGTGCCTAACTTTGTTCGATTTCAAACGTCGAACTTACCTGTTAAAACGATGCTTCGTCCTAAGAGGAAGTTGGTGCCATGGTAAATGAACTGCGGCCTGCGCCAGCAGATAGAGAAAATCGATAATTGCTTTTTATTTTTTCATGATGCCGTGTTTTGGTGGCACATTCTTAACGGACCCTCAAAAGTACATTGAGATCACGCCCCATAGTATGAGAATTTTTCATAAAGTAGAAGGTTCTAAGGCTCCAAGTAATCTTTTCGTGCTCATGGGAGTGTTGGATCGCCATGGAGAGCCGCCACGTTCATCGAAGTCTCTGTACGGGTGTCCTTAAATATGTTCGTCGTGACATGTTGCGCCAAAGATATGTTATTTTCAACTTTCCACCAAGATGACAATGTCACTGTGGCGGCTCCGATTTTCTAGACCATCCACTTTTTTGGCTAGCACCTCCTGTCTAGGTACCTTTACTCAATGCTTGCGTGTGTCTCCCAAAATTTTGATGTGCGGGCAGAGTTCGCAGAATGCAACCTGGATAATTCAGGCTAGCAGCCTGTTAGTGCTGTTTTATTTCCATGCATTAAAAAAAGTTCTTCAGTGGCCCAGGGCCAGCGCGCCCGCCTCATAACCCAAAGGATAGCTGTTCCAGTTCCGGCTTGACCATTCTTGTTTTATGCAACGTGTAATAAAGCATAGCAAGGTTACAGAGCCGGTGATTTGCGGTCATTTGCCAGTGCTGTTGGAAACAGTATTGTTATATTCGTAAATATACCCTCCCAATTTTTTATCATCAAAGGAGCATCGCCTCCTCAGTTTGCCAGCGCCATGCGACAGGGCAAACTCGGATGTAGTGTCCGCCTCCGCTGTAAGCACCGATCGCGCGGGCCGTCTTCTGCTGCGGTTTTCAAGGAGCTGAACGCAGCACTCATTCTTTCACAGTTCTGCGCAGACCGCGCGGGTCGTCTTCTGCTAGGGGTTTCCAGGAGCTGAGCGCAGCACCCATTCTTTTGCAGTTCTGCACAGACCGCGCGGGCCGTATTCTGCTAGGGTTTTCCAGGAGCTGAGCAGAGCACCCATTCTTTTGCACTTCTGCGCAGCCCGTGCGGGCCGTCTTCTCCTTGAGTTTTACGGAAGCTGAGCGCAGCGCCCATTCTTTTGCACTTCTGCACAGCCCGCGCGGGCCGTCTTCGGCTCGGGTTTTCCAGGAGCTGAGCGCAGCAACCGTTCCTGTACAGTTGTGCCCAGACCGCGCGGGCCATCCTCTGCTAGGGTTTTCTATGAGCTGAGCGCAGCACCCATTCGTTTACTCTTCTGCACAGACTCTGCTGGCCGTCTTCTGCTAGCGTTTTCTAGGAGCTGAGCGCAGCGCCCATTCTTTTACAGTTCTGCACAGACCGGGCGGGCTTTCTTCTGCTAGGGTTTTCCAGGAGCTGAGCGAAGCACCCGTTCTTTTACAGTTCTGCACAGACCGCTCGGGCCATCTTCTGCTAGGGTTTTCCAGGAGCTGAGCGCAGCACCCATTGTGTTACAGTTCTGCACAGACCGCGCGGGCCGTGCTCTGCTAGGGTTTTCCAGGAGCTGAGCACAGCGCCCATTCTATTCCAGTTCTGCACAGACCGCGCCGGCTTTCTTCTGCTAGGGTTTTCCAGGAGCTGAGCGCACCACCCTTTCTTTAACAGTTCTGCACAGACCGCTCGGGCCGTCTTCTGCTAGGGTTTTCCAGGAGCTGAGCGCAGCCCCATTCTTTTTCACACACACACACACACACACACACACACACACACACACACACACACACACACACACACACACACACACACACACACACACACACACACACACACACACACACACACACACACACACACACACACACACACACACACACACGCGCGCGCACGCACACGCACACGCACACGCACACACACACACACACACACACACACACACACACACACACACACACACACACACACACACACACACACACACACACACACACACACACACACACACACACACACACACACACACACTGCGAGATTTGGTCCTGGAATGCTTAGGCTTCTGGTATCAGTCATTTTCCCCCCTCCCGCCCGTTAGAAGCTGGTTGCTACGCACTGTAATAGGCGAAGGAAAAATGGGTAGCGGCGCTCTGCACTTGGAACAGCCTAGCAGACGACGCCGCCACGACCTGTGCGTAGTGCGCATGAGGCAACTCAGACTGGGTTCGAGCTGTCGCTGAGTCATAGGGCGCTGATCAACCGAACGGACGACGCTCGTATGATAATTGATAGAAAATTGCGAGGGTGTACGTTTAAGAAGCGAACTCATAATTTCCACACAATCGCAGGCGTACAAGCTATCACCTATTTACAGTTTATCAAGTGGAAGGCTCACTTTTTCACGTTTGCACGATTTACCCTCCATGACATTCCATACAGCTCGCGAAACATACTCAGAAATAGATATCGTAATGGGTTTCAATTTTAAACAGTTAGGAAGGATGGCAGCTTCTTCAGCGAAATCATACAAGCAAAGTATCATGGCCCGTTCTCTTTTCTTAATCTTTCTTCCAATGGGATCAATGTGCTCCAGCGACCACACCTATACCCCAGCGCGTCCTTAAATATTTTCGTCGTGATATGTTCCGCCAAGGATGTAATTTTCGGATTTCAGTTTTATGGGGCTTTACCGTCCCAGTGCGACTCAGGGTATGAGGGGCGCCGTAGAGGAAGGCTCCGGACATTTCGACCACCTGGGGTTCTTTAACGTGCGGTGAGGTTGCACAGCACACGGGCCTCTAGAATTTCGCCGACATCGAAATTGGACCGCCGCGGCCGGGATCAAACCTGGTCTGTTGGGTCAGCAGCTGAGCGCCAATTCAACTGAGCCACGGCGGCGGCGCATGTAATTTTCATAATCATCTACCTTTACACCAAAGACCAGTGTTTTATTGCGGCGGCTCCGAGTTTCTAGGTAATCCAGTTTTTTTTGCTATGTGTGACATTTCTTCTTTAGGACGGTAATTGCTGCTTCACACTTTTCTATATTCTCCTGGTAGTCTTTTATTGATGGTAGAGTTTTAGTTATCAATACGTGTCAGCCTGGCTTGCACATCTTGTTATGTAGTCAGAATGGCAGCTTGAGAGGCCTGAATTCCAATAACTACTGTGAGAACTTCGTCGATCTTAGGCCCTGGATACTCTGGACATCTCCACTAAGTTTTAATAGCAAATTCATAACATGAAATTACTGACAGCAATTGCGGTAAAAACAACCCGAGCTCGGCAGCACCGCTGACCTAACACAGCTTGCTCTTGGAAGATGATTTGGAAGATGACCATTTGGCACCAAACGATATCAAGACGAATACATTGCTGATCACTGCGCCACGAATGGTGCCGCCAAGGCCACTGAACTGGGCGCCCTGTTGGGTCAACTTTTTTTGTGGCCCGCACTTTTCGCTGCCGTCACCGGTGCACCAAAACGACGCTGTACCTCTCATGATGCAACATGCGATGGATTAGACAGAATGACTTTGTGCGGAATAACGACAGCATTGAGTACGTGCAGGCATAGTGTTTACGACTTCATCGAAGAAAATGACCGGTAAGCATTGGAGGGACGTCGCCGACGCGTCCTTGAACTTTGCAGGAGCACCTGTATGACGACGAACACATGCTTGATCATTGAGCCTGCGATTGTGCCGCCGAGCCCAGTTAGTGGCTATAAGTGCGCGGGCATAATTCACCAAAATCGCCAGTCTCTAGAGTGGATCGCGAGGCGGATTCATACCTTCCTCCCAAGCTCGCAGTCGGTTTCTCTAAAGACGTACCTTAGACCACCGGGCCATGAGATATTTTTTAAGACCAATTGCAGAATACAGTTTAACCAGAAAGGGAAACTGGGCCAGAAAACAACCATTTCGTAGTACGCCTCCACGTTTTATTTCATGCTGAGTACTTCTTGATCGTTCTTAGCATTGCACCCGCGGAGTCAGATTGAGAGAAGAAGCGACCACTGATAAGAGGGGGTAAATTTTAGCACATCAGCAGCGCTCGGATATGGTGTCGGCGCTGGTCGAACCATAGCCACCTATAATTATCCATGGCCACCTATAATTATGCGCTGGAAATACTGAGTTACACTTCTCGTATATTTCATCTAAAATGCCAGTGGCCCTTACAGGTGAGCAACGAGGTCAGGATAGGGCGTTTTATTGCGCGCCAATGACCGCGCGGTGATTGGCCGCGCGCATTACAAACGCTGTGCCATGACCTGCGCTGCTAAACATTGACCTCGTAGAGACGCAGCATACATTAGCCACAAAATTGTGAAATGATGAACTGAGCTTGTGAGGGCAAGGAGCGCGTACGAAGAACCATTTACAGTCTGCCCTTTTGTATAGCGGTCGAGCAGTACTCACTAATGAATTAAAACTTAAATATCAGAGCCATCATGATAAGCTTGATTGCGCCCACTGCTGGACAACCGCCTCTCCCATATGTCTCCAATTAACCCTATCCGGTGACAGCTGTGGCCACCCTATCCCGACAACTTTCTTGACCTCATCCGCCCACCTCCCCTTCTGCAGGCCTCTGCTGTGCTTTCCTTCGCTTGGAATCCAGTCCGTTCCCCTTAACAACAATCGGTTATCTTGCCTTCGAATACAATCCCTGCGCAATCCCATTTCGTCTGCTTAATTTCGACTAGCATGTCGTTAACCCGAATTTGTTCCTTGACCCACTCTGCCCTCTACATCACACAGGCAATGGCCGATGGCTGTCTGGAAAAACATTGCTAAGTACATTTCTGTAAGCATTATTCGAGCCAAGCGCAAGCGCGCGGGACTCAGAAAGTGGTAGGATCGCCACGCGAAACCAACGCATCTCGTTGATTGCGTCGTCTTGTGTATTTATGGTGGTCTAGAATGAGAGCGCCTCATCCCGGCGAACGCCTAATCCATTGCGATGAATAAAATCCTCCAGACCGATAACGATAACATGTCACATACAGGCCTGCAATGCAGCCGGTTAAATTAAACATGCAGACATTGACCCAAAATAATAAGATAGGCGGAAATTTCAGAACAGGTTTTGAAGCGTTGGTGAGCGTAACAACTTTATTTTGGAACAAAAAATAAAAGAAGGCCCTTAAGGGTGAGCTCCTACTTGTCCAAAGTCCACGGACCTGGGGTTCATCGAGATCTCAGTCCACTTTGCGATATTTAACCACGCGTTTGTGTAGCTCTCAGAGCTGTCTGCAAGGTGCTTATATGATAGCCTCTTCGCGCTTACCGAATACATAAGATAGCTAGTGCGGAAAAAAGGTCCTCAGTATTTACCTTCCTCGACATAAGTGGTGCGTACGACAACATATATAAGGAATACCTGTAGAATATACTTAAAGATGAGTTATTGGTTACGATATAACTGATTCCCTCGAGGAAATAAACGAAGATAATAAGTTGAAATTGCATGGGAAGAGATAGCTATCATAAAATGCCGAGGTATGAAAAGGATTAAGGCAAGTTTGTCTCCGTGGCTGCTACTGTTCATGATTTACATATTGAATATGGAATTGAAGGCTAGAAGAAAATATTCTAGGTTGTAATCTCTGACACAGGCTAGGTGGAACGGTCGCAGAGCTGCGGCTTCACAATTGTATGTACGTGGACTATATTCTACTGTTCTTCTCAAGATAAAGGAGATGCTCTAGGAATCACTTTTAGCGCAATTAAGTCAGGTCTGACGATTTTCATAGATTCCACTGATCACGCGCTTACAATACAAGACCATGAGATGCGCACGCTGGCAGAGTACAAATATCGCGGGGTATGCGTGAACGAAGGGCAGATATACAGGGAAAAATAAAAAAGACTATTTGGGATGAAAGGCAAATAGATGCAATGATGAAGAAGCATAGGTCATCAGGGGGTACAATAGTCATGGAGAACTGAGAGGTACTTGAAAAGTTATAATGGTGCCAGCGCTTACATTTGGGATTGCACTGTTGTGTATAAGCTCAGAAGTTAAATTGGGGCAAGAAATAAATCACATGGCTTTTGAAAGATCAATACTAGCTGCCCGCGGAAAAACCTTAAGTTAGGTACTACAGGAGGGCATAGGCTGGGCATCGCTGGAATCAGCGTAACCTCAGAGTAATATATTTTATCAAGAACGCCTTAAGAAATTGGACAATAGCTGATGGGCAGCCAAGGTATTCAAATATTTGCTCAGAAAGACCGTTGACTCAGAGTGGCGGAAAATGACCAGGAAGCTAATGAGTAAGTATGCAGGAAGCAAGCACGGAGAAATAAAAAGCTCTATACGACTGGCAAAGACCAAAGAGGTAAGAAGTGTATCAATTCGATAGGAAAGAAGCAGACGGTGTGAACACATTGAAATTGGAAAAGTGATATCAGGAAGTCATATAAAGAAGGAAATAATTCAACGGGCCTGAGCACACTCCTCTTTGAGGCTAGATCAGGGTGTCTTAAAACACGAAGCTGCAAAACGAATTGTTGCCAAGAAGATGACACATGTGCAGTGTGTGGAAAATCTATAGAAACGATTGAACGCCTCACACTAGAACGTGGTTGTGTCCTTCCAAATGTCGATCCAGGTGCAGTAACTCTCGCTTTGACCCCAGGGTTTAGCTATAACTAAGGTCATGTTAATGAATCATCGGTAGAAGTTAGCGAAAAGCGATTGTAAGATTGGTGGCTCAAAAGGACGGTGTTGGCATAAGGTTTTAATTTCATGATTATATATTATATTTAATGAAAATACAGAGCTTATAACTAATATTGTTAAGTTGGGCGATTTCCTTAAAGAAATGTAAAGAAAAAAAACGAGCTTGGTGGCAACTGCCATCAACCCGTTACAAAGGGGACGCTCTTTATTCCAGCCATTCCATCCATTCATCCACGAATGTGAGATGTCAGTATGAGATTCGAGAAACGTATGTCGGCAGATAGCAGCGTTATCAAAATATAAATGCAGAAAACACAGAAAGTGAACGCAAAATTCCTGTGTTTGCATTCCCTAGCAGCAGGGGTTGAAGAAGGAATACAGAAGCACAATCGAAAAAATGGGATTACGGGCAGTTAAAACGACTCATCGCTATGAAAATAAACCAGGTAAAAGTGCAAACTGCTGTAAAGGAAAGACGAGACCACGAGGCTAATGTATTAACGAAATAAGGAGGCCAGTGAATTACGACTGATGGCTTCAGTACAACACAGAGAGATGGGAAAGCTTTTTCTGGCGTATATAGGCCAAGACTGGAATCTTATCGATAAATGAAACTGGAAGTACAGATTTTGGTCCAGATTAAAATAAAGCAATCCACTGATCGCTGGATAGCCGAAGTTCGCGATGCAACTAAGGGCAGGCCAAGAAAATTCCGGAACGATGTAAGCTGTCTAGGTTAAAAGGATCAAAACAAGCCGAGGCGTATTCAAGATTGGGCGGGAAAATGTTTAGAGGGAGACGACGCTATAAAGTACAGCATATCAGTTATCTCTGAGTCCTGAGAATAGAGAAGCAGCTGCGAAGAGCATAAACTAAAGGAGCATAGAGCTGACCATTCTGAACTGGCAAACGCCGAAGGCAAACATTCGAAACTGCACAAACACACTAATAGACGAAATTACAATCATACTAATAAATGCACCTGATCCAAGCAGCAAACAAGCGATGCTGAATGCGTTGCAAAAACAGTCATGACAAATAAGCAAAATCCGGACAGCAAGCCACAGACTAAAATCAATTTGATTCATAAAGCGGAACGAGATAGGACGAGCATAAACTAATGCACATAAATTATGATAACGTCTGTTACATACAGATTGGTGATGCTGGCGGTGAAATAAAAAATGCAAACATGAATGATGAGTAATAAGGTAGTTGAACTTAAGCACGGGATTAGAACCGGTAGGCGCTCAGACGTTAGCCTTCTCGTATTTACCCAATGCTTAGAAACACCTAGGGTGGATAACTGGCCATTGATGTTGAGCAGAATCATAACTCGACACCTTACTTTTTCTCGAAACCAAGGAAGCTGTGGACACGAAACTATACTCCGTAAAGCCTGTAGACTGGTATTAAACCTTCGCCGCTGCACTAACCGAGAAAACCTTTTGCAGCTAGGAACCCACCACGCGATCCTAAGAGGTAAAAGAAGCTCATTTAACCTCCCAGCACGAAAGACTTTCTTCAAGAGTGGCAGGTAGATTTGTGTTATAAAAAGCCAACAGGCTATCAAGATGCACATCAGCTCTATCGAAACATACCAGATCGCGTACACAAACAACTACAAGTCAAACCTGCACCTAAGATTATGCATCCGGAGCACGATGAGGACAGGTGGACGGCTGAAGCTAAATTGATCGGGAAACACTCCTCCTCTGAACCCAAGGCAGTAAGCGTTGATGCTACAAAATACTCCAACCAAAATACTTCTTTTATAGCGCTAATCGATCACACAGGAAAACTGGTCAATGGCGCCTCAACTAGAAATGCGATCCACCCATCACAAGCAGAAGAAGCTGTCTTATAACTATGGCTATTGCTGCAACTAATTCCAAAATTACAATAAGCGACTCAAGAACGGCAATACGGAGCTTTGCAAAAGGCACCGTAGGCAATACAGGATCCAAAATTCTATCCAAATTACCACAACAAAATTAAAATTAATTAAACTGCTACGGGTTCCAGCTCACTTCTGCAGTGAAGGGACCGAAAAGCCAGCCATTTTGCCCGTGATTTCATCGGCCGGACAGTAGGTGATTCGAATCTCCGATCGGCTAGAGAGAGAATTGTCTCGTATTATGAGATTACTTCCCACTGCAGGAGCGGTACACACAAAATCCCTCTCTCTCACCCCTAGCTCAACAAAACGAAAGGAGTATTCTCGAGGCAGTTACAAACAGGATCCTGTAGTAATCCGGACATATATTCAAAATTCCCATTGGACGAATTAAGAACGGACTGCGTTAAGTGTGGGGAACACAGAGCCACTCTCATTCACATTCTGTTTGAATGCCCCGCGGACAATCCGCCAGAGCATTTTCGATTTTTTAACTCAGAGCAACGGGAGACTGCTTTGTCCAGCTCGGAGCCGGAAGCACAAATTCGTGCGACGGGCAGGGCCGAACCGGTCGTTGCAAGGCTCTGCTGTCCTAACGTCCAGACTCGACCTAACGTCGAGTCTGGAAGAGCGCCAGCCATGAACTTCAATTCGAACGTCCCGGGATTCTCCACATCACCCTTTTCGAAGAATAAAGTTGCATTACTACTGAAAAGGCCTCTGTATTTTGCCTTCCCGCAAATACGCGGTTCGTGCGACAATGTTAATAGGGAATTAAAGGGGATTATATTGAAAGATAGAAGCATCGGAATTGAGGTAATTTCATTCCTAAAGGAAATATACCCGGATAATGTTGAAATTGGACGGGAAGGGGTAGGAGATACGACAGCCGTCCAGGTGCCGAAAAATTAAGGTACGGTTGTGCGCAATCGCCACAGCTGTTCAGAATTTATATCCTAAGTATAAAGAGAAGGCCAGGAAAAGCTAAGTTTTAATCTGTCGTACGAAGTATGCCGAAAGGCTGTAGATTAGCAGCTCTCCGCTTTAATGTATGCGGACAATAATTTACCTTTTGCTTATAGCTAGAAAAATTTACGTACACTGGAAAATTCTTGTGCACACGAAGAAGACGCTCTGGGCCTCACTGTTAGCGCAGCTAAGTCAGGTGTGATGATTTTCAATGATTCCACTGATGAGATGCTTACAATGTAAGGGGATGAGATATACAAGAAAAAACACGAACAGACTTCTAGGACAAATGGGCGTGGTGATGCCGCTGTAATGAAGCATGTAGCATTATAAGGGTATACAAGTGGGAAGTACTGAGAGCTATTTAGATAGGTATATTAATGCCAGGACTTTCTTTTGGGAATGAATGCGGTTTTGTGCCCGAGTTCAATCGAGAACATAAATAAATCAGGGAAGTGTTTGAAGATTAGGACTTGGTGCCCGCGGCAAAACTACAAAAGAGGCACTGCAGGGGGGCATGGACTGGACATCGTTCGAAGCACGGGAACCTGGCGGACATGCTGAGAGACATCAAGTAATCATCACCTGCTCCTGCCCCTGTAGTCAATGACTGTAGTCAGATAAAAATGATAAAATAAAGGCAGCAAAAAAATATACTATGTGATCAACACCTCAAGAAAATGGGCAATAACAGGTGGGCAACAAAGGTATTTAAATAAGTATAGAGTAAGAGCGTTGATGCGTTGCGGAGCAGGAGTATGAAATTCGCCACTAAGTATGAGAAAAGCAACGACCGAGAAATAAAGAGCTGCGTTTGGCTGAGCAGGTTGAGCAGGTGAGTCAAGTTCTTTCCAGTGGTTATTTAATTACTGGTGGCATTTTTGAACGACAAAAAAGGTCTGACGTGGATTTCCCACCAGTGCCAGCCGTTATCTTCCACTCCTGCTGCTGTCCTGGAGTGCCTGTCCACGCGCCAAATGTGCGTCCGACAAGCCGCATTTGCGCTCGGTAAAGAAACGATGACGCTGGAAAGCAAAATATGGTTTTTCGAATGTTCATAGTACAGAAATTGTCATGCTGTTTCGAGACTGTCATATAGTGACGGCCCTGAATTCCGAACCCACCATGCAATTATCTATACAGTATAAAAGCCAGATAGAAATTTGAACGTAAATCTCCTGGACTCTTCTGCTGAAGACTTTACAGGTGCGACCAAAATAGTACGGAAGGCACGTCGCCATTTTAAACCTTTCTGGCGCGTTCCGAAGGAAAAATAAGAAAGTTTCGTGGGGTCTATAAGCGAGTGCACCGGCGACAGTTGCTAGAAGAGGCATTAATGATCTTATTTTCCCTATATTAGGCCTGAGAGCAATTTTGGTACCGAAGCGTGCTGCCGATTATTGTTTCCGTAAATGTACAGCTCGAATTTTTTACATCCGCATGAAGAGTCACTTTGTGCTTAATCGAAAAGGACATTGACTCTACAAAGGTAACGGAAAATTTTCTTTGCACATTGGTAGTTATAGCGTACATCGTACTCTTTTTGGGATAAGAAACATTCAGATGCACCCCGTTCAGTTTTTCTATAATACGTGACAACTTCGCAATGCTTGAATAAAGCGACCACTCATGAAAACCAGTAGAGAGACGAGAGTTGGCGACAGCACCTGTCATTTCTTTCTTTCCTTAAAATGCGCGTAGGTGGACGGCAGTCTTCTCCAGGGCTCAACCGGCTCCTCCGCTGCAATATCCAGCGAGAGGAGCAAATGTCCCCTCCCTTGCGCCGTGGCTGTTTTCCTCCTTGCCCTTGGGAATGGTCTGTAGCGCAATATCGCTTGCTGACTGCCTTACGGCGCCCCAGAATCGGCGTTTCTGTCTATCTTACTCGTGGTTGCACATCCTGTATGAAACAGAGTTCAGTGCGCTATGCAGGGTACCGGCCGGGATAGCTCATTACAGGGCGCATTCACACGACACCAAATTTCCGGCGAGCTAAGCGGATTCGCCCACATTCGGCGGGGTTTGGCGCTGACGAAGGCGGAAACCGGCGAGGCGAGGGCGATCGGTCCGGCACGCATTTTTCCGTCTTTGGCGGGGAAGCAACGAAGGACCGTTGACGTCACGTCAGGTTAAAACCTAGTATGGCGCCAAGCGTAGCAGCGGAAATGGCCGGCGCTTTCTCTGTGGAGATGCTACCTGATGCCATAGGGGAGCACTGTTGTGCCCGGACAACCAGCCCGGAATCCACATCTACAAGATGCAAAATTTCTCCTGCGAACGCCCTTGGACAAGCGCAGTGCTGCGCCGCAAGGCAACAGCGCCCTAACGAGCTAAGATGCTGCGCCGCCAGGCAGCGGGGCCCTATGGAGAAGGATTGGCGAGTGACATGTCCAAACGTGCAGCAAACTGCTAGACAGCCATGCGCCGGTTCCCCTTTCCCCCTGGAAGTCACCACGCGCGGCGAACTTGGAGCGGGTGGCGAGCGCGGTCCCTGATTGGACCTCTCGGACGGCTGTCAAGTGCAGGCTTTTTATTGGTCCGTTTGAGTGACAACCGTTTCTCGGGGCTATATAAGCCCCAATGCGCCGCCTTGGGAGCTCTCCGTTCTACCGAGCCCGTTCTACAGAGAGCGACACACCTTGAGCCGTGTGCCGCTCACGAGTGGAGTGAGGTGTGTGACGCGTTGGAGTCTCGCCGGACGACGCTGTGAGAGAACATTCGCGTTTGCTGTTAGCTCTCGGCCCCTTGCCTATCTCGTCCTGTATAATGCTCTGTACATAATGTATAAAATCCCTTTTTGTTATTCTCACCGATGCCTGACTCGGAGTCTTCGCTACCGACTAGAGAGCTGGCGACGCTGTCACAAAACGAGTGGCGAGCGTTACGGGACCACCTCAAAGTCGCAAGAGCACTCAATCCTATACGACAAGCGCCATGTAAATTTTGAGGACGTGACGCACAGGGAGGAGCTGTGGGAAAAAATCGGCAACAAACTAGGAGTGGCCGGTACATACAGTTGCTTTTATCTCTTGAATCACGCCCATGCCCGCGAGGAGCGTTTTTTCGGATGCCAGTACATTACATTTCGCGTCGTTCGCGCGCCACTGCTAGCTTTTATCTCATGCATGCGTGTATGACACATGTATTACGTACTGCGAAGCCAATGTACTGATCATTTTACTGGCGCCGCTGTTTGCTTTGTTTTCGAGTGCGAGTACAGTACGTTTCGCGTATTCATCCTGAAACGGGAAGGATGGTTAATTTCTAAACTATTACAGATTCTAGCAACCCTAATTCTAGCGTCAATAACAACGCCTGAAGGCAAATTTTTTTGCTGAGGGACCGAAGTAGAAGACATTTTAGCCCTATGAACCAATTATGCTACCGCAGAGCTGGAGTGCACAACTGTAGTAAATTGAGCTTCCGAAATGAAGGAGCTCGCGGGCGGACGGTGCAATGAATGGACGGAAAAGAAAAGTTAAACTGGGAAAAATCGGCTTATAATATTAGCACTCCACAATTTTGTACACGTTACGAACTGTCCTCTCAGACATGACCATCAAAATTAAAAATGAAACCAACAATACATAATCTCGTCCATAGAGTAATACAAAATCTTCACCTCACTTGATAACCGGCGCTAAGCGGTGATGTACAGGTATCACCTTACCGAATAGCGTCTCTTTTTCTGAATACGAGGTCGAAGGGCCTCTACAAGGGTGTCGAAGCTTCTCGGTGACATACGCAGGCAGCTGCCGAGAAAATAACAAGCCAGTGAGGTGATAGCGCTTCGCGTATTAAAGTCGCGATCAAGTTCCAATGAACTTATTCTCTCTAATACTCCCGAAGCAGCTGCAGGAGGTTGTAGCCTTGGCCGAACGGGCGCGTTCCTGCAAAGATGGGCGCACCCACCACCGCATCCGGCGCGTACTGATTTTCATCTCCCTTTCCCAACTCTTCCAGCATAGCAATTACGGAGTTGCAGAGGAGCATCGAAACCATCTGCTCCTCCTCTGAAATGGTCGCCATAACATCTCCGCTACAAGCTCACGTCCGGGAAATGAAACGAGGACTTCGACAAAACTATACAGTAGATAAAACGGCGCAAGTCAGGGTGCAGCCGCGCAACCGACGACAGAAAAGCGCGCGAATTATCTGCGGGGCTCCCGCGCGCTATCGCTTCTTTCGCGAATTCCTGATACCGATAAGAAACTGCTGTCAGCTCTCGCTGCTTTCGTAGAAAAGCGAGAAGCAGCCGCCACTTTCGCGTCGGTTCCGGCGTCGCGGGCGGTGTAACTGAGAACAGGCCCCTTGTTTCCGGCGAAGCGAATCCGCTTCGCTCGCCGGAAATATGGTGTAGTGTGAATCCACCTTAGCGATGCTGTCGAACTGCATCAGCCTTCCCCACAGATGCAGCGGGCTGCGTTCCGAGAAAATGACGGAGAGGTGCGGCCTGATTGCAACACGAAAGCTCCGCGGCGCGATACGCCCACTGTGGCGCGTCTGAGCTTGTGGCTCAGGGTCGTAAAGCGGCGAGACAGGTTGAGTTGCACTGGTTAGCACAGCGTCTTGCTTGAGCAGGCGGCCAGCTGACGAAAGTTTCGTTGTAAAACATATAGGATGGCAAGGTTAACCCCTTTCTAGACATGTATTTTATGAATTATCCACTGAAATTTACTCAGCAGAAGATAGAAATAGTACATATATATTTATGTAGTATTATTCTTCAGTTGCTTGTGCGCGGCTCACTGAAAGGAAATAATTTACCGAAGTTCCAACACCAAATTCCAAATTTTTACTTCAGAACTATCCCTTAAATCCCCATTTGTGTTTTTTTTTTCCTTCAACAATTGTAACAGTTAATAGCACATGCCTAACTGCGGTTCTGTTTATTTAAACCAGACGTATAAAAAGCAGAAAAAAATGCCGTCTCTGTTATCTTGTTTAGAGAGTAATGTTGCCTTTTGTAACAGACTAAGCTAGTTTCGAGATAACTTAAGTTGAAACAAAGTCTCATCACTGTCATGTTTCTGATGCAGCAAACAGTTCAGACCCCTTTACTTAGACAACTAAAGACAGTCACCATGCAACTCAGCTTGCGTTCCTTGACCAGTATTTAGCTTCTCGATCTGGCTCTGCGACTTGCTGTGATCAAAAATAAACTTCACGATATTCATCGATTAACTTGCCTCACCGGGTAGAGATGGTTTGGTTTGGTTTATGTGGGTTTAACGTCCCAAAGCAACTCGGGCTATTAAGGAACGCCGCCGTAGCTTCACTGCCGTAGCTCCGGGAATTTCGACCACCTGGGGTTCCTTAAAGTGCTCTGACATCGCACAGTACACGGGCCTCTAGAATTTCCCCTCCATCGAAATTCGACCGCCGCGGCCGGGATCGAACCCGCGTCTTTCGGGCTAGCAGCCGAGCGCCATAACCATTCAGTCACCGCGGCGGCCTCACTGAGTAAGAGTGTTACTGCCTGATGTTACCCCAAAGGTCCAATGAAAGCATTTAATGTTCCCATTTGTTCCTCCTTTCCTCTGTGAACAAGCAGGTGGACCCCAAAATGGGCTAAAAGCCAAGTGAAATGTGGCAAAAATCTGAAACTCTAAAGCTAAATGAACTGAAAAGATAATTATAGCCATTGAAAATTCAGCGAAAATTTGCACACCACGAAATCGGACAACGTAAGGAAAGCCAAGTTCAGCGCTCTTAAACCATCTCTAAAGATGACTCTCCATAAACACAAGCTCGCTGCTTGAAGCACCCCTGGCCGTCTAGATAGGTAAAACAGTGTACTACCAATTACGCATATAGAGGCATTAACCCATTAATGCTATTGCGTCACACACTTAAGGCGGAGCTTAAGTGTCCTCTATACTTTTTTATTTTCACGGAAACGAGCTACAATGCTTTATGTGCAAGAACAAATATGAAAGAACAGATCAAAATAAACTTTCTTAAGACGCGCAATGCGCCATCGGCACTGCGTTCTTATCAACGAATAAACCGCCATGCTCCTGCGAGAAGTGAAGTGTTACGCTTTCGGAATTGGTACTCAGGCATTCGGAGTGTGCCGCTCTTTTCGCCACCAATTACTTTTACATGACATAAACAAGGCATAACATATTCGAGTAAAAAAGGGACTTAGAATGGTAGTGGATATTTCACCAAACATGCTCTGCAATTTTTAAAAATGATCATTTTTTAAATAGAAGAGCTTTTCTTTGGCGCTGCATTGTCTCTCGTGTAGCGAAACAGAATAAAGCGAAGGCTTGCTGACTAGTAGGTTTGCAGCCAAATGTTGCATAGTCAGCAGTTTAGATTTGTTGACAGGTGACTCATTCTAAGTAATACCATGTAGGTCTTTTTTAAACCTCTTAAACGCAGTTACCCTCGACACCATAGCCGGAGAAAATTTGGCTTTTTCGGCGAGTTGCGTGCAGTGGACGGGTTTCTTTGCCTGCAAGCTTCTCGAATGCGGGTGTTTGTCTGAGTTATCTAAAATTTGTTGGGCAACAGCACCGAAGCTAACTGCGTTGTTGAAAATTTAAAACTGGTACGCATATTACTTGCGGTGGGCTACACACGTCTCAGTATATAAGAACATTAACAGACCAGCAAATCAATATTAATTAACTAGTCTACTAGCAGCACGTCCTAGCTGCATTCATAGGCGCTACACCGCTGACAGAGCTGCACTGAAACCTTAACACGCCTTTTTTTTAAGAATCGTGGAAAATCACGCGTGAAACATTCAGAATATTCAACAGTACTTTTATATAAACAGTTTTACGTTGCGTCACAAAACAGCTGCAAATTACTGTTCGCTGGCAGCGATGTTATCGTAAAGGAAAAGAGCTTAAGGGAGCATTGAGAAATGGTCAATCGCGCCTCTGGCTGTTGAGAGGATGTCTTGTTAGACTCTGTCAAGAAGTTAAACAGTGCCGGTTGTCTCTGAAGGGTTGATGGCCACTTTATTGCTTAGCACTTGGCAATTGCGCTAACGAAAAGTATCTCATCGTAGAGCGATATGCATAACGCAGTTTCATTCAAACTTAACTTGCTTATGTTATTTCCACGGAACTGCTAATAAAGACAACAGTATCCAGCTTCTGATAGGACTTCATTTGCTGTGTGCTGTTGCACTTGCGTGATTATTTGGAGATGAATGGTTAGGACAAACGGTCCTTTTCGAATGAAGACCCAAATACCCCCCCCCCCCCCCCCCCTTACGTGGACTATAGGCATTCTTGTCTTGTGAAAAAACAACCGAGCAAATAATCTGAGTTCCTAAGCACCTGATTATCAGGGCCATTTCATAACTGTTTGCGGATATCTCACAAGAATTCGTCGCCGCACGGCAATGTGTGTAAGGCTGTCTGTATCAAAAACTACCTGTGCGCTTCATGTCGCCCAAGCCTTCAGATCAAAGTGTTCACGGTAACGTTTCTTTTTTCGTTCTGGATGTGTGCACCGATCAGCTCATATATGTAAACAACAATCAGACAAAAGAATCAGCACTATCACCTCAGGTAGTGCTGCAACTCATTTAATGGCTATTGTCTGCAAATCATGACAAGGAGCGCCTTGTAGGATGGAAAGTTGGGCTAGATGGGTTACGTTCATTTTTCAGGAAAAATAAAGCGCGAACAGAGACGACGGACGAAGAAGAGGTGCAGAACACAAGCGCTGTCTCGCAACTAAAATTTTATTCAGCAGGAAAACACATAAAAAAGCGACCGAAAAAACGGCGAAGTCCGCAATCACATGAGGCAACCAAAGCAAGGAACAAACTCAGAAACGGAAAAGATAGCGCTAGGCGCCCTTTATTCTATGACCCATGGCAAATCTGAGGAATGTCGCTCGTCGTTTTAGTGTTGACGTGGTCTGTTCAGCACCCCTAAAGCTTCGACGCCTGTGTCCGATGACTGGGACAGGTGTCCATGAATGGAAGAAAAAACAGCACCCCTTTACGTGTTCGGTGCGGCACAGATCAAGATTTGTGGATTGTGAGCGTTCGGGGGTGTACCAGATTCCTTTCACTTGCCAAAAGGTGCAAATCGGACAAACCGGACGCTGCTTAAATATCCGCCTAAAAGAACACGAACAAGCATCGACAGATGTATATAAACATTGCGCTCAGTGCGACGATAAAAAGAACTGTAAGGCGATATTTGAGAAAATCAAGGTACTGTACCGGCACCGGGACCAGCGTACCAGAGAGATTATGGAAGCGTTTTTCATAAAGAAGAAAACTAGCGCATGCATCAACCAAACCTCTATCACATTATTTGATGCAGAGATATGGTTCTTGGACAATACCTGATTTGCCATGGGTCATGGAAAAAAGTGCGCCCCGCGCTATCTTTTCAGTTTTTGAGTTTGTTCCTTGTGTTGATTGCCTCATGTGATTGCTGACTTAGCCGTTTTTCGGTAGCTTTTATAAGTGTTTTCCTCCTGAATAAAATTTTAGTTGCCAGACAGCGCTTGGGTTGTGCACCTCTTCTTCGTCCGTCGTCTCTGTTCGCGCTGCATTTTTCCTGTAAAATGAAGGAGCGCCTTGTGACACAGGTTCAAAATTGCCTTTTCGAAGCCGTTCTAGACGATCATTGTCGTCAACTTAGCAAGATCAGTCCGTGCAGAAGTATTGTATCTGTCTAAAGATCTTCCTGACTTAGATACTCTCGAAGCTATTCTGTTTCTCTTTGTGATGTCTTTCTCCACGTTCGAGTGGTGTGCCCCACTTGGCCAACCTCGTGTACGAAATGTATCTTCCCATTACAAACTGTTCGGAGCGTCGGCTTCGTACTTCATACCAATTCTTAACACTACATCTGCTCTTACGCCTAGTCAAATCCTTTCTAGTACTAATAATAGTTATCCAACTTTGCCCACAGTTTTTTACTCTGATATCAGCGACCACTGCACTATTTATATCATTTGTAAGTGACATCATAGCACAAACAAGTTACTTACCCTGAGTGAAAACGAACAACATCACACTTGTTAATATTGAGACAATTCGCTCAAGTGTTACGAACGAAAGTTGGAGTGATGCAAGTTCTTCAGATTGAACAAATGACGCCTATGCCTTGCTCATTTCCCGGTCAAAATCAATATATAAAGAGCATTCTTACCCCCCGCGGTGGCGCAGTGGTTAGTGCGCTCGGCTACTGATCCGGAGTACCCGGGTTCGAACCTGACCGCGGCGGCCGCTGTTAGATGGAGGCGAAACGCTAAGGCGCCCGTGTGCTGTGCGATGTCAGTGCACGTTAAAGATCCCCAGGTGGTCGAAATTATTCCGGAGCCCTCCACTACAGCACCTCTTCCTTTCTTCTCTTAGTCCCTTCTTTATCCTTTCCCTTACTGCGCGGTTCAGTTGTTCGCCGATATTTGATAAAGATAATGCGCCATTTCCTGTCCCCTAAAACCAATCTTCAATCTTCAATTTTCAAGAGCATTTTAATTAAAAGTTGATCAATAACTCGAGCAAGAACTGTAAACCATTTGTCAGTGATGAATTCCTAAAATCAATTAAGAGGAAAACCAAATTATTCTAGAAATTTTTAACAATCACTGGATGACCTGCAGGATTTTAGGCAATATCACAATAAATTGGCTACACACTTGTGAAGTGAAAAGTTAAATATTCACATTATTAGCGAACACTTCAATAGGACTGCTTGAGTCCGGTTAGAAATCAAGAAACTAGTTAATTGTACATCACTTACTGGCGATGTTACTAATCTTACTCTTGAAGGCAGCAATATACATAGAACAGAGCTTGTAGAGAAGTAGTAAGCGATTAAAGATGCTGCTTCGCCAAATAGAACATGAAGTGGTACTGAACATAATATAAAAGCAAATGAACACACTGTCTTCTTAGGTACTACCGATGAAAATTAAGTTATCACTATTTTCGCCTCCCTAAATAATATCAGAGATGAGGCGTAGACTTTCTTATGCCGATAAAGTACGTTAAAGATTACAAAGCTCTATCATCACCCATATTGACAACCTTGCGCTACAATCTTCGCTTGCCCGACAAACTTCACCCTATTGACAACTAGTCTGTTTTGCAGCTGACACAAATATGGAAAGATGGCTTTGTTCAAGAAGGGTGAGGAAAGAATCACACGTCCAATTTTTCGACGAATTGAAATTTTGCCATCCTTCTGAAAAGTATTAGAAAAAAATACCTTTAAAAGGATAATGAATTCCTGCTCCAAGTGCAGGCTGCTTTCTTTTTCACACCATTTGATTAACGGCCGATCAATCGAACCAGCGTTTCAAAGCAAAAAGAAATTATATAACAGGGAACTGGAAATCGAGATATTCTTATCGGAGTTCATGAGGACTTATTCGAAAGCCCTTTCATCCCGCCAGTCATGATATTTTATTGCAGAATCCGTAATTATACGGTAAACGCAAACCGCCCTTAAGGCTCAATGGTAGTACCTCGAACACCGTTTTCAGCAAGTCAAAATCTAGAATTCAAGCACTTGGTCAAAACGCTTGGCATAGCATTCCACAAGGTCGTGACCTGAGATTTTAAAGTAATCACCCATCTGTCAAAGAGCGCTTATATTCTCGCGAAATTTCGACACTCTCGTTCTACTTGTGTCAAGCTGAAGATATGTGATGTCCTATTTTGGCGCATTTAAACAACTGCGTTTTTGTTGTGGGGTATGAAAGCAGAAACAAAATGCCTAAAATCTACATGTCACAAAAAAAAACAGTCCGTTATATAGTCAGTGTTAATTAGCATTCCCCCACCGATCACCAATTTTCACATTATGAGATTATTTCAGCCCACTGCTTCTAAGATTATCATTTAGAAACACGATGCGAAAAGTTTGCAAAATGCGCCACACAGACTATTCCAGCCAAAACACTCCGAAGTGCATAAAAACGGTTTATTCCTTTTTTCCGCACACACTGCTTAAATCAGATGCTACAACTTAGAATGCCACATTTGCTAAATTACTTGCTGTCTTAAACTACAGCTTTTCAAAAGAACAATTTTCCAGTAATTTGTGCCGCCTTTGCAGGAACGGGAACATCTTTGTAATATTGTCTAAGTGTATTTTCTGCGCATGTACGTATAATAGATATTGTATGCATACGCTCTACGTGTATAAAAGTTCCTATATAAGAAATGTCTTATCTTTAGATGCCTGCGATTGTACCAATACTATGTATACATTTATTTCCTCCAGTATGCCTTGTAAAAGACAGTCCAGCGTTCCCTCAGTTGATTACTTTTGTAGCGGGAGCTACAATGGGCTACCAGTCTAGCATTTCGCGGTACATGGGAGAAGAAAGTTGTGCGCATGCGCCGTTACCATGGCAACAGAAGAGGAGCAAAGTGCGGCGTGCGCTTCGCCGTCCACCGTCAAAGCCGAGCGTGACGTCACGCGGATGAGCAGCTGTGCGCATGCGCGGATACCATGGTGACAGACTCCACAGCTGCGCCGCGTTCTTCGTCGCTGTCTCGCCGCACGCCCCTCTATTACCCGAACCCTGCGTGGCATGCGTAGGATTGCGTATAAAAGGCGGAGATGTAGCGGGCGTCTGTATCACAACGTTTGACATGCATGCAGAGGAGAGTCCAGCCGCTGCTAAACGGCGGTGTAGACACGAGAAGATTAACTCTTCCGATCCTGAGGTTGTCGCCTGGCAGTTGACTTGAGCCAAATAACGCTGGAGTGTGTGTGTACGTGAAACAAGGTATCACCGCTGTCAGACAACTCCCTTCCATCGCGGTGAATAATAGTGAAGCCTGCTGTGTTCAGCTTCTAGAAGGCGGCATTATGATCCACGGAGTCTACGTGGCACCGGAAACATCTGTCAAGCAGACGATTGATGTGGTTGCCACGTGTATACCAGCCTACGGCACGGTTTCAGAGTTGTGTGTAACTTTGGGTGATTTCAACAGGAAACAGGACTCTCTTAGTATGTGTATGAAAGAAAAGTTTGACTTTAATTTAGCTTCGGGCCCTCACGTCCAGACTACACAATAGAGAACTACTATAGAGCTTGTTTACTAAAGAGGCTCTACCAAATCGAAATAGTGTGTCGGCAAAATTGAGGCCGCTACATGCTACTTCACAGATCATCAGTCAGCCTTCGTCCCTATCAAGCAAAATGCATAAAAGTTGTTTATGCCCAATGTCTCTCATTGCTGAACATAGTGACCACAACAAGCTCAGCCAGGTAAACGTACCTCTCGCTACCTATATCCTGGCACAGCCGAGCTAAGCCACTGCCAATTTTTCACCCCTGACTCACCCCCATAGATGATGCGAATAAACAATTTGACTTGAAAATGTAAGCTGCTTGTTTTAAACGTGCACTATAGAGGAATCTGAACTTTTTACCTTGGGATCTCTATCTGCACTTTCCGAACATTCTTAAAAACTTCGAATTATATTGCTGTGCGGCTGATTTTCCTGATTTAAATCGAATTTAACGTCTCGGCTGTCGCCTTTTTTTCAACTCAACGCTGAAGGCAGGAGTCAACCAACGCGTATAGTACCATTCAGGCAGTCCAGTGGCGGCTTCGATTTCGTTTTTTTTTTAGGTTTATATGAATAGTTTCGGTCGCAGACAACGTGGCCGCAAATTAGGCCCACGCCGCCGATGGCACCGGCATAAAGACCTTGCATACAATTGTTTCGTTCTAGCCACAAAAGTGTAAAGTTAAAGCCGTTCTTTGTACTAAGCAGTAAATACTAATCCAGCTCTATTTTGCGAGAAGAATACTTCGGAATGAAAAGAATAAGTTCGGCCGCAGGACGCTGTCAAGCAATGTGTCTGGTCATCTCTTGCGTTGGTCAATGCGCGATTTCTCCGTTTTTTACTGATGTTGCTGGAGCCATTAATTAATTTATTTATTCATTCATTTATTTTTCGTTTACCCTCAGAGCCAGAGGCATTGCAGACTGGAGTAGTTACGTAAATAATAAAAAAGAAACAACAACGTACAAAGCAGCAAAGAAATTATTAATACCGAAATGATGGCTCCTAGTCATATAATATTATCTAATGAGTTCGTGATGTGCTGATTAATAGAATATAATACAGCAATACAGTGAGGAAAAAACAAAATAATTGGTACTACAACAGAGAATCAGTTGGCCGATTTATACAATGTTCTGTAATGTGGTCCTGAAGTATTGGTTGTCAGCAATGGTAGCGGTTGATGCGGGAAGGTGATTTCACTCAACATCTCTGCGCGGGAGGAATGACTGAAACATGGCATTGGTTTTGCATAGTGGAATTCCGACTTTTTTACTGCGATCTAACCTTGGTAAAATGTATTGGGGAGGGGAGATCAGCATCTTTTTGCACACGTGGCGTTCATAAAAAATTTCTTGCAATCAAATATATTGTTTTTGCCGTAACTCACTCAAGTTTGAATTCAGAAGTAATGTCACTAATGCTTCAGAAGCCACATACGCTTCAAATAACGAACATTACCAGTGGGCTACGCCAAAGGGGTGACAACGCTGTAAATAACAGACGGGCAGACTGGTGCCACTTTGAAACAACTTTTTACTCGGCTCAGTTGCGCGAAAACACAAATTAACAACTCGGTGGCGATCATACTGACAATTGTGATCGGACGTTGTCGAAAACAAAACGACTGCCACTCGCGGCCAACATCAAAAACCGGCAAAGAACATGGCAATAAAGCGAGAAAGCACCCTTAATTTCCAACAACGCAGAAGTAGTTGGGCGTAGTAATGAAGTCACCAGATAAATCTGGCTTTAACTCGAGTCAGAAAACAGTAAAAACCCTGTCGCAGCGCATCTGAGCTTAAACCGAAGAAGCATTACATTGTTTTGCGCTATTACTTTCTACAAAAAAAAAACGTAATTGCAGGAGTGGACTACACACACACACACACACACACACACACACACACACACACACACACACACACACACACACACACACACACACACACACACACACACACACACACACACACACACACACACACACACACACACACACACACACATATATATATATATATATATATATATATATATATATATATATATATATATATATATATATATATATATATATATATATATATATATATTTCACTCCTCAGGAAAAGGGGGTGCATTCTGGCGCTGTAGGCTTTGCTCCACTGCTAAGAAAAACTGCCAAGAAGTATAATTGTGTTGAGTCACAGATGCGTAAAAAAGGCCGTTTTCGAAACCGTGTGGCAACAGCGATGGTTGGTATTTCTCATAGGCCATTTTGCAGCTCATCGACACTTCTTTCATGAAAGCGGATATTACACCTTTGTAGGATAATTACTTCACGCTAAGGCCTTTCGCAACACTATCCTAACCCTTATCAAGATAATCGTCAGCCAGAGCAGGACCGCTGCAGCCCACAGGCCTCTTCCATTTAGTTCCAGATATCTTTATCTTCTGACGGCTGTAGCGGACGTTTCCCAGCAGACACTGATCTCGTCACTGTACTTTATCTTACGCTGAAACATTGTTTCCTATTCTTTTATATTCGCCTTATTACTTTAACCAGTCCCCTGTTATCTAATCTCTGCAATATTCCCATCCTGCCTCAATGAATTTTTTAGTTGTGCTTTGAACCAGCGTTTGTTCTCTTTGTTACGTTGTCGTGGTATCTGAAACTAATATCTCCCTGGCCCTGATAAAGTGGTTTCTTCTGCCCCTCCTGCATCATTAAATATAATTGCCTCCAATTTTAAGCGTCACCAATAAAGACTAGAACACTGAAAGGTTTGCGTACATTCTTTTTGATTGATGTCAGTATAGTTTGCCTTACTACATGCATGTGCCTATTAAAGTTATTTCTACAGTTTCATTCGCCTGCTGAATTAATTCTCGCCATCCTGATTTGCCGTTGTTGCTTCTTTCTCACAACCTCCAGCACAACAGTATTCACCAGGACCCCTTCTCCTTCGTCCTTGGCACTCTCCAGTATTGCTTTTTTTTTCACACTAACTCTCTGTCAGCTCCTTTTTTCATTTCTTTATATTCTATTTACTTCGTGAATATACCTCCTGAAGGATTTTAGTTCAACAAGATGGTGCCGAATGAATGGTTACATACTTCCAGCTCCTCTGAGAATATTCTGAAGAGCATGCGCGCGGTGACGATAAAGATTAGCTTTTTTTTATAGGCTCGGTACATATTGTTTCTGGCATACAAATAAAAGTGGTGTTATGCGTGCCTAATGCTGGTGTGGTGCAGCTACTGATTTCTATAGCTATTTCCTCGTGCGACCCACTACGTCGAGAATACTGAAGCCTTATTTCGCCTGCGTTACAGGACTTGATGACTTAATGTCTTCCCGCTATAAAAGAAAGCGTGAGCTGGAAACAGAAGCATCTGGGTGAACTGCGCGCTATTTGAAGTTTAGAAACTGGTTTCTCGCGTTTTGCAGCAATAAGAAGACATGTTTTTAAGAAAACCTTAGTAGACATGCGCCCACTTTATGGAGCTAGGAGTGATAGCAGTAGTACACTTCCAGAGCGACCTACATTGCATCAGCGCAAGCGGCTCCTTTGTGGCGGCGCCCTCTCTTCTTTCTACATCACATAGCTAATTTTATCACACTATTTTTATTTAGCGAGCGAGCGAGTAAGTTTTAATCTACTCTATGGTAACTGATGCCAACAGAAAGGGCGCTGTAAAAAATTAAGAAATCGCTAGCAAATTCACTGAAAAAGATCATGGGCAATGATATAATGCGACGTGTAACACTAGGATTAGCAGTGTTCGTAGTTCATTTTTTTACTACAATGGTCGTTTTATCCTTGTTTCTTCGAATTTAGTTTCGCCTTCGCTTATGCGTCGACCTTTAAGGCTGGAGTCGTCTGGAGAGTGGATTAGTGAATGCGTGGTGGCTGGTTGGCACGGCTTTCTTTTGAGAGGAGGGGAGTAGCTTGGTCGCGGATATGGTCTCCTGGACGATGAAGGTGGGTTTCGGGCAATGTGGTGATGGGTTACAGGTGATTGTCCGGACGATAAGGTGTGTTGGGTAGTTCTGTTTGAGGCCTTCTTGTCGGATGAGATGGGTGGCGGGTGAAGAGGGAGGGTGGTGGGCGGAGGCACCCTCGAGGATGATGTGACGTCACACAATGCTCGGAAGATTTCTCCCAACTGAGGGCAGTACTGCTGACTAATTATAAACACACAGTAAGCAAAATATAAGACAAAAATATTTTTGTTGCCATTTCTAAATGAACATTGTTTACTGTGGACGTTATCTCTTACGTGAAATTTAGAATTCAATTGCATAACCGAAAGTTATTGTTTCTTAGTGCGGCTAGAGTAAAAACGTACCTGGAAATACTCTTAAAGCTTTTAGTCGTTTTCATAGTCTCCTAGTATTTCTTACACGTCGTCTTAAAGCAAGCTCCAAAACTGCCTCCTGAGTACCGGAAGGACTAAGAATGTCATCATAAGTTGCAGACACAACATTCAACAGCGGCAACGTAGCTAGAGCCAACATTGTCGAGGTGTTCAAAAATATTTTTGTTGCCATTTCTAAATGAACATTGTTTACTGTGGACGTTATCTCTTACGTGAAATATAGAATTCAATTGCATAACCGAAAGTTATTGTTTCTTAGTGCGGCTAGAGTAAAAACGTAGCTGGAAATACTCTTAAAGCTTTTAGCCGTTTTCATAGTCTCCTAGTATTTCTTACACGTCGTCTTAAAGCAAGCTCCAAAACTGCCTCCTGAGTACCGGAAGGACTAAGAATGTCATCATAAGTTGCAGACACAACATTCAACAGCGGCAACGCAGCTAGAGCCAACATTGTCGAGGCGTTCGGGCTAACCTGAAGCAATAAAAATCTCCACCGGAAGAAGTTCGCCACTCCCAAGTTTGCTGTGCTCAGCCAGCAGCGCAGCAAGTCACATATCGAGCCTAAGAAGCTAATAATTTGTAGAAAAAACGCAAAAAACGATTGAATGATTATTATCGTGGTTGTACCTTTGAAATACATTGATCACAAAATGTTAGCACAAAGAATAAGTCCTCAGTAAGGTTACCTTTTATTATAAAATCATTTATCTCAAATGCAGAATTTTTATTACATGCTACCTTTCATTTCGAAACTAAAAGCAAAAGTTCCCATTGGTTGGTATGGTTCACATAATCATATCCGAATACAGGAGCGTTCAAAACAGTTTTGAGTTTTTAGAGAGAAACCGCAACAAAAGTGGACCTAAACGTAGTCCGAGACGTCGCGGTGGTTTAGTCATTTGGTGCCCGGCTGCTGACCCGAAAGACGTGGGTTAGGGCGCCATGAAAGAACAGCACGCGATAAAATAGCATGCGTAAAAACAGCGCACAAAAACAGCACAGCGACAGAACGGCACAGGGAAAGAACAGCATGGCGATAGAACAGCACAGCGAAAAAACAGCACGCGTAAATATAGTACACCGTACAAAACGGCACAGCGACAAACATCGCAGCGAAAAAAAACAGCATGATGACAGAATTGCACGGGAAAAAAACAGCACGACATCAAAACAGCACGTCGGAGTACAGTGCAGCGCTGCTGGAGAGGTGAACTATCATAGCCGTAACCGCAAACGGTAAATTACAATACATGCGGCAGCGGCCTCCGGAGCTAGCGAGTGCTCGTTGCACAGAATCAATAAGGAACACGATAGGGTAATAATCGAGATCTCAAATATTGCCTTTTTATGGCGTGTAATGGAATGAATAACGCTGAAGAAGTTGTTCTGGAAGCATGGCTTCTGCGATGCTTCTGCGATGCAGGGCTCCGGTGTACCAGAAGTTCTCATTCTTCAAAACTTGCGCTGTCTTCAACTGAATCCTGCAATTTACTTTGGAGCAAGCTACAGGGCCTTCGTACACTCAAAATATTGAGTACACGATGCTTATTTTTAAAGAAAGCAGGGTTGCCCGAACCGACATTTTCAGGTTGTTTGGTGCTTAACCAGTACGCTGCCCACTGGTTTTATGAGGCTGACCGGCGGTTACTTTACTTTGCGAAATGGGCTACACTGCTGAACAGAAAATCCATGCATCAGCGCACATTTTTTGAGTGCAATTTCATATTGAGGTCCTTTTTTTAACGTCGAAGAGAAGTATCTTGAATAGTAATTTTCGCCACATTTGACCAAAGCTACATTTTCGCTTGGAAGCCAATCTTAATAAGGCATCAATTTTCCCCAAATTTGGCTATTTTGCACAGGAACCACAAGAAACACCTAACACACACCTAACCTAAAAAATACAGGTGGGAGTCTACTGGAGCGGTGTTGTAGAATGAACGCAGAGAAATTCGTTTCACGTGATGTTTATTGCCAAATCGGGATTGAAGATTGGGAGCGTCCAGCAGAAAATATAATAAGAATAACAAATTGGTAATATTTTATTGTTTGCTCCATTATAAACAGCAAGGAAAGCTGGTCATAATTTTACCGATGGGACGGCTCCAGCTCTGGTAGTAGTAGTAGTATACCAAAGTTATTCAGCCAAGAATTACAGGCTCAGCATATTTCTGGTAGATACTCATAAAACGGGCCGCCAACCACAGGGCTTCCTTTCAAGGAATTTAAAAACTACAAATAAAAATGCCTCCCGAACCAAAACACTGACCTGAGGCGTTACTGACATCATCGCATAAACTACCATATAAACGCAGCGACTTCTTGCTATAATGCCGTTATGTATTTGAAAGATTCAATATTCTTTCCCATAATGTGCGCAAACTTCTCTAAACACATCACCAAGCAATATCAGCCAGCGTCATGAAACCCCACGGCAACAGCAAGTGCACTAAGATAAACTACCCCGGGCACTTGACCGCAGAGCGGATGCCCGGGACATTTTATCTCTCAGTTTCCCCAGATTCGTCTTACATATAATACAGAAAAAACTATCTATCATTTAAGCCAAGCAAGCAAGGACTACTTAACCACTGCTTCTGCGAAATGCACCGTTCAAGCAACGCTGTTACCCACCAGTGCCAAAAGTTGTCCCGTGTGGCAGCTTTAGCATCACAAATAAATAAATAAGCATCACTGTTACTAACTGAATGAGCCTGCCCTAATTCTTAATGAACCAGCGAAACGAGCACTCGCTAACTACAAAGGTTGCTGCCGCATGTTTTGTCATTTACCGTTTGCGGTTACGGCTATGATAGTTCACCCCTCCCGCAGCTTCACCGCACTCCGATGCGCTGTTTTGTCCTCGTGCTGTTTTTCCTCGCGCTCTTCGGTCGTCATGATGTTTTTTCGGTTTGCTGTTTTGTCGCTGTGCCATTTTGTCTGATGTGCTATTCTGACGTGTGCTGTTTTTTCCCTGTGCTGTTTTGTCGCCATGCTGTTTTCCCCTGTGCCGTTTTGTCCCTGTGCTATTTGTGCTGTGCTGTTTTTTGTGCGCTAGTTTTCACGAATGCTATTTTGACGTGTGCTGTTCTTTCGTGTCCCTATCGGAGCACAGCCGGAGCTCTTAACTATGAACTTCCTCATAGCCTGAGTCACTTTGGAACGTTAACCAACATCAACCATAAACCTTAAGTCTAGTCCTTGAGAGCAAGAAAGTCATAAAAAATATTGTTGTTTCAAGAGTGTTACACTGTTCTTGCGCTCTGGAAACGCTCACGTCACGGATAAAATGTCTTAAGAAGGTAGCTGCTATCTTTATTTCTTGCTCCAATATGCGTGCAGCAAAACATGACCGAAAACACGTGGAAAGAATAATGCTTTTCAGGCCCCTTAAAACAAGGTTTCCACACCGCCTAAACAGCGCGTTCAAGCCCATGGTAAAGTGTAGGTCGTTTTTGTTGTCGTTAGCCTATCAAAAGATGGCACATACCCACATTGGGGGATCGGCCAAGAATCGGGTGGCTATTCACCTGTACTCAGGTAATTAAAATGAAAAGCACGCGGGAAAGAAACACCGGAGGATTCATCATCATGAAGAGAAAAGAGATAAAAGTTTTAATTTCAAAATTAGGAGTAATAATAATAATAATAATAATAATAATAATAATAATAATAATAATAATAATAATAATAATAATAATAATAATAATAATAATAATAATAATAATAATAATAATAATAGCAGAATTAGGGACTGAAACAGAATTATTAAGCCAAATGTAATAATTAACTGAAATGAAAATTTTGTAATATTTAGCATGGCAGTCGGTGAGATTGTAGCAGGAAATTTAGAACAACGATACAAACAGATATGTGGCTCAACCCAAATGTGGTGGCACCAAATGACAGAAAGAGCGGCCTGCTTAAACTAAGGCCAAGGGGCCGCAAGGGCACCTCCAGCAACCTTCTTCTCAAAGAGGTGTATCGACAGCAATAGAGAAAAAAACGCTGAATAGATTCAGGATCACGGCAAAATGCACAAAGGGGAGAGAGTGCCAAACCCGACCTGGTAAATAGAAATTTAGAGGAGGGATACGGCACCGCAGCCTCGTCAGAGATAATTCAAGCGGCCGGGATCGACAAACTTTCCTATTCCAAGAATATCTGAGTAGTTGATAATGCGCCGATGTTACAAGTGTTGTGTCTTGCGTGCTTAAAAATGCACGTCGCCGAAATCTAGATGTTGTAATATAGGATGTAGCCGGAATGATAAACAACACGGGGCCGCTTAGGGAAACCTTTGCGAGAGTATCAGCAATCTCATTAACTGTCACACTGCTGTGACTGGGAACTCATACTAATTGAACAAGACTCAAATGCGGGGGAATCAGGGACAAGAATGCGTTGAAAATGGGACCGTCAACATGCGCGGCGAGGGACAACACAGAGATAAATAATGGGTAATTACTGCCACTGCGGTAATAGAGGGGTGTAGCTTGCGCAGGGCAAGCAATACTGCCAGAAACTCTGATTGAAAAATAGGGGTGAAATCTGGAAGGCGCAGTGAAAAGGACCAGTCTAAATGCGAACAGAATATTCCCACACTCACCTTTTCATTGCACTGCGATGCGTCGGTTGCTATTGCAATATTTGTAGGTAGGGTCCTTAGATGACCTTCTAATGGACCATTTAGAATACAGCGTGGCAAACGTTTTGCATTTTGGGAGAAAATATTGTTGAAAACAATGTGGACAGCGCGGGCCCTCTGCATAGCGCAGGAAGGATCTCATAAATTTTCACATCTAAAAGCTCAAGTAATCTTTGCACAAACACTAACTGTGGGGTATGAAACCGAGACCTAAAAAAGGAGGTCGGCTGGCAACCGAAAATGTTTTGTGAACGGGGGAAATGAGATTGGTGGATGCCTGGTAAGCCTTAGAGTTAAAAATTCAAGTCGAAATAACAGAGGGCGAATGCGGTCTTCAAGGTACAGCACATTGGAAGCCACAAATATTGGGCGGCCGAGGAACATTCTAAGTGCTTCCCTCTCCAAAAGGATGAGAGGACGAAATTTGTATGCAGCCGAGCCTGAAAACAACACAGATCCGAATTCTAAAATTGGCCTGACATACATTTTGTAAATCATTAATAGCGCATCTCTTCGCATGCTGTACCGGTGACTACATAATATACGTAACATGCCCACGGCACGAGCCCCTTTCACCGCGACGTGGTCAAAGTGGCGTCGCCATGTGAGTTTCTCGTCATAAATGACGCCTAGGTATTTTAGAGATTGAACCTGCGGTATTGGTTATAACTGGCAAGTGAGAGACCACTACAGGATTCTGTAGAGGGAAAACAAGGATAGCGCACTTGCTAACATTATCCTTTAGGTGTAAGCTGCTAAGCCACTGTTCAAGTGTATTCACATATGACTGCAACAGGCCATGCAGGGTATGTATATCTGACGCAGCCGCAAAAAACCCATTGTCGTCCGCATATACGTAAGTGCGCATACGGCGATGGAGAGAAATTGAGCTCCACAGAATATTTAACAGCACAGGAGAAAGAACAGCTCCTTGCGGTACACCTCTCGTTTGTTTGTACCTCTCTGAATGAACATCATAATGGATGCAAAAGAATTCCCTGATATAAAAAAATGCAGATATCCAAGCCACTATATAATCTGGAAATTCAAGAGACTGTAGCCTGTGTATTAGGATGGAGTGTTCTACACTGTCGTAAGCTTTGGCAACGTCTAGCGCTACCAAAGCCGCGACCTGGTGTTGATGACGAGCAGGGAGAGTTCTGCTCTCAAGATCAGCATGTGCATTCCATATCAAACACCGTGGCCGGAATCCGAGTTGACACGGGCTGAATATATTTTTGCTGTCCACGAAGGCTGACACCCGAATTAGTAACACCCATTTTATTAATTTTACCACGCTTGATGTTAAAGAAATTGGCCTAATATTATCAAATTGATAGCCTCCATCCTGATTTTTAAGTAAAGAGATCACCTTGGCCAGCTTCCAGTTGAGTTGATTTCAGTTGAGGTGTTCAATGCTACAGATGGGGTTAGCCTTGCTTTATCTGCCGGCAAATGCTCCATCGTAGCGTCCCTTCTATATTAATAATGTCCTAGAGCCTCTCGCATCTACCCCGCTATGCGCACAGTCTCTTATAATAGCACACATTCTCTCCCGCAGTCACTATCTGGCACACAATCAATCCACACAGTCCACATCACATTCCACTCCAGAAGTCACCATCTATGCACATATTCAGTCACAGTAAAACATAGGCCATTGCAGTGCCACAATTCATGCACACATTCACTCACAGTATAACGTAGTCCACTCCGGAAGACAACATCTACGTACTCAGGAGGTATCCAAGCATGTTTGATAGAGTAGTTTATTAGGTGCAAAAAGGAGTCTGGAGACTCCTCATAGGCGGCGCGAGGACTCACCGACCGCGTCCCTCCGGTTTCTTCCGCTACCCCACATATCGAGTACAGGGATCAGATATTTACCTACAACAATCTCACTAAGCAGTTTTATTTAGGCAGACGAGAGTTTCCTCTCCCGGATAAGAAATTAACCCGCGGCCAGTCGGTCACGTTACGCTTGCTCCAAACGAACTCATGACCCAACCTCTGGCGCACGAAGCACATCAACCCAGACTACGATGGGCAACATGTGTGTGAACAGTGCAGTGAACGTGTAGACTTGAACCATATGCTGTGTGGTTGTGTATCGAGTGACACCTACGCCAAGAACAAGGAACATTGGGACAAAGTGCTAAAAAGGGCTTCACTACACGGCCAGCTTCGGGCTGTCCAGGAGGCCCGGCGGCGGCGGAGAGCTTCGGGCTCTCTGTGTGACGTGGGAGCTGCCCTCTACACCTGGCGCCTAGCCGAATGTCCTTCAGGACCCCTACTGGGGGATATAAAGTTTTACCACCACCACCACTCCTCATAGAGAATCTTGAGCATCTTTGTAGTGACACCATCAGGGTAAGGAGCAGCAGCAGGTAATCTCTGTACATCTTGGGAAAGCTCCGATAGATTAAATTCTGAGGCATTAAGTGTAAGTCTCTGCTGGCCTACTTGGTTCTTTATTTTCTTCGCACCAGGGGTGCCCACAGCCGGGGACGGTTGGTTGATTTGGTTTACTGAAGGCTTCATCGCACCAGGGGTGCTAAGTCAGAGACGGTCTTGAGAGGGAGTGCTAACACTAGGGGAGGCCCTTACGCGGCATAGGCGAAGATTCATTACATCTGACAGTAACCCAGAACGCTTTGCCCGGGTTCCGGGGCTTGGTTTTAAAGCCCTAAATGTCCGGCCCACATTCAGTAGTGTCCAAACTATAAACATGATTGGCTGATCAAATATAAGGCCCACCCTCCAATTTCCGTAACGTACATAACCTTCTCCCTAAGGTACACAAGACAAACATGGACATCGAATTGACTTTAAAAAGAAAAAAGACATTTTCTGGGAAGGCGCCACAACCTTTGGTCCACTGGTTTGCCTGCCCTGCCGGTAGCTTTTTCAGTATTACCAAAACACTCTCTCCCGCAGAAAAAGCAAGACAAAAGCAAACGCACAATTGTGCGAGCACGTGCAATCGGTTTCGTTGAGGCTTGACATCCTTGGCGCCATCCCGCAATTAGGGCTGTCATCGGGCTCCAACGGGGCGCTCCCACTGTGAGCAACTGTCAGCTCGGTCCCGATATTCCCAGGCGGACTGGTGTTCTTGTGACCATATGCAGGAACACCAAGGTGGCTTAGCTTCCCCCGGGCCTACCGGCTAGCTAACGTCTCATAGATACCCGGTCAGTTTGTTTATCTCAAATCTGGCCATTGCTGCCCATTTGTCATTTTTATTGCCTCTCCTCGACAAGACAGCCATTTTTCAAAACCTACCAGACAAGATGCTCGTCGCAAGGTCACCTCTCGTCTAGTGTTTGTCAAGACGAGGGGGATGTCCAGCGCGAAACAGCCCTGGAGGGCGAGAATAAAGCGCGCGGCCGCCGCTGCCCGGGGCGCTTGACCTAAGACACGCGCTTCTTTACACCACCCTCCACCGCCGCCTGCCGCCGTTGAGGGGGGGGGGGGGTACAGAAGGGAGGCTGCAGCGGTGAGGCACCGAACCAGGCGACCGGTAATAATGATCAAGCGCATCATCGATCCCTTACACACGTGGACTGAAAAAAAAGTGTTAGCAAGTGCACATCCCTGAAACGTAGACGCGAGCCATTATCGGTCTTCTCTTCGCTATAGGAACCACACATCATCATCATCGTCGTTTTCATCAGCCTCCCTACACCTACTGGATGGCAAATGCCTCTCCCAAGTCTCTCAATTAAGCCTGTACTGCGCCGACAGCGGCCAATTTATCTCTGCAAACTTCTCACCTGTCCATCATATGCCCAACAGTTCTGTACAAAAGCATCTTTGAAAGGGAAAGAGTTTAAGAATGCAATTTTTTCACATATTTAAGATTTTTGTATAACAACTGATATGTTTGCAGATCCATAGGCTTGAATTTGTTTCCTATTAATGTTTTTGCTGCCATCAAAATCTTTCCCCATTATTTACTGTGGCAGTCTTAACTGCTCGATGCGAGCGGTGGAAAAATTTTAAAATGAAGATTTTTCTGCAAATATTAGGATTGGGCCATTAACCGTCAATATTTCCACAATAGCACCTTACCACTTTCGAATATTCAAAATTTTTGTCCAAGATGGTTGAATGTACGTGACTTTCTGCAGCCCCCTGCTACGCTTGACTCGCTTGGAATTCACTCTATTAGCCGTGAACAGCGGTTATCTTGCCTTCGCAGTACATGCCCTGCCCAAGCCAATTACTTCCTCTTGATTTCGACTAGGATGTCATTATTAGCGTCCGTTCTCTCACCCACTCTGCCCTCTTGCTGTGTCTTAACGTTACACCTATCATTTTTCTTTCCATAGTTCGCTATGTTGCCCTTAACATAAGCTGAACCATTTTCATTACCCTCGCTGTTTCTGCCCCTTAAGTGAAAAGCGGTAAGATACAGCTGTTGTATATGTTCTCTTGAGGGTTTGTGGCAAACTACCAGTCATGATCTATAACAACCTGCTAAATGCATTCCAGCCCATTTCTTATTCTTCTAGTTGTTTTACGCTCGAGATCCGGATCTGCAGTCACTACCTGTCCTAAGTAGACGTATTTTCTTACAACTTCCAGCACCTCGCTACTAGTTGCCATCTGTTCCCTTCCGAGTCTGCTGAACATTACTTTGGGTTTTTGCATATTAATTTTGTCCTAACGTTCTACTATGCTTGTTTAATTCATTAATCATGGTTTTCAGTTCATTTCCCGGAGTACTTAGCAAAACAATGTCATCAGCGAATTGGAGAGTACTAAGGTATTCTCCATCAACTCCTATCCCCAACTGTTCCCAATCCTGGCCTCAAATTGAGGAATTGAACACAAATGCTCCAAATTTTAATCACTAAAGCTTTAGGCAGGCAGTTAACACTGTAGTTATCAAAGAAAAATTTCATAAACGGTAATAGTAGAAGGCAGCGGTGGAGTAGGGCCGCGTACGTAGTGATGATAATCATGGGGGCTTGCACAGTGCAAATGCCGAAAATGCAGGGCGTTAAACCATTCACGATCAATTCCTTACTCAACACTTTCTTTTTTCTCACTCTGGTGCTGGTGCATTTCACCGCATAACTTATACAAATTGAAATTTATTCACTTTGACAAGCTCAGTGCCAACATGTATGCCGCCGCAAGGATTTTCGTATTACACCAAAATATGCGGATTTAAGTGCCAATGTATCTTTATTTCTTCAGTTTACGATTTATGATAGTCTTCGTGATCCTTCAGCCTCTTAGCATTGCGTTTTTCATTCATATCTTCCCCGCAAAAGTGTTGAATACGCTAGAATGAACGGTCGGCTTTTAAGACATTCTTCTGATCCTTCTTTTGGGTCACCTAAGATGAGTAATACAGATTTATATAAAGGACAGTAGTGAGCAACAAAAAAGTGGCAGCGATTTAAAGTAGTGAAGCCGAGTCTCAAGCAGCACAGGAAATTAACCCAATATTAGAAACTGATGGTTTAACACAGGTCGTTTGTAGGACCAGTCTTTGCCAATACATTCCCAATATTGGGCTGATTTGCTGCTTGGGGTAGATGAGCGAAAGCATGTGTTCATTCTTCGGCTCTTCTTTCTAGTATCTGCATGAGCACGCGACTGCGTTTCTCGCTCTTCACTTCATACCCTATCTCCAGTTGGCGGCACCTGGCGCTACGACCGCCTCCCACAGGCTACAACGGGCGCGACGCTCTTGCGAACTTACCCGAACTTCCTCCCAATGGCTGTAGCTTGGGCGATGCTATTCCGAACTAACCCGAGCTTACCCGACTTACTCTGAGCTTCACACGAGATCCTTGGCTCGGAAGGCGTTAAAGGGACACTGAGGAGAAGTTGAAGTTGGCTTGCAACCACAGAATAGCAGCTCCTGATCACAAAAACGCCGCTCTTCCTGAAAACAATGCTCTTGTAATGTAGAAAATAGCAAGAACCAAAATACAGGTATCGCCGCCACAGGCCAATCTCGCAAGTACAAGCGTGATGCCTTCCTAGGACAAAAGGCGCCACCTTGGAGGAATTTTCCTTACTTCATGGAAGCCACGAATCTCTGAGGCTGGCAAAAGAAGGCTGCGCACCACACCGCTAGCCGTCAGAAATCAGGGAGTCTGCGTTTACGTCACGGTTCACGTCACTCCGTTCTGTGTCGTCATAAGAGCTGCCGTGACGTCATAAGAGTTCCCTGAGTTTGAGTCATGGCGGCGGGAAAAACGTTTTCAACTTCGAATCCAAATTTCTTTGAAATAAATGCATCTTTTGCGCCCAGACAAGCGGCAACAAAGTCATGAAATGTCGAACTATCAGATTTTGCTAACAAAAAAAAATTGATAGAGTTCTCCACAGTGTCCCTTTAAGTAGTGCAGTTACGAGTTTTCCCCTCTCTCGTAGATGTTGGATCTTGATGTTGACGTGGAGTAGCAGAGGGAACGTCTCGTGAATGACCCTGGGGACGTACTTCATGGCTGGTGAGTTCAGACAGGTGTGCAGGTCGACTGACGGTGAGACACTTGGAAGGCTTCCCTCGAGAAGTTATTTATTACAATATTTACAAAACTGCTTTGCATCTGCCAGAAATTCTGGCTCTAACTGAAAAGAAATCCTCAAACTTCCGCGAGTCTGGACCACTGTCGGCTACCGCATGGCGAGCCTGTGCGGCCACTGCTCAATAATAATCATACTGTTTACTCCAACTAGTTTATTTTATGGTCGCCATCTTGGATTCTAGAGACCGTAACTATGCCGCAATTTCGTCCCCGGACGTCATTCTCGCATAGTTCCACCTCTGTCCACCATATTCAACCGTGACTTCATCATTGGCACGCGGCAGGTGGTTGTTTCTACAGTAGAACTTCCTCTACAATGCCATTGTAGATATCGCTACAAGTCTCAATGCGAGATGCGTTGTTTTCTAGTTACATTCACAGATGGCGCTTTGATCAAGGGTAGACCCCACGAAATCTCTAAACGTGATGAGTAAGAGCTAACGCTCTTAAAAAAGGGCTTAGCCCGGTCCACCCCAACCGTCCTGTAGACATCTCTTGCTTCGAACCGACTTAGAAAAACAAAGCATACCTCGTTTCTTTAGGCTCAGGAAAACAAAACTCACGCGCGGAACCGTTTTGAGTATCCCCTATTGTCGGCGCATTCCCCTGCTCACCTTTAGCGGCACTCCACGCTTTCCCACGACGAAACCTAGCTGCGATCTGAGAAATGTTTTCGCACTAAAAAACACTGCACTAAATTAAACACAGTTGCTTAAATTGTGCACTCATTCCCTGTTTACAATATGGCAAGGTTTATATTGTCTCAGAAATTACTTCTAGCTTCTTTGTCATGAAATCCCCTCATTTGTCGAGAATGGTCTCATGACGTTATGTCGTCATCAAAGCTTGCCTACTGGGGGAGGGGGGGGGGGGGGGGGGCGTTTAGTTTACCTGATTGTGAGAAAAGTGTCCACCGTTCTCATAATCAGAGCAATTTCCACCTGCATACCCATCGCGGAGCTGCGTGTGAGCCTTACAGGAGCTAGGGAAGAGCAATTCGGGCATCGCAAGCCCCATCAGTGCCTGTTTTAAGCAGCCAGCTGCCGGAGCAGTGGCATGTAGAATACCCGCTGCACCACTGCGCCGGTAGTGATCTAAGAACTCCTCGAGATCTATAAATGTGACTGAAAATTTGTAATGTGATATATGTGATCGAGAACGACGAATCATAGGACGCTACCAGCTTTGAAATTTTCAGGATGAGCAAAAATTTGGAACAACACTCATCTCATATAATGAATTAAGGTACAGTAGTGGTTATTAGTTAGTGGATAAAGGTGGTTTATTGGGTCACATTAGGATCATCTCAGTTGCTATTCCAATTGAACGTACCTGAACATTTTAGAAGTTGATGACTCACGCGTACCCTATAAGGGCAAAGGAACCGGCGACGGCCGCAGTTTGACGGGAAAATCGAAAGGATTTTAAACACTCATTTTAGTTACCACAGTCGAACAACTGAACGCTATCGTATTTTCTGCTTTCTGAATGCTTGTCTGTCTCTCCAAGGACAACCAGGATCGCACAAAGTTCACCGGTGGCAGCACCTACCATCTCAGGGCAGTGGCGCACAGCTTAACCGGTGCCCCTCTGCGCTAGGAGTGGTAGGGCTATCTCCAGTTTATCATCATTATCATCTGCCTGACTACGTCTACTGCAGGGCAAAGGCCTCTCCCATGTCTCTCCAATTAACCCAGTCCTTTGCCAGCTGCGCCCAACTTATGCCTGCGAACATAATAATCTCATCCGCCCACTTAACCTACTGCCGCTCCCTGCCACGCTTGACTTCTCTTGAAATCTACTCCGTTACACTTAAGGACCAGCTGTTATCTTGCCTTAGCGTTACATCCCCTGCCAAAGCCCATTTCTTCCTCTTGATTTTAAATAGAATGTCTTTAACACGCGTTTGTTCCGTCACCCACTCCTACGTTACACTTATCACTTTTATTTCCATGGCTCGCTGCCTTGTCCTTAACTTAAGCTGAACCCTTTTCGTTACCATCCACGTTTCTGCCCCGTAGGTGAGTACCAGTAAGATACAGTTGTTATACACTTTTCTCTTGAGGGATATTGCTAAACTGCTAGTCACGATCTGAGAGAACCTGCCATATGCGCTCCACCCCATCCTTATCCTTCAAGTTATTTCCCTCTCATCATCCGCATCAGCTGTCATTACCTGCCCTAAGTAGACGAATTCCTTTACCACTTCCTGCACCTGGCTGGAAACTGTGGACTGCTGTTCTCTTGCTAGACTGTTGATCATTATTTTGGTTTTCTGCATGTTAATTTTAAACCCACCATTCTACTCCGTCTACCTAACTCATTGATCATGATTTGCAGTTCATCCCCTGTGTGACACAGCCATGCAATGTGATCAGCGAATAGCAGATTGTTTAGGTATTCTCCATTAAATCTTATTGCCAACTGCTCCCAATTCAGGCCTCGGAATACCTCCTGTATACAGGTGGTGAATAGGATTGGCGAGATCGTGTCTCCTTGCCTGACGCCCTTCCTTACTAAAATTTTATTGCTCACTTTATGCAGGACTAAGGTAGCTGTGCAGTTTCAGTATATCTCTTCCAGTATTTTGATATAAGGCTCTTCTACACCCTGATTCCGCAATGCCTGTATGACTGCTGAGGTTTCCACTGAGTCAAGTGCTTTCTCGTAATCAATGAAGGCTATATAAAAGGGGTGGTTATATTCTGCGCATTTCTCTGCCACCTGAATGTCAGTGTGCATGTGATCTATTGTGGAATACTCTTAAGAAAGCCCGCCTGATCGTTTTGTTGATTAAAGTACAAGGTTGCTCTTACTCTATTAGCGATTAGCTAAGTAAATACCTTATAGGCAACTGACAGTAAACTGATCGATCTGTAATATTTCAAGACCTTGGCGTCTCTTTTCTTATGAATTAAGATTATGTTTGCGTTCTTCCAAGCTTCTGGTACGGTCGAGATCATAAATCATCGCGTATACTGGGTTACTAATTTTTCTAACACAATCTCCCCCCATCCTTCAACAGATCTGCTGTTACCTGCTTTGCCCCTTTGAATTGCACCTAAGGCTTTCTTTATTTCCTCTTTCGTTACTGGCGACATGACGCATTGCTGTGCGCTACTGTCTCTTACATTAATGTTCTGATTACACTGACTACCGCATAGATTTGTGTATAACTCTTCGGCTATTTTAACTAGATTATTCATATTGCTAATAACATTGCCCTCCTTGTCTCTGAACGCTTACTTCTGGTTTTTACCTATGCCTAGCTTCCTCTTCACCGCTTTCCGGTTACCTCCGTTCTTTAGAGCATGCTCGATTCTCTCCATATAGAACTTCCTTATGTCGGCTACCTTGCGGTTATTGATTAACTTCGATAGCTCTCCTAGCTCAGTTCTCGCACTAGGGTTAGACGCCCTCAAGCTTTGATGTTTCTTAATCAGATCTTTTGTCTCCTGAGATAGGTTGCCGGTATCCTGTCGAGCCGTCCAACGGCCAACTTTTACTGCGCACTACGTAATGATAGCTGCCAGATTATCGATCATTGTATGAACACAAAGTTGGACTTCCGAAGTTAAATTTGAATATCTGTTCTGCAATGATATCCTGAATTCCTTTATTTTCTCTCTTACCACTAACTAGTTAATGGACTTCCTCTTCTCTAGCTTCTTCCGTTCCCTCTTCAAGTCTAAGCTAATTCGTGACCTTACCATTCTGTGGTCGCCACACCGCACCTTACCGAGCACGTCCACATCCTTAACGATGCCAGGTTGTGCGCACAGTATAAAGTCGATTTCATTCTTAGTCTCACCATTAGAGGTCTTCCAGGTCCACATCCTGTTCTCTCGTTTGCGGAAGAAGGTTTTCATGATCCGTAAATTATTTCTATCTGCGAAATCGGCCAATAGCTCTCCCCTGCTATTCCTAGAACCTATCCCATAGTCGCCTAGCGCCTGGGCGCCAGCCTGCTTCTTCACCACCTTCGCATTGAAGTCGCCCATCAGTACGGTGTACTGTGATTCTACTTTGTTCACTGCCGATTCCACGTCTTCATAGAGGCCTTCAATGGTCTAGTCAGCATGGCTCGATGTGGGCGCGCAGGCCTGCACCACCTTCAGCTTGTACCTCTTATTAAGCCTAAATACGATAGCTGCCACCCGTTCGTTAATGCTATAGAACTCATCTGCGTTGCCAGGTATAACCAAATTAATGAGCAATGTCACACCTAGTTCTCTTCTATCTGTTTATCAGCGATAGACCAGTATGTGTCCTTCCTTTTATACTGTATACCCCTCTCCTGTCCTCCTAGCTTCACTATGCCCTATGACATCCCATTTAATGCCCACTAGTTCCTCGAACAGCACTGCTATGCTAGCCTCCCTAGATAAGGTTATAGCGTTAAACGTTGCCAGGTTCAGATTTCAATGGCGGCCTGTTCGGAGCCAGAGATTCTTAGCACCCTCCACGGCGTCACAGGTCTGACCGCTGCAGTGGTGAGTTGCTCCGCAGCCGCTGGGGACTGAGGGCCAAGCGTTAATTAGTTTTTTAATAGAAGGCTGGGGCCAAGTACTACACTAGGGTGGCATAATCCTGCTCTGGTGAGGGACTGCGTTGTCGGTTATGGTCACCGAGATCAGGCCGCACCTCAGGGCTGCTTAGGGAATTCCATCGACACGCGGAGATTTTTTTTTTACCCGGTGGAGAATTTCGCAGCACCGGGATTCAAGCCCCGGTCCCCTTGCCCGCGAGGCGAATGCTCTACCTCTACGCCATCGCTGTACTATCTCCAGTTATTCCTAGTTATTCAGTTATCCCAGTTATATACGAATGTTAAGTAGAGAAAGACCAGTTGTGCATAAATGGATACACCGTGCTGTCGTACTGCATAGGAACGTTCCAAAAATACACTACCCTAGCACTTCGAGCCTTCAGCGTGGCACCCTTTGAGCTTCGTGGCTGCTCTTGAGCTCCGTGGCGGCGCCGGGGCTGGTCACGTGGTTGGTCACGTGGTGCGGAGCAGCTGCCTGCGGCGCGGCACGCCGGTGAAACGGAGTGGGGGGAGGGTGAGTGGAGAAGGAAAGAGGGGGGGAAGAGTCAATCGAAGTCCAGGGACAAAGATGAAGAAGGAACACCCAGCGAAACGAAAAGACGAAACACTCACTTTGCAATTCCACTGACCGAGTTCCAGTCGGCCAGGTGTAGCTCTCGCGTCACTGCAAGTTTAACTAGAGCTAAACCACAGCCAATTTATACTGCTTGCGTAATTTTAAATATCAAAAGGCCCAGAAAGCAACGCAGTAAAGAAAACAGTGCGGAGACAAAAAAAGCATACCAACGACAACTAGAGTTTAAGTGGCGTGGTGGAGCTAAAGATCCCTTAAATCTGATAATGGTTCAATGTGGCCTAGTCACCGCCTGATGGGATCAAAAATTCCTTAGTGTCTCAAAGAAACGACACGACAACTCCCGCAAATATTCCCGGGCCGGCCGGGCATCCACGTCTTTGTGGGGAAGCGACTTGTGAGCAGGCCAGACGCAGTGCATGCCGAAGAGCTTTATCGCAACAAAGTAGAAGCAGTCTCCGTTTTCGACCGCTAAAAACTTGATTGCGTAATAGTCCAGCAGTAAGTCCTTCTTTAAAGTCTTTTAGAGGCTAGTCCAGAAGAGCACTCCTTCCGAGCAATGCAAGAAGACACCTCTCTCTGGCTTTCTACAATTGACACAATGCACTCCGCAGAGAACGAGGTCATTTTTCCTTCATCCGTGTTTTAACCTCGAGCGACCATGTATGGAGCTTAAGGAAAAATTTAGCGTCGGCAGCGGCCTAAATTTTATTCCTGCTTCTTATTGTTTCTTTTCCGTTATTTCGTCTGTAGAAAACGTGGATCGTAGTGGAACGTTCGGCGCGCCAGGGGTGCCCCTGTCATTCTATTTGCGGTTGTTCGTTACATCGCGGCTTTTGGTTTCCGTGTTCTCGAACTCGCTTCTATCAGAAGCTTTTGGTTACACTGAACAGATGAGGGAATCCTTCATTGCTTCCTTTATAGGAATTTAAAGATCAGCCTTAGTTTTGTTATCAATAGGAAGCATTAAGCATAAAATTTCCTCCTTGAACAGTTTACGTTTACCCGTCTGCCTGCATATAAATCTGTGAAGAATACTTAAATGCTCGCTCAATTTCGATCTTCTGTTCCTGCTATCACGTTTTCTCCAAATCCACTTCTTTTGCATTGCTTACCTCCACTTCGTCGAAGCCTATTCTAATCAAATTTTCGCTTCTCGCCTACATTACTGCTTCGCGGTGTCGCGCTGCGTCGATCTCTCAAATTTCGCTTTTCCGGAAGCGATGTTGGAGGTATACGTTCCAGGCGCCCCACTTTCCTCCTTTGCTATCATCAGTAAATTACTGTGCAAGTTACCGACTTCACTTTCAGACTTTCAGGCTGTAAAAAACTCACTCCTTTGAAAGCATTAATTTGTGGCTTTTTCTCTGAACATTTCCAATTTTTCACTTTACTGAGATGTGGTTTATCCTTTTCAAAAAAGAAAGCTAATACATTTTCCCTAAAATCACAACCCTCCAGCAGGCTGGAGCTGAAGTTCCACAATTGCTGGTAGAATTATTTTTCTTTGCTCCTGTGCACTTGATACCTTAAGGTGTCCAAACATTGATCGCTAAAAGAAACTGGTTGCACCCAATAACTTTGCGAAGATGAACTAGATGAGCAGGTACGTACGCCCTGCCAAGTCAGGCATAGCTGACTGCCTTATTAATAACATCCCTCAGTGCCACCGTACTTGCATCTAACTCCGCTTTTCTAATCAACTTGACGCATCAGCCTAGACACTACAAAATCCCTCATGATGATCACTTTTCTGCTCGTGTTGCACTGATGCCAAATGGTATGTGAAAATTCCCGCCCATCATGCGGCGCAATACGCGCGCACATATATCACACGCCGCTGTACCGAACAGGGAGAGAAATGACAGATAAACATGCAACTTGAGGCGTCGTTCGATACATTTTACACCTCTAGCCTTATGCATCGACACAGAAAGAGCACACAGCCTGCGGATCCGATAATTTCGCAGCTAATAGAGGCGCTACAACGGGCGGAGAAGGTGTCCACCACATTCTCGATGTCTACCTCCCTGTTTATTTTCGTCTCTTGTACAGCAAACACATCGACATACTGATGCATCCCGAATCGATAAAGTTGCTGTTTTCTGCAATTGCCGCCGCAAACGCTCCGCAAGAGCTCATCACTGCATATCCGACACATGTGAACGGAAATAGAATCACTAATCCGTCACAATATCGTTTATGCCACGTGCCACACTGCAAGTCTCCTACCCAGCGCTTCGGAAACCGTATTCATCCACTTTCATCCGTGCGCGGTACGCTCCTATTGCAACAGCACGCGGCCATTTCCACGTATCGGCCGAAGTTCGAATGCGTGTCCAGTTTGAAGAAGAAGTTTGATGACACTTGATCGACCACTTGAAAACGCGGTTACCCTCGCCACTTTGAGCCAACAAATTCTGCTTACAGCGCGCCAAAATACATGGGCTTTCGAGAAGCTTGCAGGCAAAGCAACCTCTCCAGTCCACGCAACTCGTCGAAAAGCGAAAACTTGTTGAACCACCGCACCGAGAGTAATCGCGGTTTAGACATTCTAAAAACTGCTATGATTATTACTTACCGTGCATCATGGACTAAACACCTTTCAATAATTAAGAACCCTATAAGTAATAGCTAAAAGTTAGCAATTCAATAGCAGTTACCAAGCCTAGCCTGCTAGTTAGCCCGTCTTAGCTGTATTCTGATGTACTGCGCCACTGACAATCCTATGCTGAGAAAAGCGCTTTTCTTACTCAAAGAGCCTGTTTTTAAGAACTGTGTAAAGTTTTAGTCGAAAAACCCTGTATAGCGTCGAAAAGTGTTGACAATGCCGTGAACAACAGACAGGTCAAGTGGCGTGGCGTTGACGTTACCCCTTTCATGGTCTCACTTGTGCCCACAAAAAAAAAAAAATAACTTGGCGTCGGTAATAGCAGCAAGAGTGCTATGTGATTGTGGAACAAAATCACCGCGCATCTCGGCAGCTGTCACTCTAAGGCTGGCAAAGAAATTCCGAAAAAATGATAATCTCGAAAAATATAGTGGCAGTTGCGCGTGGCCACGCATATTTGAGACAAACTTGGTGTCATCCCGTGTCACAAAGTTATAAAGCGACATAACGTTAGGTTAGAGCTTAAGCAAGGCATTACAACGGTTTTACCGGGTTTATTTTTTCAGAAAGAGTTTGTTAACTACTGGAGGGAACTATTATTTCTCTCCGTGCGAAGAGAGGAAGTATCCTGGCTCTATCTTTAGCTTGAGTTACGAGAAATGTTCTCGCGGTGTAAAGCTGTGTTGGCACTCAGGTCCGTAAAAAACCCGCTTTCGTAACCCTGTGGCAATAATGGTTATTAACACTGAAGTTGGAGCACTTTGCGTTTCATCGACGCCTTTTTCTGCTTCGATGACAATCACTCCTGGCAATTTATTCCAGACTAACGCTTCCTGCGACAAAATTCGCATGCTTATCGTTATATTTATCGACAAGGACGAGACCGCTAAAGTACAGAGCCGTCCTAATGTTTCTCAAATTACCGTATATTGCGCCACTTACAGCTTTCGCATTTCAGAGCACTTCATTACCTGGCTATTGCACTTTATCTTATGCTAAAACAGTGTTTCCATCCATTTCATTTCCTCTTAATCACTAACGAGGTTACCTTTTATCTAATCTGTGAAACTTTCGTATCCTGCCCAACACTATTTCTCTCTGGTACGATCAACCCACGTTGTTCTCTATTGCATGATCTCACCATCATCGTCAGCCTGACTACTCCCACTGATGTACCACCGCGCCTCTCGCATATCTTTCCACTTAACCTGATCCTGTTATTTAACCTTGTCCCCACAAACATTCTAATCTCATCCGCCCACCTGACGCACTGCCGCCCCTGTTACGGCGGCCTTCTATTAAAATCCAGCCCGTTACTATCAATAACCATCGGATACCTTGGCTTACCTTGGTAGGACGGTTCGACGGGATACCGGCAAGCTATCTCAGAAGACGACAGATCTGATTAAGAAACGTCAAAGCATGAGGGCGTCTAACCCTGCAGACGGGATAGAACCAGCAGAGCTATCGAAGTTAATAAATAAGCGCAAGGGGGGTAGCCGACATAAGGAAGTTCGATATGGAGAGTATCAAGCATGCTCTAAAGAACGGAGGTAGCCTGAACGCTATGAAGAGGAAGCTAGGCATAGGTAAAAACTATATGTATGCATTAAGAGACAAGGAGGGCAACGTAATTAGCAATATGGAAAAGAAAGATGAAGTAGCCGAAGACCTCTACACAAATCTATATAGTAGCCAATGTAATCACAGCGTTTGTCAAAGACACAGTAAAGCACAGCAATGCGTCATTACGCCAGTAACGAAAGAGGAATTAAAGACAACCTTACGAGCAATGAAAAAGGAAAAAGCAGCTAGTGAGGATCAGGTAACAGCAGATCTATTGAACGACGGAGGGGAAATTGTGCTAGAAAAACTAGCCGTCCTATATATGCAATGCATTATGACCTCCGCCGTACGAGAAGCTTGGAAGAAGGCAAAAATTATCTTAATTCGTAGGAAAGGAGACGCCAGGGAGTTGAAAAATTACGGACCGATCAGATTACTGTCCGTTTCCTACAAGTTATTTACTAAGGTAATCGCTGATAGTCAGGCCAACCTTAGACTTCAATCAACCAGATCATCAGCAAGCTTTCGTAAAGGATATTTCACAATAGATCTTATTCACACTATAAATCAGGTGATAGCGAAATGCGCAGAATATAACCAACCCCTATATATACGTTCATTGGTTACGAGAAAGCATTCGACTCACCGCAGCGGTAGCGAAGTGGTTGAACATCCTCCTCGCTTACGGGAGGTGCGAGGTTCAATCCCCAGTGCCGCCGGGTGCCCACCGGTGATAGAATGGGTACGAGCTTTCTCCCGGTTTAATGCTTGGCCTAATTAGGGTGAAATGTTTGGGAAACGGGTCTTCGACCCCACCTTAAGAAGTCGAAATACTTTGTGCCATGGCGCTATTAGGCCATGGATGCCCTCGTGCCATAAAAATCCATAATGATCATAATCATCATCAGCATTCGCCTCAGTGGAAACCTCAGCAGTCATAGAGGCATTGCGGAATCAAGGTGTAGAACAGGTTTATGTCAAAATACTGGAAGGTATACATAGCAACCCCACAGATACCATAGTCCTCCACAAAGTCAGCAGTAAAATTCCAATAGGGAAGGGCGTCAGGCAGGGAGACACAATCTCGCCAGTGCTATTCAAAGCCTGTTTTACAGTTGGTTTTCAGAGGCCTGAATTGGGAACAGTTGGGGATAAGACCTAATGGAGAATACCTAAATAATCTGCGATTTGCTGATGACATTGCCTTGCTTATCAAATCACCCAGGGCATGAATTGCAAAGCATGAGCAATGATTTAGACAGGCAGTGCATGGCGGTACACTGGGCGGTACACATGCAGAAAACCAAAGTAATGTTCAACACCCTAGCAAGGGAACAGCGGTTCATAATAGGAAGCGAGGTACTGGAAGTGGTAAAGCAACACGTCTACTACCCACGCAGCAAAGGCAATCGGCCAAATATTGCCACAGGTTGGTTCCTTTCTGGTCCTTTGGAGGGCCGGCCTTAGCCAATACGGTTCCAACGTTGGGCCAATTACCTGTGCTGCTTGGGTTAGGGCAGGTAGTGACAGCTGATCCGGATCATGAGAGGGAAACAACTTGAAGGATAAGAATGGGGTGGAGCGCATATGGTAGGTTCTCTAAGATCATGAATAGCAGTTTACCAATATCCCTTAAGACAAATGTGTACAACAGCTGTATCTTACCAGCACTCACCTACGGGGCGGAAACGTGGAGGTTAACGAAAAGGGTTCAGCTTAAGTTGAGGACAACGCAGCGAGCCATCGAAAGAAAAATGAGAGGTGTAACGTTAATAGACCAGAAGCAGACAGAGTGTCATAGGTATAACATTAAGAGACTGAAAGCGGACAGAGTGGGTGAGGGAACAAAAGCGGGTTGATGACATCCTAGTTGAAATCAAGAGGAAGAAATGAGCGTGGGTAGGGCATGTGATGCGAAGGCAAGATAACCGCTGGTCCTTAAGGGTAACGGAGTGGATTCCTAGAGAAGGCAAGTATAGCAGGAGGCGGCAGTAGGTTAGGTGGGCGGATGAGATTAAGAAGTTTGTAGGCATAGTGTGGGCGCAGCTGGCAAAGGACAGGGTTAATTGGAGAGACATGGGAGAGGCCTTTGCCCTGCAGTGGGTGTAGTCAGGCTGATGATGATGACCCTGGCTTCCGGTTACCTAGTTTATCCATGCTCATTTGTTCGTCTTGATTTGGGCTGGGATGTCACTGACTCGCGTTTGTTTCCTGATCCACTCACTTTTCTTCCTGTCTCTAAACCATACATCTATCGTGTTTTCTTCCATAGTTCGATGCGTTTTCTTCGATTTAAGTTGAACCTTTTCGCTAACCTCCACATTTCTGCGCCGTAGGTTAGTAGTGTAAGATACAGCTGTTATATACTTTTCTCTTGAGGGATCCTACCATTCTTAACCAGCGAATACCTGCCAAATGCTTTCCACCCCATTCGTATTCTACGTGTAATTATACTCTCGTGGTACCTGATCTGCACTCATTATCTGCCCTCAGTAGTTGTATTCCCCGCCACTTCCAGCGCTTTGCTACCTATCGCAAACTATATTACGTTACAAAACTTTTGAACATTACTCTAGGGTTCTGTACAATACTTTTTTTAATTTAGAGTATTCATTCTGCTTTGCCTAAGTTATTGATTATGCTTTGCAATGTTTAGTCGGAATTCCTTAGAAAGGCAATGTTCTCAGCGAATCCAAGATACTAAGGTATTTTACGCTAACTTTTTTCTCCAGCGGTTGCCAGCCCAGGTCTGTGAATACCTCCTCTAAACATGCGGTGAGGAGCATTGCAGAAATTCTGTCTACTGGCCTGACACGTTTAATTATTGGGTCTTTATTATTTTTATTATGGAGCACTGCGGATGCTGTGCAGCCGTTAAAGATATCTTCCAGTATTTTTCATATATGGCTCTGCCTATTCCCCTATTGCCTTAATGACTGCTGGGGTTTTAATTGATACAAATGCTTTCTTGTAATGTAAGAAGGCTAAATATATATATACATATATATATATATATATATATATATATATATATATATATATATATATATATATATATATATATATATATATATATATATATATATATATATATATATATATAGGGGTTGGTTATATTCTGCTCATGTGTCTATTACCTAAATAATAGCGCTAATATGGTCTGCTGGCGAGTAGCATTTACGAAAGGCTTATTGGTAGTTTGGTTTATTGAAGTCTTAGGTTCTGCTGAGTATATTATCGTTTACCCAAGTGAAGGCTTCTAAAACAAAGAGTGAGCATCTCGATCTGCAATTTTTCAAGTCCTTGACGTTTTGTATTAGATGTAGAGAATGCTAGCGTTCTTTTAAACTTCTAGTACGGTCGCGATCATGAGGTATTGCGAATACAGACTGTCCAATTTTTCTAGCAAACGTTCTGAAGTGTCCTTCACACGACTTTCTTTTTCCTAATCCTCACCAGCTGCTTTCCTCCTTTTAACTGCTTCTAAGCTCTTCTTTACTTTCTCTGTTGTTATCTTCTCGATATCTAGCTTCTATACTCTACTGCTTCTTTCGTTATCATCCTGATTCCTTCGGCTACTGTGTAGATGTGTGTGGAATTTCTTGGCTTCTTTAACTCTGTTATCCACGTTGGGAATGGCATTAGTTTTCTCGTCTTCTTTTCGCACGCATCAGATTTTTTCCTATGCATAATCTTCGATTCACCGCTTTCAGGCAACTTCCGTTCTTTGAAGGATTCTCAGGCCTCTCTATATTAAGCTTATTTATGCCGATTACCTTGAACTTTATTACTTTTATAGATCGGCAAGGTATATTCTGTCTGCTGGATTAAGGGCTTTCTTTCTGTAGCGTTTCTTGATCAGATCTTTCGTCTTCTTAGAGAACGTGCCGGTATCGTGTCTGAATATTCGGTCGGCTACTTTAATGGCGTACTCCGTAATGATATCTGGAAGATTATGGTACATTGGTTTGATCACTTAAGTCGTCTTCACGGGTTAAAGGGAATATCTGTTCTTCCAGGAAGATATTCAATTTCTCGGTTTACCGTTTGTTGGGGCTTTTCTCCAATAGTGTCCTCTGTTCTACATTCAAGGTGAATCAAATTTTAGGTCTTACCACCCTATGGTCACTGGACCGCATCTTCCCGAGAATCTCCCCAGCCTGTACGATGTCAGGGTTAGTGCACAATATGAAGCCTCTTTTATTATAGTCTCGCATTTCGGGCCATTGCACTTCCACTTCGAGTCAACGACTTGCGAAAGAGGGTATTCATTATACGTGAATTATTCCGGTCTGAGAACTCCGCTTTGTCTACAATCTGTACCATGGTAACCAACTATCTGGTCTCCAGCCTACTTCTTGGTTACCTTGGCACCGAATTCGCCCATCGGTACAGTATACTGTTTTATTACTTTTATTTTTGCCGATTCTACATCTTCATAGAAGCTTTCGACTTTGTGGTCACCATGTATGAACGTGGGCGCGAGGGCCTGCCCAAACTTTAATCTGTATCTCCTGTTAAGCATAATTACGATCACTCTGACCTTGTCGTTAATTGTGTAGAATTTAGCTATGTGGCCGGTTGTATATTTACTCACCAAAAATTCCACACATAAATTCTTTATGTCTGCTAAAGCTTCCTACGTGCCAGCCTTTCAGCATTGTATATGTTCTATCTGTCCTTATAATATTAGCAGATCCTATACCGCCCATTTATTACTACCAGTTTCTTGAAGCGCACTGTTACACTAGCCTCGCTAATAAAGTTGTAGTGCTAATCGCTTCGAGGTTCAGTTTCCGATGGAAGAGTTAGTTAATTAGGTTCTTAGTGTATGCATATACAAAGTGGTGGCCAAGTAAAAAAAGAGGGGACGAATCCAAGTCTGAATTAGAGATGAGGCCGCACCACAGGCTTCGTCAGTAAGCGCAATCGAGATGCGGATTTTTTCATCCGGTGTAGAATTGGCGGCGCCTGGATTCGAAGAGCCTTCCTTCCGAAGAGCAGGAAGACCGCAGTGGTGTCCTAGTGATTTGAGCACCCACCTCTCAAGCTTTCCCCTAGCCTGGTGTTCGGCTTCCTTAGGGTAAAATAATTGGGAAATGGGTCCTGGACCCCACCTTGAAAAGGTAAAAAGCACCTTGTGCCGTGGCGCTCTTTGGCCTAGATGCCCTTGCGCCGTAAAAAATCCGAATCATCACCATTTGTAACAACTGGAGCGTTAACGTAGCCTCGAGGTTTCAGTTCCGCGGGTGGAAAATAGCATAGAACATGATTTGTGTATTCCTCCATGTACGGATGCCTCTAAATAGGAACCTAACAGTTTTTGTCTCCCCTGTAACGTGCGGTGTGCCACAAGGCTCGGTATTAGGGCCCTTGTTATTTCTACTGTATATTAATGACCTGCTTTGTCAAGTAACCTCGAACATTGGCATGTATGGTGATGGCTGCGTTTTGTATGACATCATTCACTCTTCAGTGTGATCTTTCTCGCATTAATAATTCATTTGCTAGCACCTGCAGATGGTGTAAAAGTTGGCAGCTGAATATTAATTACCGCAAAATTGCAGTCATGACTTTCAGTAATAGCTCCTCTTCATAAATTTTACATCACTCTTTTCATAATATACCCCTTCAAAGGGTGTCCAAGTACAAGCATCTAGGAATGATTTTCACCTCCACCGTATCATGGTACAAGCACACTGACTTAATTTGAAATATTATCCTAAAAATTAGGATATCTGCGACGAAAATTAACCCGGGTTCCGAAGGAAACCAGGCTATTCATGTATAAATCACTAATCTCTCCAATTCTTGTCTGTGTTTGTTTCGTGAGGAATTCTTACAAGGCAATAGATACTAAGAAAATTAAGGACGTTCGTCTAAATCTGCTCGCTTCAAATGTAATAAATATTGTCATGCTTTTTCACCCTCTTCTGCCCACGAATTAATAAAAACAAGGAGAGAGAGAGAAGGAGAACGTGAAAACCCTTTAATGGAAAGGTGAAGAATTTAGCCGACGTGTAAAAATTGCTGGCATGCTACTCTGCGTGGGGATGGGAATGTTGGAGATAAAGGCGGATGGAGAGCGTTACGGGAAAGGTTAAATTAAAGAGAAATAAAAAGAGGGAGAACAAAATGCGGCCACAAAATACCTGTTAAGGTGCATCGGCGAGAAACGATGTAACATATGACGAAGTGCATATTACCCTCATCACTGGCCGGCAACTAAAATCGTTAAAATTTTTACACAGGGTTTTTCACTTGCACCACCGTCTCTCAAGCGACAGGTGTTGTAGGCAGTAGCCACATGCAGTGGCTAGGCCGTCTGCGTGCCTTGGCTTGGCTGCGCGGCTGTGTGCCCGCGTGAGGCTGGCGGCGGCTGGCACGTGTCTCGTGCTCGTGCCGGCATTCGCCTGACTGGAATAAAACTGTCCGGTTGGCGCCTCAACGGTCTCGTTTTCCTCAACCCAACATGGTGTCAGAGTTGACGCAGTTCCCACTGTAAACCGAGCCGGGGCTGCGTCCTCTCACTCGGATACTTATCAACGGTGGCACACGTTACAGCAGCGTCTACGGCCTGGACTACGCGGCGAGTACATGGCGTCTTTCGTCATTCAACCATCCGTGGCCTTCTGCTTCATCACTCCTGCCGACTGTCCGAAATGGAGGAAGTGGTTCGAGCTTTTCTACACGGCTTCCGGTCTCTGCGACAAAACAGGGTCACACCAGGTCGACACGCTCATTTACTTGATAGGCAACCAGGCTGAGGACGCCTTCGATGCCTTCAAACTCTCCGGTGAGAACACTCACAGCTTGGAAGTCATCCTAAAGCAGTTCGACAGCTACTTCATACTGCGGCGCAACGCCATTTTTGAACGGGCACACTTCAACACGAGGGTCCAAAACGGCGGTAAATCCATGGAAAAATTTGTAACTGCGCTTCACACGCTTTCCAACCATTGTGAGCACGGCACCCTCTGAGAGGAACTGTTTCGAGACAGACTGGTCGTCGGCATTCAAGACAAGAAATCGTCAGCGAGACTGCAGCTAGACGCTGATCTTACTCCCCAGAAGGCGCTAGAGTGTATCAAGCAGGTCGAAAGCGTTCGTCAGCAGCAAGCGGAGCTTCACCCCGAAACGCTGACCGTCAACAAATTTGCATTAGGCAAACAATAAGTCAGGCACACCACGAACGCTGCTCACGTAAACGACGACCGAGAGCACTTTGAATCAAGGCCACATCCGCGTTCAGCTGACAGCGTTCTGTCATCGTGTTGTTGGTGTTGGAAAGAACGACACTCGCGTTCACTGTGTCCCGCGCGGATGCGGGTATGCAGGGGCTGCCACAAGAAGGGCCACTACGCGTCTGTCCGCATGTCACGCCGAGTTGAGATCGTTGAAGCATCTGGACGCTACAGCGAAGGTGGATTTATCGGAACCGTCTCGTCCTTCGAGTTTCCTGCAAGAGCGTGGGAGAGAGTTGCAATGACCCTGTTCTTCTTCAAATAGCACTGGTGGTTAATCGTTACTGATTATTACTCCAGAAATCCGTAACTGACTCGTCTAAAGAAGCTGTGATCTAGTACAGTGATCAATCACTGCAAATCAATTTTTTTTGCCTGGCACGGCATTCCAGAGGTGGTAGTCTCCGATAATGGTCCGCAGTTTTTGTCCTCCAACTTCGCTAAGTTTGCTCAAGAATACGGGTTCAAACACGTCACATCAAGCCCACAATACCCTCAGAGCAACGGACTCGCTGAGGCTGTGGTAGAAATCATCAAAACTTCAATGAAGAAGACCCAAGACCAGTACCTGACCCTCTTGTCCTACAGGTCAACTCCATTGAAAAATGGCTACAGCCCCTCTGAACTCTTGATTGGGAGGCGGTTGCGGACAAAGATTTCTCTGACTCCCTGAAGGCTTGTTCTCCGTTTTCCAGACGCCACTAAACTTCGGAATTTCGAAACCCAATACCGCGAACAGCAGCGAAGAGATTTGGACAGACGACATGGCGTACGGCAACTTCCGACCCTTTTGGAAGGAGATGAAGTCTGGGTTACAGACTTAACGCGAAAAGGGAAGGTGGTGTCGCCCGCAAGCGAGCCTAGGTCATTTAAAGTTGATACTGGGAACGGCCCTATTCGGCGAAATCGAACCTATCTTATTCCTTTTCTCAAGCCTGCGAAAGAGGAGAGAGGCCACCAAGATGTCGTATACGACGAATCTCTCCCTGGGATTTCAGTTTCTCAAGAAGATTAACAAACAACCTGCGCTGACGTCTCCTGCGAGGAATCTTCCCCTCGGACTTCAGTTTCTCAAGAAGATTCAGAAACAACCTGCGCTGACGCCTTCCACCGGCACACCAGGTGTGGACGCTGCGTGATTTTTCCCAATAGGTTGCTTTTCTGTCAGGGGAGATGTTGTAGGCAGTAGCCACATGCAGTGGCTAGGCCGTCTGCGTGGCTTGGCTTGGCTGCGCGGTTGTATGCCCGCGTGAGGCTGGCGGCGGCTGGCACGCGTCTCATGCTCGTGCCGGCTATCGCCTGACTGGAATAAAGCTGTCCGGTTGGCGTCTCAACGGTCTCAACCCAACAACAGGTACATCACGAGTGTCATACTTTCGTCAACAAGAAGTTACCATAATCTTAATCTCTCAACTTATTTTGCTCGCACTGATGTGTTATAATTCATTTTTTCCACGCACTATTGAAAGAGAGAGATAGAGAAACCATTTAATGGAAAAACAGAGAATTCAGCCGACGTGTAAAAATCACAGGAATGCTATACTTTGCGTGGGGAAGGGAATTTGGAAGGTAAAGGCGGAAGGATAGCAGTGCAGGAAAGTTTAAATTAAAGAAAAAAAAAGGAAAACAGAAAATGCGGCCATTAAATAACTACTAAGGTGCAGCGGCGCGAAATAATGTAACATATGACATGATGAATTACATAGTCTGATATATGGGCTAACTAAGTTCACTGGAAGAAAAATGCATGAGGGCAACATCAAATATGTAATTAGAGGTTGCCGAGATGTCTGATTTTTTTAAACACGCAAACAAGAAGTTCATTATATGCCTCTGTTGCCTAGGGCAGGCTAAGGAACCTAAAACATTGTCCATTGTTAAAGGCACTGGGGAGAGCTTTTTCCATGCACTGCTCTTAGTACGAACGCTCGTTAGCATACGCAGGGCACTCAAACAGGATATATTCCACAGATTCAATCGAGCCGCTGTTGTCACAGAGAGGACTGTTTGTTTGACTGAAACGATATCGCAAGCTGTTTGCAAGTGCAGCGTTCAGGCGAACTCAGTGATAGAGTGTTTCCAGGTGAAGAGAAATGCAGGGCTGGAGTCTTGATCTGAGGTGTGGGTTGACTGAGTAACGAAATTGGTAGTGATGTATCGGCAAGCTTCATATCCGATACATTTCTTCTGAAGTAAATATTTTAGCCATTTGGGACACATCAATTTTTTGAAGAAGGTCCGAATGTATCTACGACGTTGGTGGCCTTATGGGCCGCTTTATCTACTTTTTCATTGGCCAATATGCCACAGTGTGCTGGTATCCAGTGAAATGCTATTCAAAGGCGTGCGGCAATAGCCAAGTTGTGTAGATAACTAATGTCATGGGAAACGAGTTGATGATTACTTTTCTTGGCAGGCTGGACACGATATGCAGAGATGCTTTGGAGTCGGTTGAGATAACCCATCGGTCGGGGGTTTGGCGCAGGATATAGGAAACACCTTCTTTATTGCCGTGGAGCTCAGCTGTAGTAGATGTCTTTCGCTGCAACCGGTAAGAAAGGATATGAATGGTTGAGGGCGCATGAGTGGCACAGAACGAAGTTTCTTAAGTAGTCGTACCGTCGGTGAAGATGCGGGTATGCTGCGTAATATTCCTCGGTTAAGTAGGCCAGAGTAGATTGTAAAAGCGCTGCCTGTAGCATGTGGCTCTTTGCATGCATACGTGGAACAAACTTCTTCGCCTTTAGAGGCGAAAGATTCAAGGGGGAAAGGTGAGAGGTAGTAGTTTCTCTGGCTGATTAATAGTAGGGAGGGGTAAGAGCTGCTAATAGCTTGGCCAAAGCCAGTGTTACAGTGAGTTAGGTGAACACGGTGTAGGAAGTGTTTCTTCCCTTGGATGACATGGCCAAGATGGGTACGCATAGTTTCCTGGGAAACAATCACATCTAGCGGGAGACAGCCTGCTTCCACTACTTTTCCTGATGCAGAGGAACCCTTTGGGAGGCGAAGACATATCCGCAGGCAGATTTGTTTCGCGCCGCCTAAAGGACCTTCTTGCTTTGAAGAACCGGTAGACAGCAGAGCTAGGTTCCTTCAGCGTAGGCTTTTTCCAGCAGTACCAATGACCGGCAGTTGCTGTCGCACCGTGTTTCCGCCATGAATCTGAAAACTTGCAATGCTGCAGTGATCAACTCGCGTAGCTCTTTTATCTGAGGTGGCCATGAGAGGTTACTGTCCATGACAACACCTAAGAATCGCTGAGATCGTACATAAAGTAATGACCGTCCACCTGGGAGGAGCGCATTGAGTTATCGTTTTTCTAGTGAAATCATGGCAGCACTCTTTTCTAGCGAGATACGAAGACCTCGGGGGGGGGGGGGGGAGGCAAGGAAGACGTTGCTGTATAATATTGCGCGAGCGCGACGCGCCACAGATGCAGATATCATCTGCATAGATCGTTATGTGTACTCTTCGTATAAGGTTTCTTGTTAGGTGTATAAGGGTAATGTTGAACAGGAGAGGGCTGAGCACCGCTCCTTGCGGTACGACCTTCTCCACTGCGTGAAACAGTGTTGGACCGTTTGGAGTGCTCATAAAAGTTTTCCGTTCTTTCAAATAGTGTCCAATCCACTTGTAGAGCTTTCCACCGAGGCCAAGACTGGTCAATGCAGCGAGAATTGCATGGCGAAAAACAGTAAAAAGCGGACTCGATGTCAACGAAAACGGCTGTGGGTATGCAGCCAGCATGAAGGTACTCTTAAAGGGATGATACGAGGGCAATAACATTATCAGTCGCAGACTCGTTTTGACGAAACCCTTTCATTGGTTCGTACTATTGAATATTGGAATAAATTGCCTGGTCGAGTGAGTTCCCTACCAATAGACAGATTTCTTTTTATGCTGTGACTTATTCATAACATCTTTCCATCTTTATATACTCTACCCACACTCCCAATTTCTGTAGTATTGCCTATGCTTTCAACTTTGGTGTTTTATTTTTTCATCCATGTCTCATATTTTGACTTATCTCCGATGTTTCGTGTATGTTCACACCTGCGATAGCCCGTTATGGGCTCCAGTATGTACATATAATAATAATTAAAGTATCTTGCAGCTTTACTAGGACATTATCGTGCAAATGTAAACCTCTTAATGCTGATTTACCGTCGCTGCTTCTTGTTATCTCTTCTAGCACATCTCTAATCAACGTGAGAGTTTTTTTGCTTCCCCTTCGGCTTAATCTTCTGAATTCCTGGTAACACCACACAAATTTTCGGTCATCTCGTAGTTTTATTTATGTCAAATTTGATAAGTGTATGCATCTCCAGCAGTATTTTAGCACGAGGACGTTACGCCGAAAAACTGTTAATAGACGTACAGCACTTCATTTATGCATACTTTTTCCCATCAGGGCAATTCTGAAAGCAGGTGAGTGTGACAGCAATAGAGATATATTTATTGTTCCCGCCATAAAATCAATGAGTGGCTTCATACCTGTTCAATACTCTAGTGGAGCCGCTGCTGAATTTTGTGGCGGTTTCCTCGCTCTGCTAATTTTTTCAAGAAAAGATAAGCGTATTTGCGCCCGTGCTGGAGGGTTACACGGCTTCATATTTTGTAAGTATAGAAGAAAACTTAAGACACAAGTCTAAAATCGAAGCACCGGTTTGAATTACATACGGCTTGAATTCTCGAAAGTGCTTTCTTTTACCAGCGTTTGCACATCTTAGGAAGAACAGCATCCGAAAAGAATCAGCTGGCGTTGGCCCGCTTCATGGAGCAAAAAGAAATCGCGAATCTCGCTACATCCTCCTTCTTCTATCTCAAGAATAAACATCCAGATCAACCTGGATTGCATTAGCGCAGGTGCCAACTTTCTGTCGGTCTCCACTGTCCATTGTACATCGCCAATGCCAACATTTGTCGTGGTGTACCCTTGTTTATGCCATGAGCACGTTAGGTTTCACCTACTCTATGGTGCAGTAATGCCACCAGAGAGGGCGCTATGATCCGGATAAGAATTCGCGAAAAAACCTATTGATTAAAATAATGCACTAGCACCGTTCTCGACGGCGAATGACGGTTATAAGCGGTAGGTGACAGTTTTTGGACGTTGGAGGTGGCTGAAGGGCAAAGGTGAATCGTTGCTGGCGGAACACCTCCTCGAGGGTAACGGCGGCATCACAGAACATACGAACATAGTTTGGCGAAGTCATAGTGGTAATTCTAACTCATCAAAAGGAGAAGGTGAGTAAAAATGCATAAAAAATCTTTTTTTCTCTTATTGTATTGGTGAAACTACATTCCTTTCTTCATGTTTTTCCAGTATAATACTTATTCTTGCGCGGCACATTTCTCTGCAAAGAGAAGTTTTAAAAGGAGAGAAGAGAGTGCCCAGGCCACCTTTTTTATGGAGGTAAAAATTTACCTGCCATTTTAAACAGAATTACATTACCAGGACTAAGGGTTTCTTAATCCGGTTCGAGTAGAATCATATCTGGGAATAATAATAAAGTTTTTAACCTCTTTGTTATACTAAATCCTTCAGCGGCATTTCTACGAACAAGCTTCAATAAATGCTTTTCCAGTACCGGAGGCACTAAGAATGTCAGCAGTAGATGTTGCCATAACCGTGAACGGCGGAAACATGGCAATTGCCAAGATTTTTCAGCGGCTTGGGCTAACCTGAAGCTGCTGCACTCTCTGCCAAATGAAAAAGCCAACCGGCGTCAAGTCTGGTCTGCTAACAGTGCAGCCCAGCAAGTCACAAATCAAGCATATTAACTGGTAAGAGAACAAAAGAGAATGATTTCAGCTCTTACAATGGAGTTTGTTCCTATGATATAAATTGATCGAAAAATGTTGACAGGGAAAGGCTTTGCAATCCAATTACCTGTAAATTTGTACCAAAACAAGAGCATTTCTTACCACGGTACCAATATTACCAATTCCATACCAATGAACAAGATGAGACAGATCCCCAGTTCTTACTTTGTACTTTATACCATCACGAGGGTAGCAGTTAACCAATGTGAGGCATGTGGAATGAACTATTCAGAATTCATAGGTAGCAACCACATAAAAAAAAATGAACTTTAATCTACACTTCAAGTGCAATTCATAAAAAAAGTGTTTCAGTTTTGTTGCACAGTTCTGGTTCTGTAGAAAGAGCCCTAATCACCAGTAAAAGTAGACAAACAGGTGGCCGCTTACTCAGATTATTTATGAGAAAAGTGTGCCAGAAATACCCCCAAATAGGGCGTTCCAGGTGACAAGAACACGGAGTCAAGGGCCAGGGCTGATAAAAGTGTTAGAAAGCACACCTTCACCATGCTTAAGTGCGAGCCATGGTCGGTCCTAACGCCGTAGCGTTAGAACCGCAGCCATAACCTCGTGATAGAGCATCCACGTCGGCTTCGGGAGGTGGTGGGTTCGACTCTTACTGCCACCGGCTACCCACTGCTCATCCTGAATTGGGTAAAAGTCCTTCCCCGGTTTGAGGTTGTGCTTCTTGGGGTGCATGGCTTGAGAAAAGAGCCCGAACCTTGAAATCCCAACACAGTGAGACTTGGACACTTTGCCAGAGAACTGCGTCGCAAAAAATGGGCCACAAGTGGGCTTCTACCGCAAGAGGCGGATTTATGGTTGTTGATAGCGGCAGTAATCACTGACCCGTCAACGCAATGGTTCGATGCAAGAATCTTTTCCCAAACATCTTATCCCAGAAGAGCCGACCGCCTACCTGCCGGGAGGAAATCTTGCACCGATTAGAAAACCGGTTGGTACCCGGTGGCACTGGGGATTGAACCAGGGAACACCCGAATGCAAGGCGGATGCTCTAGCTCATCGGCTCCGTTTCTGTCAAAAGTTAGCCGCTCCTGCCAACAGAGCGTTTTTCCCAGACGAAGCTGGGTCCACTTTTCGTGCGTTAAGGTCCCATGATAGCCGAGCAGAGACAGGGAGCGCCCTTGTATCTATTTCACCGGTAGGCACCACGCGACACCGAGCTGCCTCCCACGGCCTTTTCGAATGCTAAGCCTTGAGACCAACTGTGGTTGGAAGGGTGCCTCAACACCACCCGGTAGAAGGGAGCGTCATAGGTCCCCCATTCAGATGAAACTCTGAATGAGGCCGAGCCCCTAGGCGGAGGTCGTCTGTACCGATTTATGCCGGTGGGCTCGCGCCGGCTGCACACCGGGTCCTTGCACAGACCAGGCCGGATGCTCCGAAACTTGCGGGCCTCCTGTGGTATGGCTTGAGAGGATTCCGTGCGTTGCAGCCCCACACGAATGGCCGAGCGCCAGGCCGGAGGGTCCGCTTGTACCTATTTTACCGGTAGGTGCCCGGCGCGACCGTGGCAGGCGCCTCCCAAGGCCTCGGTGGATGCTCCATGCTCGTGCCGTCCAAGGTCGTGAAGGGGCACCCAGTAGCCTGTGGCAACGGTGCACATAGCCACTATACGTCCTCTTTTGAGACGCGACCCCCTTACGGCTGAGCACTAAGCCAGGGGACGCCTCTACCCATTTGAAAAACCGATGGGTTCCCGGTGGCACTGGGAATCGAGCCCAGTACCTTCCGATAGCGAGGCGGATGCTTTACCACTAGGCCACCGCTTTCAGAGCACACATGGGGAAGAAAAGCCGTGTTTGTTTTCACCCTAATTAAGGAATAATCGAGATGATTGCGACGTCACACGCTGAGCTGTGCAATGTACACCTCAATGTACGCTGGGAATGTAGGGTCGCAGCATGACTGAAATCGCATAATGACATGAGAATGCAAAGTAAACTACTTATGCTCGAAGGGAAATTTGGATAATTAGTTGAGAATCGAAGCGATTCCCTTGGGTTGTGAGTAGTCAGACGCGCTACCCCAAGACTGCTTAGGCACACACGTTCGACTTGTTTAAAGGGACACCTTGTGTGCCTTGTGTTGTACCACGTTATCTAGTGTGCCTATTGATCTATGCTAATGAGTGTGTGGAATTAGAAAAAGGTACTAATCAAGAAAATTTAGAAAATAACCATTGCCGTGTTTGCGTTACACTCTCAGCACGTTCATTACGGCAGCGAATTTCGGGCCCTAATCATTGTGCGTCTGGACCCACTGGTTGGCCACCGTTATATTTTCAGAGGTGCGGCATGACCCACCAGTGAGCATCCGGCGAACTCAACGTATCAAAACCGACAACAGACGGCAATGGTAACCTGGAATTTGTGTTTTTCGCATGCTCGTAGGAAATTCTGAGCTCTCCAACGGCTTCATAGTGCCACTTGGTATTTGTGCCGCAGAGCAAGAATACGCGACATGACCCACCGTTGACCCGCGATGCAGTGAAGGTGTTAAGGCAGAGCGTAACTGCAATGAGAATTGCGCAAAAAGTACGGGACAATGGAGAAGAAGCACACAGAATGAGCGCAGACTAACAACTGGTTAACGGCACCAACGCCTCCTTCTTTCAACAAAAATACGCATGCGCAGACAAAGACAAAAAACCATAATCACTTCCTCAAACCTAGAAACTCCAGCTCCTTGAGGTACAGGTGGATGGATGCCTCATCAAAACATTTGTCAGGCCTTAATCTCGCGATTTGCAAGCCTTCAATAATTTCCCGTTCTTTCTTCTCACGCGCGTCCGATAACCTTAGTTCGGCCGAAAAGCGGAGTGTATTCTTGGTCATGATGCCTTCAGGCCTTACAATGCTAAGGAATTCAAATGCTCTAATAATCTAACGTCGATGCAGCGGCCCGTTTGCCCGGCGTACGCATTACCTCAGCTCGGCAGAATCTCATACATTACATTCGCTCTACAATGCACAAACTTGTTCCTGTTGTTAGTGCCACACTCAACCTTCTTTTGCTTATATTTCTTCACTAAATTATACCAGCGCGACAAATTGCAAGATGTAGAGCAAAGGACGTCTACGCCCAATTTACCTGTGACCCTCTTCATTTCGTGCGAGACCCTCTGAACGTGCGTAAGCTATAACTTCACACTTCCACCTCTGTTGTGCGTCCGCCCCCGGAGACTTTGACTTCAGCGGGGACTCAGCGACTGCCTGAAGAAGGACTAGCGGAAAACCAGCAGACTGAAGGCGATAAACCTGAGCATCAAAGCTAAACTGAAACTTATGTGGACTGGGCTTGACTAACGAAGCCATTAGGGACGATGACGCAATACCGCTATTATCAAGCTTCGAATGGCACGAGTCAAAGGGCAGGAGTGCCTTTTCTGATCTAGGCATGTACACCTAGCAGAAGTAGTTATGATTGTTGAAAATAATTTTAAATCTAAGAATTGCAAACAAGAGTTTTCAGGAAGTTCAATAGTAAAATTATAACTGGCATATTTTGGCTAAAAAGGTGCTAAAACCTCCAACGCCACCTGTGTCAAATTAACACTGTGGTCAATATTTAAAAGGAATAAAAAATCGTCGGCGTATCTGAACGCCCGAACTATGCGGTCGTCAGATATTAACTGAGATAGCTAGCGCTCAATTTCAGCTTAAAGGGTCTCGGATAGAACAGGAGCTCACATGACTTGATATAGATGCCACTTTTCTGCATATAAAATTTATCCTGATAACTCACAATCCTCGAAGTAAGATATACCTTAAGCAACTCCAAAAACATTCTACAGAACTACAACATGCATTCTTAAAAGAAACAGCACCAGGCCGTTCAATACAGTTCCGGACTTCACGTAACAGCTCTTTACGGGGAAGGAAGTTGAACAACTCTTCAATGTGAACCGATAAGCGCGAGTTATCAGCATATACGCTACCCTTAACATTTTCACCACTCTTCCCAGCTGCTGACCTTGCACGGATCGCCGGGTGCCAAACCTCCCAGATGGCGCTGAAGGTACTGACTGACCACAGCATGCCAGGATGCCGTTTGCCTAACAATGGCTCTTAAAGCGCCCTCCATCTTGTGGCTCTTGGCACTGAAAAACAGAATGAGCACTAGGACGTTGTTTTTCTCCACTTCACTATTTAGCAGGTCGAAATTCAGATCTCTCAAAAGTGCAACCGCGTTCGCCTTCGCCTTAGACGGCTTCAAATCTGTGTTTCGAAAGTTATTTAATACAGCTTGCATGGCCTTATCACTAAAAAGCGTCTGAGGCAAGACCTCAAAACCGCCTTCTTTGTCGGCGATCATTACACCAAGGTTAGACATTCTAAAATAGCTTGCCACAGTTCTCAGCATGGAGTTACCATTCGTCTTTTCTTTGAACGTGTTTCGGATCGTATCAGCACATTCTAAATGGCAGCGTTTCTTCTGTTCGCCTTGAGTGAGATATCCTATGGGCCGCCGCCAAAACCTCGTGCTTGCTTGGGGGTACATTCCAGGCAGATCTTCAGACCCTGTTGAGGACACGCTCAACGTCGCGTAGAACGGCCGCGCCTACATGGTAGACTACCGGAACAGCACCAACCTTCTTTTTGGGGACCTTGGCTCAGTCGCCGCATATTCCAACGGAACTCGGCGCTTGCCTCAGCCAGGAACTGATAATCCTTCAGTGTCCTGAAACCATGAAGCCAACAGGGCCCGTTCCTTTCTAGCTGAAACAGCTAAGCTGTATCCAGTCTTGCAACAGGCGGACGTGTCTCCAGCATTCGCTTCTCAGAATCTTTGCAATTCATTTCGAGTATCCCTCGAAGGAGCCAAGAATACTGAAGAAGCCCAACACCTCAAGCTAACGCCTAATTTTTCTCTCTTGCCAGCCGTTAAAGTAACTGAACACATGTACACTCTAATTGTACAAAAAAAATTTAGGCAGGCAGTTCTTCATTCAGTCATCATATGATCTCTTAGTAATGTTCATGTGAAGGGGGGACTGTGGAGACGGAGTACGGGTTCATACGTAGCAATAATCGTGGTATTTGCACTATGCCAAATGCCGCACCTGCAGCGCGTTCGGCCGTTCGCGGCGACTTGGCTAGTAGGGTAACATTCGTTAAGTGGCGTAGGTTACCAGGGGGTACACGCTGCAGACGAAACTTTCGTTTTTCTTTGGCAGACGCGGTTGCGGCGACGCGCATCTATCTTTTGTTGCATTTTCATTTCATATTTATTTGCATTGCTGAACGACCCATACTCAGCATTTCTTTTCATACATTGGATGATTTCACTGTTAAAATCAATGCATCCGCAAATCTTCCCTTGGTTGTTTATTGCACACGTTGGCAATGAATGGTCGTTCTAAACCCATTCCCAATCTCCAGGCTCCAGCTAAGCTAGACGGCAGAGCACAGCTCATGGCAAATTAATCAGCCAGATTTTTCAGAACAACTTTCCCCCCACCTGGGTTAAGCCGCTGATGCTGTCTATCAATCAGGATGCTCGTCTTGTGTTGTTCTCAGGTTACGAGAAAGTGGCATCTCAAACCAAACGGCACAAGTTCGCAACGACCACATTTGACAAATTTAATAAGCAAAGTTGACACGTAAGATTTGCGTCCAACTCAGTCATTTACAGCCCCCTCGGATGCCTATCGTTCAGCCTTTCATTTAAATACATTGGTACAGAAAAAACATGAAAAATTTTGAAGGAGAGAAAATGGAACAGTAATTGTCTCGCATATACTGTTCCATTTCCTTTCCTCAAAAACCAACTTTCAGGGCCTTTCAGCAATGTAAAAAAGTCTGAAAGCAAAATGGAACAAAACATGGATGCGCGTTGCAGCAACACATATGTCTCATCTATGTCGATGGACACCGAAACCACGCCGTAAGGGAAGGGACAAAGGAGGGAATAAGAAAAAAAAAGAAAGAAAGGTGGAGGGCTCTAGAATAATTTCGACCACCTAGGGATCTTCAACGTGCACTTAAATATCGCACAGCACACGGGCGCCTTTTTGCGTTTAGCTTCCGTCAAAACGTGGCCGCCGCGGTCGGGTTCGAACCCGGGTACTCCGGCTCATTAGCCTAGCGCCCTTACAACTGAGCCACCGCGGCGGGTACGCGGAGAAACACCCATGGTACTAACAATGATTTGCCTTTCATTGGCGGGCCATAAGTTTGCCAATGACGTAAATAAATGAGAAGTGTTCCTCCCTACACAGTGGATTTGTTACGGAAAGAACAATCGCCTCGAATCCATTCTCATGCCCGTTTATCAATAGTGCTCCCACTCGTGATGGCACTATGTGCGCGTTCCAGTATATTTCATTTTTCTTTCATACATATGCAATGTTGACACTAATTTTGCCACACATGAAGTAGTTCGGTATTGTTTTGGGGAGCTGCGCCATAAATAAAGATTGGCTAACGCGACCTCTCATTTAGGCTTTATTTAAATTCCAGCGAGACCTGTTACTTTTTCTTAAGGTATTGCACCCTTGTATGGTTCACCTGTAGTTAAACCGACTGTCTCGCTTCTCCCATTTAAAACCCGAAATGGCACAGCTTTGTTTAGGAGTGGTTGGCAGTTTGGCGGCGGTCGCTACGGCTTCAGCTTCCTCCCGCTCGCGTTTTAGACGCTTTCGTGGTTGCGCATTCTTTCGAGCGCGGGCTTAATCTGTGTGCACTTGACGGCAGACCGAAAGGCTTTGGCGGCAGGTAGGTCTGTAGTGGTAGCTGTTTCGTCTCTCCTGCGCGCTTTCACGCCAGACCTACAGATGGTGACGTCCTACGGCTATGAACCGTGGAGTGGTTTCACTGAATCTGCGCTCCGCAGATCCCTTGTAAACCAATAAAAAATATACAGCTCTCTGCATAAAAAGGTTGGGACTTCTCGCCCTATGTGTCAGTGAACCTGCTGTAGTTCGTTAGCATGCTCTCAAATTTTGGTTTTCAAAAAGTCACACCAGAGGTGTACGTCTTGGACAAAACACTCAGAGCATTCTTTGAAGTTTAATGTCGGTCACTTTTCATGCGTGCGGCAAATAGCGGTGGAATTCTTTAATCAAACCGCACACTCTTTTCATACGCCTTCCCGCGCAGCGCTGGCGGTGGCCTTTGCCACAATCGCGCATAAACTAAACTGCCTGCGTTAGTGACGGAACTCGCATCGGCGGATATGAATTCTGCATGCGCTAAGGAGCGTCGTTTTTGTTTTATGCGATGTAATATAACCATCACCGGGCAAAAAGCCGGCGCCAACCGACCGGCGTTGTTCGGAGAAACCCGGCGTTGCTCGGAGTAAAAAACCAATACATCAGCCAAGGTGGCTAGTTGAATATGCATGTTCAAAGAATCGGCGCGCAGTAATTTAGGGCCACTGACCATGGTCAGGATATTTCAGGCAAACAAGCCGAGCGATTATGTATCGGAGATATACTCTCTGCAAAACACTGCAGCGGTTCTGGCGCCGGAAAGAAAAAAAACAAAAATACAATTCAAATCTCTCTCATCCTTTCTTTCGGAGAGACAAACCTTCTCATCCTCTACACTGTCCCGTCGAACCTTGGATATGGCGTAAAAACAGGGTCTGCCGCAGCAGTGGCTGAGTGGTTATGGCGCTCGGCTGCTGGCCCGAAAGGCACGGCCGCGTCACGGCCGCTGCGGTTGAATATCGATGGAAGCGAAATTCTAGAGGCCCGTGTACTGTGTGATGTCAGTGTAGGTTAAAGAACCTCAGGTAGTCGAAGTTTCCGGAGCCCATCAATACGTCGTCCCTCATATCCTGAGTTGTTTTGAGACATTAAACCCCCATAAACCAAACCAATCCAAAAAGGGACTGCATCCATTGGCCCATCTCTCTGACTGACGGGTGCAGGGTGGACATAGACCACTCATTGTGCCAGCCGCGCCCCTTTTGTTTTCGTTCCTGTTCCACCAGACTCCACGCCAAACGCGGAGGAGGAGGAAGGAGAATTTGGCTTACGTAGGCCAAGCAGGAGAGTGAAAAACCTCTGAGAGGGAACATAAAGAGAGTAACACGGCAAAATCGGTTGATTGTAATCGCGGTAAATGTGCTCATAAATATTCTTTTCAAAAAGTTTTTGCTGCTGCGCGTTCTAGGGCCGATGCATCACAGTCACCGGCGTAGAAAATATTTCCAAGCGAAGGCTGGTCAGTGGCCCTTTAGGGACACAAGTAACGTGTGCTAATAAAGAGTTGAAGTTTGCAAACAGTATCTATGTCTTATCTTGTTCGTTTACATGTCCTAATTATTTAGTACAGCGCGTCGGTACTTTGGAAAAAGCTGGCAGCTACAGACAAAAAATTGGGCTGACACCTATGCTTCGCGTTAAAGGCATGACGCGATAACGTAAATGGGTCCCTTCAGGGGCTTGGCGCCCTATTTGTGCATCGCTTCGCAGACAACGACAATGTTCTTTCTTCTACCATCACATAATGCTTCATTACAGAGCCAAACTCGGCACACTTATTCGACGTCTTCTTCTGCTTCGCATCCTTCGTAATCAAAGGGCACCCTTTTAATGCATCATTCTCCTTCGCTTCCGCCTACGTTCTGTCTACATGCGCATATTTGCTCAATTGGGCACTCTCTACTTTCCATTCGTAGATCACGGGGAGTCCTCGTACCACCAGGGGCGCAGAAGTGCAGCGGTTAAGCGACGCAGCACTTTAGGAAAAAAACTAGTTGGGCGACTTGGTGTGTGCTCGGGATGAAAAACTGCGCGGAGGGAACACGAAGGACGGAGAAGACAGGTGAGGATGGCGCTTGTCTGCGTCATCCTGGCCGCCTTTCGTGCTCCCTCTGTGCTATTAACGCGATAGCGTTAAGGAATGCGTGTCGCAGAAAGTCCGGGGTCGCCGTCAGCATCGTCGAGAAAAAATTTCCAGAGAAACCGCTTAGGAGGCAGATGGGCCACCTATAGGGTCCCGTACCATTGCGGCGTCGTCACAACCTGTCCTCCGGATTGTTAGCAAACTGCCCACCGTAACAGGTTGCAATTAAATTAATGATTGATCGCTCGAGCAGAGCAACCTGGGTCATACAAGACCCACTGGTGGCAGCACCTGCCTTCGCACAGCAGTGTCCCATTGCTTAACCGCTACACCGCTACACCAGGAGTGGTATGAACACTCCACGGCTCTATGAATGTATAAAGTACAGAACTCCAGTTCGCTATATACTGGCATAAACCCATTAAGCTACCTCGTCATACACTTAAGGCGAAGCTTTAGTGGCTCCTCCATTTTTTTCATCATAAACGCACCACTTCCCCGCCAGGTGGCTGTTTCAAACACTTCCACCGGTGGGACTGGTGACAGCCAAGTTGATCTTCCAGAGCTCCCGTAAATCAAACGTGCAGTGCCATGGTGGACGGCTGGCAACTGCTTTGCCTTTATTTGAATTATTTCATTGCCACCCGCCATAGGAGTCGGGCTGCTCACAACCCGGTGGGCTAGTATCCACCTTCCCACCCTAAAAGGTGGGCCTCCTGCTTTCATGTACACGCAACTGCCGCCGACGCCGGGTGATCGGCTGAAAGACATCCTTATTGCTGTCGGGTTAAGATCCTCATTGGCTAACGGGCAGTGTCCTTATCACAGCTGACAGGTCATAATGAATGGAAGGAAGTGACGTCACTACACTAGCAGTTTCGTCACCAGACCAGATTTGTCTGTCAACCGGAGCACGTGGCAGGAGGTGCACGGGAAGAGCACCGTAGGTTCCTCGAGCCATACCAGTCGCTTCCAGCAAAAGCATCAATTGCTTCTAATTCTATTGCATTTCCAACACATGATGAATTAGCTGCCCCATTATTTTTGTTTTATTTGTTATCGTGCCGACGCACACACCATGCCGGTCATCCAGGAATGCGTCCGGTCACGTTCCTGCGCAGGCATTTCATTGTTTCCGCGGTGCAGTGGGCAGTTACATGTGCCCACGAACGCTCGGCCAATTCTATAACAGTATCACAATAATATCGAACAAACGGCCGTACAGCTATGTGACAAAGACAATCGGCAAAACAGCGTGAAAAGGGCAAGCACTTCGCGCACGTGCGTATTCTTGCCTCTTTCGCCACCTCGCTTAGCCACAGGCCACTGAATGGCAGTTTGTCGACGCTTGAGTGATACCGTTAAAGAATTGTCCGGTTGTACGTGCCGGCCTCGTGCGAAAACAAACGTGTTTTTCGCTGTAAGTGAAGTCCCTGTAAACAGAAGTCGCGAGCTTGACATCCTGTGCGTATTTTTAGCATAACAGGAGCTTTCAACATCGCATACTCTAAGGAGAACATCGTACGTTCTTAAGCACACTGAAGATAAAGTGGGCTCGGCGATAAGAGCTGACTCGTTTTTTAAATAACCAATGTATATTTCCGAACGCACGTACATAACGATGTACGAATTCAAAAACCAAGTAGTGGATTAAAATGCCATATAATGTGCAGATGAGAACATTGAAATCAATTGTTTTTTTTTTGTTATTGATAACCTTCAAGTTTCTATGAAATTAGGCTATTGAATTCTGAAAACTAATTCATGAAATAGATTGTGAATCGTGGGTATAGTTAGTATTGACTGTGTGTTCTTCTTGAAAACGTGATGTTTATGTTGTTGACTGGAAAGGATAGAAATGTATTAGGAATCTCTTTGCTGATATCCCGGCATCCATTTTCAGTTGGCCGCCGAGAGAAATTAACAGTTTTTTTATGCGGAAACGACTAATGCGTGAAGCAAGTAGGCTTAAGCTCAAGTAGGGTAGTCGTGTGCGCAAGACTATTATAATTAAAGACTTTGATTTGTACGCGCTGGCTACTCTACTGACCAAGGTGAAGCGAGGACACGAAGCCCGGAATGAAGCGAAGCGCGTGAAGCGTTAATTCTCAGCGTGGTATCGATAACAAGCGAGACAACGAAAAATAACACCCATGTTGCGTGTAGGGTGACCACCTTGAGCTCTTTGCAACTAGTTGCTCTCCATGTGTCGATTCACAGCGAGGCATGGCGGAACGTGTGCGTTGACTAGCTGCGTGTTATTCTTGCGTGCCGTCTCCAGATCCCCTTCGACTTCTTTCGCGCCTTCCTTCCTCAAGCAGCCGCAGCGACAGACGCGGAAAGCGAAGAGCAAGCGTTGATTTGGGAGCCTTTCACCTCGCCGCTGTTAACTTTTAAGAGCAACATGAAATACGACAAAGTTACAGGCGCCTTTTACTGTAACAAAGTGGCATAGTTTGTTCCAGGTAGTTGAGCATATTATAGTAGTTTTAGACGTTTCTCGGGGCCACATTATTTCGTTAAAAGCTGGAGTGTAGGAATCTGCTGCCTCGACAACTGGTTGGAATCCCGATAGCTAACAAAAATTTGGAGATGCATGCACCACACATTCGATGCAGCTGCCCCAAAAATGCATTCCAACCTATTTTCCGCGGGAGTCGTTGCATTCCATCATTGCTGCGTTTTTTTTTTGCACGGCAGAACGTAATGGCACGTTTGCCGGTGCTACTGCGCTGGCGTGTAATAAGGAAGGAGTGCGAGGGGAGGAAAAAAATCAGCTGTCGTGCACCCCGGCTGAATTTAGTAAGATGAACGAAAGCTAGCTCTGTTAAGTTAAGCACACGAAATTAAGCACACGTCACACGTTCTTATATAGAGAACAGCGCGTCAAGCGAATTCCGGCAGTTGCGAGAGTGCCGTCGGGTCCGCATAGGCAACTGTGGTGAGGCGCAGTGAGTCACGTGATTCGATAGCTGCGATGCGAGGGAGCGCCGTCAGCTCAACGCGCGCAGCTTTGGCGAGGCGTGGCGAGTCACGTGGCATGATCTCCGAGCCAAGCGTCCGCTCCTCCTGGTTTGAAGGTCACATTTCATTGCCACATGACCTTCACAATTATACAGCAACAGTAGAGCATTCGCACTAAAAAGAAAATCTCAGATGCGCTGCGGCGCTTAATTGGATCCGTGGCTTCCTCTGTCCGCAGGAGAGAAATGTAGTGCTCGCGAATACTTCTGCTCCTCAGATGCGAGGCAATCTCGGTGTTCAGTGGCACACAAAATTCCGCGACTACTCTAACAAGCAATAATACTCCTCTTCCTCGCCACGATAGCCCAGGGGCAACGCAAAATGTTTCACAAAGTGCTGTCGCAGAACGCCGAAAAGGCGCCGAAATCACAGGCGAATAGTTTCTATTTCGTCATCTCGTTCTTCATCTTCCTAATCTTTCATGGTGACCTGAATGGCATGGAAGACGTATTCTCCACTTGCTGCATCTATAGGCAGTTTCGGGGCGAGCATCGTATTGATGTTTTTGCTGTTGGCCTCTGGAGGAATGGTACATACTCATTGTGGGGGAAGCATCCTGTGTACGCATCAAAACACTTCGTTGCATTTACTGTTACTTAGTTTCGCATTCACCTGGATCGGCAACTCATCTGAGCCCTGCACCAAGTGTGCAACAATACTGCTGTGAGGTGCGGACGCGAAAGTATTTCTACGAATTTCGAGTGACGCATTTGGAGTAAACAAAGTCAAGAATTTCGCAGAAGTCGCTGCACCTATGGTATGCTGTGCTTCATCAAATACCAAAATTTGGTTATTCAACCTACGGCATATTCTCGAAGACATAGCGCCCTACCCTGCCCATAGCGCCCTACCCTGGCTATCTCTTCAGAAACACTCATCATAATGAAGTGATGCCCCTGAATTGAGGAAAAAAAGTGTCATTTTATGCTCAAAACATACTGGCAGCCAGTCATGTCGCTCCACTGACGGTTACCACATAGAGCGTTTTACCTACCAGAATGAGAGCTTTTTGGAATCGGTACATTTGATTTTTCAAAGAGAAAATTGCAAGGGGCAGCCCAAGAGTGTGGTTATGGAATCAAAAAGTTGATGGCAGAGATAAAAAGCTTGCCACGCGAGGGCATAGAGTGTCGCCTATTTCTGCACTAAATAGGTGGATATCCTTCTTTGGCACTACAGCAGCAGCTGCGATCTTATGTCATTCAACATATAGACCAGTAGGATTTTCTTGTTAGCACCCAAGAAGAGCGCACCAGCGTACGTTTTCGCCTCGCACTGGTAGCTTCTATCACAAGGTGGAAAGTTGAACATAGAGGAAAGTTGCCTTCAGGTGCACGTGCATTCTTCTACCTTACCTAACTGATGGTGATGTAGTGTGAGCTACTTTCGCAACGCTAAGGCATAGATGAAGAAAGACAAAGGCGTTACTACACAGGTAACGTGCATTTATTCTTGTGTAGTATCGCCTTGCTGCCAGAGAAGCAAACGGAAATGGGATTGAGTGCTACACGAGATACTTTCTTTCAAGGCGAGGTCAATAAAAGTATAGCGGGAGGCGGCGAAACTAGCCGTGGTCTTCTCTCAGCTAGAGCTTGCGTTTTTGATGGCACTGTAATTCCACGCTGGTGCTGTTTTTCGGCCGTGTAGTGGCTTCGCGGGCGGACCTTTCCCAGAGATATATACAAAGAGCGACGACATGGCGACCAGTCCACAAGAACACAGAGCAAGTAGGCGCCGTTGTCTTATCTTGCTATCGCTAGCTTCCACGTGAAGATCCGCTCGCCGTTGACGCGTTCCTTTTTGCGGGCGCCCAGCTCCATATCTCTACGTAGTCGCCGCTTTCACTCTCGTTCCGTACGACGTTCGTGTAGTCCTGCCGAGTACTGCCTTGGGCGACCCGCCGTTGCTGCGATGGCGACGAGCGACTGAGTGGCGGCATGCTCAAGACTACAGGGCCACTAGCAGCGAGTGGCGCCAGTGGCTGGAAGGCGGACTTCTATTCACGTGTCCCTTACACTGTGAGATGGAGGCCAAGAATTTGTTTCTAGAGCAATGCTTTACCTAATAGGAGACCTCTACTACGCTGTAAGGCTGAACAGAAAGCACCCTCATAGCTCGATCGCATTAAGGTGCCTGTGTTAGAATGCTGTTGAAGGTTGAAGCACCGCGTTTTAAAGCTATGCTGATCCGGCGGCGTTGTTTGTGGTGGAACTCTTTCTAAAAATCACATGCGGTAAAGAGGAGGGGGGGGGGGGGACGGTCATAGTAATCTCATAATAGATTGGTCATGATCAGGACGTTCGATTACGACGTTCCACGTGGTTGGTCACGTGGTGCGGTGCCACCACGGCGGGAGTGCGAGCACAGCGAAACTGCGACTTCGTCGCCAATGTAACTTTCGCTACAAAAAAGAAATAAAAACATTTCTCAGCCCGCGCCGCCTAAGGAACAAGAGGCTGCATCCCTATAGACCAAAATTATTGTGGGAGAATAAAAAGAAGGAAATATAATGTGTCCCTGCCCGTGCATCCCTATATATTTATATATATAGTGTCTTGAAGCGACGAATTCAAAAGAATAATGGCCTCTCCCGCATCACTTTTGTATCGCGGGTACAATCCCAATAATAACATGAAAGATGTGGTCCTGGAGCAATTGAAATTTTGCCACCCGAGGGTGGAAAGGAATCAATCGAGGAATGCTACTATAGCGACCCACAGCCGGGAGAGCGGTCCCGGGGAGACTCCCCTCATCTCCCCTGGGAAGTAACGGAACGGTTTGGATAAGTGGGTTATGGGAATTTGGAGGGGGATAGGAACTGCGAGTAGACAGGCGCACGTGAGAGTAGGCAGCAAAACGTGAGGGCAACCGGCAAGGTGTCCAGACATGGTCATAAAACTACTACTTTGCTTGCCCGCCGCACCGAGGAGGCCGCGGCTACAATTAGACGCGTTCTATGGCTGCCGATACAACGTGCATGCTTCTGCTTTCTCGAAAACAAAGCTTTGCATCGTGCTATCATAGTTGGCTGCCGAATCAGCATTGTGCCGTTTCATTCTGCTAGAAAGGGACCGCACATCGAGCATGAGAAAAGCAATAGGGCCTCTGCGATGAGTGAGGAAGCTGCGACAGAACAGGAAAAGCCAGACCGCTGATATGGAGAATCATTACCCATTGTTTTAGTGAGACCCTCCCTTGTCGCCCATTGCTATCTCTTCTCTGACTGATACCTGCGGCAGCTTGTGGAAGCAGGTGGTCGAACCTATGACGTACGCCCACATTAAGCGTCTCGTGGAATACCAGGCGCTCAGACACTAGGTGTATCGGTCGTCAGTCAGCGCAGTCGGGCCCGAGGTTGCTGCGTCTGCGAAGCACTCGCGCACCCTTCCGCGATGCAGCCGGACCGAGGTGCGCGTCGTTTCAAGATGACAGCTTTTCTTAGTCAACGTGTCTTCTCAAGATTATTCCTTCTCCTCTCGGTGCAAGCGTCCCTCATCTCGGCAGGCAAGTGCTCCTCTGTTTCATCACATTGCTTTGAAAGCCAACTTTACGAAGTGGCCGCGCACGCTCTCTGTAGTAGCCGAGCATGCAGGGAGAGAGCTTCTGCTTTCTCCGATAAAAAGAAAGGCTGAGATTGGCTTCTGGCATAATCTGAACCAGTGAAAAGTGAAATGGTTGAAAATAACGAAAATTCCCAAGTAATGAATACATAACTCCACTCAACTAAAGCAAACGCAAATATTCATAGCGAGGTATTTTAAAATATAATGAATCTACTTCGAAATGACGCAAAAGCGTTATATTCTTCGAGCTGGAAAGCTTGACTACACATTCGAATTATTGATGCTGGGAACGTTTCCATTGTGCCTGAGCACCCCTAACAAACTTTAGTGTATGCATTTTTTCCTAAGGGATGCTTGCAGGTCCAAGCGCGAGAAATAACGGAACACCCAAGAACGAGGACGAAAGGACGGAGCGCTGAGATATGTGTTCCGTAATTTATTGCGCTGGAACCTGCGAGTATAGAAACAAACCAACTCGCACATCAGCACGTATTGCTCGTGTGGGATAGCTGGCAACGTTGTTTCCAAACATTTGGAATATTGTTATTATAGCAAGATTCTTATTGGCCATATTATGAAAGCTGAAAGGGCCTGAAACTTCCTTTTTTTTTTGTCCGTTTAACACTGATTCTATCAAGAAATATTCAAAAAATGACAGATAATTTTTGCCTATATTTTATAAACATGGGAAAGCACAATTTTATGAATGATAATGACGTTGACGAAGACGGAAAGGATTATGTGTCAGTGTCTTCGCAGCGCAGATGGAATTTGGTGGATACAACGACGTGCAATGCATTGCAGTTTAACATGAGGCGTGCTCGGCTGCGGCTGTACCCTAGCGCTCTCGAATACCAGCAAGCGAAGCTGATCTTTTCGCGCTGCTTTGATTTAGACTCTCAGTCACGGGAATATTTCTTTGACTTATTCTTATTAATTTATTTCTCAATGCACAAACCAACAAAAATCGCAAGATCTTGCTCGGCGTTTACCCATCAGAATATTGCTTTCGCCCTAAAGCTTTCTTGCAGCCTCAAAATACATATCAAGACAAGACTGCAAAACACGTCTTTCAGGAGTACTCTTAATATATTGACACCGCCCATTCATCGTCGTCGTTCTACTAGAATTACGAGAGCGCGGAATGCGCGCGCGAGCTGGCCTTAGAAAAAGAAGCCGAAGTGTCTGGCTGCGAATGCTCCGCTTTTGGGACTGCTACTGACGTCCGCTGCAGTCACCTACTTTGACGTATCCAACCTAGCTGTACCACGCGTGACATCTGGTGGAGGTGCTGGGTAACGCATTCCATGCCTCGGACTCCCCCAGCAAGCAGGGATTCAAGTCCTCGAGGGTCATCTGCCATCGAGGTGACGCCTGTACACCACGGCAGCCGCCGGCTCCAAGGCCTTCAACCCGAGTCTGGGCTTCTGGAGTCTCGCTCAACCCAAGCGGTTCGTTCAGCGCCATCGTCGACGACCATCCAGCCCGAAATAGGCATGCAGACGACGATTAGTTCACCTTCTGTTGTGCTGCAGCAGCCTCGGGAGCCACCGATCTTCCAAGGTTCTCCAGGCGAAGACCCGGAAGACTGGCTGGAGAAATTTGAACGCGTGGCCCGGTACAACAGATGGGCGGAAGACTCCAAGCTTCAACACGTGTTCTTTTCGCTGGAGGGCGCAGCTCGTACGTGGTTCGAGAACCGGGAGTCGTTCATAACGACGTGGAACGTATTTAAAGACCAGTTCCTGAAGGATTTCACCACGGTGATTCGAAGAGAACGGGCCGATCTGCTCCTTCAGTCCCGAACCCAGCTACCAAATGAAAGCATACTGGTATACTTCGAAGAGATGGCAAAGTTATTTCGTCGAGCTGACCCGGACATGACAGAGCAGAAGAAACTCCGGTACCTTATGCAAGGTGTCAAGGAGCAAATCTTTGCCGGACTGGTTCGCAATCCACCGAGCACGGTCGCAGAGTTTCTGTCGGAGGCAACCACCATGGAAAAGACACTCGATATGCGGTTGCGGCAATACGAGCGTCAACCTTTGGCCATGACTGCGGCAACCACGGACATCAGTAACACCCACATGCTTCGCGAAACCGTACGAGCTATCGTTCGCGAGGAGCTCCAGAAGCTGTTCCCGGCTACGCCGCCTGCGCCAACGGTTACTGCTCTATCCGAGGTTATTCGGGAAGAGGTGCAACAGGCGCTTACAACACCAGCTCCCTTTCAGCCGTCCACAGCCCCACCGCAAATGACATACGCCGCTGCTGCTCGTCGCGCACAACCGCCGCCGACTCGTCTTCAGGAAACCCCGGCCTCTTTTCGGCCGCCACCACCTGCTCGTCCTGCTCCATCGTATCCCCGTAAAAGTGACATCTGGCGCACTCCCAACTACAGTCCTCTCTGCTATCACTGCGGTGAGCCGGGCCACCTGTACCGCAACTGCAGGTATCGTCAGATGGGCCTGCCGGGGTTCCCTGCATATGCACCACGTCCGCAGCCTGGGCAGCGACCCAGAGAAATCAACGATTATCTGGCCGAATCTGCCGGTGGGACCCGCAGGTCGCCATCCCCACGTCGTCGGTCTTACGGTGACTTTCCTCGGGGAAGGTCGCCAAGCCCCCGCCAGGAAAACTAAAAGCAGCAACCTTTGATGGGGAGGTTGCTCACCTACGAAATGTAACAGACCCTCCTACGCCGCAACTAGGTGGCCACCCGATGCCACGACCGAATGCCGTCCAACACCGTGAAACGCCGACTCGACGGGAATGCCACCTGACGTATCGAAATGAACCCGCGCCGCACCGCAGCCGTGACCGAACACCGCGCCGTACCGCTCACACGCCGTCTACGACAGCAAACCTGAGCATTTCCCTCGACGGAACGGACGTCACTGCACTCGTCGACACAGGGGAGGATTACTCTATCCTCAGTGGAAATTTCGCCGCCACTCTGAAAAAGGTCACCACTCCGTGGATGGGACCACAGATTCGTAAAGCCGGGGGTCACTTAGTTACACCGATCGGGACTTGCACATCAAGAGAAGCAGTTCAAGGCGCAACCTACCTGGCAACGTTCGTTATACTCGAACATTGTTCACGTGACGCCATTCTCGGGATGGATTTCTTGACCGAGAATGGAGCGGTCATCGACCTCCAGTCAAAGGCCGTGTGTTTCTCCACAGAGAACGCAATACACAGAGATCCAGACCATCCGACCGCACTTTGCATCCTGGATGACCACGTCACCATCCCACCACGTTCGAGTATTATGGTTTCTGTCGGCGCCAAGACTGTGCGGAATTTCGAAGGCGTCGCGGAAGGCAACCAGATCTTGCTTTTTGCCAGGAGCCTTGCTGTCGCCAGAGGAGTCGTTAATCTCGTCGACGGAGAAACAGAAGTGCTGATAACCAATTTCGGTGGTGCACACCAACATCTGAACGTGGGAACCGTTGTGGCTCACGTTGATGCCATCGCCCATGTCAGCAGCACACCCAGTATTTCCACAATGTCGTTGTCGCAAGAGCAGAGCCCAGTCACTGGTTTCACGCTCGACGTCAATCCAGCACTCTCCCCGACGCAGCAACAACAAGTTAAAGATCTTCTTCTGCGCTACGGCGACATCTTCTTGGTATCATCGCGTGTTGAACGAACTCACCTAGCGAAGCATCGCATTATTACGGACGATAACGTGCACCCTCTCCGACAGTCCCCCTTCCGAGTTTCTCCCGCTGAACGTGACGCTATTGGCCTCCAAGTCAAGGAAATGCTCCGCGACGACGTAATTCGTCCTTCCCGGAGTCCCTAGGCAGCGCCAGTCGTCCTTGTGAAGAAGAAAGACGGGACATTGCGGTTCTGTGTAGACTACCGTCGCTTAAACAAAATCACCAAAAAGGATGTCTGTCCTCTCCCCCGGATCGACGACGCTCTGGATCGCCTTTGTAGCGCTAACTACTTTTCTTCGATGGACCTCAAGTCAGGTTACTGGCAAATTGAGGTCGATGAGCGGGACCGTGAAAAAACAGCTTTTATTACTCCAGTTGGCCTGTATGAATTTACGGCCATGCCCTTTGGACTGTGCTCTGCACCGGCAACTTTCCAACGCCTCATGGATACCGTCCTTGCCGATTTAAAATGGCAGACGTGTCTCGTCTATCTTGACGATGTTGTCGTCTTCGCCCCGACTTTCCAGGAGCATCTTCACCGCCTCGAATTGGTCCTACAAGCAATAAGGTCTTCTGGACTCACGCTCAAAAATGAGAAATGCCACTTTGCGTATACAGAGCTGAAGTTCTTAGGGCACGTTGTGAATCAAGTCGGTGTTCAGCCTGATCCTGAAAAAACAACAGCTATTGCCCATTTTCCGCCGCCGCAAGACCTGAAAGCTGTCCGCCGTTTTCCTGGATTGTGCGCGTATTACCGTCGCTTCGTGAAAGATTTTGCTCGCATTGCCGAGCCGCTGACGCGCCTAACAAGGTCGGACACACCTTTCACATGGGAAGCAGCGCAAAAAAATGCATTCCGCAGCCTTCAAAGCCTCCTGCAGGCGCCTCCCGTTCTGGCTCACTTCGACGTAAACGCCGACACGGAGCTCCATACTGATGCCAGCAACATCGGCTTAGGTGCTGTCCTGGTCCAGATCCAAGCAGGTCAAGAACGGGTCATCGCTTAAGCAAGTCGATGTTTGTCACCAGCCGAATCAAACTATTCCGCTACCGAGAAAGAATGCCTTGCCATTGTATGGGCCACTTCGAAATTCCGACCGTATCTTTACGGCAAAAATTTTAAGGTGGTGACCGATCATCATGCCTTATGCTGGCTCGCAAGCCTTAAAGACCCGTCCGCTCGCCTCGTCCGATGGAGTCTGCGGCTCCAGGAATACGACATGACTGTCGTGTACAAATCCGGGCGCAAGCACTCTGACGCCGATTGTCTGTCCCGCGCCCCAATAGATCCTTCTACCGACGCCTGTAATGATGACGACATCTTACTGACTGCTCTCAGCGCCTCCTGCCTCGCTGACCAACAATGCGCCGACCTCGAACTTCGAGACGTAATGGAATTTCTCAACGGCAGCAACACGACCGCCCCACGCGCTTTCAGGCGCGTGTTGCCATCTTTATGCATCCGCAATGGTCTTCTGGTCAAGAAAAATTTCGCTCCAAACAATACGCAATACCTAATCGTCGTACCGCCTAGCCTGCGCAATGAAATCCTCCAAGACTCCCATGATGAACCCACTTCTGGACATTTGGGCATAGCCCGTACGCTAGCCCGAATCCAAGAGAATTACTACTGGCCTCGTCTCCGTGCTGATGTCACTCACTACGTCAGAACGTGCCGAGCCTGTCAGCGTCGCAAGGTACCGTCAACCAAACAAGCTGGGTTCTTGATGCCCATTAGACCACCCACAAGGCCCTTCCAACGAATAGGAATGGACATGCTGGGTCCGTTCCCACGTTCGAACTCTGGCAACAAATGGATAATTGTCGCGACGGACTACCTTACCCGCTATGCAGAAACGTCAGCTCTACCCAGCGGCACCGCTTTAGAAGTCGCTAAGTTCTTCGTGCATCAGATCGTACTCCGCCATGGGGCACCTGAAGTGCTGATCACTGACAGAGGCCCTGCGTTCATGGCTGAGCTGCTGCAGGAGATCTTGGTTTACAGTCATACCGCCCACCGCCGAACAACGTCGTACCACCCTCAAACGAACGGGTTGACTGAAAGAGTGAACCGAACCCTTTCTGACATGATTTCCATGTACGTCGATATTGAACACAAACGTGGGACGAAGTGCTTCCTTATGTCACCTTCGCCTACAATACGGCCATGCAAGAAACAACGCAGATGTCCCCATTCCAACTCGTCTACGGCCGTGCAGTGACGATGATGCTCGACGCAATGTTACCACATCTGGACGACTCTAGCCTTCACACTGATACCTACACGTTCCTGGAACGCGCCGAAGCTGCTCGCCAACTTGCCAAAGTTCGAATTCGGGACCAACAACTTCGAGATGCAGATCGCTACAATCGGCGCCGTCACGACGTCCATTATGCGCCTGGCGACCGTGTGTGGGTGTGGTTCCCCATTCGGCGACGAGGACTGAGCGAAAAACTCCTCCATCGCTACTTCGGACCATACCGCGTGGTCAGGTCATTGGGCGACCTCAACTACGAGGTCATTCCCGATGGATTTCAGAAGTCCCGACGCTCCCCGTGCCCTGAAGTGGTTCACGTGGTCCGTCTGAAGCGTTATCACGATCGGTAGCCTCGCCCACTAACTCCGTTCAGTCCTTCCGACCTCTCCACTCACTCCCAGCATCGGGACGATGCTTCTTTTTGCCGGGGAGTAATGACACCGCCCATTCATCGTCGTCGTTCTACTAGAACCACGAGAGCGCGGAATGCGCGCGCGAGCTGGCCTTAGAAAAAGAAGCCGAAGTGTCTGGCTGCGAATGCTCCGCTTTTGGGACTGCTACTGACGTCCGCTGCAGTCACCTACTTTGACGTATCCAACCGAGCTGTACCACCCGTGACAATATTGCACATTTCGAAGTGGTCCTTTACCACATTTTCATTAAGAAGTCTCGTTGGTTGTTGTGCAAAAAACAGGACTGGATGCCTAACAAGCGAGTAGAATACTTAACATACCGGACTCCTCCTTCTGATGTGAAAAATAGTATGCGAACACGTCAGCAGAGGTACACGAATAGACTGAACTTGGTGTTGCCTCGTGAGTTTCGTGTACCTCTGCTGAGGTGTTCGCATACTCAAAAATAGTATGCGAACATCTCAGCAGAGGTACACGAAACCCACGAGGCAACACCAAGTTCAGTCTACTAAAATAATGAATTTTATTCGGGCTCTTGGGCCATGAGCCTTGAGCTCTTGGGCCATGTACCGAGAAATTTCGCTGCCTATGCGCACATGGCCACAGGAGAATCTTCTTCGTTTACGCAATAAACGGCTACACCCAATGGGCACTGAAACTCCCTTATATGTTCCATTGAAGTCCTGGACGTACACAGGACGTCTAGGGGAGGTTTAGTGTTCATTGAGCAGTACTCCGTCCACAGCAAAATCGCGAGAAGGATTGCCCATCGGCTCACTTGATCTGAAAAGCAGTTAGAGGTAGCGACCAGTAGTTTTACGTGCGCTCACATCTCATAATTGTCAAAAAGCAATTTGGCTTTAAAAAAAAGGCCCGCCGCGGTGGCTCAGTGGTTAGGACGCTCGACTACTGATCCGGAGTTCCCGGATTCGAACCCGACCGCGGCGGCTGCGTTTTTATGGAGGAAAAACGCTAAGGCGCCCGTGTGCTGTGCGATGTCAGTGCACGTTAAAGATCCCCAGGTGGTCGAAATTATTCCGGAGCCCTCCACTACGGGCACCTCTTTCTTTCTTTCTTCTTTCACTCCCTCCTTTATCCCTTCCCATACGGCGCGGTTCAGGTGTCCAACGATATATGAGACAGATGTTGCGCCATTTCCTTCCCCCCCAAAATAAACCAACAAACTAAAAAAACTTCTATTCAACCATTTTTATCTGCAAGAACAAAAGAAGCCGCTTTAACCTGCAGCCACACACTCACTGCGGGTTTTATTCACGTAATACCATGCCTTTTTTATATTATGGAATATACTAGAAACTCACCAGGGTGTGAGCATACCCACTCTGTCATGCTTCTCGTAACCTTTCCTTATCATAAGCGATCCCTCCAGCCCTCGGCTGAAGCGATGCCATTGTGTTTATTTCTTTTATCTCGAGGAGAGGTATGCCTGCTGGAACAATGCTCTTTTTTCTGCGGCCGACTTCTCTGCTATCAGCAGAATATACCGGTAGCCATGTTGCCCAAGAACGCGTAACGTACACAGAATATGTCTTCACAAAAGGTCTGCGATATACGAGGTGCAAGCGTACTTAAGCGCAAGCGCTAATCTAGACTTACGCAGTGAAAGACAGGCAGAAACGGTTTCGCTCGGCAGCCACCCGTCTTTTCTATATATTTCAATAAGGCCGTTAACCGTGCAACTCCCTGGCTATCAACCAAGATGCACAAATCTAAAATAGAAATTACTTTCATTTAAACTTCCATTAGTATATTATATTCTGGAAATACGATAGAAATGGCCTTTCTTAAGCTATCGTAAATGATTTAGTTCTGTCGAGCCATTCAAAAATTTGTGTAAATTCGCAATATTAGTATATTTTGTGCGTATTAAACTGCTGGAAGCAGAAGAGGGAGGGCGGGACTTAGCTGGCCTTTTGTCCAAATCTATGGTGGTGCCAACCTTTCAAGAAAGCCTTCGTGGTTGGTGAACAATTCAGTAATTAGGTCCTGTCGCAAAATCAAGTCACTTGCAGTATCTTGAAAGCAAAGTCGTAGTGCCAGCCACCAGTGATTCAGGAGGCTTGCTGAAAAAGCTAACTCCAACGGCACAAAAGCGTAGCTAGTGATAAGAAAAAAGTACACACTTGGGACTGTTGGTTCATGATATTAGAAATACGTAGAGCGAAAAAAACCAACAGATGGGACCCACACCGCTAACTTCCAACCAAGGTTTATTGCTCAGAAAAAAGGTGGTTTTTATGCCCAACGAGCACTGTCTGACTGTCAGAGTAGGGCAAGACAAGCTAGCAATAAATATTACCGAGATACTCAAGTTTCTTTGAATCACAGTGCCATAGAATGCTTTGAATCACAGTGTCATCCCAGTGCCATAGAGGTCACGTAAAGTGGTTACTAGTCGCATGAGCCAAAAGAGCACGAGCAATTAAAGTTAAAAGTTACTAGTCACTTGTTTACCTTTCTCCCTTTAAAGACCACGGTGATTTTATTCTAGCATATTAATTGTGGTGCTTCTTCTGCGAGCAACAGATAAGCGGCGGAAAACACAGGTGAGATATTCCTGCGCAGGATATCTGAACAGTTTTTCTCCAAAATATACCTGCAACGCATACCCAAAGATAATAAAAATAATAATTAGATTTGGGGGGAAAGGAAATGGCGCAGTATCTGTCTCATATATCGTTGACACCTGAACCGCACCGTAAGAGAAGGGATAAAGGAGGGAGTGAAAGAAGAAAGGAAGAAAGAGGTGCCGTAGTGGAGGGCTCCGGAATAATTTCGACCACCTGGGGATCTTTAACGTGCGCTGACATCGCACAGCACATGGGCGCCTAAGTGTTTTGCCTCCATAAAAACGCAGCCGCCGCGGTCGTGTTCGAACCTGGGAACTCGAGAACATGAACCCTGGAACCCGGGAACATGAAACTCAAGAACCCGGGAACATAAAATGTCACTTTGCTGACTTTTTACCAAAATAAGCCATCCTAGGGCTATCAGGTTAGGCATCGCGAAATGATCTTTCGAAGTAGCAGACAGCGGCACTTTCTTACGCAAAATACCACCCAAAGTGTTGCACCGTCCAATATAACTTTCAAAGACTAGGCGCCATAGCTTTTGTACGCTTACATCACAATCATTTCCCTTACTGCAGCCACTTTCAAGCAGCTTCCCTCAATCAAGCAGTTCTTTTATACTCAGATCTTGTCTCGGGATGCAGGCATGAGCAGCAGACTGACTGACAGGTGAACCATGTCGAAAAATCGCTTTGTTTGAGCGAGCCCGTGTCCGCAAAGCAAAGCAAACAGCTGCGAGCGATAGCATTCGTGCACTCAGAGGTCGCCGGCGTGGCAGTGCGCGTCGCTACCGGCAGCGTTTAATTTTAGTATAGCAACAAATATTGGTGGTTAAAAACACCTCAGACAATGTAGAATAGGAACTGCAGAATGCGACACTGATCCTTTCTGATTGCTTTCGCCGTGTTCCGGGTAAAAAACAAAAAACAAGGCCGCATTACTGAGCTCAGTAAAGAAAAGCACGTAAAAACAGGCACGGCAAAGATTCGATTCGGTGCTTGCAAACATAAGTCAGGATCTCTTTGCTGCCGAACACAGAGTTCTTCCTTTTTGCCCTTAAGATACCCTCAACATCACAGGTTCATAGCTAGCTCTGGGAGACATTTCTGCTGTTTTCACATGAACTGCCCCATTATTCTCAACTCCAGCTTTTGCAACCGTTCAATTCGGTTATGTTTCGGATTGATCCCTTTTACTGTATTAAAAGAAAGCCGCCGCGCTGGCTGAGTGCTCATGGCGCTCGGCTGCTGGCCCGAAAGACGCAGGTTCGATCCCGGTCACGGCGGTCGAATTTCGATGGAGGCGAAATTCTAGAGGCCCATGTGCTGTGCGATGTCAATGCACGTTAAAGAACCCCAGGTAGCCGAAATTGCCGGAGCCCTTCACTATGGCGTCTCTCATAACCTGAGTCGCTTTGGGACGTTAAACCCCCATAAACCAAACCAAACCTGTATTAATAAGAAAGCATTGTATGACTCAGCGACAACTAAACCCGGCGTTGTCGTCGCTGTCGGCAAAGGTGAGGCGAGCATGCCACCCTTCTGCCAAAAAACCGCGTTGCTTCTGGCGAACAAAGGTGCACCTAGTATTTTCGTTGTCTTACGATCGTGTGCCAATAAGTAGATGTGCCATTAGAAATAAAAATAAAAAACGTTTTCGCGTTCAAAACACATAAGTAAAATGCCGTCCGTGATTTTATGCAGATCGCTGCACAAATAATTTATTGCAGCTACTCAAGTGGCGGCAGCCACCCTAGCCTCCATGAGGAGTATATTTTGTTGCTACATATTTCTGCACATTTTCCTACGTACGTGTTTTTATTCCCTCCCCTTATACCCTCGAGAACACCTTCGAGCCATTTCTTTTGCGTATAAGTAACCGCTTCCGATTTCGTGCTGCATATTCTATTCTAACCCCTCGCTATTACCTCTGGCGCTGACGGTATCCGGAAACAAATTAAACGAATGCATTACAACAATTCTGGACATGGAGCTGTGGTGCCTGTTAGAAGTATTTAATTTATGATTAGCAGTATCTGGCAGTTGCCGCTTCCTTAATTGCTGGCGACCTGAGGTGCTACGTGACTATCAAAATGATATACCGTTTTCATACAAAAAAAAAAACAAAGTAATCACTTTTCTGACTAAGTAATCACTTTTCTGCGCCGTCCTTTGCGATACACAAAATGCTTCTTGGCTAAGCGAATATAGCTGAATAAGGATGGAGTACAGAGCTAGCTGATGCGTATGCAGTTTACAGCGCAACTCTTAATGTCTCGTTTGCTGGTTGCGCGTCATTGGCGAGCGCGGTGCAGCATATCACGTGACGTCCTTACGTACGTGCCTCGGGCTACATTTCGTCTTTTGGGAAAAGGGACTGAGAGAACGGGGAGGGGGGGGGGTGCGGGGGGAATCGCCCAGAGCCTACACAAAGTAGCCGATTCGACGACTGAGGTGTGCGCGAATCCGCTTTACCTGCCGCGTAGCAAGCACAACAGAGCATGACTTTCGTGAACAGCCTGCCGTTGTAAACTTGCGGGGTACAGGGGCCACACACAGCCTGAGTGCCCAGAGTGCGAGGCGAAAAATTCAGGGCTCATCTTTTCGTGCAGCCTTTATCTCCGTCATCCATTCTGCGCTGTTTCAATAAAAATAAACTCTTCACATTGCTGGCTATGCCTCACCACACTGCACTTCTCTTCAACAGCAATTGTCTATTGGCAGCGAAATAGCGCTGCACGACAGAGTGCATAAATACGTTAGCGGCCGCAGCTGTACAAATCCACGTGAACTTCGATTTATTGCAATTTTATCGCTTATAAATGGTTCCTTTACTGTATAAATGACATGTTTGCTGTCATGAAACACTAGCTCATCAGTCTATGCTGTCTAAGTACCTTTAAAACCTTAAGTACCTTTAAGTACCTTTTAGAGTACCTTTAAAACTTTCGCTCACTGTAGCTAACCTATTCAAATGTTTCTTTGTAGAAAATTTCTCTGAACTCTAGTTACCGTTATTCTGTAAATGGTGTACGATCTTAAGTGGTAATAAACGTTGGTTTTGTTGCCCTTTTTGATACATTCCGGTGCTAAAGTCTATTTCGTACCACAATTTAAGGCCACCTTACGCATGTAATGACCTTTGGGCGTTCAAAAGTATGCTTCATAATGAATGATAAATATGACCAGGCCAGAAGAATTACTTTTTTCAGTGTTGTTAATGCGAACGAAACAACCGCTTTTTATTGCACGTGAAAGAATACTCGTAAACGACGATTCTTTGTCCTCAGTATGTTCTTACTGCGCTTATCTTGCAAAGGAATCTCCTGAAAGCGCGGTGCTTCATTAACGAGTTCTGCGCGCTGTTTTCCAGTCCATTCCAGCTACACCTGTGTCAGAAATGAGTGGCTTTAAAATTTCTAACTTTACTATGAATTATACTTTCGAAGCATTGCAATCTCTCGTTGGATATTTAAATTCGTGGTCAGTGCTCTAACTGAAAATTTGTTACTAGAAGCTGCTTTTCCACATTGTTGATGCCATTTTGAGGAATTGAAGTGCCAACATCTTTACTACCAGATTTGCAAGTACAATACGACTTACAATGCGGAGCTCCCTCGTGCCTGCAGCCTAATAAGCCTCATTACTAGTCATGAAGGTGTGCTTGCTTCATGAAAAGACAAACAGAATCTCGGCGTCAAGCTGGGCGTCAAGAGACCTATAGCTTACACAATATTGTTGAACGACCCCTTCTCTGGGAAGCTAGAACAATTCCCTAAAGCCCTTACCCTCTTAGTAATGCATATTTGAACTACGTGGAAATTAATTTTGGAATGAAAACAGCCACAAAGTTCACTTCCTCAGGAGACCAAGCAATTTGTCAGAAAATCTGAATCGTCGCGAATGTTTCCCACCAGGAAAACACAGCAGTTTAAAATATTTTCACACAACATTTTCTCTTTGCACTTTTTCAAACCATGTGGTGTAATTATACCCTTTATAAATAACATTGTGTCATTGCTGAAGCGGTGAACAATGTTATTTCTGCGACAAGTTATTTTACACTGGAAAGCCGCTTTCACTACGCGAGCGAGTTTCAGCTACAACTGCCAAAAATCAATTTCAGCGTAGATTCCATTAATTATAAAATGCGCCAGCTGTAGTATATCATGCTATCACTCTCGGTAGAAGGGTTTAGAGCTTGTTATCGTTTATTGTTTATGCGCTCGATCCCTCAGGCATATATATTTAGTCCTTCCAAAGGCAAAGAAGCTTTACACTTTTTGCTTTTTTTCTTCTGCAGACACGTGCTCATTCGAGAATGGTACGTGCCCCGAATGGAGGACCACCAACTGCCGATTACAGGCGTGCTTCGAAGTGCGCAAGGTTGCTGAGATGAAATACGGACCCACAGTGGACCACACGCTTAAGACAGGTGAGGGAAACAATCCGCAGGTGTTGTCAATGGTCTATCGAGACTACCTGCGGTATAATTGCTGATCTATGCGCATGGTTTGCTAGTGTGTGCTTGCCACTCGTAATGCGCCTAGATGCTGTCTGCCTCGTTTACTTTCGATCATTTTTTTTAATTTTTGTTTTCTCTGACTTACATCCTTCATAGCTTGCTGCTTCCTAGCGCTTAAGAGGTGAACTAATCTACCTGATAAACACACAAGTGTGCCGAAAATTGGTGTCATGTTTTTCTAATTCCCGTTAGCTACATAATTTGTGATTTATTTTAACCTTTTCAAATTAATAAAATCGTCTTTCATTGCAAGGAATTCGCATAAAATTTCATGCTTTTAGCGGCCTGTTTTAGGAGGCTTTCTCTGGGACCTCACCACGCGGCCTCGTGCATGGAAAAGTACTCCAGGAACGGAGAATTGAAGTGCGTTCTATAAAACTCAGACCTCCAGAGCCTTGAAAAACACTGCTGCAAGGAAGACACGCACATTAAGGAAGTGAGTGGATGGGCACGAAGTACAATAGCTGGATAAGATGATGGTGTTAGGCATGTGGCCACAGAGAAATCGAAAAGAAACCCATAGCATCCGAATCCTACAAAACCAAGCGGCACAAATATTCGCAGTGATCAGAGAAATCACGAACAAAAGATGAGGGGGGACTGAAGAGGACACTGCGCGGCTCGTAAGATCTCTCACCATATCGACAGTGGTCCATCCATATCCCCTGCCACGCGCTAAGGAAAGCGGACGTCGACCGTGTGGGCGCACTCACACGGAAATCTTTTTAGGTAGCGTTAGGCCGATCTTATAGGTCTACACTCACAGCGAAGCTGCTAAAGCAGCGGTACATAATACTTATTCCGAATTTAGAGAGGCCCCCTTGTGTACGCAAGACATTAGACTCAGAACAAGCGCCACGGGCAGGCTGGTCCTGTATAAGATCGGCATGCTGCCAGGTCACCTAGACGACATTAAGGTTAAAGAGCAGCCTCCAAATCCCAGTGCGCAATGTCGTCAATGTCAATCCCCTGCCCAAAGAAATGCATCCCGAACGAGACGCAGAAACGACAGTGTTAAATGCTTTATTCACCAGAATAGAGATAGAAATGACTTAGTCTGTACTGACTCATCCCCGTGTCACAGGACAGGGTTGGTAGCAGCGGTAGCAGAACATTTACAGCGTCAGCAAGTAAGCGCCTCCATCGCCCCAGAAAAGCCCTTAGCAGCTCACTCGGCCCCAAAAACCCTAAAGATCCAACAAAGCTGGCAGACCAATAAAAGCCTGGTGATTCCTACGGACTCACACAAATCCTGCAAGGACTATATGAATGGTAGGATTGACATGAACGCCCTCAGAATTCTGCCAAAAGTAGCAAATCAAAATTGAAGCCCAGGACGCATTTATTGGATTCCTGGGGGCATCAAGGATTACACGAAAACGAGGGAGCAAATAGGCTAGCTCGAGCTCACGCCAAACGCGCGAAGACTGTGCTACCTGCAACACCAGGTGTCTTCTCATTCGCTGATCACCTAGAGCATTATCATGGTCTTAGATACTGCTTTGCTCCTCCATGCAAGGACCTAAACAAAACGCAATCCCAAGACTGGCGAAAAATTCAAATGGGGGTTTATCCAAACCTATTCCTAAATAACTGCGTATATGCGACTAGATATGGGCAGGATTCTCCCTGGTGCGTAGACTCGCATATCTCGCTAGACAACATTACGTGTGAGTGTGGGGGCAACCCGTGTCTAAGAAAACGTATATGCACTTCCCGAGAGCAGTGGGAGTCCCTGATAAACTGACCGAAGCGATCTCGAAGGCTGCAGGAGACAGTGGAGTCTTGGACTTTATACGCAACCCTTCTCTTCGACGAATACTGCTGTTTCCAATAAAGGTGTTTAATCAATCAATCAATCAATCAATCAATCAATCCTCAATCAATCAATCAATCGAGCAGCTAAAGATGACTGCATATTTTATAGCGGATAACTTTTCAGTGTAGGAGTGAGTACAAATAGCGATGTATGCTTATAGGAATGCTTAGACGCTGCTTTTGGTATGCCTGAATAAAATTTAAACATACATTCAGAGCCTGTTTATGTACCCGAAAAAAACGACGAACTAAGAACCTTACCAAATCGCCTTGCAGTCCCTAACAATGAGATCGCATGAAGCTGAATTGCTTTATTTGGAATTCTCCCGAATCTCAGATATTTACCCACCAAAGGATACTGACACAGAAATAATACAATATATAAATGGGTGTCCACATTTGTGATGGTGGACCGCCTAACCAGCACATGAAATATCGCAAAGTAACCTGACATTCAAACATGATTGGTACCATGGAGACTCATTTTGTCGCGCATGGAGGCGTTCTAAGAATACTGATGACCAGTCTATAATGTTGTCTTCGGCCCTTGTAGTTTCTGATTTTTTATCAACAACAATAACATTGTATTCCCGGTGGCCTGTCTCTAATTTCTTCATTAACCCATGTATACCGTGCTTCAGGAAATAAGAAAAAACAATTTAGATAATAAAAATGGTGATTAGTTTTCAGAATTTCAGAATTCGCAACCATTGTTTTAATAGAGGAACTATTGCTCAACAAATTTTGAGCCGTGCCACACGTATAGAAAACTAAGCAAATACCCCACGTGTTGCCTGCGGTAAAACTTAAAGCGCTAGTTGTCGATTCTAATGTCGCATTTCTCATCATGCGTAGTGGTTTTCTCATACAATACGAAAATCGCCTGTTTTTTTTCCGGTACCGCAGTGTGGTCCATGCGAATGAAACTGCTCACTGCTTCCAGAGAAGACTGGATTCTCTCTGGAAGCACACATCGTAACGCTTGCACAAGAATAGTTTGCAGCCTATTGAACCTATGCTATTGGGCACAAATTTTTAAACAAAAAATATTTGGACTTACTGACAAGAAAGCGGTGTCCTACGTGTAGGGCACTAGTCATATAGGAGTTCGCACAGTATGTTGGATTTGGAAATTATAGAATTTATTCACTTACTGGCTTCAGGAACGCATGTGGACCGCGTTCAAAAATCAGTAAAGTTTAGTTTTAAGAAATTAAATATTAGTTAAAAGTTAGGAACTGGTAATCTGTCGTAATCAGGGATGAGATAGCGGTTTAAAGGTAGGAACCATGTTAAAATACATGGTTGCACGGATATGCTTAGCCACTCGTACTTGCATACCATTTGGGGCCGCCGCGGTGGCTCAGTGGTTATGGCGCTTAGCTGCTGACCCGAAAGACGCGGACTCGATCCCGGTCGCGGCGGTCGAATTTCGATGGGGGCGAATTTCTAGAGGCCCGAGTACTGTGCGATGTCAGTGCACGTTCAAGACACCCAAGTGGTCGAAATTTCCGGAGCCTTTCACAACGACACCCCTCATAGCCTGAGTTGCTTTGAAACGCTAAACCCCTTAAACCATAAACTGTACATACCGTTTGCTCATAATTGCATTCAACGTATTCGAGGCTTTCATTGCTGAAAAATTCCTAGAAAGTAAACCATACAGCTTACGCTATCGACTTCGCCGTATATATAGCATCCGGCCACTGGCTTGAAAGAAATACGCAAGTTCTAGCCTTGTCCGAACTGTTGACCACACCGGACAGTTATTCTAATTCAAAAACATTTGGCGGCATTCGCATCAGTGTCAGAACCGGCAGATTTTTCGTTGGCCTTTATAATCTTTCCTCCCTCAAAGACGCTTCCGAAACCTTCGCTTCCCTCACAACTTCCAGGAATTAGGTTCTCTGTTACGCGATAGCGCATACGAGCAACTCGTTCAGTCGAAAAGCCGTCGGCGTAGTCGGCACCGTGTGTCGGAAATAATCGGGTTCTGCGTATAAAGTCGAATCACGGTAATTTATGGCTCTGGTGATTGATGATTGATTGGTGTGCGAAAGGCGATGAGTTAATTAAACCATTGCAATTATTTGATTAATTAAAGAAATGAAACAAATTGAAAAAATGAGGTTCAAGATTGTCAGAATGCTGAAATTGAAAACACAATGCTTGATGTTGCTAACTAATAAAATTTAAAGTATTGATTGATCAGTTAAATAATTGAAACAATTGTAAAAATAAAAATTGCGTTAAACGGTCCCAAGCAGCCAAGAATAGAAAGCCTAACGCGCTACGCTGTCGCGTCATACCGTTAAGGCGGAGCTTAAGTTCCCTCTCCAGTCTTTATCAGGGACTTCTTCCATTGCACTGTACATTCGCTGTGATGCTTTCCGCTGGTGAGGCGTTGGAATTATAGGCAGAACAACGACTAGCAGCAACACTTGTGAAAAAAAAGTAAGTAAATGATGGGCTATGCAATTATATTCCTACAATAATTTATGCTTTTGTACCACTGCTTCCCTGCATCATCGTTTGCATCGCCTGACGTATATTAACGCTGCTGAACTGTGTTCTCGTCATGCGCAACATCAGATATTGGGCTACACGTTTACAGACATGTGCACAAAGCGCTCGGTGTCGGATAGTAAATTTCGGTTAGATGACGGGCACAAAGTACATGCACTGTACTTTAGAGTGAAAAAGCGTAGCGGCTTGTTTAGTCTATAGTGTTGAAAGAAACTTTAAGTGCAGGTCTTGGTGTAAGTGGCGCAACAAGCCACATGTACAACGAGGCGTCTGCGAACTCGTAATGTACTACAAGTGCGCCGGAGCGCGCCTTACTCTATAACCAGCGATGTAGTCTATAGGTATCATTGAGGTAGCAGAGCTGATGGAAAAAAGGTGCAAAGAATTATGCAGAAGCCATGCGCTCAAAATTAACAATTACTTTGTTCTCTTTTGCACTTTGATATATAGAAAAGGGGTCCAGCGCCTACGCAGTGCTGAAGAGTTCTACGACCTGGCTGCGGTATGCCGACCTCTATCGCAAGGCAAGAGGACCGCTGTGCTTCACGGCTTGGTACCACCTATCGGGCACACAAAGCGCCCAGGCGTCCTTCCTAGTGGATCATTTCTCAAGCTTTATGCCTCCATACTTCTACGTGACCAGGCAGGAGCTGGCTGGCCGTTGGCAGCGAGTACGCTACTCGGAGAAACGTCCTGGCCCTGTCGAGGTTCGTGCTCGTACTCAATCTCTCCTCAAATTCCTTTGCGACCAAAGCGAAAGTTTGAGACAGATATTTTCCCAATAGTGTGGTGCTGTACTGCTGTTCAATATGATAGAACACTTGTGAGCACTGACGTCTATTGCACTGGAGCAAATTAAGGCGGAACATAAAACAAAATGCAAGTACCCACCAAAGCACTTTTGTCTGGCTACATGTTTAGGTCATACTTGTTGATAAAAAGAATATTTTTGCAATGAAGAGATTCTTTTTAACCACGTGGGCACTCTTGGCTTGAATAAGCAACCTAAATCAGAATGTGCCCGAGAAGACTGCGCACCGTGTTTTGGTGATAAATCTGTGAGAAATTCAGAAAACAAAGGCTGTTGTCATCTCCGTATATTGTATTGTTTGAAACAAAACAGGCGTTTCAAATCGTGAATGTTAGATCATAGTATTAAACACCATAAATTATTGGACATAAAATACTAACTGTTCACTGCGAAAGTACATGATTTTTGCATCACGCATCTGGCCGCGCGCTCATGCCCAGCATTGCTGACAAAAGTTTTGAATATTGGTATATTGTAAGCCACGGTTATAGAAACATTGACGGTAATCGTTAATTATTCGTATGCCTAGCGAAGTATTTCTTTTGAATTTTTTGCTTCGCCCGCGAGCAGTTCGGGCTGCAATAGAAAACCAATGGGGAAAATTTTGTGACGATAGCAAGAGCATTAATAGAAAAAAAGAGACATTCAAGGCTGCTCACGGGAGATCGTCGAATATATCGATTGTTATAGTGAAACCTTACAATATATGAAACATTTATTCTATGATCTCTTTCCCGTTTAAAAATTATTTTCTCCAGAACGGTTGTGCATGTCAAAAATGTGGACGTAGCTTAAATTAAGGCCACTACGGCCGCCACAAGTGCACACAAGTGCACGCCAGTGGTAGGAATTCAGTCCTGCTCTGAAAGTCTGCGGATTTCCTTCAGAGCATCATAAAAGAACTAACACCCTTGACAACAAAGACCGTGTGACCTCTCATATAGCACCCTACAAACTTTCAATCTCTACTTTTCTATGTAGCTGCTGCGGTCAGGAAATTATTATTAATCCTCACCAGTCAATGGGAAAACGAGTCACGTAAAATATGTCCCTCTGTGCGGTACACGAAACCCAACGATGGCGTTTACCATAGCACTAGAAGCCTGCACGAAATTTTCTCAGCTCCTGGACCGACACTTTCACGGATGTAATATGTGTGCCAGTTAACTTGAGCCAAACACTCAAAGTATATCGAGGAAAGGCAGATAGGGCTGTTTGAGAGATGTTGTTGATCATTGCTTGTACTAAATTAGGGCATTTTTGTACTTAGTGTAATTCAACATAAAAGAAATTCAAATAGAAACATTTAACTATTGTATTTCCAGTGAGAATAACTGAGCCAAATTATACATCGCAACAAAACAACCTCTTAACTATCAAGTTTTTTTTTTATGTGTGGTAAGGATAACATTTTCCCGCGTTTAAAACAACGCGCACGAAATATGAAAAAAAAAAAATTCACGTTACCGCGCGCTAGCGAGCCACGACAACGGCGCAGTCCAGATCACAGTTTTTGATGATGCTTCCTACATCATCATCAGCAGCAGCCTGACTTCGTCCGCAGTAGGGCAAATACCTCTCCCATATCTCTCCCGTTAACCCTGTCCTGTGCCAGCCGCGGTCACCCTGTCTCCGCAAGCCACATAATGCCATCCGCCCACCCAACTTTCTCCCGCCTCTTGCTACGCTTGCCTTTTCTTGTAATTCATTCCGTTACACTTAACGAGCATCGATTATCTTGCCTTCGCATCACATGTGCTGCCCAAGCCCATTTCTTCTTTTTTGATTACGAATAGGGTGTCTTTAACCTGCGTTTGTTCCCTCACCCAGTCTGCCTGCTTCCGGTCTCTTAACGTTACACCTGTCATTTTGCTTTCCATAGCTCGCTACATTGTCCTTAAGTTTAACCCTCTTCGTTATACTCCACGTTTCAGCTGAGTCCTGGTAAGATATATCTATTACATACTTTTATCTTGAGGGATATTGGCGAACTGTAATTCATCACCTGACAGAACCTGCCAAATGCGCTCCACCCCATTCTTATTCTTGTAGTTGATTCACTTTCGTGATCCGGATCTGCTGCCACACCTTCCTTAAGTAGACATATTCCTTAGCACTTCCAGCACCTTGCTACCAACTGTGAACTCTTGTTCTGTTCCTAGAGTGTTGATCAATACTTTGGTTTTATGTATATTAATTTTTCGACCCAACGTTCTGCTCTGCCAGTCTAAATAATTGATCATGTTTTGCAGTTCATCTGCTGTGTTAATTAGTTAGCCAATGTCGTCAGCAAATTAAAATTACTAAGGTATTTTTCGTTCTCTCTTATTCATAACTGTTCCTAAACCAGGCCTCTGAGTACCCCTGTAAGCGGGCGCTGAATAGTAGGTGAGATCGTGTGTCTCCCTGCATGACACCCTTTGATATTGAAATTTTATTGCTGAATTTATGTAGGATTATGGTAGGTGTGCACCCGCTATAGATATCTTCCAGTATTTCCACATAAGGCACTTCTACACCCTGATTCCGCAATACCTGCCGGACTGCTGAAGTTTTGACAGTAAAATGATTTCCCGTAATCTATAAAAGCTATATGCAGTGGTTCGGTAGACTGGGCGCTTTTCTCGATCACCTGATTGATAGCGTGAATATGGTCTATTGTCGAATGCCTTTTACGAAAGCATGGCTCATCATACGATTTAATAAAGTCTAAGGTTGCCCTGACTGTATTAGCGATTACCTTAGTAAATACTTTGTAGCCAACGGGTAGTAAACTTATCGGAGTGTAATTTTTTAAGTCCTTAGCGTCTCCTTTCTTGTGCATTAAGATGAGGTAGCATTCTTCTCAGCTTCAGGCGCGCTCGAGGTCATAAGGCATTGCGTATACAGGGTGGATAGTTTTTCTAGTACAATTTCTCCGCCGTCCTTCAAGAGATCTGCTGTTACCTGATCCTGAACAGCTGCTTTCCCCGTTTGCATTGTACCTAAGACCTTCTTTACTTACTCTTTTGCTATTTGCGGGTTGTCCCATTGCAGCGTGATACTGCCCATGTCATTTACGTCCTGATTTCATTGTCAATGGAATAGATTTCGGTAAAACTGATCGGCAGCTTTCTTTCTCTTATCCATATTGGTAATGAAATTGCCCTCTTTGTCTCTGAACAACACATGCCTCTGATTTTTACGCAAGCCAGTTCCCTCTTCACGGCTTTGAGACTGCCTCCATATATATGACAGGGCTGCGATTACGCGGGGTGGAAACAATGAAGTGAGCGCTGGTGGAAAAACTGAAAATAACACCTGTGACCTCACCAAATTCAGTGCGAAAAAAGAAAAGATCGGTTGTGGTTGTTTCCCGTCGCTATAAGTAGTCCGGAACACTAAGGTGTGTTCTGCTCGCTAGAGATCGTTAACCGTCTGGCGCCTCGCATGTAGCGTCTTTGCATTCCGACAGAGTGCTTTGCTTCTGAAATTGTTGATTTTTCTCCGACATGGCAGAAGAAACGGCCGAACGACGACTGGAAACACTGCTATGCAGGAACTAGCACGCGAGCAGTTTTCATCAGTGGACGCGGCCGGTCTTAAAAGTTACTTTGTATTTTCACTTTTGTTTTCACCCCGCAAAATTCACGGCACCATCCAACGCGGCTATGTCCAAGAATTATGCTTTTATGAGCTGTGCTGTCACGGAGCGCAAGGTCATTGTCAAGTGTGACTTTATCCCACTGCGCGCGTTCTGTTTTCAGCGCGGGCAAAACTTATATATAGTACCTATAAAAATATAAAGTGATAGATTAGACGTTTTGGGAGCGCTCTACAATTCGACAGCGAATATTTCGCCGAAATTGCAATGCCTAAACAGCTAATATTCTCATTTTATCGATTTGTTGAAGTGAACGAAATACAAAAATGTCCTGATTAACTACATAAAATGGTCAACAACGTTGTTGAAGTTACTTACACTTATTCTGCCTCGCCTTAGTTTTAAATGTTAAGATAAACTAAGCACGTGTATTAGCGTAGCAGGGGGCGGCAGAACGTTAGGTGGGCGGACGAGGTTAAGATGTTTGCATGCATAGGGTGGGCGCAGCTGGCAAAGCACAGGGTTAATTGGAGAGACATGGGAGAGGCCTTTGCCCTGCAGTCGGTGTCGTCAGGCTGATGATTATGATGATTATGATTGCTGAAGGCACCGATCCGAGTACAAAATAGATGCCATGTCCCGCCATATGCGGAGAGGAAGACCATAGCGGCCATGAACGCAATCCCTTGTCCCTCCTCGAAGGCACGTGATCATGTGCCGAGACAGGAGCTGCAAAATATAACACCTGACTCCGTCTCCTTACAAGGTTGTCTGCGTCTTACAGACGCAATATTTGTTGAGGAAATGCATACGTCTTGCGTTAGGAATAAACAACTACTTATTATTTCGCATTCTTCACGCATTACAGTTCAAAAGATGCTCACATCCTTGGTTTCGAGGTATAAACGTTGGTTCATAAGCCCACCAGTAATTGAAAGCAGTAGGCTTCACTGAGGTAAAAAGGTGAATTTTATGGCGTAGTAATCCTAATGCTGGCAGATGTCAGAAAAAAATGTGAATCATAGTAATTAGTGACATTTTTAACTAGCTTCCAATGGCCAAGTCTGTTAACTATTACCGAATGAAATCAAGCGCTCATCCGAGATTTCTAACAGGCCATTAGTAATGGCAAGTTGAGTTCTTTTAGAATTTTGACAAAGCGAGAACCCTCCGTGCTACGGCTGAACAAATTTTAGAATTTTCACAGGTGATTCAAAAGTCGCAGGCGACCAAGGCGACGCCCACTTGTGCACGTCACTTCATGACGCACGTGCCACATGACCTTCTCTTCCGCCTCGGCTAGAGCAGCGAGCAGCGGCCGCCTCCGTAGCTTGGGAGGGACAAAGTCATGTGGCACGTTCGCCATGCAATGACGTCCACAAGTGGACGTCGCTTTGAGCGCGTCACCGGCGCGTGATTTTCGAGTAGCGCATAAAATTAGCAAAATTTGTTGAGCCAAAGAATAAAATTAAAAGCATGAAAACTATGCAATTTGAAAGGGCGATTTCAAATGGCGAGCAAGAAATTCAGTCGCAACCAGGGACTTATCTGTAAAAGTTAAAAAGTTAACTATAAGATATTTATCAGATTACTAGTTAGCATGACTAGCCTTTATTTTGACGTCCGCCAAAGACTGTATTACTATATTGCAATATCCATCTTTTTACCTCTTTTTACATCTTTTTACATCTTTGATATATGGTCGAGGGTGGCGCTGGTGAACACTCTCAAGGCTCGCTTACACCCAGTAAACTTAAATACCCACGAGAGCAGCAGATTGGACAGCCGTCGCCGTAGCTCAGTTGGTAAGAGCACCGGACGCGATATTCGGAGGTCGTGGGTTCGGATCCCACCGGCGGCATGGTTGTTTTTTCTGCTGCTTTATAAGTAATTTTCTTTAAGCGATTTATTAATCTAAGCATTATTATCCCACTGATAAGCATAACACATTAAAAAAAAAAAATAACTAACGTTCCCCTATGCACCTTGGTTTCGGTGTCTGTTGGCTCCCTTCATAAATTTGTCAAACGGGCCCCTCATTTCCTTTAACTTGTCTTCTAATAGCTTAACGAGGGTCTCGGTTCTGGCAGTCTTGATGCCATAGGTAGCATAAGAGGGCTCTCGCACAGTTTCCGCCCTCGCCGTTAGATGACGTTCTACGTCACGCTCGCGGTATTACAGGACGTGCTACGTCCGCCGCTATGGTCGAGGGTGGCGCTGGTGAACACTCTCAAGGCTCGCTTACACCCAGTAAACTTAAATACCCACGAGAGCAGCAGATTGGACAGCCGTCGCCGTAGCTCAGTTGGTAAGAGCACCGGACGCGATATTCGGAGGTCGTGGGTTCGGATCCCACCGGCGGCATGGTTGTTTTTTCTGCTGCTTTATAAGTAATTTTCTTTAAGCGATTTATTAATCTAAGCATTATTATCCCACTGATAAGCATAACACATTAAAAAAAAAAAAAACTAACGTTCCCCTATGCACCTTGGTATCGGTGTCTGTTGGCTCCCTTCATAAATTTGTCAAACGGGCCCCTCATTTCCTTTAACTTGTCTTCTAATAGCTTAACGAGGGTCTCGGTTCTGGCAGTCTTGATGCCATAGGTAGCATAAGAGGGCTCTCGCACAGTTTCCGCCCTCGCCGTTAGATGACGTTCTACGTCACGCTCGCGGTATTACAGGACGTGCTACGTCCGCCGCTATGGTCGAGGGTGGCGCTGGTGAACACTCTCAAGGCTCGCTTGCACCCAGTAAACTTAAATACCCACGAGAGCAGCAGATTGGACAGCCGTCGCCGTAGCTCAGTTGGTAAGAGCACCGGACGCGATATTCGGAGGTCGTGGGTTCGGATCCCACCGGCGGCATGGTTGTTTTTTCTGCTGCTTTATAAGTAATTTTCTTTAAGCGATTTATTAATCTAAGCATTATTATCCCACTGATAAGCATAACACATTAAAAAAAAAAAAAAACTAACGTTCCCCTATGCACCTTGGTTTCGGTGTCTGTTGGCTCCCTTCATAAATTTGTCAAACGGGCCCCTCATTTCCTTTAACTTGTCTTCTAATAGCTTAACGAGGGTCTCGGTTCTGGCAGTCTTGATGCCATAGGTAGCATAAGAGGGCTCTCGCACAGTTTCCGCCCTCGCCGTTAGATGACGTTCTACGTCACGCTCGCGGTATTACAGGACGTGCTACGTCCGCCGCTATGGTCGAGGGTGGCGCTGGTGAACACTCTCAAGGCTCGCTTACACCCAGTAAACTTAAATACCCACGAGAGCAGCAGATTGGACAGCCGTCGCCGTAGCTCAGTTGGTAAGAGCACCGGACGCGATATTCGGAGGTCGTGGGTTCGGATCCCACCGGCGGCATGGTTGTTTTTTCTGCTGCTTTATAAGTAATTTTCTTTAAGCGATTTATTAATCTAAGCATTATTATCCCACTGATAAGCATAACACATTAAAAAAAAAAAACTAACGTTCCCCTATGCACCTTGGTTTCGGTGTCTGTTGGCTCCCTTCATAAATTTGTCAAACGGGCCCCTCATTTCCTTTAACTTGTCTTCTAATAGCTTAACGAGGGTCTCGGTTCTGGCAGTCTTGATGCCATAGGTAGCATAAGAGGGCTCTCGCACAGTTTCCGCCCTCGCCGTTAGATGACGTTCTACGTCACGCTCGCGGTATTACAGGACGTGCTACGTCCGCCGCTATGGTCGAGGGTGGCGCTGGTGAACACTCTCAAGGCTCGCTTACACCCAGTAAACTTAAATACCCACGAGAGCAGCAGATTGGACAGCCGTCGCCGTAGCTCAGTTGGTAAGAGCACCGGACGCGATATTCGGAGGTCGTGGGTTCGGATCCCACCGGCGGCATGGTTGTTTTTTCTGCTGCTTTATAAGTAATTTTCTTTAAGCGATTTATTAATCTAAGCATTATTATCCCACTGATAAGCATAACACATTAAAAAAAAAAAAACTAACGTTCCCCTATGCACCTTGGTTTCGGTGTCTGTTGGCTCCCTTCATAAATATATATATATATATATATATATATATATATATATATATATATATATATATTAGGGAAGAAAATTAGAGAAAATCATTGCAGTATAAAAAGTGATGCTTTAGGACTAGAGATCCCGATGACGTACACAGGAGAACCGCCGAATACTCGGGTGCCCAACAAAGAAGAACACCTCCCGCTCTGCTACAGCGGCTATGAAGTTCAGAAGCTCAGCCCAAGATCACCAGGTGTAATCTCGGCTGTGGCAAGTGAATTTCTATGAAGCGAACTGCAAATATACCTGTGTGATATTCGTGACCTGACAAGGGTCGACTGAAGACGTTGTGTTGATAGCATCGAAAGTAGTGAGCGTAATGGTGTTGCTTTGGACTCTTTCTTCGGTAAGTTAAGAGATAGTAGTGTCATTCAAGTGAACCATTCTTCACATCTTTCTAACTTCGGCCACTTTTGTGCATGTTTACAGATTCGAATTCGTTACCATATGAATGACAGCCCCGAAAAGTCTCTCTTCGCCTTGGATGATCTGACATTGGACAGCGGGGAATGTCCACCTGGTAAGACTGACAACATTAAACGGGCTACTGAGATGAACAAATTCAGTAGTTACACGTAGTGCGAATAACTTAGGTTACGTATATGTTATTCCTTTCCTTACTAGCATACATACTGACAGTGATAAATGGATAGCTTTTTGAAAACTCAAAGCCTTATCCTCAACTTCAAATTCCAATTTGCAAGAAGCGCCACATCTTAACACGCTTGTTTTTCAGCCGTTCTCCTAATGCAGCTTTTAGCAAAAGGTCTGTTTACGATGCTCTCGCATGCGATAATACAGCATGTATTACGCCCGCCGCTATGAACGAGGATGGCGCTGGTGAACACTGTCACGGTTAGGTTACACACAACACAGATACCCTCCAATTTAGAAGACTGGACGGCCGCCACAGCAACTCAGTCGGTAGAGCTCCACATGCGAAACTCGGAGGTTCGCATCCAACCTGTGGCATGTGATTGTTTTTACTTCTGATTTATGAACATTTATCTCTCAGCCATAAAGTAATTACACTATCAATTTCTCGTTGATTAACATGCTAACCACAAGACATGACAAAATCACAAGAAGAAACATTGCCCTATGCATTCTTAGCTTTCAGTTACTGTTGGTTTCCTCCAATGGGTCTGTTTCGTTCGACATAATTTGGTTGGCGGGGAGGGTGATCCAAATTTGCTAAAAGTTTAATAAATTTTGTTGCTTCGAACTCACACACCAACACATATATACACAAATTCCTTCTTATTTATGCTGCTAATTTCAGCCCACGTAAAGTGGTCGGCCAAGCGTCACATCCAGTATGAACGACGGGAGCAAGCCCCTTCCAAACGACTGTTTAAGACCACATATAGAGTGTGTGTGTGTGCGTGCGTTCGTGTGCACGCGTTGATTTGGCCGTTGTTTTAGAACCTGCCATAAAGAACTTCGATTTCATTGTAGCACCAAAGTTGAACTATGCAGTTTCAGTCGATTAGTTCTCCAGTAGCATGAACCCAGGACCGGGATCTTTGTTATGCATACGCCAACATAGATTCGAAGCCGCATTTTCTTATCAGGCGTTCCTCTTCACTGACAGTATGGATACGCTACAGCGTAGACGCAGACAACCCAGCATGATTTTCGCTAGCTTACATTGCTCACGTCGCATAATGACCACGTAACACGTGCTTAGCTTAGAAATTTCAGCAGCTATGACAGCTTAGCACCTCTAGCTTAAGAACAGGAATACTCCGCTGAAAAAACTCAATTTTATTCGGTGAATGGGGTTCTGGTGCAATAATAACAATGATAAACAACGACCGTCACCCTGAAGGCATACATATGACACAGGATGAGTGAGTGTTGATTCATTGCGCTAGTCAAAACACTAGCGGTGTTGCACCCCCAACTACCGCACTATTCTTTTCATTGAAGTCGCCGTTAGCGTAGCCGTTTTAAAATCTAAATGAGGAGACTTCTCAAAATCTATGTGACTTTTGATTGTAACTTTTGATGATGCTTCTAAGAAACCGACCCGAGACGAAACGAGTGCAAGGTATATTTTTTGTAAGCTAAAAATAAGTGAAGGGACATGAACTGTTTTTTGGTCGACTGGAGATATGAAGCCAATTTAATCCAAAATAGCAAAGCGTCTGAAGGAAACTCCACTATTAACATTTTAAATCATCGCGAGGAAAGACAATACACATATAATGATATGGGTTTCAGAATCCATACCCTATGCGGCATGCGCAAATTTCTTCCCCGCCACACGTGTAATATGGCCTGCCTTCGTGCCTGCAATTTGACGCAGCCGCCATTTGGATACCTGCTGCGATGGTTCAGTGGTTAGGGTGCTCGGCTACTGATCCGGAGTTGCCGGATTCGAACCCGACCACGGCGCTTGCGTTTTTATGAAGGCAAAACGCTAAGGCGCCCGTTTACTGTGCACGTTAAAGATCCCCAGGTGGTCGAAACTATTCCGGAGCCCTCCACTACGGCACCTCTTTCTTCCTTTCTTCTTGCAATCCCTCCTTTATCCCTTCCCTTACGTCACGGTTCAGGTGTCCAACGATATATGAGACAGATACTGCGCCATTTCTTTTCCCCAAAACCAAAAACCAATTATTATTATCATTTGGATCATCTTGCAACAACGACGCCCTGAGATTTTTTAGCGCTTGGGCCGGTGCGCATAAAATCGTCAAGAATAATTTAACTGGAGTTCTTCTGACGCTCTACATTTGAAAATGCTCACCCATCTCCACTTATTTAGGAAAGGTGCTCTGTTCTGCACCAAGTTATTACTTTGTGGCTTTCGACAAGTAAAGCTTTCCACAACATCTCCCATCGGCCGATCCTAGAAGACCTATTGCTCTCTGGAGTAGGGAAGAAAGCACTTTATTATCTCAAAGCCTCCCAGAGCAGGAGAACGCTAGAACTCCATATGGCTTCATCAAATTCGATTCAATACAAGTAGGAAAGTGAGGAACTCCGCAAAAGATAACAATAGTGGTGTAACAATATGGGCCCATGGAAAATCACCTTACCAAATGACCAGCACCCTCCAGGCGGCTGTAGACGCTGTTTCGGGGCACGCGTGCAGATTGAGTTTGGAATGCTCCCCAGAAAAATTGGAACTCATGATCCTCAAAAAAATGCGTAAAATGTCCTCCCAGGATAAAACTGGTATTGCAGAGCATTGAAATTCCGCAAGTGAAAGACATCGGAGTTCTAGCCTAACACTTATTGAAGGGCCTGGGAAAGAGAATGCTCTGAAGAAGATCCCAACCTGAACGGATCAAACGGCAAGACTGATCAAGAGAATCGCTAACAGACGCAGAGGCCTTAAAAAGCAAGAGTTCTTCAAGCTAATCGTTATCTTCGCCTCTTCGCCATAAGCGAAATAATATACGCCCTGCCTTCCCGAGGCTTAACAAAGGAGACTTACAAATGGTGGATGCTACAATACTTTGTATCTACCAGATAGCATTAGGACTTTCTCCAAGTTTAACAACGCCAAACTCTTGAACCTGGGAGTTCACAATACGTGTAACGAGCTCAGAGAAGCCCCCCGAAAGACACAAATCACCAGGTTATACAGTTCACCTATCGGCAGAAAGATACTCACCCGGTTAGGGATAGAGGATGAGCACCTCCAGGACGTGTCAGTGACGATTCCGAGAACAATAAGAAACCGGATTTATATAAAGCCCCTACTGAGAAACATGCATTCGGACCTCAATACGACGAAAAGGAAGGCCAGGGCCTAAAGCTTGCACCACATTATCAGAAAATTAACAGATCAGGTATACGTAGACGTGATGTTCGTAGCTAAAGAAGCAGAAAGAGAAAGTGTTTCCATGTGCGGTGTTGAAATGGATAGAGAAGACAAAGAGAGCCTTATAATGGCTGGAAGCCTCACAACCGCTGACGCCTTAGTGGCAGAAGAAATAGCCATAGCGGTTGCAATTGGGATGACTAACGCCACTACCATGGTCAGTGACGCCAAGCTCGCTGCAAAGAATTCCTCTATAGGCAGGACCTCTAGAGAAGCGGCCTACCTCTTGATGCGCACGAAAATAGAATCCTCGACAAAGAGGCCGGAGTAACTTGGATCGTTGTTTATGAGTGGAGTCATGGGAATGAGGCAGTACACAGGCATGATCGAGTACTCGCCGGCCGAGCAGCTGACACACCTCACAACCAGGATACGCAAGAAGAGCCACTCACAACTTAAAATGAGATCACATCAAGAAGCAAACTAGCCAGAACTCTACCACCACCACATAAATTACTCAAAAGGCACCAGCAGCTAGCCTGCAGACAAATACAAAGAGACACTTGCACAAATCTCATCTACTTTGCTAATTGTATGAATGGGATAAATACTCTCTCCCGCTTTATGATGGAGGAGAACAACTTAAGCCATAAGATATGGTTCTATAGGCGCCATCGAACTCCCAAGTACAACCTGTCAGGCCCTTCACTGGAAGCCTGGAATATGGTAGGGACCACCGCGGACCAAGACATGCAAGTCAAGGTCATCGACTGGGCCGGCTGAGCCAGAGGTCGCCACATCATCTGAGCACCAGCCAGCGGTCCCCAAATCTCTCCTCGTTTCCCCTCAGTAAAGTTTATTCGACACCACCTTCAAGGCTAAAAACAAATATTGGAGGAGACACTTGGTTCCGCCTCAACAGTTTATGACGCGATACCTTAATGGTTGATGCCCATATATAAAAAAATTTATTATTCTTTACTTAACAATTATAGAGACCTGGGAGTCATCATACCACTCCTGGTGCAGTGGTGCGGCGGTTAAGCGATGCGCCACTGCCCTGCCATGGCACGTGTTGCCACCGGTGGGGCTAGTGCGATACATGTTGCTCTTCCCAAGCAAACTCAGGCTATCATTAATTTACCAGCCACCTGCCACGGTGCACAATGTGCTCATTTTCAAGTCGGCAGGTTGTAATGAAGCCACAAGGTCACGTGACCTATGTGGCAACCTGCCTCCTACCTTGCTTCTCTGGGAATTTTTCGCGGATTTTTCGTTCAGTCTCAATATCGTCGACAATGCCGACGACGTTAGATTTTCTGCAACACCAGCTCCTTCACGCTATCGATTTTATTTAAAATTCTGATTAGGTTTAAGTTTTGGAATGCCGCTGAAAGCTTCAGTTACATTAACGTTCATGCCACTGACACCCAGCATGCTGTTCGTACAGACTACAGAAATAAAACTTCCTCGCGGGCACACATGCTCGTGAAGAATTGAACACTCTGACGAATGAATAACAATGTTTTGCTAGCAGTTCGAGTAGGAACCACTCTCACTTCCATGCGCCCAACAAAGTAATGAGAGCGTCAAGAAGGTTGTGACCTGCTACGTTTGTTTTTCCATAACACAGATGTCCTTGGTGTACGTTTTTTTCTTATATTTTATATAGCAGCTGATAATGGCTTACAGCGAACGTTTTTCCACACAGTGTAAAGCACTGCTTCCTTCAATTCGTTTTTTTTGCACTAGAGCCTAAGAATGGTTCCTGTGACTTCGACTGGGGCGACACCTGCGGCTATGACCTGGGATACGGGGCACAGAAATGGCAGCTTGAAGGCAGCAAAAGAAAGAAGTTCGCTTCGCCTGACTACTCTACAGGAACAGGACAGGGTAAGTAGCTTCATTGGCGTACATACACTGTGTTGCACTTTAAGCGGTAATCGTAATTTTTCTTAAATTGGCTTTCCGAGTTGTGCATCAGAATGCAGCTGAGACACGTGGACTGGCATGTTGGTTTGTCTTAATATAGAATAGTTAGCATATCATGAAATCCAGTTAGGCTCCTCAATTCTTTATAAGTTTTAGCTCCGCGACATTAGTGCCAGCTTTTAAAATCGCAAAAATGCGATTCTGTCACGGATCTCCCCGGAAAACACTCGGACCGAAAGAATGGACTAGGCGAGGGGTGTACCCACACAAACGCACATTTAATACACCCTGCGTGACACACACACTAGAATACAAAACTTACACAAAACACAAAGGCTATAAATACGCACGCCCCGGGCACACTGCTACCAGCGTCTACTATTAGCGTTCTACTATTCGTGGTCGGCGTTCGTGCTCACGGTTGGTTCGGTGCGGTTGCGGCGTTGTGTGCGTCCAGTAGCCGGCGTCGAGGTGGCGTTCGACGTGTTTGGGCTGGCGTCGCTGGCGGCGTCGCTGGCTGCGTCGTATAAGCTTCCGGTCCAAGCGCCCGTGGAGGTGATGCCGGTGTTGTTGGCGTTGGGGGCACCATTCGGATGGGTGGCAACAGCGCTGGAGACACCCCTGGCCGTAGCAGGTGGTAGCGTCCTCCGTTGACTCCCCGGAACGGGCTCAGGCACGGCAGGGGCGATGCGATGTCGTAGAAAGCAAGCTCACCGGAGCAGTATCCGGCGTTGCTCTTTTCCAGCCGATGTGTCCCTGACCCGCCGGAGCCTCCGCTTCTCTGCTGTTCCCCCCCGTGCCTCGCTCTCCCTCGCCCTTTTATAGCCTCGGTGTTAGTCCACGCAAGCCTTGTCGTCGTCTTCTCTTCTCCACCAATCATCTCTCTGCACCTCACCGAATGCTTCTTCTTCCTCTTCATTATTCTTCGGTTAATCCACGTCGTCTTCTTCACACCTGTGTCCTTTAAAATTTAATTTAGGCTCCTTAATTAATGTGAGATTCTCGTCGGCGCTGGAGCCAAAGAATATTGGCCCGCCCACGGGCCGGAGTCGCATAGACGAGCTGCGCACTTAGCCACGTCTAGCAGGACGCGTCACCCAGCGACGCGGATGTCACGTGATCTCTTCGTGGCACCTGGGCGAAAGAAGCTAGCAGGGAGAGAGTACGCGACACTTTCACCGCTGGCTGCACGTGTCAAGTGCTAGTTATAGCCACCCAAACTGTTATTTATCAGCAACCTTGAGACTAGGAGAAAATGACTGCCTCCTCACAATGATTTGGCTGAGCTTTTTGTTTCCACTGTCAGCAGCACATTCTTTCCTCTGCCCCTTCTTTCCACGGCATTACTGCTATGCCAGTGCACTGCTACATACTAACATAATCTGAAAGCAAAATTACCTCTCGCAGTGCCGCTCTGCCATTGATATAGTAATGTCTATCACTTCGTTTGTCATGCACGGCACCATGTTTTCATGGTTACCTCGCTACAAATAAAGCTTTCAGACGACACTGTTCTTCTTTCCGCCTCATTCGCGTATCCCGACAATGAACACTATTTGTAAGCCCAGTAATTTGCTGCATAAATTTCAAAAGATACTAGGGGGGAGTGGTTATGGATTCGCATACCCAGGATGGTCTTGCCTGTCACACCTCAAGATTTTAGTTTCGGAACCCGTCCCAACGGGCCTTGTATGCCCGCAAAACACACCTTTTTGATCGATTGAGAAGATTTCTCTTTGTCTAAACAACGTTTATTTTTCAACACCATTACAATTCATGATGTTACATATGAAAACCTACAAATTCGGTCTCTCTGTCCAATAACATTCCAATTTATTTATGTGTATGTTTAATTTGGATCAGTTTGTAAACCTAATGTTTGTAATTTTACTGCTCATGTAGAGTAGATCGAACCGCCTAATTTTTTAGTTGATTCATCTGTGATTCCGCCTTTTGCATACACTTAAAAGTGTATGCAAAAGAAGTGTATTGTATCTTAGAAGTGTATTGTATCTTTGCAGCAGCTCATTTTTTGTGGTTCAGTTCCGACATCTGTGTAATTCATGGTTCTTTCTTTTCAATCATTACTGATTATTCTTTTAAACACTCAATCGGGTGTCTGATATATATTATCTGCAGTAATGTATTTTTACCGTTGTGTTGTTTGAGTGCGTCATGAGCCCGTCATGCTGGAGTACCATAACACTTATCAAGAATCAAAGTTATCACAAATGTTCGAACGAACCAAAAAATGCTCACAAATGCAGAGAATACGCCATACAATGGTAAAATCCTGTTTCAAGGTTCTCCAGTTTATTTTTCGGGCTTTAAGTCCCATCGAATGACCTATGCAGTGAAATTTTCCGTCATGCAATGCATTTTGACAGGATCGAGACGCTGGGTGCACTAATCACGGCGTGCTAAATTTCCTTGCAGGTGGCTTTGTGCACTTTATGGCGACAAACAATTCCTCCTCGTCGGCTGTCTTGTCATCGCCACTCCTGTCCGGCAGAAAACGCGTACAATGCCTGCGATTTCACTACGCTGTCCCAAGCGCTACGCTGGCATTCCAGGGAGTGAATTGGATTGCTGTGGCCGTGAAAGGTACGTGTCTCAAACTTCACTTCATTAGTCTCAGTGATTTAAAATTTTGTGGCTCCATGTGCAAAGATATCTGGAAACCATCTCCCCTTAACATATGTTTTATGTTCTCGAAATGAAATTAGGACTCATTCGCTATGAGACCAACGGAAAGTCTTATTTACACTGACTCTTTTGAATGAGCAGCCTCCTAGCTATCCAAATATTTGTGACGTTTGACGGAGACACCCTGCTTGGCATTGATCCCCTGTGCTGCCATAGTCAGCAAGTGAGGTATCTAAATGTCTCTAGTGTATTGGTGCATACGTAACACGCATGTTGATTAGTGATTTACAACAAATTCGATAAGGCAACACTACAGTAAAACCTCACGGGAGCGTCCATTGTTAGCGATACACGCCTCATGAACGCAAGTGGCAGTCAAATACAAGATAGAGCCAAAATTAGGCAGGACGCTTGTGCATTCAGTTCCCGCCCTGGTTCTTTAATACTCCGAGAGCGCAATGGGCGCTTTTGGCATTAGATTAGTTCATGAGGAAGCCATCAACTATATTTGTTTCGTATCTAAATTTAAAGTGTGCCCTTTCGTGGATTTTTCTGGCCGTATTTTACATTGCAACCACTTACGAAAGGCTCTCTGCTTTCGTACCTTGCTTTTTTTTCTATGTGTGCGACGCCTGAAGATTTTCACGACTTATATTGAACATCTCATATTGCTTTAGCCGTGCTTTGTGCTGCGTAATTGGCCGGTTAATATGATTTAATTACATTATTATTATTACTAATAGATTTGAGAGGAGCAAAGGCAGCATTGGCCGAAGAACTTCATGGCACTAAGTGCTTTCCGTCTATGCAATACGGGGCTAAACACCCATTTTCTGAGCATTTCGCCCCCGCGAAGCCGAATAACAGAACCAGGGAAAAGCTTGTTCCCATAGTATCACCACTGGGTACCCGGCGTCACTGGGGATCCAACTTCAGCATTTGGTGTCCTAGACATTTAAGCATCCGCTTCTCATGCGCGTGGTGCAAGGTTCGACTCTCTTTGCCTCCGGGTACCCACTGGTTATACAAAGGATAGAAGCTTCCGCTGGCCTGGTGCCCTGCTTTTTTTCATGTGAAATGCTTGTGAAATCGGTGTTTTATACCACCTTGTAAAACAGGAACAGCTCAAGCCACAGCGTTCTTTGGCCAAAACTGCCATTGTTCCATTAAAATCTATCATCATCATCATCCCTCGGGCCGCCCCAACTTAATTATTCTACGCGGGTGCCGGCGGATGCCTTGGAAAGAGAGGACTCGGTAAAAGGAAGAGAGGCACCGGCCGCCATTATCGGCGCCTCTGCTTTTCCTCACTGAAAACTGCAGCTTGAGCTGCGCACTGCAGAAACATCTGGCTGCGATCGCGGCTTTCACTGACGGCAGATCATCGCGAGCAGTGATGGCAAGCCGTGCGTACAAGCGGCACAAGCCATGGTGCGGTAAGCTTGCGCTCCATGCACTGTCGTGATCTGGGGCTATGGTTTCTCGCACGCGGCTGTCTGCGCCGGAGGGGAGCCGATGTGTTGCCGATGTCTGTCGTGTGCGCGAAGCGGCTGTCCGTATTGTTCGAATTAGTATTGTTTGAAACTATTGTTATTATTATTTCTTTAATTTACCTCCGCGGGCGAGTTATTGAGAGGTTTGTCTTGATGAGATGCACGTGAATACAACAGGGCCGTAGCAGCAGCTAACGAAATGTTATTTGACATAAAAAAACAAGGCCACCATAAAGTGTACATCCACTGCCTGTGTAATCAGAACTGAGTAGCACAGTCAATTCTCTTCCCATCTATTTATAATCCTCCTCGCTAATCAAGATGTGCTTTTGTTGTTGTTGTTTGTTTTTTTTTGAAGAAGGCTCTACAAATTTCCTCGCCTGGGTTAGAACTGCAAAGGAGCTAATCAGAGGTCCGTGGACACCAGTGGACATTGCGTACAAGGTGGATAGCAATTTCAAGGTGAGGTCACATCTCTATGAATACAACTAGAATGAAAAAGCTTCTTCACGCTGGTATGCTGAGCAGAAAGATAGTACCATTTTTTACACTGTTAGTTCAGGTTCTTGAAAATTTTGAACGGCTTGAATTTAGCGTACGCTATCGAAGTCGAAGCGCATGTCGTTTTGTTAACTAATTTCTTTCAATGGAATTTTAAAATCATTGTAAAGCTCCTGAGTCCCCCTCCTTTTTAGGACGCAGAAATACCGGCTGAAAATTGTATAAATAAATAAATGCTTACCTCCAATTAAGCAAGATGAAATCTAGAAACAAGAAAAGCTCTGTAATAGCGTCTACAACCCACAAATTTTCCCTTCATGTATCAGATGCTATAAACAGGATGGTCGGCAGAAAATTGTTTACCTCGAACGTAATACTATTTGAAATTGCCCCACTTGGTGCAGGCAAGCAGCCTCTGAAAAGCACCCTATCACGGTATAGAATGATCCTTGTCGTCGGTTTAGGGCTTCCAGCTGCAGACTGTTGTCTCCGCAGAACTCGGTACATTTCTGTTTCAAAAGAGATGACATGCATTGATCCCCTCTAATCATATGCGTTGAACCTTGACATCGGTAGCATATAAACGGGGCGGGGCAAAATATGCTGTGACCTGAAACAAATGTGAATCTTTGCTTCTTAGTGTCTTTTACTATTGCCGACATTCAAAGCTTGAGTTGAGCCGCTTAAATACACATCATCCTAACGAAAAACAAACATCACTACCCAGGTTGAGTTCCACTGCAACTTAAGGGCCAACCAGTATAACCCACCTTACTGCGCAATAGATGCAATTCGCCTTGATGACTGCAAGGGTGACAGAGGTAAGTTTCTTCTACATATAACTGGTTTTTCAGTCGGCCATTTCATCAGCCAGCTATTATCTCTGTTTACTGCACAATAATGCACAAGAATAGTAGAGAGGAATTGATACGAAAACAGTAGCAAGCATTGAACCAGCAATGAATTTGTCTAGTCTTCCTCGCAGTAGGTTCATTTATTTGCAGCCTTCAGCGGAAAGATTGGCCGGTTCGACTCAATAAGTCTTGCCGAAATACTGTGTGTTTGTCCTAGAGCTGATATATGGAATGCTATAGAGAAGGACAACCAAAACATTAAAAATAGATATGTTTGATGCGCCGTTATAATACCAACAAAATAGCTGGGATGAAGCTCTCACGGGAAATGCGATAAATGCAACAAAATAAAGTGGGCTTCCTATTGCGAAGGTTGTTAGTGTTGGAAAAATATTCGAGAGGCTGTAGTAGGGACACAGTAAACATTTTTTTACAAATATAACTACTACAGTATTTCATACGTGGGAAAAAAAAGGACTCTCAGTGAGGGTTTCAAATCCCTTTTACAAGCAGTGGTAATAACACTTCAAGATCATAGCACCGCCATACGTTTCTAAAAAGGTTTCAATTATTACTTTCCCGAGGCTTAATCGAATTCTTCATTTCAGTTTGTTGAGATTACGTAGAGTTTTTTGTTCCATTTAGCTTCTGTGTTATCACTTTGTAAATAAAATGACAACGATATATTTCTTTGTTTCTTTCTTCGCTGGTCAGCATTACGGTGGCGACACCGGTATGTAGGCGAATAGTCATAGCCTGACAGGCGGTACCCAGAAGGCCAGTGCTTCGGTGAGAAATATTGAGTGCGAAAATTTTGGAGACACTGGGTTGCGCACATTACTAACGCAATTTTTCTTTATGGTTCAAGTAAGCTTCTAGCACTCTGCCAGGGAAGTCAGGAAAGTGGTGGTGAAAGCCTGGTCGCAGTGCTCGAACATTCATCTGCCTGAATTAGCAGAAGGCACTTTACACTTCGTTTGCGTACAGAGATGGTTCCCCTGCAATCCGACCATCATTTGTGACAGCTCAAAGCATGGCGAAGTTGATAGCATGCTCCGTACACTTCTTCAGGCCGAACAATAAGAAACTGGAACGACAGAAAACGTAGTTGACTACATGGTACTCTTAATGGCTGAAATAAATGTTCCAGTAGTTCCGGTCCTTCCCTCAAATCAGCCTCGAGGCGATTGCAACGGTTGTATGCAGAAGCTGTATATATGATTTTGGCTTCATGGCGTCACTTACTGTTCCTAAAGTAAGCGCTGAGATTACGATCTGATTTGGCCTTATTTCTGATTTGGCCTTATTCTTATATTGGTTCTATTGTCCTACAGCTCCACAAGACAATATATGCAACTTTGAAGACGGCTGGTGCTCATGGAGAAACAAAGATTCATCGGGCAAAAAGCCAGGCTGGCAGCTGGGAGGAGGAACTATGAAGACATCTCTACTGAGGCCCCGCGAAGACCACACATTCGAGAATGACACTACAAAAGGCAAGTCTTCTTTCAGTTCTCTGCCCGAAGAGCAGGGACACCATTCCGGGTTTGCACTTAGGTGCTGAATAAAAAAAAGAAAATACACAAGGACACATTTTCTCTTCGGTGTCCGCCATTTACGAGCAGTTCTTCTTTCGCAGAAACCTCAATTCCTTGAGAAATGATTGCTAGAATGAATAAAGAACGCGAGTTCTAAGTATTATACGAATCTTGAATATCACAGCGATTAGCCTCACAACCACTTACTTTACAGGAAACTTAAAGCAGGCGGAAGTATCGTAGCCTCAAGGTTCATGTCGGCAAATTGCAGCACATGAACTGCATACAAGACCGTCCCCTGCCTTAAGCACGAGCAGCTGCCCCGAGCAAGCGTAAAGTTGTGTGTAACCATTTCTTGTCTAGGGCGGAATGATTACCCGGCGAATGAAATTAAGTTCTGCGTCAAATTCTGAATGTAATCGCGGCTCCAAATTGCTCCCCTAATTTTCGCCTTCATAAGGGTCGCTCCCAAGGAATGATGCTCAAGGAGTTTTGAGGTCCAGCTCCAACCCGGTAGGCTAGGAGAATTACGCTGCTCTCTCACAAGACAGCAACTTCAGGCTGATCGAAACCACCTATGATTTCGTTTTATATTGACCGTAGTCACCACGCTACCTTTTAAGCAGGAACAAAATGCGTCCTGGTTTCGACGGACTGGTGACAGTGCCACGCATCTTGAAGGTATCTCGGAACGTAATGGGCATTACCATTCATGCTAACTGAAACAGCGGCCATTCTGGTCCTGGCGTGAAGCGTGCTAAGATCGTTAAGTGATAAAGTGCCGCTGAGGTGTACGCTTGCAGGAGTGCTTACAATGCGAAATTACTATTTTCTTCGATATTAACTTTTACCATTTTTTACAGGATCCTACCTTTTCTTCAGCAACTACCAGCGCAAGACAGGTGATCGGGCAGAACTCATTGGGGATCTCCTTCCCGATAACATGAAGATAACGCAGTGCGCAGAATTCTGGTACATACTTTCCGGCGACAAGACTACTAAACTGGAGGTAAAACTACAGCGAAATTATCAGTTATATGTCTACGAAGAATAGGAGGTTGACTACACGGTGGAAATTAGCTTTTAGGCTGGCCTACCTTACAAGTAGGAGGAAAAACGTTGAACTCGTTGCAGGAGCAAACATCCCGAAGAGTTATTTTATTGTAGACGCAATGGGTACTTAAATGGCGCTAATTAGTATTATTGACTGGGGAATCGTTTTCTGCGAGTCGTGTAGCGAAGGTATAAAATGGTGTACCAAACACTTGCGGCAGAAGAGAACAGCAGTAATAATAAATATCATATGGATTAGCGTTTCTATCGACTTACTTCAAGAATAAGCTCGGCGTGTTTGCCTTTCGGCTTACTGCATTTCAGGGGTAAATGTGACTGCCGGTGGTAGTATCATGTTTAAGATACACTGAGTGCACAAAAAAATCTTGGACAGTGGTGGTCATCAGCATAGTGCTTAAGTAAGCACTGTCTTCTGTGGCAGCATAGCAATTTTTCTGATAAGTTTAGCACTGCTCGTGCAAGAAGGTGCTGATGAAGCTTTTTTCTTGACACGCGAGTAAGGTGGCGAGGGTCATATATGGTCGCACAGGTGCCCCTCAGCAGTGACAAGATGGCACCAGGCACTTGTTTGGAACCTAGGCCAAATTATATGGAATTCTCTCCCTCGAGTCACCGCTTCTGGAAGCGCACACGGACTTGCCTCAGCGACGGAAGCTGATGCGGCACTCAGTTAAAACGCAAAACTGCTTTTGAGCGACGTTTCATCGCTACATGAACGTGCTTGATCTATTGGTTCTACACCTCGCTGCATAGTACGTGACACTACAATCAGGGCTTAAGTGTTGACGCTCTCGGAGATCCGCTATTTCTTGCACACACAATCGTGCCGGAAACCAGCTTGGACATCGTCGCAGTTGCGTTTTATCTGCACTAGTGATCAGCGACTGAAAATTCGGTTCTTTCGTTAATGCGCGAAAATTCATTCCTTGACGGCTTTTCAGTGATGACGGCTCTCTTGGGACACTGTCGGTGAGAGTGAAATAGGAAAATTAGTATGCTTTGCAGTGAAATTGACCAGTTTATATATTTTATTGTAGTACACAGATCTAGTATCACGATTATTAAAGGCATGCTGAATCGTATTTTGAGAATTAAATGACATTCAAGAATTGAAACCTATAATCATCATCATCATCAGCCGGACTAAAGGCACTGCAGGGCAAAGGCCTCTCCCATTGTCTCTCCAATTAACCCTGTCCGCTCCAATTAACCTTGCCCTCTCTAATTAACCCTGTTTGCAATCTATAAAACGTGAAGGTTAAATGTGAGATTTTTTTTCGTTAGCGTTAAGAATAATGACACAAATTCCTATGCAAACTCATGTTTCGCTTCATAGCGTCGGAGAAGCGCAGAGAAGCTCAGTGATGACGTCACGGAGGGTGAGATTTCTAATATCCGCTGCCTACACCACACCCTCTTCGCGGTATTTCGTCCTATGAAGCCACCTTTGTGCGTTGGAAACAAACCGCCTCCGTAAATAACGTAATCGTTCGTTACCACTCTGCGCTGTGCGCTGCGGAGCAGCTTGAAAGCCTTCGTGGTTTTCACAGGTGCTTACATCGTTATTTCAAATGCTAGGCCAAAAATGTTTATATGCTCTACCTTCAAATTTCGCATATACGAGCAATAAAAGCGCGTCGAATTCCAAAGCCTCTTAAGTTTCTCTTTAAAAAGGAGTCGTGTGTTATATGATGATTATGCAGCACATAATATAAAAAATGAAGCTATAATTGATTGTATACCTTCAGGTCATGGACAACAGCTTACCATTATCTCTCAGGCAGAAAGTATGTAATGGCTCCGTCCTGCGTGTAATGAAAAATGCTTGAAATAAAATGCAAGAAAGTGCAACGGAAAGAAAGAGAATGCGGCAACTTTCAAAGACAAAAGGAAATAACCGGGGGTTAGGAGAAAACTTTTGTTTTTATCGTTACGGTAGAGAAGTGATTTTCGAGAAAAGGGAAACAACAGTAAGCAGCAGAGAGCCAGGAAGATTAACAGGATCAGGAAATCTGCGGAAATGGGGTGGAAGCAGATAGCACAGGAAAGGTCCAACTGATGATCAACAGCAGCAGCCTTTATCCTGTAAAGAACATAGATACGCTGCTGATGATAGTAAATCTACGGGGAGGAGAGAATTTTGTTTTTAAGTGGTGCGGGCTTTGAATTCAGAAAAGTACTCGATGCAAGTGGTAAAAAGTTGAGACTTTCTGTGCGTTCATACGCTGTGACTGTTCCATTGCAGTTGTCTTTGCAAGCAAACCTACAATTGCTTCCGCTGTTTCAGCCAATCTGTGACCGTTTAGTGCCACTGTAGAGATCAAAGTAAAAATATGGTCCCAGGTTTGCCCAAGGGTATTGATGCATAATATATAGCGCTTTGGCGCCATGATATAGCGCGTTTATATCCCACTGCAATGTTCGTCCTAGTGTAGCCTGCAGCGCGGGCGGGGCTGAGATTGTCGCATGGTACTTTCGTTCCAGAGTGCCGCCATTTGATTGACTATAGTTTGCGCCCTCCTGCAAGCGCGCGGTTTCCAGATGGCGTGATAAATGGCCAAAATTAGTTTAGCCACAGCGGTGAGGATAACAGTGTTTTCAGAATTCTAAAAACATATATGATCAGTACTAAGGGCTGGCTATAAATTTATAATTGCAATGAGGTGACCATCGGTAATAGTTAAAAACTCAACTATTATAATTTAGTTCATCACTTTACTGGTTAACACTCTTCACACGTTTTTTTTTTTTTTTGCCGTCCGGCACCACTGGTATTACTGTGCAGCAGAAAGCTTCTCTTTACCTCAAAAGCCCTTTCTTGAAAAGTTTATGGCCGGCGTCTTCTTCTTCTTCTTCTTCAGTGATTGTTGGGAAGGATGAAAAGGAGGGAGACACGGGCTTGTTTACTGGAGGACTAGCCTCCACGCCCACAGCCGGCGTGTCGTAGAAAGAGGAGGGGAGGGGAAAATGCTACAGCTATTCCTAGAATTTTACCATAACGTAAGCCGCAGCGTAGCATACTCAATCTTCTTTTTTGCTTTGCTCCTTGCAGTCACCCCGCCGCGGTGGCTCAGTGGTTAGGGCGCTCGACTACTGATCCGGAGTTCCCGGGTTCGAACCCGACCGCGGCGGCTGCGTTTTTATGGAGGAAAAACGCTAAGGCGCCTGTGTGCTGTGCGATGTCAGTGCACGTTAAAGATCCCCAGGTGGTCGAAATTATTCCGGAGCCCTCCACTACGGATCTATTTGTTCCTCTCTTCTTTCACTCCCTCCTTTCTCCCTCCCCTTACGGCGCGGTTCAGGTGTCCAACGATATATGAGACGGATACTGCGCCATTTTCTTTCCACCAAAAACTAATTATTATTATTATCCTTGCAGTCTTTTCAGCAGCTCTTGCTTGATCGCTGTACGTGTTCGTACATCTTGTATCGCTAATGTCTTCATCCTCACGCCAGGTGCTGTCCGTGGACGCTCTTCAGCCTGCATCGAAGGATTCTCCTCATTGGCGGCAAGAAGGCGGCAGCTCTCTTAAGTGGCAGCTGGGCCGCGTCGCGGTACCGAATTACAGACGGGTAAGGATGCCACCGCTGACATTCTTCGTAACATTAAAAACATTTTATTGTGCATCGACGATGTTTGCGAAACCGACGCCACACTGCGGCGGCGCAGTAAACAGTACCGCTACAACCGGTGCGCGAAATTGAGTCGCTTGCTTGAGTTTTTCGCGGCCGAATTTAGGGGCTGTTTCCAGAATTTTGCTGTAGAATATATCTTATGAGCGCTGTTGCTATATGTTGACTTACTAACGAAATAAAAGCGCAGCTGTAGTCCGCCGCTATTGTGACCTCGGCAGTCATACAGCCATTGTAGAATCAGGGTGTAAAGGAACCTAATGTGAATATACTGGAAGATGTCTATAGAAACTGCACGACTACCTTAGTCCCCCATAAAGCCAGCAATAAAATTCCAATAAGGAAAGGCATAAGGCAGGGAGACACGATCTCGCCAATGCTATTCACCGCCTGTTTGCAAGAGGTATCCTCAGGTCTGAGTTGGGAACAGTTAGGGCTAAGAGAGAATGAAGAATACCTCAATAATCTGGGATTCCCTGATGACATTGGCTTGATGAGTCACTCTGGGGATGAATTGCAAAACATGATCAATGAGTTAGACGGGCAGAGCAGAACTGCTGGGTCTAAAAATTAACATGCAGAAAAGCAAACTAATGTTGAATAGTTTAGCAAGGAAACAGCAGTTCACAATTGGTAGCGAGGTGCTGGAAGTGGTAAAGGAATACATCTACTTACGGCAGGTAGTGACTGCTGATCCGGAACATAAGAGGGAAATAACTAGAAGAAAAAGAATGTGGTGCAGCGCTTATGGCAGGTTCTCACAGATCATGAATAGCAGTTTACCAATATCCCTCAAGAGGAAAGTATACAACAGCTGTATCTTACAAGTACTCCCTTACAGGGCAGAAACGTGGAGGCTAACGAAAAGGGTTCAGCTCAGTTAAGGACAACGCAGGGAGCCATGGAAAGAAAAATTATTGGTGAAACGTTAATAGACCGAAAGCGGGCAGAGTGGGTGAAAGAACAAACTCGGGTTAATGACAGCCTAGTCTAAATCATGAGGAAGAAATGTGGTTCGGCAGGGCGTGTAATATAACGGATGGTCCCTTAAAGGCTGGATTCCAAGGAAGGGCAAGCGTAGCAGGGGGCGACAGAAAGTTAGGTGGAATGATGAGATTAACAAGGTTGCAGGCATAGGGTGGGCGCAGCTGCCAAAGAACAGGGTTAATTCGGGAGAAATGGGAGAGACCTTTGTCCTGCAGTGCGTGCAATCAGAATGATGATGATGATGATGATGATGATGATGATGATGATGATGATGATGATGATGATGATGATGATGATGGTGGTGGTGGTGGTGGTGGTGTCACTGGGGGAGCGTTCAGGTTCCAGCAACACAGGCAGAGAATGGAACAGGATGTTTCCACGCTGTAATGAAGGGTTTGCGGGAGCATGACAGAGAAATTTTTATGAGGCAACAAGACAATGTTTCTGAAAGGATGATTTTCTTTTTCAAGCAGTGTCTACACAAATGCGGTTCGCTGTAAGTTAAGAAAATTCGCTCCTCCCACAACTACCCGACGTACTTCAAGCGTGAAGAGTTAGTTCTGTGCATGACTGTCTATGTGACTGCACTCTTTTTTATGCCTTGCGTGTATGGTACGTTGTCATACACGGAAAGGGAGGGAAAGGGTGGGTTCGACTAGTTCTTTCATGTGAATTCTGCTTACTCTGTTTTTTTTCTCTCTAGAATCATACGTCTGGCGGGGGGGAAGGAAGAATATAGAATAGAACAAAAAGAATGTTAACACAGTGATCTGCCATTAAGTGCCTTCCATCCACTGCCTAGGGAAAACTTCGGAACAGAAGTCGCGCAAACTCGTTCCGGCAAGACACTGCGCGAAAATGACGACCCCTTAGTTCTCGCTACGCTTCTATGTGCAAAATAAGGAATAAAAGTTTGTATTTAGAGCAACACATGTTTAATCAAATGTATTTGCCCGACAAAGCTCGAAAAGTGCAGCATTTTCAGCTAAAACTCAGGCTAGAGTGATTGCGAAACTTTCTCCGCTTGTTTTCTACGAAGCAGCACAACGAGCTGAAAATATTTCGGTCTTGCTTACAGGATGTTTTATTCTTTAACTAGACCGTTCTACTAGTCTTCACAGCCGATGTTACTGTTTTTAAATTCTATCCCAAACGCGTGTCGATCGTCGTCTGCAGCGGTTTTATGCTGGTGGTTCTCAAACGCTAATCTTGCTAGTTCTTCCTTGTATCTCGTTTCTTTCCTTACACCCAAGACTGCTTGAATAACACGAGGCTGCCACCTCCGGCGAATAGCAATAGTTTTTCGTAAAGCTTTAAAACAAGTGACGTTATAGAGAGGAGTTCTCCGTAACTTTGTCGTATTCGACAGATAGGTGCCAATTCTAGGTTGTGAAAATCGCCAATTACTGGCATGCATGAAAACATTGGCCTTGATAACCATATGATAATCAGATATCGTACCATGTGGCCTTGATGCTTTGCGTTTCTAATATAAGAGAATGGCACTCTGGGCGAAGGTGGTGTAAAACGAAAAAACAAGCGAGACCGTTAAACAAAACTTCCTGAAAAAGACAGAACATGAACTGCTTACTATCACATTTTGGCCTAGCCTCAGAACCTTTGATCATAAAGCGCTGGACCACGTAAGTGTACGGGCTACGTTCAGAGAATATGCTGAAGCACTAGCTTCCAGCACTCAAACATGCTAGCAAAAGACGCAAAGCCTTGAATTCAAAGAAGCGACATCGGCTTTGCAGAGGACTTTCAGCTGCTTGAGGAACACTAGGACTTCCTGAAAAACGGCGAGATTGCTTGGTATGGCGTCGTGCCGTCCAAGAAATGCCTGCGGAGCTTCCCTGTGCCGAGAAGAAAATAAGACACTATAAGCCAACCACTTAATTTTGCAAATTGAGTGGAATTCGTTTCATCGATGAAGTTTGGATGAAAGTCGTGACCGTGGTTCTGAATTTGTCTGCTGTCCAACAGAATCCCTTACACGAAGGTTTCTAATAGGGCACCCCAAAAACCTGCCACCACCTCCATGGTGACGGGTATTTTTAACTTAACCATTGGTTGTGAATTCAAAATTATCTGCCTTCTTTGGTATGTAGCTGGCATTGAGTATTGTTACCGGCGCAAATGCCCCAAGGACGCATAATCGCGCCTTGACTAAGCATGACATGGCTAAGAACGCTGTTGGCCCCATCAAGAGCCTACCCACTGAGGTGTGCCTTCGGATCGCGAGTGTATGCGTTGAGCGCATGCGCGGGCCCTTGTGTGGCTGTTTGGGTAAGCATGTCGTAAATGTATGTGCGATATCATTCAAACTGCCAGCACAACCTAGAACCAGTGACTTCAGTTATGCATGGCAACAATACTTTTTAGACAGCTTACGCAGTTTCAATAACAGTACATCGTATAATTCGAATTTATTACAAGGATTGCTAAAACATTTCACTAATTGCAAGCGAAATGTCTAAATTTCTTTAACACTTGTCTGTTCATGTACGTGAAATTTCACGACAGCCATCTTTATAGATGTTAACGCAGCTAAACTGTTCGCGGCTATGTTACGTCCGCAATGGGCGCATATAATTTACACGACCGTTTCTCCCCACACCTAAGGTTTCCTTGTTAACCCTGCCAGTAAAACATTGCATTTCAAGAGAACTTTCCGCAGGGCCACCTGGTTTAGAACTAGAGTGAAGAACACAGGGCAGGCACAATTTTTTTAAAAAAACGATGAAGGTTCTTTAACTTCCTGGAAAGCTGCAATGCCGAAACCTTCTCCAGATTATTGAATGACTCACACGCTTTCTCGCCCTTTAGTAAAGCCAATACGATATGATTTGTGAAAAAAGTTGGCAAAATGGCTTTCCTGATTTCTTCGGGGCTTGCTCTCACTCCTATTTTTGCCACCAAGAAAAAATGATGTCGATTACAAAGCTCGATATTTTTCTTAGCTCACCTCATAATTTAGCGGTAGTAGAGCAAGACCGCGGTATCTTTCATTCTAGCTCTAGTAAGGCACAGAAATTCCGCTCCTCGGTGTGGTTAATTTTTTAGTTTAATTTGATTTTTGTGTGGAGACAGAAAACGTCGGTACAGAGCTGCAGAGATACTGCAAAAAGTTAATTAACTTTTCACTGATCATGAGTGCTACTGCACGCATGGCAGCGCCTTCTTTAGAAGTTAGAGCACCTAGTGCAGCTTTTCATATTATTCCCTAGGTTGTCTTCAGAGGAACCGCCGGGCCCGCATCGACGCCAGCCTACACAGCACTTGACGACATCGCCATCAGGCACCACGACCGTTGTGAAACGTTCCCGCAAGGAGCCGAAGCTTTATCTGCAGGTCAGTGTAACACACTAGTAATAAATTTCAAGACAGATAAGAAGCAAGACAGCAGCTATTTTGCACAACTAACTCTTAGAGGGTCCTATGGTGGCTCTTGATCTCCCAAAGCCCTGCTCCTTTACGACGTCACCGTCCCGTAGCCCGTGGCATTTGGCTGCCCAGGTCACGCCACTTAGACGCTCGCTCCCGTGGTAAAAATAGGAACCGCAAGGCTTAGCCAGAAATCGACTTTACCGAAATTAGCCACAAAGTTAAGCGACGAATACAGGAAGGTTTCCTTTAATACTCTTTGAAGTCAAGCGGAAGCGCCTACGGTGAGAGCATCGTGACATGCGAGCTGACGAGGCTTTAGACCCGCGAAGCTGTATGCCACGTATGCGAGGCAGGGGAATATGTTAGGGCCTGTTATGTGCTTGTCCATTAATTCCTCCCAGCATGCTAATCTATGCGTGCTTCGTGAGTGGCAGTTTCTCAATGATACCGCGAATATTACTTGTAGGTGCAGGCTTAACCGTATCATTCATTACAAACGACATAGGGGTGCACTAAAGAGGACCTGAACTCGTCTTTTTACGGCGGGAATGGGATCTACACGTGCCGAGCATTCTCAGAAACTTCGAATTATTGTCCTGTGAGGCCGGTTTCTATATTTAAATCGGATTAAACGTTCCGGCTCCTGCCTTTTTTTTAACTGAACGCTGAAGGTAGGAGTCAACTAAAGCGTTGAGCCAGTTTTGTAGCGGCTGGCCGCGCTGCCATCGGTGGAAAGATACGTCAACCAAAAATTCCACGCATATTTTTATCTCTGTGCGCCTAATTTGTGCCTTGTTGTCTGATACTGAAACTATTTATTAAGAGAAAGCTAAAAAACAAAACAAAGGCAAAAGAGAAGCTGCCGGGACTGGCTGAAGGGCACTCTACGCCTTGGTTGACCTCTCCTACCTTCGGCGTTGAGTTCAAAGAAAGGCGGGAACGTGATCGTGTAGTAAATAACAACTATAAAGTTCAAGAGTCTTCTTTATTTCCTAAACAAAAACACCAGCTTCGGCAGAATCTATCCCCGACATTCATACTGGACGTTTTGTTTCTTCAACTTTTTTTCTTGTTGCTACGGGCTTTGTTTCTACGCTATTGAAAGCATTTGGACTGATTTTGAAATCCTCAATATATTCCAGTGTGTCGTTCTCTATTATAGCAAAGAAACGGCCCAATAAACGGGACACGAAGACAGGAAGCGACAGACAGAGCGCCGCTTCATTGCTATAAGCATGAATGAACTGGTTCAACAGTCTTCTGTTTTTCTTGCTCTATTGTGTTGAAATTACCAATTAGAACAATGCTGCTGGTTGCCTTCTTTTTTTCGGAAGGATTGTTGTTTGGCTTCACCAGCGCAAACGGCTGTTATAATTTAGTAGGGATAGAAAACAAGGGCGGTAAACGCTCAAGTTTTGAAAACTGAAAGGAGCCGCAGTTATGTCAGCCATGCCTAGAACTTCCTACGCAGAGTACGCACGGACTCATGTCGATTTTGTTGTTTCGCCAATACCTCGACGTAACATATAGCGTCACGTGGCGCTGGAGTTGTGGACGTCACTCATTTCGTCATTTTCTTTTCATATTTGCTGCAGCGGACCTCCTAAGCTGCAGTTTTCAAAGCGCCGACCTCTGCCACTGGATGTCCTTGGGCCTCTCGTCAAGGCAATGGATATTCGGAACATCTTACCTTACCGCGCTCGGACCATTGTCGCTGCCCAAGAATGGACGAGGTATATTGTCACGGAAATGTGCCCCCCTGTTTTCTGCAATACATTACTCCTCTGATTTTAAAAGAACGCATTATAAAGCACGCTGTGTGTTTAGCGTACATTTACTCTCCGGTTCTGCTTCAGAACTTTTCAGGAATAACAAACTGTCATGGGACGCTGCAGGTCATCGCAGCAAGATATTGCGATTTAACAGCAAATTTCCGAGAGATTGCTCAGTTTGAAGTCGGTTGCAGTTTATGCTGCAGCCAGTTTACGTTCTAGCACAAGAGTGGTAGCTTGTAGTTGGCCTAGATTCTCATCACCATCATCAGCTTATCTGCTTAAAGTAGAAGTATTGCATTCCCGTCGCATCGTGTATTTTGTTAACTCCTGCTACCTGTTGAATATAAATTTAGTGTTCTGCATATTATTTTTATGCCCACCGTAGTGTTTTGCTCCTATAAGCCCTCGATCATGTTTTGTCATTCGTTCCCTGAGCTACTTACTAAGGGAATGTCATCAGCGAATCGCATATTGGTAAGGTATTCTCCACCGTCTCTTATCCTCAACTCTTCCCTATCCATATCTCTGAATATCTCCTGTAAACACGCAATTAAAACTGCCGGAGAGATCATGTCTTAATGCCCAGTCAGCCCCATTATTGTGATTTTACTGTTCTCAATGCGGAACTATGATAGCTTTACAGACGCTACGGATATTTTCCGCTATAATGGCGCGTGTCTCATCACCATCCTGGTACCGTAAGGCCTGCATGACTGATGAGGTTTCCACTAAGTGAAATGTTTCCTCATGACCAATGAAGGAGGTTGGTTATATTCTGCGCATTTCTCTATCGCCTGACAGATGGTGTGAGAATGATGCAGAACTATGACATATATTCTGTGTAGAACTCCGAAGCTACCCTAACTATCGTATACATATTGGTAATCACATTGCCCTTCATGTCTTTCACCGAGTGCACCTGATTTTTGCCTGTGCCTAATTTTCTCTTAAACACTTTTAAACTACCTACATTCTTTAGCGCAAGCTGGATTCTCTGTATTCTGCGCATGCTAGATTTTCTGCCAGTTTTGGTGATGCGCGTAATCAGATAGTCGAGGTCGCTCATTCTCTCCGAGGTAACGTAGAGACCAACATAGTTCGAGAGTATTTTCTGGCTCAAGGCAGACTTCTTGACTGGACGCCAAACCCTGACCAACTCGCCAGGGAGGTCGATGCCTTGGCGATGGTTGTCGTCTTAGCGGTCTTTGGAGCGCTGTTGTGAGGCGAGAGTTCTCGAGTGGGCTATCCGGCGGGCGTCTCCAGCATCGCAGAGAACTTCAGCATTTGCATGGTCATCGTCGGTGCAGAACGGGAGTACAGTATCGAGTCTGTGTGGAGGACAGCAGACGCAGAGGAGGAAGAATAGACTTTAGCGTGTAGTTTCGTGTCTAGCGATGTTAAATACGTATGTGATAAAAGTAGAACAGGGTCCCAGTCCTTGCCGTCAGAGGCGACGTACAGGGTGAGCATGTTGGTGAGCATCCGGTTGGTTCCCTCTGCCAAAACATTAGCTGTGGTTCATGGGGGGTGGAATGTCTGGATTGCGATGTGCAGAAAAGAAGATCTTCGACGACATCGGCGCTGAACTGGCGGACTCGGTCTTTGATCAAAACTCGCTGGTGCCCATGACAAAGGATCAGACAGTGCAGCAGAAAGGCGGAGGTCTGATATGCAGTAGCCGAAGGGAGAGCAGCTGTATCAGAGTAATGAGTGTGGTAATCAGTACAGACGACAACCCAGTGGCTGCTGGTATGAGACTTGGGAAAAGGACCAAAGAGGTCTTCGCCTACCTTCTTAATATCTGAAAGGCTTCACAGGGTGGAGTAGACCGGAGACAATATGAGACAGAAAGGAAACCATATTATAAAACATAGCGGCGCCGTCCAATCGGTTACACCGCCTCACCCGTTGGTAATGGGTCGACCAGTCATCGACCTCTTCGCCTTCTGCTCTTGCGAAAGTCCGAGGCTTCCGGTTGTGCGGCGAATAACCGTTCACAGCGTCCATAGTTCTGTCTGCAGACTGGATCGAAGCATCACGTCATGCTGCAAATGGCTCATCGGCCGGTTGCATGGTGCCGGTCAGCGGTCCCAGGTAGCCAAGGGGACGACTCCTGCGAGGCGCAGGTGTAGCGCAGGTGATGGCACCCCACACCTCCACCACAATGTTACGTCTGTAATGTCACTACCGAGACGTTCCAGCTCATTCAACAGGCCAGGGACACACGGCCCACGGGAAGGAGCACGAATGCCGCCGTAGAGAGTCGAACGTGTCAACCCACTTCAACTTCCACTTCATTGCTTCCTCTACCATTCCGTTCGTGGGTCTGCTGCTCGGCTGTTCTATTCTGTCTATTGGGTTAGAGGCTCTCATGCTTTGGCGTTCTTAATAAGATGTCTCGTCTCTAAACGCATTTCCAGTGTCCTCTCTGACCACCCTAGCCCATGACTTCAATTGTGCATTTAGTAATTATATTTTTCAGATTATCGCTTATTGCTTGAACACTGAGGACGCCGTTCACGGTCGAAGTGGAATATTTATTCTGCAGCGAAATCCTAATTCCTCTACTCTCCCTCTTATCGTTAGGTAGTTAATGGGCTTGTTTTTCACTAGCTTCCTCAATTTTTTACTGCAAGTTCAGTCTAATTTCAAATAACTCTATCCTGCTTTAAGTAAACCGAATTATGGTGGTGTCCCAGGAAATATAGTCAACAAGTGATTATAATCTATCCAAACATTGTTCATTAATATCTCTAGCCTCATATCTTATCGCGGAAAATTTAAGTTTATATAATGTAACGGCAAGAAAACAGAAAAGCGGCAAATGATCACTATTGTAGTTTATCAGCACATCGGACAGAGTTGATGCTTACGAAGCTTTTCTTCATGAATTTCTGGCATGCTATGATGAAGCTCTTCGCTGAAGGAGAGGAAGATTATAAGTAAAAAGTTCAGAAAACCATGCATAAATAAAGCGTTGTAGAAAAAATTAAAACGAACAATAAAATGTAGCACAAATTTATTGAAACTTAACATCCTGATCTTTTAGCTCAATACAAAAATATAGGTACAAACTAAATAAAGAACTTAAGACTACCAAATCCGATTACTATGTTCAGCGCTTTTCTGAAATATTTAGTGACCCGAAGAAAAAATGGTGGCAAATAGATTATTTACTTAATAGAAAAGCTTCATCTGACTTATCAGAAATAGCTATAGCAAAGAGAGTGATGACTGGCAATGGTTTAGCTACAGCAATGAATCAGTTTTTGTTAATGTGGGCAATGCTGATAGCAATGGCCCAATCTCGTTAAAGCGAACTCAAGCCTAATAAGACCATTATCAAACTCTTTTATCTTCTATTCTGTAACTCCCACTTAAGTAGCTGGTGTAATTAGAAACTTAAAAGACAAAGCACCGGCAGGGCATGATCATATTAAAGCACCGACGTGAAACATGTGACAATTCCATATGTGATGTCTTAACGTACATTGCTAATCTCATGCTTACAACTCATAAATAGCTCGCTTGTGTCCCGTATATAATGGTTGAAACAGACATGAAATCTCAAATTATCTCCCGATCTGTATATTGCCAGTGTTATCTAATGTGTTTGAGGGAGCAATAAACATAAGGCTCGAAAACTTTATTCATAAATACAACATAAAAACTAGCTCGCAATATGGATTTAGGAAGGAAAAGTCTAAAGAACCAGCACTGTTAACCATTAAAGAGAAAATAATTGATAATGTTGAATGTCAAAAATATACACTTGGTTTATATCTTTACTTTCGAAAAGCCCTCGACGGTGTTGGTTTTTGGTTTTTGGGGAAATGAAATGGCGCAGTTTCTGCCTCACATGTCGGCGGACACTTGAACCGCGCCATAAGGGAAAGGATAAAAGAAGGACTGAGAGAAGCAAGGAAGAAAGAGGTGCCGTAGTGGAGGGCTTCGGAATAATTTCGACCACCTGGGGATCTTTAACGTACACTGACATCGCACAGCACCCTGGGGATTTAGCATTTCGCCTCCATCGAAACGCGGCCGCCGCGGTCGGGTTCGAACACGGGAACTCCGAGTCAGTAGCCGAGAGCCCTAACCACTAAGCCACCACGGCGGGTAAACTTCGACTATATTCAACATAAAATTTTATTAGGGCCGCCGCGGTGGCTCAGCGGTTATGGTGCTCGGCTGCTAAGCTGAAAGAAGCGGGTTTGATCCCGGCCAGGCGGTCGAATTTCGGTGGAGGCGAAATTCTAGAGGCCCGTGTACTCTGCGTGTCAGTGCACGTTAAAGAACCCCAGGTGGTCGAAATTCCCGAAGCCCGAATTCCACTACCGCCTCCCTCGTAGCCTGACTCGCTCTGGAACGTTCAACCCGCATAAACCGAAATCAAAATATTACTACAATTCAATATGAATTTTTACTACGAAAATTTGTTTTTGTTATTTAAGTTATCTGCGCAACAGATTTCAGTATGTGCAAGTTCATAACTGCTTTTCTACTACTATGGTTATCAAACAAGGCGTTCCCCAAGGATCAATTCTGGGACCATTGCTATTCATAATAAATATTTATGACATAACTAATATTCCTGATTCACCCGATCTAATAATGTACGCTGATGATACCAACGCCTTTTTCACTGAATGTTCCTTGCATAAATTAAAAATAAGGGTCCGTGATACTTTAAATACGTTACAGAATTCTTCGATGGCAATTAGATTTTACTTGAATCTCACTAAAACCACATACACGATATTTAGGCCCATCAACACTACTGAACAATGTGCTGTAGCTACAAAATGTAAAAACAATCTTATAAGGAAAGTCTCCAACCAGAAATTTCAAGGTGTTTGGTTCAATGAAAGCCTTTCATGGAATGTGCAGGCTTTAATTTATTGAAAGAGCTTTGTAAAACTCTCGGATGTCTTTATAAAATTACAAATTTAATACCCAGTGGGCTCAAGATTTCGTTGTATTATGCACTTTATTATTCCGCAATATGATACTGTATTTTTGTTTTCGGAACCACTGAATCTGGTACCTTAAATAGGTTCCTTGTTCTAAAAAAAGACGCCCTTAGAGCCATTTAAGGCGATTATGAGAGACCATTATACAAAAATATGCTATTCTACCAGCAAAACAAATTTATTATTTTCGCTTACCGCAGTTTATTCACCGTAATAGATTGTATGCCACTCTACCTTGTAGACCTGCCGTAATGTACCATATGAGAATACGACGAAAACTTGTACCCATCACGCGGACTACCTAAGGGAAACAGAAATTAACATTCCAGGTGCGATTTGCCACGAACCTAACTTCACTAGACGGGGAGTTCTTGACGTCAACAAAGGTATTTAGAAATATATATAATAATAGATTTGAATGAACACTCTGTATAACCTCGTGGCCTATACTCAATGTAATATACGTTCTTCATTAGGGGTCTAGCTTACGTGTAAAAGTCCTGTGGCATAAAATTTGTCACTCTTGCCTATGCATTGTATTGTCTTCTCCGTTACAACAAATATTTGTATTACTACTTTATTTGCATTTTCTGATTGGCTTGTGTCAGCATCACGCGATGTATTCAATTCCAGCTTTATTGTGCCATATTATTGTTATAGTGTTTGGCGTCATTGTCTGTCTGATATTTGTGCTAAGGTTGTATGCTGCCACCTGTATAAGGGAGGCAAGGCCTATAGTCAGGCCTATCGCCTTTCGCTTTGGCTTCCCCTTCCATTTTGAAAGAAATAAACACCAAAACAAATCAAACTTTGAGGAGAAACTGTACACCCTTCATAATGCCCGGCACACAATATTCCCGCGAATCTTTGTAGTGTTTGTTCATCCTTCAAAGCTGCCATCATGCCGCTTTATCGCTGTCTTTGCGATGCAAGACGCGACCAGATTTATCTCGATTGATCGCACCCAGGCGGACCCGATTCTACGTTGTTCCAGAATGTTGTAGTAATCTTAAACGCCGTATCTCGAAAGTCCGCTATAAGCTTTAAATTGGGCACCGCCGAGAGCGGCGGACAATAAGTTCGACGACCGCCGAGCATGCTTCTTGCTATGCCGCCGCCGAGTCATTCAGTTGCTTTCGGGTGCACCTCAGTCCCGAATACAGTTTCGGTTGGAAGCCATTTCGCCGTCTTCCTGCTTGCCGCAATGCAGTCACTGCTACTTTACAATATGGTCTATTTCCATTTAGTTTTTAGACTCGCCTTTCGGGTTCTTTCATGTCAGTTTCCTGTTCACAGGTTTCGGGAAGAAGGCAGTCATGATGTGTAAATATGTTCGTTCTGTGAACTCTGCTAATAACTCACCCTGCGATTCCTAGAACGCGTGCAATATTCACCCCACTACCTGGTCTCCTGGGTCCTTGTCTTTCCTGGCACTGAAGTCACCCATCAGTGTGGCGGTTGTGTTTTACTTCACTTTATTACCTTAAAGGCCCCCGGGATCGGGGGTGTTACATAAGGGTGTTACATTGCAGACTCCACCTCTTCATAGAACCTTTCGATTTTCTGGCCACCGTGACTGGGTACAGATGCGTAGGCATGTGCGACCTTTAATTTGTATCTCTTATTAGGCTTAATTACGCTAACGGCCGCACCATTATTAATGCTATGGACCTCCTCCATGTTGCAGTTATCTCTTCATTGAACACGAATGCCCCACTCCATTGTCGCCAATCCGCTAACCCACGCTAGCATAGTAGGTTCCCGCCCTTTAGCACTGCTGACATCCCATTAAATACCAGGTCCCTCCCCAAACATCATTGGTACGCTAGCCTCATTGGATAAAGTTCTAACGTTAAACGTTGCCAGGTTCCGTTTCCAATGAGGGTTTGTCCCGACCCAGAAGTTCATGATGCGTCGTAGGTAAGACTGCCGCTTTGTTCAGTTGCTTCGCAGCCGCTGGGGCCCGAAGGCCGAGGGTAGTTGGTATTTTCATGTAGGAGATAGTGGCTAACTACTTAAACAGGGTGTCAAACTTCTTTTTTGCTGACGGAGTGCGCTGTTGGCTATGATCGTTTCCATCCAGTGGAGAACAGCGGCGGACGGGAATTCGAATCGCTCTCCTCTTGCATGCCATCACTGCAGTTGGTGAGGCTTAATACGCCACAAGTCTCACCGCTTGCTAACATTCGCTTGGCAATGCCAGACGAGCGCACGTCTTCTCCATCTTGTAGTATCAATATGTTTTTGTTACAATAAATATAGGCGCTATGAGTATTGCAGGGCTGGAGACATTATTTTCCGGTTGCTGATTAGAAAGGCTGCTTCACGAACACTTTCTTTTGTAGTGGCGATCTTCTGTAAGGATTGTGACTATAATGGCATTAAAGTCAGTCCTGTCTTCCTCATGAGAGAAGCAACTCGCAGACGCGACCTGAGCAAAAAAAGTCTGTAAATATCTGTGTGTGCACTCTTACCTGTATTAGTCGATTTGATTAGATTTATGAGGTTTTAACGTCCCAAAGTGACTCAGGCTGCGAGGGACGCCGTAATGAAGGGCTCGGCAAATTTCGGACACATGGGGTTCTTTAACGAGCACTGACATTGCTCAGTGCACGGGCCTCTGAAATTTCGCCTCCATCGAAATTAGACTGCCCAATATTAGTAGCTGTTATCATGTAATTATTTGTGTCTTAACTCATACCTAATATATTTTGAATCTGAACTTCTGGTTTTTTGAAAGCAGCTAAAATCTTGTCAACTAAGCTTATATATTTGAAGTATGATAAACTGAATACCATAAAAGTCGAAAACAGTCTCACCTCTCCTTTTATCCAACAAGAGGCTTCTGTTTCAACTTAATATATGCGACATGATGTAGTTCTTTTTTTGATCCTAGGTTCAAACATGGGTACAAACGCTGCTTAGCGACTAAATAAATTCGGTCTAGAGAAGCGAACATTAACGCGTGCCATCTAACTTTCTGTTGTATAAATTGCTTCCTGAAGATAAACCCGTGAAGGCATATGAATTGTGTTGAGAACATTTTAATCAAGCGGTTCTTTTTAGTGGTGCGTAGCATTCATTAATCCAGTAGGAAGCTTGTAAATAAAAGTGGTGATTGCTTTTCCTGACACGCTTGAGGCGTGACCACATGCAATAGCGACCCATCCCCATATAAAATGTCTCCATGGCAAAGTTCAGCAAAAAATACCTTATTACTTCCCTTGAGCAGTAGAAAGAAGCCGTCAAAAGCATTCTAGACCAGCAAGTTTTCCTTCGCATATATAGGGCAGACACTACCTATTCTTCGGGGGGATATTTCTTTTTTTCTTGCTGAATATGGTACAGCGGCCACCAGTGCTCCAGTAGCGCGTAACTCTCTCAGGAATTGCTGCCTCCTGCTCAACCCGCAGCATGCCGACATGAGAAGGATGAAAGGGCTTACATCATAATTCTCTTTTTTAACGGAGTGGCCCCTTTGCACTCAAGCTCGACCTCACTTTGGTTCAGGTGGCGTGGCGTACCTGATTGGACCCAGGTTCACGTTGGCCCGAGGCACCGTGCAGCTGCAGTCTCACGCGGTCGGGCCGCAGGAGGAACCCTCGTGCTTTTCTGTCTGGTACCACATGTTCGGCGGCCGAGGTGCCACACTGTCTCTGAGTGTCTCGAAGCCAGACACAGTGGATAGAAGCGCGTGGCGCTCTTCGCTGGTGTTCCGTCAGAGAGACCGCACTACGGCGGATCGATGGTACAACGTGCGCAGGACAGTAAGCCTCGACGGTGTGCACAACAAGGTATTTATGCGTTCATTTTCTGCGAGGTCGAAGACCATGCAAACAGTATTATTTGCGGATTTGAGCCGCACACAAAGGTTTCTTTTTACGTTTTGCAGTAGCGTACTAACACCGGTAGCTAATGAATCCATTTTACACAGTTAGCAGCCAAATATTTCGTTCAACAGGAATCTCACGTTCCTAAGTCATAAATGCTTATATGTCTTCCTTTAGAGGCTTGCGCTTTGGTAGTCATCAAGAATAAATAAAGAATACTCTAATGGTGTGCACCGCACCGCACTACTAACGACTCCTTGATGATGAGCTCCTTAAGGACTTATCTGTAAATTTTCTTTTTGAGCAAGAATCTTGATATGCACACTAACTCCTATAAAACTGTTCTTATGGTTGTTTTAGACAAAGAAATAAATCGTTTTCACGAACTTATTTCACGTTCAGGGTCTAACAAAGCTTTTAAATGTCTGGATACCTCCATAGCGCATTCTGTAAGGCCCGAAAGAGAGAAAACTGGTAACGTACGAGGCACTTGAGCGTGCGTGTGTGATTTTATTTATGTCGTCTGAACCATCATAAATATTTAAGAATAAAAAATTACATATTCAACTTACATCAGTGCACGGCGTTTTCTATTGCTTCGGATGAGGTTTTTCTCTTTCGATTAGTTAGCTTCAGACCAGATAATAGTTTCATCGCAATGCAGCAGTATACCACTTCTTTATGCAGATATTTCTTATTTCACAACATCTTGAATCAATCAATGGTCCCCCCAATTTTTACCATCCTACCTTTAACGTTTTAATCGTCGCCGTTGCATGTAGAAGTACAGCTTCATTGTGTCGACATTTCAAGTTTGGAATTCGCTACCTAGTCACACAACAAAGAAAGACAACGGTTTTCGCTACTTCGTGCAGAAGCAAACAAAGTCTGTTGTAATTTTGTTTTCTATAAAGGGGTTGTCGTTTTTTCTTCAATTACGAGCGTTGTTGCTCGTTGCAAAAGAATGGAGGCAGGCAGTAAATTTTTTTAGAGCAAAAATATTTGTGGAAGGCCGCAGCCGCGTCAAATAAAAAAAACGAAAAGAGCAGCGCTTGTTTCCTGCAGTGTTCTGCCGAGTTTTGTGTAGAGCAGCTAGGTTGGTGCGGTTGCTGTAGGGCACTCTGGGTGTCAGACAGGGTGCATTCCCACAGGCTGTCATGTTCTTGTAAGAGATAACCAAAAGTAGCGGTTGTGGCCCACGCTTTTTTTTGCTACGCGCAGCTCACCTTCGATCTGTCAAACCCGCCGTCCCAGCTAGGGTCTCCGCTGGTGGCTCTCGGACCACTGAACCTGACGCCCGGCATGTGCGAAATCATGACAGATGGTGAAGGTGAGCTGGGTAGCGCAACATTGTACGTTTCCTTTCCTGATTAAAGTTGAGCTGTCACAGTCTCCAAAACTCTTTGAAGTGAAGGTTAACGAGGAAAGTTTCCGTAATGTTACCAGTATTTGCAACTGTTACGGGCTGTGGTAGTCGTGAAAGCATTGGGCATGTGTCATATAAAGCTGATATCATTTTCTAATCATGCGTCTCGAAATATTTCCACACAGAATCTCACTCCGCGCCAGCGTACTTGATAATATAGATGTTCAAGAGTACCTCCGAAACCTAGACCCTGACTCTTTGATCATGCTTGTTAAAAACCTAGCACGATCAAAGTAGAACACTCTCACAGGTCGCCAACTTCGACATCAGCTGACTGTCAGGCCACTTCAGGCAGTGAAACTACACGACAGTGCTACTAAATTCGCGTCGGCAGTGCAGGACGAAAACTTGCACTGCGTGATACACGTGTCTGCCTGATACACGATTACGGCCTGTGCCAGGTCCTATCCACCACACATTGGTGGTTATGCGAATATTTTGTTCCGCAGTTTCACGACTGGTCCGCGGCTTCATTTAGGAAATGCCCACAGTGGACAAAAATGACCGTTCGTCTTTATCTTTTTTCGGTTTTCGTGTTCTATTGGCACACTATGCTACAAAGTGGCGCACTTTTAACATATTTTACTTTGCCGTTGTTCTAGAAATTGCATCCCAGCATTCTCCAGCAAGAAGCACCGCGGTGAACCAGAGACTAATTGGCTATAAAGTGCCGTCAATGCAGGCATGACCAGCATCTTCAAGCCGCCCTTGAAGCACAGCCAAAAATTCTGACTATTTTAACAAGCACTGAGACCACCCGGCCAGTTGTGACATGCATTACGGAGAAACAGTCTCAAGGCGTATTGCAGACCACACCCACTTGATGAACTGGATCATTAAGGCATGCGTTGAATACAATTTACAGCGGCGCTTACCATTAACTCCAGCTATCGGAGAATATTGCGCGGTTATCAGTAATAGATTCGAGCAATCCTAACGCCGCTTCGGCAGCGCCTGCACCGAACTGCACTCCTGTTCTGCAAAATTTCAATCTATAGTCATTGTTTGTACCATTAATTGCATGCTGTAATTCCTTCGCTGCTTTAAATCAATAGCCTGAATAATCTGCTGATTTCTTTTCGGACATGAGGAGTACAATTATAAATCTGGTTCTGCAATAAATAGTGGTTTACATAAATTTACCACCTGACGCGGGTGGCAGAGAGTCAGATGGGCGGATATGGTGGCCGCCGCTGGCAGAGGACATGGTTAATAGGAAAGATGTGTAAGAGGCATTTGCCAGACAGTCGGCGTAGTCAGGCTGATGATGATGATGACAACTTGTTTCAGATATAGGTTGTTCTGTTCTCTACAGGGTACTGTGACTTCGAGTACGACACATGCACCTGGATTGCTACGAAAGGCTGGCAGCGACAAAGAAAACAAAAGTCCGCTTTGCGCGTAGAAGGACTCTCTGGACCAGTCAATTCCGGTGAGCAGGCTTCTCCTTTTTTTTATTGTTCAGAAATAGGAGTTTCTGAGCATGACAATGGTTCAAGAATTCGAATATATCGTGCGGTAAGCCGAAAATTGCTTGTTTAGGATATTAATATTGCATTTGCCGGATGCTAGAGGTGTACCAAGAACCCACGACTGAATCATTACCAGAGAGGGGTTGCAAAACGTAGCCACTATTTTTCGAAATTTGATTTCTTAGTTACAAATACCATTCCTGTATTGCATATGTAGTGTTTTTAAAGTGTGGTTGCATTAGAATCCATATGCCGACAAAATAAGACCGTCCGTGCGTCCGTCTATCCATCTCAAGCCTCGGTTAAAATGTGACAAAGTGGAAAGCGAACAGTTATTCTTTCCATTTTAAGAGCAGACGGGGAGTGACAAGGAAAGGATAGGAGACGAAGAGAGAGGGGAGGCGAAGAGTCGTAAAGTGGGGAGTGAACAATTCCACTCTCCACTTGTAGAGGAAAGGGGGAGAGGTAAAGTAGGAGAGGTAAGACGACGGGAGGGTGGTAGGTGGCGGGTGAGGAGAGTGAGAAGAGCATACGGCGTGTAGCACTGTGATCGCTGAATGTGTTGGGAGGCTGGGTAGCCAAGCCGCGACTTTGAATGACCGGGATTTGGAGTACCGGCACCGACGGCCACTGCGCGCTTCGCTAGCGAAATCCGCCGACCCCCCCCCCCCCCCCCCCCAATTCCAGTTCCCCCACCCTCCTCCAAGCAATACCCCGGAAAAAGGGTGGCAGAAGAGGAGTGTATCTTTCTCAAATAGTGAACTGGATAGGAAGAGTGGAAGCGGTACGGCTAGCCACATTGTGATGGACGCACGGACCACGCCACCCTCTCGCATGGTCTTAACCGGTCAGCGGCGCCGGAATAGGGGCTCCACCTAGTGTTGTGAGGGGAGAGGGCCAAGAGGGCCCTACCTCAATCACTTCTCTCTGACCATTTAATGGTTAATAAATGTTTTTCACCACCAGCACTCCGTCCAGTGGGAGCACTATTGCTAACGCACACTCTGTCGCAACAATTGCTGTAATCACCTTTCATTTTTTTTTAGCCAATCAGTTTAGCTCTGGTTTTCTATAGAATAGAAAAGTTCACAATTTGTGTGCGTCTACAAAAACATACCCCTACAAAAAATTATCTGCATGCGCGTAGATGCAGCGCCGATTATATGCATGCTAAGATTAATATCAATGAGAGTGGAACCATCCATATAATACATGACCTAACCGTCATTGTTGGTTGCTTGCTAGTCTAAATTGTCTCAAGGTTAGTATTCTGGGAAGTGTCTTTCGAAGTGCAAGCAAAACAGTTGCTCCTTGCCCCGTATACTGCAGCAACGGGGTATTTATAGAATGCAACGATTCCAGAAAAACACTTAGGTCGATCATGCTATTTAGGGGCTAGCGCTCATTTGCGCCTCTTTGGTTTTGTTAACTCTGACCTCTACAATACAGATATCGGTGGTCTTCTTTCTCTGAAGGCAAATAGCGCCCATCGTGCTGGATTTACCATGAATGCTGATGAAGTAGTTTGCCTTTTGAAGAAAAGAGATACTAGTAAGGAGATTTCAGAGCTAGAGCTCAAAATGCCTTGCTCCTTAAGAAGACAGAATATCGCTATCGTGGTCATTCAAATGTCCATTTTGATAAATTCCACTCAAGAAACGCTAAAATGCTAAGAGGTAGAGGAAAAGCAGAATAGTCGATTGAAGTCAGCGTAATCTGGCCTGGTTCAAAACGATGAAAAGCTAGACTAGTTGGCTAAAGTTTGCCAATGGTGAGTGACGAAGAAAGTTGCGAAACCCCACAGCAGTTGTTTGGATTTTTTTTCTCCGTCGTCTCTCGCGTAGTTACAGTATGGATTCGTTAAGTGTATGCCATTGCTTGAGGACGAAGTGGTAGTGTTATATAAAAAAATTACCTGAATATTACGATGCTTCCTAATTAGATTTTTGAGCGCAGCTTTTTAGGTGTTTTGATAGGCACGCGCTTCTGCGAAGAAGTGCAGCACGGGCTGAGCGACGCCGCTAAACGCCCTTCGCCGATTTGTCTATGATACGTCCTTCAAGCGTCCATCGCCAACGAAAGGGATCGCAGCGCCCCTCGGCAGACTCTTCGCTGGGTGGAAACTAGACAGACGAGGTCTAATATCTAAGTACTGTCGCATCACCAAATGGTGGCACACTTTGCGGCCCCCCGGCGGCTTTCTACCATTCGTTCTTTCCCCGATTGGTGATGCCCGAATGACGCCTTACACATCGATACATCATACAAACATACAGAACAAACCCTTCAAGAACAACCAACTGCCTCAGAAATTGAATTATTGTAGTTGAATTGGCTATAATTACTGATTACCATACTCATAACCAAGTGCTGCTGAACTAGAGGCTTGCCGAGATGACAGTATCCTGTGGAGCTGCCTACGCCAACTTTTGATAGGTTTTCGGCAGTTGAGGGCGTTCGGTTGCCGTGTTCGTTTGCTACTATCATCATCATTGTCTGCAATTTCGTGTGTGCTATTTAAGCACATTTACTTTGTGTTACGGTTCTCTCTCAATATCAGCAATGAAAACAGCTACAATGACACTTTTTCCGCTCTTGACCAGCCTAAGGAGTGTCTTTCCCTTTGCATCCTTGCAATTCGTCGGCACCATCGCACCTAACATAAATTGATGATGATGATCATATGGGCAAACGATAAAATTGTCCTCTTTAAAATAATATAATGAAGGAGGTCATTTTGCCACACCTTGCGGTATTGTTTATATCCTAGCGACAAAAGGCGTGAGCTAGGACGTGCGCGCTGGAGCAGTCCCAGCTGGGCACGCCTGTAGTTCAGTATGTACAATTCCCCATAAATATGCACGCATCAGTACATTCAATGAAGACACCACATCAAGTCAAAGACCACAGCGCATTTACCGCATTCGGAACGCATTCAGGCTTCAACCAACGAGCAATTGTGAACTATAGGCATCGCGCGCCCGTCTCCCAATCCAAGGGTCGTGGGTTCGGAAGCCACCTAATACACCCGATTTACTTTTCAACTCATTGCTCCATTTTGCATATACACCTTAAAACGTGTGCGACCAACCCGTTCCTGCTAGCTTTAATTTATGTCATTCGCACCGTGCCAGTTAAACGTCTTCACAGAGCAGCATGTATACTTGGAGCCGGAGTGTGACCGCAGCAGAGTGTTTTATTTGCCCGCGCTAGGTGAAATGGTTGTGACGTCACGTCCCTGTCGATTAGCCCTGTCTTTTACGTCACGCCGACGGCAACGCAAACACTGTTTTTAATGCGGCACAGGGCCTTTATTGGGGTCTTTTTTTTAATCAATAAAAAAAATTGCTGATGGCCTAGCTCTGTTGGTCCAGGATACACGTAGCGAAAGCATGGTGACATCTGGGTCGGAAGAGTTAATATATGAAACCCGTGCATTCACTAGATGCGCCTTCAGTCATGATTCAACCTTGAGCCGTCGTGGCGGAGTGTTGGCGTCTCTGTCTCAAACGCCAAAGGTCCCCGTTCGATTCCCGGCCTCGTCACAGGGTTTTCTTTGTTTTTATTCAATGAGTGTGCGGGGCTTTCAGTGGCTCCCATAGATGCCGCAGAGGCGAGGCGCGCGATGTGACGTCATGCCAGATGGCGCGGCCAGCGCGCGGCGCCCACCTAACCACGGCGGTTGCTAGGCAACGGCTCAAGGTCTGTCTCTGTGCCTCCTCGGAGCACCGCCACAGCGAAATCGAAAGTTCGTGGCCAGTGTAGCTTTCGCTCCAAAAAAAATTAACACACGCTCTGACGGTCTGATGCGATGAGCTGCGTAAGCAGAATGTGCTTTTAGCTTGAGTTTTCGTTTGATGCTCATATTTTAACGATAAAATAAACGCCGGGAATAAATATAATAGATGTGTATAATACATTTGCAATATTATAAACATCTCGCATTTTATGGAGCGCCGCACTGGATTAGCTGATGACGCGCACTTGCTTCCGATACCGCTCCCTTCGCTTCATGCCCGCCGCTCGCTTGTGGACACCGTTGCGCCCGCCTCTCCGCCTCCGACGATTCAAATTTCCCTTCTATCCTCACGTCGGGGAGCCGCTCCCGGGCTCGGCGTGCTGTAAGCGCCGAAGGAATCACTCGGCGGCCAGTTTAAAATACACGCCGGCTTTTTTAACGCGACAGCGTTAAAGGTTCCGTGTCGCGGAAAAACCTGTGTCGGCGATGCCGTCGGTGTTAATGAAAAATGAGGACTACCCGAAAGGGCCGTGACGTCAAAACCACATGACCATGCGTGTAATTCAAACACTCCACTGCAATCACACTTGCTTCCCCGTATGTATATGCTGCTCCGTCAACGCTCGGAACTGGCCCTCTAAAAAACTCATAAGCTTGCTCGGATTGGTAGCAAACGCTTTAAGGGCGTTTATATATGTAAAGAAAAGTAATAGTGGCGGAAAGTAAATTAGGCGAATTAGGTGGGATTCCAACCCAGGTCCCTTGGTTTGCGTGACGGGCACTCTGCCCTTTGGCTAACAACGCTCGTTGATTTAAGCGGGATAGAGGTGGACTTGGTGAACGCGTTCTTGTCGTTGACTTGGTGCGGGCTCTTAAGAATATGTATTGATGCGTGCCTAGTTATGTGTATGCTAGTTAGTAATAGGTAATTCAGTCAGATTAATTTGATTCCTCAGATGATTCACTATACTTGAACAGTGTGATGCGTGTATATGCGTGATGCATCGATGCGTAAGGTGTGAGCCGGGTGTCACTAATCGGGGACAGAGAGAGAGGCACAAACTTGTCGCCGACTGCGCCACCGCGTCGGGATGCGATAGTGCTTTGACACTAGGTCACGTATGTCTGGAGGAAAATTTCCATCCCTAGTGGTGTCTTCCCCGTGGGACACTCGATCCCGTTCGTCTTCATTGAATGCCGACCCCCTATCCACGATGCGGCCGATATCGGTTGTCGGTTCAACGGTGGCGGCAGGATAATGCCGTCGCGTGCTACTCTTAAACGACTATCGACACCAAATTTTTGTTTGCGTGTTTTCTTCTTTCGAAGGATGCGTTTGGCATCCGTATACATGGCGTTCCCTGTGGTATTCGTGTACGACCGCGGAATAATTTATAATTGAATTTCTTCTTGACGCTGTTTCGGTTTCGGTTTCATCGACCGAAGGACGGCTGTGACGTCAAGTTAATGTTTGGTCACGTGATTCACTAGAAAATCTAAGATAATCGCTGACAGGTCATTTTTCGTCATTCCTGGTGTTGGAAGAGTCTAGATGAAATCTCGTGGTGAATTAAAACTACATATCAGTGATTATATTCGAATTTTCTAGACGATCACGTGACCAAAACATCAACTTAACGTCGCAGTCGTCATTCGGTCGATAAAACAGAAACAGAATGAGAGAAGACATTCAATTATAAATTATTTATCGGTTGTAGGCGAATACCACCCAGTAATCCATGCATTCTAATGTCTACCGCATCGTTTGTCAGAAGAAAATGCGCAATAAAATTAGTTGTCTATAGTCCTTTATAGTTGAAGCTTAAGCGTCCTCCAAGTTCTTGCCCAATTGAACTCATACTGCTTACGCTGTTAAGTTGGATCAGTTTCGTCGCCAAGAGTGTCAGGAAAAAATGCTTTACATGAAAGGCATCGTGCTGTCTGGTAAACGTCAAAAATTTTTCTAGCAGCGCTCCTTGAAAATGTTTCTACCACGCTGGTAGCGTTCGCTGTGACTCCCGTAGTGGTTTTTTTTTTTCGTTGCCCCGAGCAGTACGTTCCGGCATCATTCACCCCCTTCCCATCTCCGCGTGCAGGCGCATAAACAAGAGTAGCCAGTGGAGCCTTCGGCTTCTTTTCTCTGGGGTCAAACACGCATCGCGTAAAGGATTATGAAGACGTGTCCCTGTTCTCAAATCTTCCATGTTCTAACATCAAGCTGTAGCAGTTCTGTTCGCTCCCCTTATCAATGCACCCACCTATTCTCAGGTGAGGGCTGCAGCATACCCTAGTATTCGGAGTAGCACAGCATACTCGTCCCAAACGCCTGCGCCTTAGGCACGGCAGTGCAAAAAAGAAAAAAAAATCAATGTGATAACATTCCAAGCTGTTGGTGCCGTTATGGGCAGTCACTGGTGGGGCTTGCTAGAGCCAGGTAGCTCTTCCCGAGCAGCGCTGCGAATGATTAGCTCCCGCAAGCTTCCTTCTCGCACATCCTCCTTCGGGAGGCTGTCTAATGTGCATCTAGGCCGGCTGCTGTCTGTCATTTTCTTATTAGACTTTAGACAACACCACCGGCCACAGTTGGCTCGTGGAGGCTTCACACACGCGAACTTGATTTGACGACATCCCTTCCCCCAGAAAACGAGCATTTTTCGGTCTGGTGGTGTCAATTTTGATCTGGTGACTTCACGCCTCTCCAGTTAATGGAATTCCTCCGGTCTGGAGGCGCCACTGATGATGTCCCATCCTACCATCAAATCGGCAATTTTGTGGCAGACAACACCGAACGACGTCATTTTTGGTCTCGGATGAAACTTCTAGGGGAATGGCATTAGAAAAACTGTGACGATGGCAGAAAAGTCTATATCGTCAGGAAAGGGCACTTGCTTCCTTCGAAATGCTTTCGGTTCATATCAAGGTGTCCTGACCAATTTTGTTTTAAGTAAATCAGTTTTTCACAAACAATTATGCATCAGTTTAAGGTTGAGCTTCACTGGTAGTTAAGGGCAATTATAAATACAAATTGCGACACATGGGAGCTTAGGGTATTCTTTTTAAAGCGGTGCTTATTGCCTCAGGACATAGAAAGGGAATGGTTATAGCAAAAAAATATGCCATGATTACATAAAAGAAAAACGATTCGCGGATATAATTTAATTTAGGGGAGTCAGATCAGGCAGTCCCTGCGTTCAAACAGCCCAGAAGGCAGAAATGCATTGCGAGAGACCCGCTGCGCACAGATGCCGGATTCTCTACAGCTTAAAAGCAGTGCACACAGTGAGTATACATGGCTAGAGTGCATAAAGGAAATTTTTCGCTTGTTGCTTTTTCAGCCTACATCGTGAAAGCCACGCAGCGGTCTACTTCGCCTTCTGGCGCTGAGTTGACGAGCCCTGAATGGCAGGGTCAAAGTGAGCCAAGGTGCCTGGAGTTCTGGTACCGAACAACAGGAAAGGCCGGTTCTCAACTGCAGGTGAGCGTCGCATCATGGTAAAGTAAAATGAACACGATCCCGCTTTTGTTTCTTCATTATTTGGTTGTAACGCATAAGTTCAGCATGCACAAGGAGCGTGATAATCGCGTTTGGCGTTTAAAGCGTCAGCTAATTTTACTTCAGTGAGGTTATAGTACTATTCTCTTTGATAAGCCGGCACAGGATCCGATTGCATCATTTTCATACTGCACAAACATTCAGCTTATAGGCGCAATGGATCAGGAGAATATCTGTGTTTTCCCCACGACAGATTGTCTCTCGACTTTATCAACAGCTGCTTTAAAGTTTTTAGAGACTTCATTGGCACCGAGAATTTCTATTCTTTAGCAGCCCGATCTTTTCTTTTTATTCACACGCATAGAGGGTAACAGCAATTTACAGACCACGAGGCACGGAATGGTTTTAGGACTAATTGTTCTAACGAATTACACCAAAGGTTTGCAGTGCATTGTTAAAAAGATAGACAAGTTATCACTTATTTCTTTAAATTTCATATTTAAGCGAATGTCTTTTCTTGTACGCACTTTGTGCGTGCTTGTGCAACAAAAATATTTCCGGAGCCGTGGAGCTTTCACAAAAAAAAGCAAAGTCACAGGACTGTTACGAGTGTGAAACTTGAATGTTGTACAGTTAGCTCTGACGTGCGCGGAAATAATATTTATATTGTTCTGCTTTAAAATACTAGGGTCCCCTCTGATGCTCGAGCGCATGTACTGCAACACGCACTGCATTTTCCATCATTCTCCTTTCGCAAAGTCTTGCTGGCTACCTTCGCTTATATACAGCGGCGCAGTCATGGCCTCAGCGGACCACAACAGTGTCGTGTCTCCATTCCGTTTTCGCCGAACTAGCCACCGCCGTCGCTGGTGGAGCGGCGAGCCACACGACACGCCGCACCACTGCTCCTCTTTTGAGATCCAGTCTAGCAATCACAGCACTACACGCCAAACTACCTCTTCCCTCTCGCTGATTTCTTCCCCCTTATCTCCCCTAAATGTGGAGAGGAGTTTTCCTCTCTCTACTTTGGTATTTTCCAACCGAAGCAGGCGCGCTGTCGACGCCGACGGCGCGAAACTGAGGAACTAGTTAAGAGGAGTTAAAGTTCAAAGAATAGCAGAAATGAGTAAAATAGGTGCTACCAGGAGGCGTACACTAGTAAAGAAAATTATATTGTGTTGGTAAGAATAACAGAAAACAAGTCATCTAAATGAGTTACTTGCTGACCAAGCAATAACGTCGTCAAATTTTCTGTACGAGAAAAATAAATGAATCGTTTTTTTTTCGGTATTATCCAGCTTCGTTTGCAAACTAACCTTATTGAAGGAAGCAGAATATTTGCATATATGATCGGATTAGGGCGTCAACACTGTTCCAAAAACCATTAATTCACTTGACCAAGAGAGAAACGTTCGCATTTAATTAATGGTCTCATATTTTCTTCTTCGTGCTATCCATCTTTTCCTCCTAGGCTGAAGTTTTGGCGAATGGAAAAAGTGAAGTTGTGTGGAAGAAGCCTTCTTACCCGGGTCCTGAATGGATGCTGGCACAAGCAGAAATAGTCCAAGAAAAAAACTTTCAAGTGAGTCATTTAACTCCTTTATTCTGTGAAAAATCATACACGGATGCATGTCTTAGCCCCGTTAAAATATATCACTTAAAAAAATTAAAGCTTTCAATAGTGTTTCCTTACCTGTAGACCTTACCTGTAGACGTCCTTAATGCGGTCCCGTCAAGCAATTCCAGTGGCGCTGATGTTCATTGCTACTTTCACACGTTGGGCGGAACAGCTTAAGTCAGTTGGTGCCTACCGCACTTTACACAGCTACTCATGGGACTGCGAGGCGGTATTCTGCTCCCGCGCTGCAAAAGCACCATATTTTGAACACCTGCGTAACCGTGAGATCCCTGAGGGAAGGCAAAATTATGTATGGCGCGACAGGTTCCTGGAAGATAAATACCGCAGCCAAAAGGTTTCATCAAATACCGTCAGGTCAGAGTACTTGATAGCAATAAGTGAAATTGCAGTCACTGGCACAATGGAGAACTGAAAACGTTTCGCATTTCTTGCGTGTGGCTTGCCGACATGTGGTTGATAAATGCATCGTCATATTGATAGCGTGTAAATTGAAGCAAAGCTCGGGAATATACCAGTGGCATGTTTCCGAGTGTCAGTAATGGGTGTCTGGTGTCATTTCAATTAGAAGCTATTCTAGCAGAAACCGTATCGTCGTATCCACTTCTGTCTAGATTATCTTTGCGTTTGCATATCCTACGCAAGATTGTGAATACAGATTTTCTATAAACAGTGTTTGCCTGATGTATTTAGAGCGCTTGCGCTTATGGCGAAGGTTCAAACCTAATTATAGTAATCAAGATTGTTGTCACATAGCGACTCGTGGTGTGGATATCCAGGTACCCTTAGGGCGTCTGGATGTTGCTCTTCCTGTCTCACAAGGCATGCGCTCTACTTAGCCTGACAAGTTCAGTGCTGTGCAACTACAAAGTGCAAAGGGGCGGGTGCTTTGGGGTCCTGCTTTCGCTGATCGCAAGTCAGAGGATGGGTCAGAGTCAAAGATTCATTAAAAAGCGAACTTCATGCAGCAGAGAGCTGATAAAGAACCATTACCGAACACTCAAAAGCACACACGCAAAGAATACGGCAAAACAATGCAACACATGCAAAGTAGTACTTCAGAGAGGCCATAGTAAAGAGCCAGAGTTTCGCAACAGCAGAGAGAGGCTTCCACCGAAACTAAGCTGCCGCGACCGGGTTTGAACCCGGGTACTCCGGTTCAGCAGCATAGCGCCGCGTCCACTAAGTCACCGCGGAGGCTCCTGATTCATAGCGGTGATCGGCATCATGAACTGCCCTTTCACTTCTTACTTCGCGCCAAAGTACAGGTGTCGGTCCAGTGTCAAACTGCAACTGCGCCTTTTCTTTACAGATTAGTAAGAACCCATACAGAGATGCGCAGTCTATGCCTTGAGCATCCCTCACTCCTTTAGGCGAACGGGTGCAGAGGATGGACGTTCGTGCCTCCAGCTATATTATGACTGGTGGCGAAACAATTACCACCGCTTTGGAGGCAAAGATGCTTCCTTCAGCGTCTAGATTACGCGATAAGGCGATGCCATCGGCTTGAGAGAAGTCATAACAAGGGAGTGCTGATGCTTAGCTGCCACTCCCGTAGTTGCAATGTGCGGGTGAAGCTCGCGTCAGTCGAATGAAGGAACAAGGTCATGCCGAAGCGCACGCAGAGTTCGCAGCGCGTAAATGTGCGGCCGCGGCTCGCAAGCAGGTACAGACGAGAGCGGAGAAAGGCCCGTCGCCTCCGCAAAGCGTTCACACTCTGAGATTTGTGCCGACACAAAACGTAAGTCGCGAGAGAGTTTCTTACACATTCAAGTTCTTTGCTGCGCGTGAAAGACGGCAAAATTCTCAAGTAGGCGGACTGGACGATTCGAACGCGATTTGAGTGCACGTTGAACATCCCAAGGAAAACTAAATTCTTCTTCTTCTTCTTCATCTCCTCAAGTAATATGGCACATCTTCTGCAGCCCTCTACAAAAGAACTTCTTTCTCTTTTTTTGAATTCTACCTCCGTTTCTTCTCTCACGCCGCGGTTGAGGTGTCCACCTAGAAGTGAGACAGTTACTGCGCAATTTTCTTTCCACAGAAACCACTAATGTGCCCATGGAAGATACGAGGACCTCCAAGTTCATCTGCCTGCGGTATATTAGCGAAACCATTACAACCGCGCTAGGCGGAAAAATGCGGTAGTACAAACCTCAAAATAATTATTCGCAGAAGCGTAAAGGAAAATCTACTAGAGCTATCTACCGCATTAACACAAATTGTAATTACCACACAGACAGATATACATATCTACACACACACACACACACACACACACACACACACACACACACACACACACACACACACACACACACACACACACACACACACACACACACACACACACACACACACACACACACACACACACACACACACATATATATATATATTAGGGAGCCAACAGTCACCGAAGCCAAGGTGCATGGGGGAATGTTTTTTTTTTAATATCTAGTACTAATCAATTAGTTTTTTTCTCTTTAAAGAAAATTACTTATAAAGCAGCAGAAAAAAACAACCATAGTAAGAGCACCGGACGCGATATTCGGAGGTCGTGGGTTCGGATCCCACCGGTGGCATGGTTGTGTTTTCTGCTGCTTTATAAGTAATTTTCTTTAAAGAGAAAAAGACTAATTGATTGGTACTAGATATTAAAAAAAAACATTCCCCTATGCACCTTGGATTCGGTGACTGTTGGCTCCCTAATATGTTTTTCAAACGAGGCCCTCACTCATTTGCCTTATATATATATATATATATATATATATATATATATATATATATATATATATATATATATATATATATATATATATATATAAAGGAATCCAACAGCGGCAGAATCCCGCTGATCAGCGCTACAAATCAAAAAAATTGGCAGTGGCTTATGTCGGCTATGTCAGGATATGCGTAGCGAGAGGTATGCTTCCCTGGCTGAGCTTGTTGTGGTCACTGTATGTTTAGCAATGAGAGACACTGCGTGTATACATCTTTTATTCATTTTGCTTGCCACCTGGGGATCTTTAACGTGCACTGACATCGCACATCACACGGGCGCCTTAGCGTTTTCCTCCATAAAAACGCTAAGGCGCACGTGTGCTGTGCGATGTCAGTGCACGTTAAAGATCCCCAGGTGGTCGAAATTATTCCGGAGCCCTCCACTACGGCACCTCTTTCTTCCTTTCTTCTTTCACTCCCTCCTTTATCCCTTCCCTTGCGGCGCGGTTCAGGTGTCCAACGATATATATGAGACAGATACTGCGCCATTTCCTTTCCCCAAAAAGCAATTATTATTAATTGACAGAGATGAAGACTGCCCGATGATCTGTGAAGTTGCATGCAGCGGTCTCAATTTTGTCGATACAGTATTTCGCTTTGGTAGAGCATCTTTAGTATACAAGCTCTATAGTAGTTCCCTATAGCGTAGTCTGGAAGTGGGGGTCCGAAGCTAAAGTCAAACATTTCTTTCATACACTGACTAAGAGAGTCCTGTTTCCTGTTGAAATCACTCAAAGTCACACACAACTGATTAACCAGGCCGTAGGCTGGTATACACGTGGCAACCACATCAATCATCTTCTTGACAGATGTTTCCGGTGTCACGTTGACTTCTTGGGTGATAATGCGGCTTTCGAGAAGCCGAGCACAGCAAGTTTCACTATTATTCGCCGCAATCAAAGGGAGACATCTGACAGCGGTGGTACCTCGTTTCACGTACACACAGACTCCAGCTTTCTTGTTTGGTTCAAGCCAACTGCCAGGCCACAACCTCAGGATTGGTAGAGTTAATCTTCTCTTGTATATACCGCCGTTTAGCAGCGGCTGAGCTCTCCTTTGCATGCATGTCAAACGTGATACAGACAACCACTTCATCTCCGCCATTTATACGCAATCCCGCTCATGCGACGCGGGGTTCGGGGGATAGAGCGCCGTGCGGCGAGTCGGCGACAAAAAACACGGCGCAGCTTGGGGTCTCTCGTGCTATCGGCGCATGCGCAACAACAGCTCATCCGCGTGACGTTACGCTCGACTTTGACGATGGAGCTGGCACGCGGCTGCGGCGACGGCGAAGCGCACGCCGCACTTTGCTCCTCTTCGGTTGCCATGGTTACGGCGCATACGCACAACTGGCCTCCCCCATGTACCGCAAAATGCTGGACAGGTAGCCCAGTGTAGCTTTCGCTACAAAAAGACAGCAGCATTCTCCTATGAATCCCACTGATCACCACTACAAATAAAAAACTGCAATATTCCTCTATGCACCTTGCTTTCGGTGACTGTTGGCTTCCTGGATATGTTTGTCAAACGAGCTCGTCATTTCCGTTACCTTGGCTGCTATTATAGTGTACACACACACACACACACACACACACACACACACACACACACACACACACACACACACACACACACACACACACACACACACACACACACACACACACACACACACACACACACACACACACACACACACACACACACACACACACACACACACACACACACACACACACACACACACACACACACACACACACACACACACACACACACACACACACACACACACACACACACACACACACACACACACACACACACACACACACACACACACACACACACACACACACACACACACACACACACACACACACACACACACACACACACACACACACACACACACACACACACACACACACACACACACACACACACACACACACACACACACACACACACACACACACACACACACACACACACACACACACACACACACACACACACACACACACACACACACACGGGTGTGTGTGTGTGCTTTATTCCAATCGGCAAGATTGATACCCTACTTAAAGCCCGAAAAATTTACTCTGGCAGCTTGACTTTGCGTTTACTAGGTGGCTGCAAACCGTACGCGATGGCACGTGTGGAACACGTATACCATGATCAGTAAAATCCTTGGCTAGGTCGTGGCTGACTGGTCTTAGGCAGCTAATGCTGGCAAGATAATGACCCGTTCTGGTGTTCTATATGTGCTGCGGTGCTAGTGCTGCCTTTTAATTTTGCTGTGAAATATGCGGGATGGCCTTTGGCTCATAGCTCTCGGCGTGTGTTCCCTCGAGCTCTCGTAATCCGCTATATGTTATGAGATTAACCGTGAACTGCCTAAAAACGCTATTTTATTTTCCAGTGAGATTTTATGTAACGATCGAATATTTACGCATACTATGCAGACGAAGCCAGCCCGAATTACTTCATTTTCAAGACTGCTAATCGTGTAAGGTCATCTAAATCACCTAGCTTCCCTCACCACCTTCCCAATTCCTTGCGGTTAGATTAGATTAAATCAACACTTTAGGCCACCTCAGAAGTAATGGATTTCGGCTTGCACCCAAAAGATGAAGCCTCGATCCTAGCCTCAGGGGTCTCATTTCTATGGAGGCGAAATTCTACAGACCCGTGTGCTCTTTCAGTGACCCGGGTACTCTGACCCGTGTACTCTGTCAGTGCTGTTTGAAGAATCTCAGGTGGACTAAATTATCTGGAGCCCTCACCTACGGTGTCTCTAATAACCTAAGTTCCTTAGGCACATTAAGCCGGCTAACACCAAGCCGAATCATTAATTTAAAGTTCCAGTTTGATTTAAATAGCTCTTTTAGGCTCATCAGTATAGCTTCTGAAAATCACACCTGTTCTAGAAACTGCTTGCAGAATTCACAACCGACGTACTTTAGTACACTCTTGACAACTTGAGAATATATTCTGTTTTTCTGGAACTTTCAAAGAAATTTGAGCTTCTAATTTATAATCATCTGTTTGTTAAACTTTCATACGCAGGGATACTTGCGTATCTAATACGTTGCTTACAGCATCTCTTATAACGACGCTCGTGGTTCTTATCTGGCAATGAGTGCCCATCGCCCTTACAGACGCAATATCGGATGGTCCTAAACATGGCCTATCACCGTTACTGTTACTAATATAAGTACATTCAATTTAACCTTAAATGAAAATTAGGACTGTTTCAATACTGCAGCTGATTATTTTGAGAAAGGGCGATGAAGTCTGCATTTGGCAAGAATTGCAACTGGCGGCGGAGGCCAAATAATAATTTTTGCAGGGCTGCTTTTAAGCTGCTGCCTATTTGCCACTAATCTCACGCCACCATTTTGTCTCATTTCTCTTTATGTCAGGTGGTGTTTCGTGCGAAATTTTCGGACGACCCGAATCAATCACTGAGCCTGGACGACATCGTTTTGCGACCAGAGCCTTGCGCACATCCTGCGGAATGCGATTTTGTTGACGGCCTGTGCGGCTACGTGAATAAGTTCCAAGGAGATTTCCGCTGGCTCGTCGGATCAGGCCGACTGGAGACACCTCAGATGCAGCCAGCCTGGCCTAAAGGTCAAGGTATGACACAGCCACTGTCCTCTTCTAAAAAGCGATGCAAGGCCTGTTGTGGCGTTCCACTTTGCGCAAACCGCAAGGTAAGCCAGTAGAGACACGATTTAGAAGCGACAAGTGATGTACAGCTGGTGAAATGTGGAGCAGTTCAACATGACACAAACAGCGCATCTGAAATGATAGGCGGCCAAAGGGAGTGATGATAGTGCTCTCCGGCTGTAGAATGGCTGAGCGTGAGATAATGATGGACAATAACGGTGAGTTATAAGGGGTTCTACGGAGAGTTTCGTCGGTAACGGGAGTACGAGGATTAAAGTGACGAGCACTGGTCACGAATCTCTCAACCTCTTTCATGGGGGACTCTTAGCGAGTTTTTTTTTCCACATTCATTCTATTATATATTTCTGACAAAAAAATTACACGGCTTTTGCGCCGCTGAACCCCACTGAGGCAGGCATGCAGTATGGAGACTTGTTTCCTACTATTGTCGACAAGTACAAATACCGAAAAATTGGCAGTTGCTTAGCTCGGCTATGCCACGATATACGTAACGAGGTACATTTCCCTGGCTGAGCTTGTTGTGGTCACTGTATGTTTACGAATGAGAGACATTAGCCCCCGTCTCGGCTGCTATGCGCCGTCTATTCCGCTCGGCAGTCTGGCATCTCCGTATGGCAAACCGTTCCTCCCTTCGTTCGGCGTCTCCGCTGCTCCCTTCGCCTTCTTGCGCTCATTCTCTCTTTGTTGAGCAACTAAGTGCGAGGCGACCACCTCAGGAATGAAAGAGCTAATCTGCTCTTGACTATACCGCCATTTCTCAGCGGCTGGACTCTCCTTCTCTGCATCCATGTCAAATATTGTGATACAGCCGCCCTTCACATCTCCACTTCTACACGCAATGCTGCGCATGCGACGCGCGGTCCTGGTGATAGAGCGGCGTGCGGCGCACCTGTGGGTCTCTCTGGTTACCATGATATCGGCACATGCGCACAACTTCTCATCCGGGTGACGTCACGCACGGCTCCGATGGTGGAGCGGCTGCGCTGCCGCGGCGATGGCGAAGCGCACGCCGCACCTGCTGCTCCTTCCCGGTTGCCATGGTAATGGCGCATGTACACAACTGGCCTCTCCGGACCAAAGCGAAATGCTAGACTGGAAACGAAGTGTATCTCTCGGTACAATAACAGATAAAGGTTACACTATGCTGTTGCCTTGTTGCCAAATTCAGCGAGAGGTGGCGAATACGTTGGCGGTTTCTGTTTAGCTGAATATGGCCTCGTTATTCTTCATTATTACATTGCTTCAAAGGTATAATAAAGACCAGCTATCGCACCTTTGGTACCTACCTGTAACCTGTGCACAAACGCTATAGGAGAACGCGCGAGAGGCGTTTCGAAGCTGTTGTCGGGTCCTTACGACCACGATAGCCAGCCGATGATAACGGCGGCGGCGAAGGAAACAAAATGTGACTTCTTTTAGCAAGCTCAGAAATTATGAGGTGGAGATCAAGAGTAGATTTCTTCATTTGTAACCTTGCTCTGCTTGTCAGAACTGGAGTAGTGATATAACGTCCTTGTTTAAATCATGGTGACTAGAATGAAAACGGTATATTTTAAGCAATACTTATCAACCAGATTCAATGAAAATGAACATAAAATAGGGCGGTGACTTCAGCGCCATTGCTGGGCACAGGCTCAACATAGGAAAACCAAAATACGAGTATATCTGCAGAAAGCCGCTTTTTTATTTTTGAGGTGTGAAACTATCCAACACTGCTGGCAGCAGCCGAATGCTTATTTCAGACAAAACTTGATACTCGGCGCATGCATCGAGGCACCCTAGTACCCAAGAACTTGCCGCAGGTGCTCATAATCTAGACAAGAATGCATTTCTGCTTTACATTCTAAAACACTAATAAATTCACCAAAATATAATTTTCTGGAAATAAAACGCGCAGTAACGCTATCACCTCCCAGTGGACGCCTCAACTCTATCGTGAAAGATGAGCAAAGGGGTAGATGCAGTGGAGCCGAAGCGAAAGGCTGCGGAATAATTTCGGTCACCTGTGGGTTTTTCACATGCACCGGCATCGCAACGGGCGCCAAATTCGCCCTCGTGCTTTTCGATATCACTGCATATTAATGATCAGGTAGTCTCATTTTCTTAAAGGCGCTCTATTGGGAAAGTGTTTTCTTCTTTACCAGCGAAGAAGAGAAATGTTAAATGGCAACTGCAGGAGCCCATTTCGAACATCCCCGCGCTGCGCAGCCCCGTCGAACTGCAAACATTGGCGGTTTGCAGGTTCAGTCGGGGACAAAAGTCTCTGAGCGATGTGTTCGGCAAACGAAGCAGTTATCTTAATATTTAGCCGCCGGCTCAAGACCAATCCTCTTTTTTCACCTCTACGAGTGCCGTCCCCAGCCGGCGGTTAAGAACAGACGTATAGGCTTCGTTTACGGAGCACGCGATCGAGAGACTTTTTCCCCAACTTTACTACCTTCCAAGGGCAAGAGTAAATTGAAAAGAATTTTTTGCTAAATGAGTTGGAGTATTCCTTTTTTGTGCTCGGGACGCACTGACAATGACAGGGACACGGCACTCGTGCCATCGAAAGTACTTAGCAGCGCCGCGTTCCGGTCTGTGCTTATGCGCCATGCAAGCAGTTTTTCTGCCATACTTTAAAAAATATAAAAAATAAATGTATACACAGACAGATTGATGGGCTTTTATTCAAACGACGAGGCCTCAGATGCAGGGGCAAAAAGCAGATGTGCTCAGCCTGACGCGGCCCATGCACCTGATACTCTGCTAGCATGCAGCAAAGGAAACTGCCGGTTCAAATGTTCAAATGGAACAGCCCGTTTTTGCTTTCAAGTGTGTCGTTTGTGGATTCTTATGACACTCTTGAGCCAGCGAATTGAAACTTTTCGAATATTTTCAATGAGACCCATGCTGAAGCATCTTTAATGAGATAAACCAGCCCTCGGCAGAAACTTGCGCTGCATAAAAAGCATCGGTAAAGGCCAAACAGCGCGAAAAGAATCCCAGCACCCGCCAGTGATCTCGTATGCTGTTCTCTGGCTAAGGAGTGATATAGATAAAAACAAAATAATATTGGCTGTGACGCAAAGAACGCATAAGAGCACGAAACAGGAAGAGCATGGAATTAGTTTTTTTTTTCTAGTCCATATCTTCCATCTGCGGTGTATGTCTTTTATGCGCATCGCAATCAATATGTGCATTCAGCAACTTGCCAAAACCACAATTTTGCTCAAAGAAGCAGGGAACGCAAGTCGTTCGTATGCTCACCTGGCGGTGAAAGTCAAATACGTATTGTAGCTTCCCGGCATTGTTTGCCAGTTCTGGTGCAAACACTTCAAACTCTTAGTGTAGAAGAAGTTGGAACAGTTGCTAACAAATTTAAAACTGGTGCTTTAGAAATGCATAGCTGGTTTTCTCTCTGTAGCGCATTCATATTTAATTCGAAACAAGGCTGAAATTAAAGCCCAGGAAATATCGAGCCCACGAACAGTCGACCATGCCAATCGCCGCCACCAGAATATCCGCAATTAGCCGCGCGGCGTTGTCTATTTGATGCGAACAGATGACGTTATTTGCTCGTTTCCATGAAAGCGGGGCATGTGATACGAGTATAAATACAGCGCAGCCGGCAGTTCTCTGCACAGGCGCGATCACATAAAAACTCCTCCTTGTGGCTGACAAGGGTGAAACCGGAGCCTGTTTAGCTTTCTGGAAGACAACAGTCTCCTCAGCCTGCTTTTGCTTATCAACAGCCTCATTTTGTGCCACATGGGAAGTCTTCGAAATAAAAAAAAATTACGCACCTAATGGGACTGCAAATATCTCGTCTTTCCGAAAAAGAAGCTTGTGAAGTTAATTTTGCATGGCAGGCTTGTTAATTCCACGTTTCACTGACACACGCAAATGCGTAGTACCCACACTGCTGCTGTGCAATCGTTAGGAATTTTGGCCTGATCAGGAATGATTGGCTAATTATGTACTTCCCACACATGACAAGCTACAATCTTTTTGCACTCGCGTAGCCTTTAGAAAAAGATTATTAATGTTTTTCCAGCTAGTCATACAGAATTCAAAGCTGACACGCTTTGCTGTAATGCCGCATTCTCGCCCTCTAAACGTTGGGATGTAGATGTAGACATCGACAAGTTATAGTGCAAATCATAAAATTGAACAAGATCACGGACAGCTATCTGTTATTTTCTGTTTGTTTCTATTTCGCGCCACTTGTACGACTCTTTTCACATCAGCTAGCTCTACTACAGAGTCATCTGCCAATTTTCCTCTTCACAAAACGCAGGTCGTCGATCTTCGTTCGCCTACCTGGACCTAACCACGGGAAAGGCGAGGAACGATGTGAGCAAAGCGTCCCAGGGCGTCAAGACGGTGGGGCTGTTGAGTCCGCTTTTCGATGTCACCGACGACAACACGGCCGTTACATTTGACTATTTTAGAAGTGGCCCAGGTGAGCCAAAACGTTTTGATTCTTTCATGTTTCTATAGCAATCATTAGTGGCGCAAATAGGCGCCGTATGTGGAGCTGTCACAGTGCAAATGATGATGATAATGGAGGTGATGAATTTTAACGGCAGAAGGGCACCTTTGACCAAAGAGCTCATTGCGCAAGACAGTATATTTCATTACGCAAGGTGATGTTAAAGATTCATTTCTTAAACATTTCGTCCCTGATAAGACGCGAACAATTCCAGGCAATATTTTACCCATTGTATCACCGCTGGGTATCCGGCGGCACTGGGGATCGAACCCCGCATCTCCCGCATGGCAATCACAGTACAAGTGCAATCCAAACTAATTTTGTTCGGGAAAAGGGCAAGCTGGAGGTTTGCTCGCTTCTGTTTGCAGCTGAGTTTTAATCCTTTCTGTCTTCGCTTGGGGCTCTGTTCAATTGAATCTGCTCAATTTTTGAAATGAGCTGCTTTGCTTACATAAAAGGATGTTTGTCGCACCAGAAACTCAAATGGCGACATTTTTTCTGTCAGATACCTCTCACTTGGGTTTGGTATTCTTGTTCCACCTTCGCAGATATAACATCAGCCAACCTGTCCGTGTCCTGCTACGGAGACAGTGTTGCAGGCGTTGTGCAGCTGGCTCGCGAGTTGGACGAAGTCACGAACTGGGCGACGGCGAACGTGAGCCTTAAGCGAGGCACCAACTGCCAGCTAGCGGTGCTGGTGGAACGAGGTGATGGCGCAAAAGGAGCGATGGCCATCTCAGCAGTTCAAGTCACGAGATCGAAGCCAGGTACTCAGATATTCATGACGAAGTTTCAGTCTGGAAACTGGAAGCGGCAGAGATCATGCTGATTACCAAGTAGCTCTAATGTCCCGAAGTAGAAATCCGGTGCTCCGATGCACCGTACGTGTGCACACTCTGCACACGACTTATTTACACCTGTCTTTTGCGCGCTCTAGTCGCACAGACCGACAGTTTAAACACTGGTCCCATGTGTCTGCGAGTTGTAATTTCGCCTCACTATTGCGTGACCGCTTTTCACTAGTGTAACTACAATTAGAGAGTGCCGGTCGGTGCCAGTGGCCGTCCTTCCTTAAGGAATCCACTGCGTGGAACTGCGTGGAAACTTTGCTTAGTTCACGCTATACATTTAACGCTATATGGGGGTACAGACAAAGGGAACAAAGGAGGGAAAGCTTCAGGGTGCTTGCCACCGTGTCGACAAGAGGACTTCATCCAGGCAAAGCGTTCGTTGTTGGCGGGGTTTAAATAAGCCCTTCACTCGGAAAAAGGTTATCTTGTCGAAACGTTGGCAGCCACCCTGAAGCTTTCCCTTTCCTTGTTCACATTGTGTCCGCCAAGAAACTACCTGCCTACCCACTCCACAATGGGCTATGTGGTGGCGCTTGATTGGACGCTGTAGTTAAAAAAATGATTTCGCTTGTTCAAGTGTCTTCGATTGTAACTTGCTTACTACTAGCACAGGACTGCAAGCGGGGAACTGCAGGAAAGCCAAAGTTTTAATTAAGCTAAGCGTTCTTTTCGTTTTCTGAAGTCGCGTATTACGCGGATAAAAAGAACGAAAGAACCAAACTTAAACAGCTGCGTGATTAAACGATCCAAATAAAACGCAAATAACCATTTCAAAGAATCCATATGAACACAGGATAGGAGGGCGGGATTCTTGCTAACACTAACGAAAGTAAACAAGAGACGAGCGAAAGCCTCAGTCCGACATTCATTGTTTCGACACGTCCTGTTGTCGAAACATTGATTAGCGAACTGAGGCTCCTCCTCAACCCTTGTTCACTCTCTTGTAAGAATAGCTACGAGCTGCGAAGCGGCAGGATACTTCCCAGTTACTGTACAACGTTTGATTCCTTGTACAAAACGATCCTTGGCGTGCTTTGCTATGAAAGAGAAGCATCAAGCGAGCCAATATACTAAAATAGCGCCTAAGTCACGTTCATGCGCTACACTGTTCAGATACGTATTCAGCCATGCATCAATAAGCCCACTAGCACCTGATTTCAGTTTGACATATTCTTACCTCCAGTACTGCGTAAAGTAGTGCTCAGAACGCGTCTCGTAACTTTTTTTTCGCTCCAGCGATACCGTTGTCAAGACTAAGAATTTGGGCGTAAAAAATACGTGTCCGCTATTTTTAATTTTTCAAGGTACTGTACAAAATGAGCATGTGTCCAATTTGAACATCATTCAAAAGGTGTTATATCATTTTGTCATGCATCTCATGCTCCGCCTTTTGTGCAGGCATTTCGCTCATCATCTCTATGTACTCGCAGATACCTATTATTGTCGCCAGCCTAGATTTTATTGTTTACACTTGTTCTAAGCTCTGTTTATATTATCCTTCTCATTCTTACAGCGTATACTCCGTTTTTCTAGCGACACCTCTCGCCCTCTGTCGCACAGACCTCCCAGACACGCGGCTGCAGTCGAGCTGCAGTAGTCAAGACTAGTTTAATTTTTCCGGCTATCTCAATATCAAGACTTCATGGCAGCAGCCAACAGATTCGTCTCCTGAGAAGAGCGCCAACAATTACGGTTGCTGCATTACTTAATTTTTCTTTTTGCTAAAATGGTTCAAACTAGCCAAGCCAAGGTGTTGAAGAGAGCAATATGTAGGCCATCACGTACCAAGTAATTTTTAAGGCTGCCAGTTATAAGGGTGCGGGCTTCGATTTGTGCAAAGACTCTTCTCATTCTTTTGCGTTGTAATGCGAACTAAATGTCTCGTCTTTTTTTTCAGATGTAAAACCCCCGCCGGCCACGGATTCTCCGAGTGAGTACGCGATGCTTTAAGACGCTTGCGCGTAGCATGTTGGCGATACTAAAAAAGCCATCACCGAGAAAGCGTCAAGGTTAGACAATTTACAAAAAGAGGCCAATCTCGCTTCATTCCTTAGTTACGAGATGACACTGATTTTAGTCTCAATTTCAATATCGGCAGTAATGAGTTTGTCTACTGCAAGGGCCATGTTGTTCCATTTTATCCGTCCACTAAAATCTCGCTCTCAGAACATTATCGCCACGGCACATATGATACTGTCGTGTTTTCAGCACTGATATTTTTCTTTTGCTGCCTTCAATTTCAGCTCGGTGCACATTTGAAGAAGGAACCATGTGCGGCTGGAAACCGTCGGACGTGTCAATCAAGTGGGCGCTCAACGATCCGTCCAAGAAGATTCCCGACTTCCCACGCTTTGACCACACAGTCAAGGCGTACAGGGGTGAGAATAGTCAAGTGCTTAAGAAAACCCTTTGTCCCATGTGTAACATTTCGGTGAGTTCTCAGTATCCAGAAGGCAGTTGTCAGCTGTCACATCCTTTATGAAGTACAAAAAGTAGTAACCACATTGCTAAATAGGAAGCCTAGATTCTCTTACAGGTTACTGGAAAGAGGGAAAAAAATGTAAAGAAAATTTAATCTTCACTGGAAGCTGCTATTTACTGACGAGAGTACTTGCCTACCACTGAACCCGCTTTAACGAAGTTTGCAGGCGGACCCATTATATCAGATGGTGCTAAGAAAAAACCTTATCAGATTCTTAAAATGAACGACACAGGTATCTTTGGCAAGATTAAACCCTCACTACTCTTGGTCGGGGTCGCCTAGTCCACTAGATGTGAGTACTACACATATTTCGCCTCAAAATATTATTTTTCATCTGCTTCAGGTACCCGAAAGTGGTCAGTGATAAGGTTTTAGAAATTTATAGGAAGCTGCCAGGGCAGCTGATTTGCGAAATTAGCCGAAACTCGCTGTGTACTTCAGCCTATAAATCTACGGTCGCCATTAACCCCCAAAAGCCTTAGAAGAAACAGCGCTACAATTAGTATATATTAAGGGGGTATTTACTCATTGGCATCAACCCAAGCGCAGCCATACAGCTACAAAGGAAAGCTAAACAGCTTTCTCAGAAACATCGATGTTAAAGAAAAATGCCTCCTGGTCCGGGGTCGCAATTAAAGAAAATTGGTCCTGGCTGTATGTCTGCGCTTGGGTGCATGCCAATGAGTAATTACTCGCTTATTGCAAATTTACTCCACATTGGGGGATTTCCCTTAACATTCGACCAGATCTCACTCTGGGCAGTGTGTTTACTCGCGTATCAGTATACTCGGAGACCTATGTTATCCCGTACGCCGCCTGTTTTAAGCGTGTTCAACGGGGTACCATCTATCCATGTTCAAGAGAGGCGCAGTCCGGGCTGAAATTTCTCGAAGACAACGAATCGAGGTGGATGATTGCTGAACTGATTGAATATTGAGCTTTCTTCGCGCCGACGCAACGCGGAGAGTTCTGGGGCAAAATCGAAAATAATTTTACTCAGGTGTTTTCGTTAACACGGAAAGGAAATATTGTTTTCGAACGTGCTCTTACTTTTTCTCTAAAAAAAATGGGCCTGCCGCGTCACCCATAAAGCTCGGGGCTTTTTGCTCAACATCCGAATATGCCACAGTAACTGAGCCGCCCCGGGAGGTGGATATTTGAAGCAGTCACCTCGCTTATTGCTTCAGCGCTGATCCTGCTCCAGGGGGAAGGGGGCAATGTTTCGTATTTTGAGATTTTCGGACGCAGTGGGCTAAGATTACAAAGTAAATGTGTCCTACCTTCTCCACTCATTTCAGAAGATTGGTCGAGTCCTATTACGTCATTATCGTATTGTAACAGGGCTCCCAATGTATCATTTATATTCTCTCAATGCTGTAACATGAATTAAGTGAATTGAAGTCATGTACAAGCGCAGAACAAACAGGGACAAAGAAGGATGGGACACCACCAGCGCTTACTTCCAACTAAAGATTTACTGACAAACAAGCACATTACATACAACCTTGCTGCATGACGTCAAACTGACAGCACTGCCGACATCAAGTGGCCGCGCCCAAAAACATTTTTTCTTTTTTAGTGAGTGATACAGATGGTGCGCTGACGCAGGATGGACCCGCTTTTCTAATCAATTCTGTTTCTATTATCTCTCTAACATCCTGGCACCTATGCTTGGCCACTATCTTGCATGCGCTGAAAAAAGGACTGCATGGTTTCTTATTCTTCTCCGCGCAGTCATGGCAATGTTCAGAAAGACGACCATCCCTATAATTGCCTACCTTCCTCCTGTGCTCCAGCAATCTTTCATTCAGACATCGGCCAGTTTGACCGATGTACCTAGAACCACACGATAGAGGAATTTCATATACTACTTCACAAGCACACGCTACAAAAGGATCTCGGTGCTTGATAGCGCATGGTTCTTTTGGCTTTTGGAAAGAATTGGTCATTTTCACTAGTTTTTCCAGCTTCTCGGGCGCCGACAGCACTACTTTGACGCCACTGCGTTTTGGAATCTTCTTTAGGCGATGCGAGGTGTGCAAATAAGGAACGACTACTATCTTATTTCCATTAGCTTCGCTCTGGTTCCTGTCCTTTTTCTTTGGCGTTTTCAACATGCCTTCTGATACAGAAACAATGCGGCTGATCAAATAACCAGCTGACTGGAGGCGCGTCACTTGGTTTTGAAAACTATGGCTCAGTGAATGGCAACACGACTTTTTTAATGCATTACTTAGACATTGCTTAGCGATTGCTCTCTTTACAAGTTTCGAATGTGATGAATGAATTGGTAAGAGAGGTTTATTAGCCCTTGGATGGTACTCCCAACAAGTAGAATTTTCAGTGAAATTTAGCTTTAAATCTAAAAACTGTAAAACACCACCTCTTGGAATTTCATGCGTCAGTACTAAAGGATTAAAACACTCACCAAAAAGAGTTAAAAGCTGGTTGACAGTGGCCGAAAAATCCGTGCACCCTTGTAATAAAATTTAAAAAAATCATCCACGTATCTAAAGACAGTCACATTGCTAAAATCCTTCAGGCGGTCACAAACGACTCTGTCACAATGGGCTAAAACAATGTCACTGAGAACAGGAGCAATACACGAACCTATACACTCCCCTTGCTTCTGAATGAAAGCTTGTTCATTCCATTCAATGTACGTTGACCTGAGATAAAATGAAAGCAATTTTTAAAAACTTGCTAGGGACAAACCTGCTGCATTTTGAAAAGCTATTAACCCAAAACAATGAATGCACTCTTCCACACAACTCAGGAGTTTTTCCTGTGGCAAGGAATAATACAAATCCTTTATGTCAAAAGAGCAGGCCATAAGACCATTGTTATGATTCCTCTCCAAGAACTCTCCAAGAAGTGAATTGTTCCTCCCTTTTTTTTCATGTGTCTCACATGATGTGGTTCTATGCTATGTTTTCACATGTCAGCAAATTTTGCTGCCTCCACATTTGTGAACACTGTGGCTTGTTTACGAGGATATGGTACGGTCCAAAAAGTGCTCACAAGCTTGGACGGAGCGCCAGAAGGGTCGTGCTTACAGATAGGAGGTTAACCACAACGTGTGAAATTGATGACAGGCGCTTAGGAGATTGCATTCCGCTCAGAACTCATCAATGTGCCGGCCACTACTTTCAAAGCCATATCAAAGCGGCGAATTGCGAAATTTGGATCTAGACAGTCAGTGGGGCCGTGTGTTCGTTTCTAGCTTGTGCGCCTTTGTGTGCACGTGTGCTAGTTTCTGTGGCCGCTTTGCCAGCCCTGTTTAAGGTTGTTTTTTAAAGAAATTTAGAGGCGACAGCGCCTGACTTGTGGACAGTGGGGAGGCGAACGCGCCTTTGCACTCCTGAGCCCGGTTGCAAGGGGGTAAATGGACAACAAATTAACAAATGTCAGTGAAGCTGGGCACGTTCATTTTCGATTGTTTTTGCGTTTAATTTAGGTTTTCTTAAATGTTAGTGATGGGAGAGTTACCCTATGGCCTGCCAACCTACCTAGTCAAGTCGTGCTGCCACTGTGTAGTAACTTGATTCTACTTCTAAATGAAATGTGTTGAAAGGCTGGATTGAGTCGAATTCCTTCATGTGCACAGTTAAACGATTGTAACAACATTCCTACTTTCTTTTCTCTTCTAGGGCGCTTTCTTTTCGCTTCGAACAACGAAATCAATTTTGCACTAGCAAGCATTGAAAGTCCCGTTCTGGACGTGAATGCAACCAATGGCGCCTGCCTGAGCTTCTGGCTGTTCACTGTCCACGCATATCATAACAAGTGAGTATACCGAGAAAAGGTCGGGTGCGAGTAGGAAAAAAAAGGAATAACATGGCCAAGAGTGTTAGTTTCACAGATGGCGGAGACGTGTGTGCACATTTGCTGCACCACGTGAAATGGATCTCTAGTGTTTTAACATCGCTTCTTGAACAGATGTGTATAACAAAACTTTAACACAAGGAACTTACACATGGACGTCCTAATTAAGGAAGAGTATTTAATTCAGGTACATAAATTTTCTCTAGTTGGTTACGGCATCTTTAGTATGCTTCTGCAATGGTATACTTAAAACAAGGCGTTTTCATTGCTATGCATGGGGATCTTAGCAAATATTTACAAGCAACAGGATCTCTCAACGCCGGCGGGCGCTTTCAAAGAGAGTCTCACGACTGAGGAGAAAGCTGCTTGTAGGCTACATCTTGTAGGCTCATTGACACTCGTCCGGCATCCGTGACTTTTTTGCCAGCCTCTTAGAGAGACGTGTGCCTTTTTTGTGCCTTGTGTACCTGATTCATTCATTCATTCATTCATTCATTTCAGTGAGTAGTACATTAAACGCGTAAGTAGGGTCCGTATGAACCAGCCTCGCTAAATAATATCAATGCGCAATTCTCCTCTTATATTAAATGCGCAATAAAGACCTATCTAAAAGCCTGCCTTGAACTTGTAATACTTAATTTTAAAACAGAACAAAATTAACGCAAGAAATAGTCTGGCATTAGCGAGAACGAACAGACGCGGACCGCCCCTATAAATGAGGGCTTTAACCGCTGTCTGTCAGCCCGAGCTTGAATGGCTTTGACATGCGTCGTCAAATGACCGCTTCTTCGGATCAGGACCGATTAAAGGCGCACGCTATGTGAGCTTCACTATAACATGCTGGAGCACCAACAATTTTATAAAATGGGCTTTTAGAGTTCGTATAGCGCTTTTCACGGCATAGCATTGTCAGGGTGAAGTGCATTAGAATGCAGCTGAAGCGTGCTAACTAGCTGCCTGGTTAACTAATACTGAAGAGCTCGCTTTTAATGCGGTCGCATTAGAAACTTTATTGGAAAAAATGTGTTGTTCAGAACACTCGCTGATTGGATGGGAGGATTAACGTAACAGACAATATTTGCGAATTTTGCTGCGTGGAAGTATAACCAAACCGGATAAATTCCCCTTGCTGAATGGAACTGACGACACCAGAACCGATATGACGTCATTTTTGGTAAAGGCATCAACAGCTTCTAATACTATCTTATGGCCAACACGTAATTATTTAGATGTTCCTGTAATTATTGCTGTAAGGCTCTTTAGTTGTAGCATACCGTAAGCAATATCCGTATGAATTCTGTTTCGGAAACGTCATTCCCGTCGCCGCTGAAGCGCAAGCAGTTTTGGGCCCGCACACGGCTGAAACCGAAGCTGAGTGACCAGGAAGAGCGCCAGCCACGCCTACGTGCACACGTCCCACAACGGCGCGCTGGTCACGTGTCTTGTGCCCGCTCGCCGCTACCAATCGGACACTGCGAAAGGGGCACGTGACACCCGCCCCACTGTGCAACGCGCGCTTGTAGGCGTGGCAGACGTCCATTTTGGCCGTGCGGTTTAGGATTTTCCCTTATGTGGCCGCAGGATTTCTTCCGCTGCCGCGGCAGTGGCAATGTCGAAACTCTAAAAACAAATATGATTGTTACTTACAGTGGAACACAAGCACCTCAGTAAAATAAATAAGTGACCTTACAGTAATAATAAAACGTTAACTATTCAACCAGCCTGCTAATTAGCATGTCTTAGTGCTGTTCATTTGCACTACACCACCACCGAAAAAAGCGCTCTTGTAGCTGAAGAAACTGATTTTTAAAAACAATTTTGTGTCTTAGGGGAAACAGCCTGTAATGAAAACACAGGGTGCATAAAACGCTTCGTGAAGAGTCAAGAGCACTCAAGAGTAAGTAGGCCCAGTGTAGGTTCTTGTTAAAACGCTCACAGCCTTACTGTTTACTGTCATACAGTAGGAATGAGGAATCGTGAATAAAGAGTCATAATCGGTAAAGTGCTCCTTACACAACCGCTGAAAGACAGGGCTATTTTACACACTTTCGCATTTAAATCAGCAACGTGCAGCAGGCCGAGTCATAGAAAAAGAAAAGATATAAGAATATGTTCGCTGACCACGACTGCTGTCTTGAGCATCTTGGCTTATGCCTAACTGACGAAATCTTTTCGACAGCTTCGCCGTGTTCGCAGATAGACAAGTCATATTCCAGACCAACGCTCACTCCAGCCACCGTTGGCAACACGTGCTGGTCGACTTCCGAAGGACTACAGAAAAGTTCAAGGTGCGTGTTAGACGAAAATGATTGATTGTTGCTTCTTATTCTGCGACAACAAAAAGCAAGTGAGGCAACGGAGGTCGTGTAATAGAGCTTGTTCGTGTGTTTATTTTTCTGCCACCTTATAACTAAGGGCTGTTGCCTAAAATTATAATTGGCAGCCAGCAAGCAATGTTGGTAATTTGTTCTGTTATCAAAGGCGAGGGTTGCCGAAGACAGATAACGACAGTATGGGCCGTATTCTATAAGCTGTCCATTTTCGGTTGCCCATTTCGCGTCCCTTCGGACCTCCGTCAGTGGTCAATCAGATATACCCGCGGCTTTCAGCGTCTGTGGCGAGCCCACCGGGCCATTGGGTGGTTGGGGACCGTATTTCACCATTGGCTGAAATCGGATGCAGTATGAAGCCAATGTTCAGGTGAACCGCAGCCTCTGTCAAAAGCAGGGTACCGGACCTAACAACTGGCTGCGACTTGTCGGGTAATGCAATTTTATGGTGAGAACCGGTCGCCAACCACCCAAAGGCTAGGTCACCTGCCCCAGACCCTTGCAAGCCGCGGGTATAACTGAGGGGACCAAATAGGGGCAAAATAGACTACGGTGAATGGACAGAATATAGAATACGGCACTAGGTCTTCGTTCCGCTGAGGCCTATTAGCGATAATAATAATAATTGGTTTTTTGGGGGAAGGAAATGGCGCAGTATCTGTCTCATATATCGTTGGACACCTGAACCGCGCCGTAAGAGAAGGGATAAAGGAGGGAGTGAAAGAAGAAAGGAAGAATAGGTGCCGTAGTGGAGGGCTCCGGAATAATTTCTACCACCTGGGGATCTTTAACGTGCACTGACATCGCACAGCACACGGGCGCCTTAGCGTTTTTCCTCCATAAAAACGCAGCCGCCGCGGTCGGGTTCGAACCCAGGAACTCCGGATCAGTAGCCGAGCGCGGAAATGAGTGTGGTGGCATTTGGCGCGTGATTCTGGAATGTTTTACAGAACTCTGTGCTTTTCAAGAACGTTGTGCCATGTCTCTCCACTCATCACTCATCGCGAGGAAATTCTTGTGCCGTTATAAACTGACGCCACCATTACAAGAAAACACCAACAAATGGCGATTATGTTGCTAAGCAATTTTGTATTCTGGCAAATGATTTGAAACTTCATCCTTTTTTTTTATTTTCAATGACGACAGTGCGAAAGACGTAGATGAAAAAGTGCAAACACAGGACAAACGTTTGTCCTGAGTTCCCTCAGCTTTCGCCCAGGTCTTTCGCGCTTTCGCCATTGAAATGCACCACCAACACAACTCGTCTGTTTATCTATAGTGTTTATCTCTTTTTTTTTACTACTAGTCAACCACAAGCTTGGAAAACAAAAGCGTGTGAAACGCACATCATCAACTCGGAACCGTTACTTGTCGCTGCGTACGCGCGGTAACTTATTCTCAATGTCGAGGGCATGAACCTAGGCTTATTAGCCGTAGTGACATTGCTGCGTTAGGTACGTTGCTGGTTCATCCGCTTGGCCACCTCTGCGCTTTGATTTCTTTGCTGATGCGGAACATCCTCTAAGTACCTTTCTATGGAGTTAAATTTCGCTGTGTTCGCACAGTTTCTCATCATTCTCAATCCATAGAAGACAAATAAACAACAAAGAAGGTGTTAGCAGTTGATATAACTTTAATATTGAATTCATATGTACTTTATGTTGAGGAAAGCAACATTGAGACGCAAGCTACGAGAAAAGAAACAGCAATACAGATTGCATTTATTTGTATTTCGTGCAATTCGTAGTGCTGCCTTCTGTTGACAATTTAGGGAGGCACTTACGTCATATTTGGCACCAACAGATGGCACAGGATCATTCTACAAACAAACCGATGGGCGGGACAAACAATCCGGACACAAACACGGAAAGTGCAAGGTGGACGCCAGGAATGCATTCCGCTATTAAAAAACAGAATAGACTGGGACAGCAAAGTAGCCGTTACAAAATTATTCCAACTTTGTCCTAAAGCTAAAGAGTGTGATTGGAAAAAAGCGCTGGTGTTTTTCCTTTGCAAGGCATCGTCATTCCCGAATTTTCATGGGGAGGCCCGTCCCAAAGCAGTGCTGTGATGCAAGAGAAGTGCTGGGAATACGGTGCGGTATTATGAATGCGGAGGGAGTTATTCTTAGGCCTTGCAAGTTCACCAATAAGCACCGGAAGTAGCGACTCGGCGCGCTTCAGTGCGCACTTAACGTCACCGAAGCGCATGAATTAGGCTTGTCTACCGTCGGTAAATTGTAAAATGGTTGCGAACTAATTTAACTGTTTGGCTCGAGATTCTTCATCATCGGCTTTTCAATGAACAGGGCTTGAAAACAACTCCACCTGTAATTGTCTACCTACGCCCATCCCCTGCGATCTTTGTTTTCGAGTGCTGGGAATCAGGTGGTGTATTCGCAGCGTTTTCTCGCGTGAGAATATTCATGTTCAGCCTTGTGCTGGTTGTTCATACGTTACAGATAAATGCGCCCAGTAGAAGCCCTGACTAACTTTTCGAGCCTCGTTTCAAGCTTACATACCACAGATATTATTTTGTTGCGATTTTATTGTTTCATTCGTCGTTTCCTCCGAAGCACCTAAATTGGGCGGCTGTCGGAAAATCCAGCTTTGCGCTTAGACAAACTCGCGGAGGGAAAAAATACAAAATGCAGTAACACAGAAAGATGCTGTGCACAACGCTGTCACTGGATTTTATTGCTATTGTCTCCGCCGACTTAGCTTGCAAGTTTTTTTCTTAATTTTGCGCAACTTTCCAAACTAACGCCTTTTCTAAGGGTTATTTCAAATCATCATTCCAAGCTATTGTACTGATGAAAACTACACCCGGGCAAGTAATAGCGCTCTCCATGCTAAATCGGCGTGCCTTAATAGGAACAGCGGTGACAGTTGTTACTGTGGGCATCTGCGCTTTGAAACCAAAAAAGCAGGTGGCTGAATAGTGTTTCGTCCTTTGTGTACATATTGACAGAGCATGCTGTTTAGGTGAATAAATCGCATTATACTAGATTGCATGGTACTGCCTTCAAGTTCACTGCATCGCGGATACAGACAACACTGCACGAATTGCTGCCGAAATTATAATATAGAATTTCAAATCCAAATAATGTAATTTATTTATTAGAAAAAACACTCACGAAATGCCTGATGGAGTTGTATATATCCGGCCCAAGCCCGGTTTGCAGCGCTTTTAGGAAACGACACATTCGCAAAATACACAATTCCTGATTGTGTCAGCTTCCCATTGTTCTCTAGGTGATCATCTAATGTTTTAAAAAATTCGGAAAGGGTTAGTAGTTGATAAAGTTATCCCAGATATTTACCGGTGTCCTTCCTAGCCAGGTTTCTCTCAAAGTCTGATGGAATACACAACATGGGTCATGAAGTGAGGTATTCAGTCATTTATGCATGTGAAGTGCGGCATGGTACGAACCAGAATTTCCAGTGTCCTCGAAGGAAATGGAAGCAACCTGCGCTGATGAATCAAAGCTAAAACTCAGTAGTGAGCCAGCTTGTGTCTGTTCTCTTCGTTACTTGCACCCCTGTTACTTGCCTGATTTTGTGAAAATCAGCACTCTACCACACTTGCTTGCGGTAATGACCTTGATGCCCTATATTTCTTGCACTGCGACATGACACTACAGACGATATTCATTGTAGTCGCCAGAATTGCCTGAACGCCATATTTATGTGTATGAGTAGCAGCCCTTCCGTCATTATCATGGCAGCTACCGAATTATTACAGTGCTTGTACGCGCTAATTCAAGATGCTCAAAGAGCTTATTTTTTCATAGTTTGTTTCTCTGAGTCATCATCTGCAGCGATTGATAGCACAGTATTTATTGTTCGCGGGTGCCTCACACGCACACTTGCGATTATCTTCTAAAAAAATAGGCCTGCCACAGTGGGCACTTGTCCAGTGGGTACGATCCAGCCTATGATGCGCTGCTGACATTTTCTTTCTTTTATTATTTGTTCTCCTCCGCTCCTGTATTTATGTGCCAGTAGTAGTGCAGCAGGTGGTGCCTTTGCGCAAGCCCATGCAAATTCTGTTTCAGTGAACTTACAATAACTAAATGCTAAGCGTGTAGCACCGCAAAATGGCGGAACAGTAGTGTAATGAAAATTCCCAAAAGGAAAAGCCTAGCCATCGAAAAGCCTCATATTTATGCGCACCTGTTACTCAGAACCGACGTCAAAAATTCTTATAAACTTCTAAATTCTGATATCCAGCTCCTGATACAAGCGTTCTTCGGACGCGGGCTGGTCGGGCTGGATGACATACAAGTGGATTCTGGACGTTGCCCACCGAGAGGTAAGAAAAATTTGGTCTTATATTTTGCAGCCATGACGTGCGTCTGAAATTGATGCAGCCTGACGTAAATAAAAATGTAAACTAGAAGATTCGATAGCTGTGGTGGTAAAGGTGCACGTGCCGAAGCATAGAACATTGAACTAGCAATACGTTCCCTTTAAGTACGTGCGGCATTTTGTCAAAAATAGAGAGCACTTGAAGCAAGCCCTCTGAGCGGGCGCAGTATACAGATCGGTGGCACACCTTCCCGAACGCTCTTCATTCCAGGTTAAAGAGGTAGACGTCGACAGCCTCCCAATTACCTTCAGGACATATTGGATGATTATGCTAATAAAGCACAGCGGCGGCCTGATGGTTTGAGTATCCACATCACATGAAACAATGAATCATATCCAACTGTAAAATAAACTAAGTATCCATGTGCTGTGATTAAACTATCATTTGCGTGTGTGTAACAGTACTGAGATTATTCTGGTGATCTGTTATGAAGATATTGTACATATTTGTTATTTCATGCATTCTCTTGTTATTGTTTTACTGCTGCCTGTCATCGCCGTGCCAAGCCGCTACGGGAGATGGGAGCTTTGTCAAGCCGCGTGCGCGGCTTTTTTTTCCTTTCTCCTCAGCCATTGTACATGACTGAAATAAATGCAAAATGCAAAAATGCAAAACATGCTAGAGGTGCAGGGTTCGATCCCCAATTCCGCCGGATACCCACCTTTGATGCAATGCGGCCAAGCTTACCCTTGCCTCGTGCTCGGTTCCTATTGGGTTAAATGATTGGAAAATAGGTATCTGACCCCACCTTGTGTAAAGAGAAATAACTTAGGACTTAGCGCTCCTTGGCCAGAGGTGTCCTTGCGCCACTAAAATTAAACATAGCCTTCATCGATCATAAGTCCATGCCGCCGCGCGAAAGCAGCTGCGGAATTAGCGTTACGGCCTCCTTTGCAGCACCTTTTTTGTGAACTGACATGCCTCAAGGAAACATGCAACCCCAACCTCGTGTAGAGCTCAGAAGCTGTCTCACTGCTCTCGCATATCTCTCTCATTAACACTATCCTCTGCCAGCCGCGACCGCGTTAACCACTCCGCCCACTCCTTAATCTCACCTGCCTACATAACTATCTTCCGGCCCCTGCTACGCTTCCTCTTCGTATCGTGTCCCTTACCGTTAACGACCATCGGTTATCTTTCCTTAGCATTACATGCCCTGCCCAAGCCCAGTACTTCTTGATTTCGACTAGGACGTCATCAACCCACGTTGGTTCCCTAAGCCGTTCTGCTCCCTTTCTCTCTCAAAACGTTGCACCAATCATTTTCCTTTCCATAGTCCTTTTGAGATACTTGTTTTTCTACTCAGGCCTTCTATCATCAGACCTTGCGGCAACGCCCCATGCAGCTAGGCAGTCGCAACTTATCGGGACAGCCTCCTGTGCACGTTTGGCGCCGTAGTGCTTCAGAGAACGACGGCCCTGCGGCGGTTCTGAAACGCTTACGAAACCTCTCTGGTTTGCGCATTGGAGCTACATCACGCGGTACCTTTCTCTTAAGATTGAGGGTCTTGCGCTGAGCTGCTGTCATCACTATATTAGAGGACGAAAAACGACACCCCCTGTGTGCATGGGGCATTGTTTTTCGTTCTTACGGTCATAGTAGTGTCTTGTTGATTAAGCCTGAATTTACTGCGGAAGTTTGAGGTGCGTCTGTGTAGCTCTGCGCACCTCAGCAAATGGATGTGTTTTACTGTAGTCTTCACAGGAGTTTAACTGGCATATCATATGATACTTTTGTGATACCTTGCAATTGTTAACCCAAATATTTTGCGCCTTTTCATCATTAGATTTCTGTAGTTGGGAGGAGGGCTCTCCGTGCTTGGCAGTACCAGGTGCGGGCAGCTTCAGCGCTTGGAAGCCGCGCAATGCAGCACTTTTTGGGATTCCGGATCACACGTTGAAGAATCTGAAAGGTGAGAACTGCTTGTTAGACTGCGCGCTTAGCAAGATGCTCGGGATGCCATAATTGAAAGAGCTGCGCATTTCTTTTATACATATTTAACATGCTTTACTACAGGCGGCGTTTTTGTCCTCGTTGTTTTAATAGGTTTATGCCTGCTTCTCTTCAAGCGGGCACAAATGTTGCTTTTTTTTTGCATCTCATAAACCCTTCAGCAAAAGCAGTGTAGTGTGATGTAATCAAAGACCCGTCTTTAACATCGCTCTATTAAGCAATGGCACGCTGATCCCGCAGATGAGGACTTGGAGTATCTTCAACGATACCTGAGGAACACCTTATTGAATAATGTTGCCAAGGGATGCTTCTAGGACCGGACTGCCTGCAACAAAAAGCTGTTGACTGCAGTAGTTTTTAACTGTTTTGAGTCACAAAAACCATCGCATTAATTATCTGGGTTACTGCCCCAAACTTATGCGCGTAGGCAAAAGAAGTTGATTCGCTGGTCGGAATTGACCGCCTTCCTCATTCCACGCAGGACGCTACTTGTACCTCAACACAACTGGAGTGGAATCGCACCACCCTGTCTCTAGAGTGTTCATGCAGACACGGCCTCCCACTGACGCTACCTGCGTCACCTTTTGGTGGAGCGGGCGTGGAGCTACAAGCCAGCTGAACGTGTATATGTAAGTTCATTAATTATCGTTGGAACATTCACTGTATTTTACTTAGAAATGCGAAAATATTATATAATTCGTATAAAACGAATCCCGTCCGCGTTCGCCAGCAGCAGTGGCCTGAAAACGCCAATGGACGTTAGCATGGTCCCGCATGACGTCAGCTGTAGACATCTACAGGAAAGAAAGATAAAATAAAATTTCTTTCAAAAGTGCGGGAAATTGAACCATGGACTTTCAACTTGCGATGCTGAACCCAACCCAGAGGCAGCAAAACCGCATTGCTTTGTAGCGAATAAAGGTAAACCTAGAGTATTCGTTTCCTTACGCTGTATACTAATGAGTGGGCGTGTCATTAAAAAGGAAGAAATATTTATTGAACCTCACAAGAGAGCTCACGATAAGACAATCCTTTTACATACACAGCACGTAACTAATCTTAATTGCCCTCCGTAATTTTTGTTCACTTACGACAACGGAAAGCAAAAACAGATAATCAGGTTCGACGAGTGTATGTAGACGGTTCATAGCTTTTAATAAACATATTTTGCGAACGCACAGGATTTCTTTATCAAAAACAATCTCTCCATTAACACAACGAGTTTGTACGTATATATGCGGTTAAGCTTGGCACTGTCGGTTGCAATTTTGGCGAGTTGCACCCTACTCTAAAACAGAATTTATACCTCAATTTTTAAGCTGTAGTCCAGACAAACTGCTGTATTTTCCTATACAGTCTATTACTATTTCATGCGCCTAAACACCAATGCGGTGCTTCACATTGCCTGTCTTATTCGCAGTGAGGTATGTTGAAGAAAAAAACTTCATTAACCTTTCCTGTCAAAGCAGAGCGTTTCGATCAAATTTAACGCGACAACTATGGCAAGTCAGTTTCGCAGATTCTAGTACAAGCATTTTTTGGAGAGAGCACAACTGGTGTTTGCGTTTGCCTAAACTGGAAATTCCTTTAACGCGCTTTGTGAAGGCTTGCTTAACCGACAAAACTTTCTGATATGAATTGGAATGATTGCTTGGGTAAAGGGTGTATGGGCTAGCCCTCATCGCTGCATCACTGGAGCGTCGAAGCTCTCAATTTTACTCGTGTGGTGAAGCCCACCTGTGGCTCTCTTCAAGCATTTCGCCTCATAAGAACCGAGCAGGAGGCTGTGGGAAGTCTTTTACCCTTTACAAAATCGATGGGCCCCCGGTGGCACCGGGGGTCGAACCAGGCACCTCCCGAATGCGCGCGAGTGCTCTACCATCCTATTTTTACCTGCTCCCAATGACCGCAAACCAAAAGTTCACATAACGCATTGCAAAACTGGGGCCTTCACAGGTTCATTTCTCCCCAAATCTTCAACTGGATGAAATGAATTGCGTGCATCATTACTGAACAATAAAGGCGCCGTTATTTTCAAAACTACCCAAAATAATTCGGCACGCTCTTCTTGAACAACGTCATTTAAATTCGTTTTCTTTGTTCTTTTGTAGCTGTAATAAGCTCTTCTTCCCGGCAATTTTACTACGTTGTTTTAAGGCGATAGTGTCAAGGCTTCCGCTGTGCACGCTATCCGGTGTGTTGTCGTCGGCGTTGTGGGAGAAAAATTCCTGGAGAAGCAACCTAGCCGGGCTACCTAAATCACGTGACCGTGTTGCATCATCACAGCCTGCCCATCGAATTGTGAGCAACGAGAATTTCCTCGGGGAGAGAGACCAGTTTGTCTAGCCCCACCACTGCCAGCACCTGCCATCGCAGGGCAGCGGCGCATCGCTTAAACGTTGCACCACTGCACCAGGAGGGGTGTGAAAACTCCCAGGGACCTATGATAGAGAGAATGACCAATTTCACATATATGGGCGTAAACTCAGTGCGGATATCGCGTCATAACCTTAAAGAGCAGTTTTAGTGTCTCCTCTAATTTTTTATTAGCGGTGTGCATTAAGGTTGTGTGTTTTCTTTCTGTGAAAAGCTGTACCATGTTTTGTTGTACTTCTCGTTGTTTTTGATACATTTACCAACCCGCCTACCCCTTTAAATTTCTGGTGCTTACTATCAGCATTTATGATTTCCGTTTTCTGTTTCTGATGACTTATTTTCGCCCCTGCTTCGGTAGTGCTTTTTTCCGTGAGGGAATAATAAATAAATAAATAATAAACGTATATTTTGATATTTTATTGTTACGGCTAAGAAATTTATTTCTTACTTCCGGTATTTTTGACGGATAGCAGGATCTACAATGGCAGTATTTTCCATATACCAAAAAACATTTTTGAAGTCCCTTTTAGAGAAGAAAGAAACAAAAAATTACTTTTGTGGTCAGGCAGCATAATTTCGTTTTTTCTATGATTGCGACAATAAGAGTGGCGCTTCTACGTAATCATCTCGTGTCTTTCCATAAATAAACAGCAGCTGTAGGGTCTAAATAGCTTAGCAGAGGGCATGAAAGTGAGAAGTGCGCAAAAAGATTACAGCTCCGTGAGATCTGTATCCACTACGGCATTCGTAGTTCGCAGTTTCTTTTGGGCATTTATAACATTCGTACTGGAAACTGTCCGATAGGCACAACTTTAGAGCAATTTCATTTCAACTAATTTAACGAAATCGAAAAGCAAGGAGGAAAACACGTGTCCAACTGTTTCAACCGACTGCCAAAATATGATGTTTCTAAACGAGTCCCGCGCCCTCCAGTACCTTCTTGAGCCTTTAAGCCGTTCGCTCAAGTCAGGATAGTTTTCGAGTGAAAAAAAAAAACACTTGGTATCACATTACCAGTCCAGGTGCATCATTCGCACGTGTAGGCTCGTGCGTATACGCTCGCGTAAATATCCAAAGCACCATGTGTTTCTTGCTTCACATTTGCAATAAACTGCAGGCTTTGTGATCTTGGATTCCTTCACAGGTTCACGAAAGAAACCATACTACGAGATCCGCTCGTCTCTGTGAACACACCTGATGAAGACGGCCTGTGGGTGGCTCGCACAGTGACCATCACTTCGAGAACAAATTGGAATGTTAGTAACCACCTGTTTTTTTTTCGAGTTCTGCTGGGAAAAAAATTGTTTTTGGAAAGGTCTGCTCCTAATACTTGACAGCTATAATAATTACTGACATTTCCCAAACGTGATGCTAGAATTGATTCCTATAATTTTGTGAAGTACTTGCAAGCAAAACTCTAAATAAAGCATGCTTTGTACTGGATGTGATGCATCCTTGTTGAAGCATCGTATTGCAAGAAATATTGCTTCATCTGTTTTTTTTTTTTACGCGTTCTTGCTTCCTCACAGCTACTTAGTTGAATAAAATGCATGGAATGCTACCGTGAGGCATAGAAGATTTTTACGGCCTCATCAATTTTATACAGGAGACCTGGAAGTTTTCTACTACTGATACACAAAAAATATAAAGGTTATGGTTATATAATGGAGGAGGGGAGGGGCACATAACGAATATGGAGCAATTATTTTGTCTACACAGCACAACTTTTGGAATTTCAGGAAAAGAGTGTGCCAGAAAAGCTGAAAGGCGTGTCAGAGCGAGAAAAATTAATCTAATAAGGCACGGTCACCAGACGCTCTGATAGATGTCACTGTGTCGAAACAACAGAAAGCGTTGTAAGAAACCGTGACAAGGAGACGAGCCATATTTCAGGCAGCCATTACCCAACCTCTAACTATGCTGCTATTTTCAACTGGAGGTCCTCAACTTTGTCAAATTGAATGAATATCCCTGAGTCGCCCGTCAACTTTATCTACAAAGGATGCTAGCAGTATTCAGGCTATTGTGGGCACTGCTATTTACGACGTCAATGGAGGCACAGAGGGCAGCAAAAAAAAAAAAAACGAACCCCATGACATTCAGAGTAAGAACGCCCTCCAAAGCCTAAACGTTTTCCCAGTCACCCCGAATCGCATGGTCATCATGAGCATTCTCTTTTCTCCCGCTGTGCGGGCATTCGATACCCTTCTTATCCCTTTCACCCCTTTCGGCGTGGCACGCCTGGCTCACTTCGGGCCCACTGCCATATCAGTCGGCCTTGGTGACTTTGGCACGGGGTCCGCCGCCGTGGCTCAGTGGTTATGGTGCTCGGCTGCTGACCCGAAAGACGCTGGTTCAATCCCGGCCGCGGCGGTAGAATTTAAGCAGGCGAAATTCTTGAGGCCCGTGCACTGTGCGATGTCAGTGCACGTTAAACAACCCCATGTGGTCGAAATTTCCGGATCCCTTCACTACGGCCTTCCCTCATAGCCTGAGTCGCTTTGGGACGATAAACTCCATGAACCAAACCAAACCGAACTTTAGCACAGGACATTCTTGGCACTTAGAGCTGCGTGCCAATAATTTAACGCCAAAGCGTTAAGGCTGCCGTTCCGCGGCAAACTCGGCGCAGACAGGCGGCGCTGTTGTGTCGAGAGACCGACTTGACGCGGGAATCCCTGAAAAGAAAATAATTGAGAAGAGTACTTTTAATTTAATTTAAAGGTCGGCGCATGTCTGAAACGACTTGGCTCTATAAAGCAATGGATTTTGTGTAACGAAAAATTTGTATAAATTTTGCTCGGAATTCGAACCTCCGACTCTTAAGTAGCCAGTTGGCACGCTACGCACTAGACCACGTGAGCACGTTGATTTGACTGAGGTACAACTGGGAGGGGGGAGGGGGGGATGATTTGAATGTTGTGTTGGCTGAATATGAAGCTTAGTAACCAGTGGAGTGAACTACCGACATGCTAATTATTGAAATGATAATTAGAGTAACATTATGTGCTTAAATTTCTGTGTAGAAGAGTTAAAGACAAAAAGTGCGTACTGAGTTATGATAATTGTGTTAAAAGTGTGAACATGAACAAAGAACAGCGACTGCGTGAAGAGGAATTGCGGAAGGGAGCCATTAACGCTTTTGCGTCATACCTTAATGGCTAAGCTTAAGTGTCTCGCTGCTTTTGTCTCTCTCTCTGTCTGCCTTGAACATTATTCCTCCTTTCAAATAGCTACGAACATGCGGGAAATAGCCAAGTGGACTATACGCACGCTTTTACTCTTTTGCACAGCTCGTCTTCGAAGGTGTGACTCCCGTGGGAGTGAAGACTGACTCTGGAATAATGGTGGACGACGTAGAGTTCACCGATGGCGAATGCCCACCTTACAGTGAGTGCTGCAATACTCAGACGAACGTAGTAATTTAGGTAATTTTGATAGTATAGCGCTATTATCCCCAGCCTGCAGTCTGTACAAAAAAAAAAATTAGAGTACAACTGCTGGCAGCCATCAGCTGCATAAGCCATCGCGTGATAGTACTAATAGAGTCCAACATTTTTTTCTGCCAATATACTCAGATCTGTGCACATTCGAGGATGAATGTCTGCCTTGGAGAATACCTACAAACGGTAAGACATCTGCCATGCACGTATTAGAGATTTTCAATGCTTAACATTTGCCCCGCCGACCCATCGACTCTGACATTTATTGTTCAACATCCCGTATAGCCTAAATAAAAAGGAAAGGCGGCGAACCTATTTGGTCCAAGTAGACTACAGGAGAAGGTAACAACAAAGCTGAAGCAATTAGCAGAAAATAGGAGGTAAGCTTCTGGAGAGAGGGAGACAAGAGGGCGAGAAAAGGTCAGCGGGAGTAGAAAGGAATATGCTGACTGCGGAGAAGGGAAAACACCCTGGAGGCAGGCGGCAAAAAAATTTTATGTTCCTCTTGAGGCCACGCTAGCGCGCTCAATGTATGTCGTTTGTCGGGCGTTCTTATCTGCTGTTTGATAAAAAAATGCGGTCTATCGCACAATCAGCGCGTGCCCTGTAAAGCAGTAACGGCCAAAATTCTTACCAAAAGTGCTGAATGTGCTAACATATTCAGTTTTCTATCTGTTGCAAAAATGGCAGGTCTTTAAAATACGCATTTCATTCAGGCAATCATGATCATGATCGGGCGATCATATCTGCGACAAGCTGGTGAACTAAAAATTAACTGGTTATATCAAGTGTAACGCCTTATTAAGGATTGCGGCAGCAAGTTCATCGCGACTTACATTGTTAGTTTCTCTTTGAAAAAATAAGAAACGAATATCGATGTTTAATCTTTCTGACCAATTCTATGCCATACCACTCTTGTGCAAATAGGGGAAGCAGCAGTGTTTGAAGTGGAGCGAGCCGGATCGTTTAGTAAGCTTCCTCGAGACCACACGACGCAGACAGAAGACGGTAAGTTTCACAGTGCCAAAGCAAGCTTCAAATTGAACTGAATTCAATTCAATAGCGCAGTTACTCAAAGGGGCTCTGGCACACGCTTTATAAACGGCGCAGTTGTGATCATGAGCCTTTTCTGCTGTCTTTTTAGGCGCTTTGTACGCAGTTGTTTACAAAGCGTACGCGCAGCTCTTTCTGAAAGCGTGCGGCAGCTAGCTGTTATTATTTTGTATGAGGTGAATATAGCGCTGTTCATGTCGCAGATAAGATGTTTTCTTTGTGCAGTATAGCGAATCCAGTAGACGGCATTCGACGAAACATTGAGGTGGCCAGGGTAGCACGTTGCCCGTCATTTTTATGCGGACCGATTTTAGCACCAGTAATAACGTAACTCTTTTCTCCAAATTTCGAGCAGAATGTTCAACTTCGATACAAAAGTTGATTCAACGATCATTCGCTGGTTTACTACGGAAATGCTCACAATTTGGAGCTGCAATTTCCCGCAGTTATGTCACCTTTACGAAATTTTGCACATCCAAGTAAAAAACTAAGAGTATATAGCGCTGGAAAACTAAAAAGTCTGTTTTGAGGCCTGATTAACTTATTCAGAAGGATATTTTTTTTTTTGATTTCGAAGGAAACAAAACACTGCCGCCTGATAATGTTAAAAATAAAACTTTGAGATCGGAAGTGGCGCAACAGCGACTAGCGCTTTCACGTGCACATAAATACTGGCTACTTGCAGTGAATATGTTGACAATTCTTGGGAAACTTCGCATGAAGACGTTTTATTTGCACCTGGCGTAGACAAAAGTGGCTTCACTGAGCAGCTTGATCAACCAAATAGTGATTTTGAGCGCCTGAGGAATCCGGACGCCGAAATAATCTATCGGAGTAGTTCACTGGCTCAGCCTTTTTCAAGCGCAGCACAACATTCAAAAAAGGAGCTTTCAACCGTACTATCGCAATAGAAAGAATCGAGAACAATGCGGCGCCTACATGCTCCGCTGTTCGAACTACTTTTGATCGCGTTTTTGCCTGTGTGGCAAATAAAAGATGTTAGAGTCGTCCTAGACTTCATCACGTACGACTCAAGCATATTTCTGCTACAACTGAAGTGACAGCATGATGAAAAGGAATGCCAACAGCGGAGCGCCTATATAGGCTCCGCTCTCTTCCCGTCTGTTTCCCCCGCCCCTGCACTTGAGGCTCGGCATTAACTTGAACCAGCGGCAAAAAACAAATGCGGCTGTGGGGAATGAAATCAAAGTAGAAAAGGAGAATTTGAAAAAGCCCCATTTCTTAAAACTTCTCAACCTTCTTCCTCCTCTCTTTTTGCTCCCGCCGTTATCGGGTGCAGAGGAAAAAATTAGAATTACGTACAGTAGTTTAATTGCCCAGACTTAAAGGCATTTCAACTCTTTGTTTACCCGAAACTGATACATACTAATATATATATATATATATATATATATATATATATATATATATATATATATATGTGTGTGTGTGTATATATGTATATATATATATATATAACCTGGCAATTTTAGGAACTGAGGGGCTCGTTTGATAAACTTATGAAGGGAACCCTTCAATAGTTTATATATATATATATATATATATATATATATATATATATATATATATATATATATATATATATATATATATATATATATATATATATATATATATATATATATATAAAGTGTGTGCGTGATCCGATTGACTTGAATAGATCATGTGGGTTTCTTTATTGACTGCTCCATGGTTCTGCCACCATGGTGGCACTGAAGTGCACTGCAGCGGCCATTGTCAACCATGCTTGCTGCCAGCGTGAAAAAAAAATTCAAAGGAGGTCACCGCTCATGAAAGCCGTCACCGTATATGACGCTAAACTGAACACTGAGAAAATGGCACTGAGAGCCAGACATCTCAGCGACCAAATCCACGTCCGCGGCCCCCAACTGAAACCACGTGGCGCAGCATCCCATCCGGCGAGGATGACAGAGCACGGTGAAATAAACAGCGCCCACGTTGCTAAAGTACCTAGTCGGTTGTCATTGCTACGACAGAGACGTGTGCACCTCAGACTTTCTTAATATTTGGAAACCTTTTCATACTTCAGAAAGCCCCTATTTTACTCGTCGGCGCATAAGCTTTGGCCACACTGTTGGTTAAAGATTGGCGAAGTGCACAGTGGCGCTGCTCAGCCCAGCCAACGGGAAATGCAACCAATGTGCGAAAGTGCGCACCCCTGCCAGCAGCGGCCCTATTCGAGGGTAACATACATTGATTAGGGAACATTGCGTGCCTAATAGACACAGTGACGCTCCCACTTCACCTTAGGCGGAGGCTGGTCTGAAACCAGATGACGCGGGTCTTGTGGCGCTGTCTTGAACGAGAACACGGCTGGCTTTGCGTGAGTTTGCGGCGCTTTCTATTCCTGGCGCTTGGCGCCTTTCTCTGTGAATAAGCCCTATGCGCTGAAATGAGCAGGACGTTCATGTGAACACCGATAGCAAGACCTAGTAGCCTCTAAAGGCACCGGCTTAAAGTGTTGTTCCATGCGAGATGGCACCAGTGTCGCAGTCTGCAGCCATGCTGCATCTGCACCAATCTTGATACTACCCTACTTAGAGACTATGGGTAGATACAACATCATTTTCGATCTGTATATTGAAATGATTCTTTTATGGCAGCTGAAGGCGGTGGGGTCCCGTTCTTGTCCACAGGTTACTACCTCCTCTTCGAGAGTCCTGGAATCGTGGGCAACAAGACGTCGATGGTTCTTCGAGAACCAACGCGTTACGAATGCCTCTCGATCTGGTACTACCTGCCGGCCCTGTCCAACGGAGTGACGCTCCATCTGCAAGATGCAATGATCTCCGAGGGAAAGGGAGTCTGGAAACGTCAGCAGATGGAGTACCCGTCCCTTTGGGTGCGTCTAGGCAGTAACACTTTTCCTGCGAAATTCTATAAAGTAAAACAAGGAAAAAAACGGGAACATGGCTGCTCGATTTGGTTGTAGATTAATTCTGCAGAAGCGAGTACCTCGAATACTAGAAAACTGCAAAGGCCCAAAAAAAACAACTAAGCCACGCAACCTCTTTTCTCCAAATATAACATCCTTCCAGTTGTAAAAGTATACAATTTCAGGCTAATGCAACACATATACAAAAACAGTTGTATACTGATGACATCCACGATACTTCCTCGAGACGTGAAATTAATAACCCTAAAAGAACGATTTAAAAATTTAGAACTAGCTTTGGCAAGCAGGGTATGGACTACCAAGTAGCCAAACTTCTTACCCTACATGAATATGATATTGACTTCACCGAGCCAATCAGAGCTTTTAAACGAACATATCTAGAGTTCTTGTTCTCTTCAGACATATTTTGAGAGCCATGAACAAAATACATGTATCACTAAACCTCTTTAGATGGCTATCATGCAGTCTGTAACTGCTAGTCTCTTCTTTGTACTACACAATATAAGATAAAGGTCAATTCTACCAGACGGTATTGTTAGAAACTCTCAGTAACGTATTTTTGTTTTTGGCTTGCTTTCTATCAAGTGTTACTTTCGGTTGTACATGGACGTATCTGTACCTTCTTTCCTTAACAAGATCTGCAAAGTGTGTTTGTGTTATATTGCTGTATTGTATTGTTTAATTGCTGCACTCCTTGTGTTGTATTTGGAAGTGTGGAAATATGTTTGTGCTAATGTAAACGCGTTAGCGGTGCACATAAAGAAAATATGATTCTGCTGCTGCAGGCTGTAAACAAGTGTGTGGGGGCTAAGGCCTCGTCAGGCTTCCGGGCCTTTAGCCTTAAGCCTCCCGCAGGGATTAACCGTATTACGTCCTTCCTGCAAATTCTGTTCATAAACATACTGCTGAAGGTGACGGCGCCAAAACTCGGCACGACTTGAGCCATGCTTCAGCGTCACACGCGTCCCTCACAGTCTGTGAGAGCAAAAAAAAAATGCATACAATTAAATGATGTTTCGGCAGCAGGGCATCTATTTTCTATCAAACGATAATTTTCTTTATATTGAAGCATAGCGCGCACACACATATCCCTCTTCATTTGACGTCTGCTGCAAGGCACCCTTAATATGTTGATCTTTTGCATTTGAGTTAGCACAAGTTGCGGCTTTCATGAGCCCAGAACATGGTGTCCTGATTTTTAACAAGAGAACACAAAAAGGTAGCGAGACTAAAGAACAGAAAGCCTCGCTTAAACATCAAAAAATTAAGCCCGAGGCGAAAAATACAAATTGTGAATTAGGTTTGGCGGAGCTAGTAAATACCATTACAAGTGCCTCTCTTCAAGCAGCACATGTACGAAGTTACTTTATATTACGCTACAATTGCTGTCATGTTTGTTTAGTTCGTTAAAAATGAAATTGGCGCTAGAGAATGGTACGAACTTCAATAATGAAACGCAGGCGTCTACCGAAAATAAAAGCCGCAAAATATGCAGTTTAAAGAACGAGTAGTATTTTCTACGCGCACATAGACATTTGCCGCTATCCCTTTCGACATGCAGTGCTGGAAAAGCGAGTAATGTCCGAGTAATTTGCGTACTATGGGGCTGAAATGTGGAGGCTAACCAAAAGGGTTAGGCTTAAATTGTGACAAGCGCCGCGAGCTATGGAGAGGAAAAATTATAGGTGTAACGAAAGGACGTATCCAAGAGGGGACGGGAGGGAGCCTGGGCCCACCCTGAAATCGCGCTCAACTCCCCCCTCCCCCAGCAGTGTTCTTCGTAAGCTTTCCCCCCCCCCCTCCCCACCCCTCCCCGGGCTTCGCCCTAAACATCTGCCTCGGGCCTCTCCCAAAAAGAATCTCTGGCTACATGCCTGGTGTAACGTCATGGGGCAGGATTAGGGCAGAGTGGATCCGAGAACAAACGCTGGTTTATGACATCCTGGTCGAAATCAAGCAGTAGAAATGGGCTTGGGGAGAGCATGTATTGCACTGCCCACGCCCTGCCAAGACAAGATAACCGATGGCCCTTAGGGGTAACGAAATAGATTCCAAAGGAAGCCAAGCGTAGCAGGGGCAGCAGAGAGGTGGGCTGATGAGATACAGATCTTTGCGGAGATAAGGTGGCAGCAGCTGGCACAGGACAGGATTAATTGGAGAGCCATTAAAGAGGCTTTTGTCCCGCAGTGGACGTAGTCAGGCTGTGTAGAATGACGATAAATGTCTGTTCTCCAGCGTGTTCAATATTTTTGTCAGCGCTAGTCAATTTTATTTCGGCGTTGTCGACTTGTCGTAAGCGATGCACTCGTCAATAGTATTCAGCTTTCCCTAGCAACACTGTTGAGTTCACCCAACAAGCCATGTGTGACCAAGGGACTGAAAAGATCCGAGGCCACATTATACATCGCATTCGCACGGGTTCTGCTCCTACCCCTGCGTGGATGTATAAGGCGGGTCTGGCACTGTCTCGGCTGTGTTCCACTTGGGGTGTGTGAGGGGATATAGAATACTATCTTATGTACCGTCAAGTGTGCAACGCGGAAAGGTGTGTGTTGTTCGCCTCTCTCAAGAATACAGGAGCACCCCACAGTTCCCTTCAGGACATTGTCTACCGGCGCGGAAAACAGTCGTGCAGAAAGAAGGCTTCGCGCATTCTTTTAAAGATTCTCCAGAACTCTGATTTGTTCTACATATGGTGACAGCAGGAGTTGACCTATGCAGATCAGTAAGCTTCCAGGTATATGCCTGATTTGTGGACCTTATTTATCATTTAAGTGTCACTATGGTGGAGCAATTTCCGGCAGAATTGACAAGGGTAACCCCACCTGTAGCTTCAAACAACTTCAACCTCAACCTTGCCGCCCTTTTCGCCCAGCAAATCCAAAGGATCACCATGCTTTTTGTATTAGCAGGAAACGAAGAAGGGTAAATAAGAAGGTTAATCAATTACATTAAGAAGAATCGAGCTCTTTTGCAGCTTTGCCCTGCAGACTCCTACTCACTCGCCTCATGCTGGCAAATATTTTTCAAGGGATGATTTTGCACTAACGGGAAATTTCGATATGCATGCATTTTAAAATCTTGAAGCATGGTTCGCGATTAACTGAGAAAATTATCAAGGCTTAGCACAACCACGTTTCTTTGCGGGAAATTTCATGTAGTGAAATTTATAGATCCCTTCAATAGGCTCATTACTTGGTGAGCGGCTCTTCGGGTTTTGAACGGCGCCTGAAGAAGTGATATCGTATTCGGAATTTGCCCCTGCAGAGAGGAATAATCTGTTATTGTTTTGTAGTGTTCGACAGGTGAATAAGGTAGTGCCTTCTTTCATTTTGCTCCAGGAAGAACCAATCGTCGCACTTTCGGGAACCAACGCAGACGGTTTCGCCGCAATCGACGACGTCCTGTTGAACGAGCTGCCCTGCGACGAGCTTAGTGAGTACTTTGGATTTCATTTAGCACCTAAGTAATGTTAAAAGGCCCTAAATAGGAAAAATGCATGCGACGTATGCTGACACGAAAACTATTTCTTTCTAAATTACCCGTATGTAGCGCGGCCGACGGAGAGATTCGACTGCGGGAATAAGCAGACCGTAACCATGGAGCATGTGTGCGACTTCGTGATGGACTGTACAAATGGTGCCGACGAACGCGACTGCGGCCAGTGCGACTTCAGAAAAGACACCTGTGGCTGGCAGCTTGACGGACTTCTGAACCGTGGCATCGCCTCGTGGCGCCGGGTGCCCATTGGACGAGTCCCGCAGTCGCCTCCCACGGGACATGACTATCGCCGAAGCGGTCAGTGTGTCGAACTAAAATGCAGTTGTGTGTGTTAGAAATTGCAAATGGTATCAGACCTCACATGCGTTGCATAGGATTAGTAAGTGGGGGCGATTGGTCAACAGCAAACAAGATCCTGGCACTAGGCAGCATAGGTTTAACGTGAGTTTCACAAAGGCCATCGTGTTAAATGGGTACTCAGTGAACTTCATACAGGACCCGCCGCGGTGCCTCAGTGGTTAGGGCGCTCGGCTACTGATCCGGAGTTCCCGGGTTCGAACCAAACCGCAGCGTCTGCGTTTCGATGGAGGCGAGAAGGAAAAACGCCTGTGTGCTGTGCGATGTCAGTGCACGTTAAAGATCCCCAGGTGGTCGCAATTATTCCGGAGCCCTCCACTACGGCACCTCTTTCTTCCTTTCTTCTTTCACTTCCTCTTTTATTCCTCCCCTTTCGGCGCAGTCAGGGGTCCGCCGATGTTTGAGACAGATACTGAGCCATTTCCTTTCCCCAAAACCGAATTCTTCTTATTATTATTATTCATACACTTTAGTTCCTAGAAAACATCAATTCTGCGGTTTTGGCTGATTGTGACGACGTTTTTCTGGCAGAAAAATGCGCATTTATTGAGAAGAAAATTTAATTTTAAAAGTTCCTTGCTACTCGATTGAAATTGGCAACGCTCATACCAAAAATAGCTCCATGAAAGGAGATGCGATGCTGCTTAGCCTCAAGAATACACACGACACCATCTGTATCATTTCAACTCGGTTTGCTTGCAAAACGGATCGGGAATAACGGCACGCTGATCTCATTTTGTGGCCTTTTCTAGTTTACAAAACCGCCGTTTTAGTAAAAGTATGTTCTTCATTAGAAAGCGGCAACGTACCAAAAAAGGCCAGCTTCAGTTTCTCTTCTGTGTCTTTATATAGAATTACGATTGAATATTTGAAGTTAACGAATTACGGAAAAACACTGAAATCTTCTCAGATTTCAAGCTGCACTATATACATAGGACATTCACTCTGGCAGAAGCAATGCAGACAGAGAGCGTCGCTTCAACAGTTATTGTATGTTGTTTTTATACAAAGTTTTTCTTGTTCCAGAACTTCATGCGTGCTTGCAATGTATATTAATAAAAACGAATCGCGTATCCTCGCATATTCTAAGATGCCATGTCCTCACTTATAGTCCTTTTGCACTTAGGTGGAAATTGTAATGACATTTCTATGCTCATCACCAAACAAAATCTCGTGCTACGTGTCCGTTTATCAGTACCTCTTGCTGCGCTATTTGATGGAACATTGTCTACAGTTGGAGTCAGCGCCCGTCCTGACCGTCTTCCTGTGTGGTTTGTGTCAAATTTAGCGCTGTTGTTACCTTTGTTAGCTACGCGTCCTACCAGAAATGCGAAGTTTTTAAATATGTGCTGAATCCATAAAACTGCGCTACACCGAGTAGAAGAATATACCAGCACCTAATTCGGTTTTCAGAATTCGTTGTAGCATTTCGATGGCTGCGAGCTAAAATTGCAGCGCTGTACTGAGATCTCGCTTAAGGGTGTCATAGTTCACAAATAACTTGACAGCTGTAACCGACACCTGCCTTACGATGTGCCCTGTGGTCCAGATAACAAGCTTCTGAAGCTAAACGAGAGTATCGTTTTTTGCTCAGATTCAGGAGTAAGGTTGAACAGCTGCTAAAGCGCCCACATGGATCATTTTGGAAAGAGCAGTCTAGGCTATGTGCTCAAGTTTTAGCATCAGTGCAAGGGGTCAGAGAATAAGATCTCAGCCTTGAATTTCCTAAGTGCTCTCGAAGTGGCGCCCCCTTTGACTGCTTTGTCGTTCGACCTTAAAGAAGAATATGTTCATTCAGGCAAAGAGTTGGGAAATGAAAGGAGAAATCTGTATTTCCTTCCAGACAAGTAGAATTTCTGACTGCAAGCTTCAGTATTTCACACATATGGCATCGTAGTGTGCGGCCCTCATCGTAGCGCCACTAAGGGCGCCTTGTTAGCCCGTTTCAGTTTTCTGTTTTACTTTTTGTAGGAGTAGGAGAACGATATTCTTTAATGAACTCTAGGGAAATTCTGTCCATTGTTGGAAGACAAGAACACTGCACATTACCTCGCACTGCATTTGCCTTGTACCGCGTCGTTGTAACATTAATATGGTTTATTATTTCTGCATATTCCTTTTTGATATGCCCCCTCATCCAGGGCTGTTTGGGGCCTGCGGGGTACAAATAAATATATAAATAACATTATGAGGCAGGCGACGGGATACGAGCGAAAGCGAATGGCACTACTTTTCGTCTTGTGTATGCCGCCTTTTGGGGTTAAACGTCATCTCAGAACGGCACTAATTTTTAGTAGTCTTTTTATGCAGCTTTCTTCGTCGGAAAGCCCTCATCGCTCTTGTAGCACATTTACACTATATCGTTTGGCGTCAAGAGCGTATAAAGTTTGCTGCCTTGTCCAATTTCTTGTGCAATACAAATGAGGGAGTGCGCGGCGCACGCGACTGTTTTCTGACGGCCTCTAACCAACACGAATGCGAGGGATCGGTCGCGGTCGCTCGTGGACGAGTGAAAAAAACGTCGGAATATCGCCGCCAGCTGAGTCCGCGCTGCACATAGATACTGGCACCTGTCAGAGACATAGTAGCACGGGAAACGTTCGAGATTTTTTTTTCATCAACGCTGGGGTGCGTGGACGAACAAAATTCACGAGTGGGCGGTTCGTTAATTTAAAGCCAAACCGCATGCGAACGGAACAGTTCGGGGACTTCTGATTTCTTCAGAAGAAACAAGCGCAGCCTAGGCAGAATCGATGTTATGCTCAATAACCTGCACAGTAGCCCTGCTGGCAGCCTAATAGCGACATTCGACGAAATCGAAACCACGCTGCGGCTGCGCCAAGAACTAGGCTAGTAAGCACCGAATCGCTGAACCACGCCGTTTGCTCCGCTGCATTCAGTGTTTCTATATCACACTCAGACGGTATTGCCCAAGTTTTCCTGTGAAAACATGTATGTTAGAAGCCCTCTTACGCGGATGATTTCGTGCGACGAGATACAACAGGTGGTAGGTGTCAGTTGCCACCAATTTCGGTTGCCACCAATACAGAGCGAGCAGGGGGGCAGGAAGTCGACACGCAGTGGAGTTGAGCACTAGCAGGATCATGGGAACGCAGTTCTTATCAGGTAGCAAATATCAATTTCTAAAGAGACGTTTTCAGTCAACGTATGTAATGCGAGGCGCAATTTGATAACAACCATCGCCAAGGGAATGCAACTGATGGAAGCGCGAGCAATTTTTCGTGCCTGAACGCCTCTACAATTACAGGTCTTATAAGAGCACGTGTGCATGGTCATTTTCGTCCAAGGTGATGGGAGAGAGAGGGAGGATATATAATGATTTACTAGAACTTAATTTCGATATAATACTTTCTGCGCTTTGTAATGACCTCATGCCGTTGCTGCGACCAGAAGAATGCACTCAGACACATGGATCGTAACATGTCGAACAGTATTGGGGGAAAATTTTGAAAATTAGAAAACTGTAAGCTACTTTTACGGAAATATTAAAGGTAGGGGTCCATTCTTGTGATATGTAGCAAAAACTTTCTTTTAAAGAGTTTTCATTCATTACATTGAACAGTTAACACTCCAATAGAAAGCCAATTGGGAAAGCTTTTGATGATAGCAAGAACCTTAACAGAAAAAATTGAAGACTGCCGTATGGCGATCTGCCGATATATTGATTGTTTTAGTGAAATCTTGCATTATATGAGAAATTTGCGTTCAAATGCTTTTGTCCAGAATTGTTGGGTATGTAACCAACAGAATCAAACCCAAAGATTGGATCATAGCAGCATTAAATTCATCGCGCGACTGCCGGCCATTACCTAGCTGAGAGCGAACAGATAGCGCAAAAAAGCAGTTTCTCCGACAAACTTTCTGCGCGTTGGAGGCGACCTGATGTTGTTCTATCTGCTTGTATACACAATGAAGAATCAATATTGGTATGTTAAAGAGCACGCGGTTACTAAAACTGTTATTCTTGAAAAACCAAAGGAAAGGTGGGGGGGGGGGGCAGATTTAGCAGTTAAAATTCATGCAAGAGTGATGAAAGTTTCAAGCTTGTTTTCACCGCAAGCCACATGACATTTGCCGATTTTTGCTTACCTATAGTAATAAAAAAAACGCACTTCTAGTTCTGTTAAATACCGGTTGTACAACTTCCCGTAGTCGATGTTATTGATTTTACAATCTCGAAAGCGTTGCGTGCAACGCTCCGAATTTGCGCAAGGCGTTTCCACATGTCAGACAGCTATTTCTTAGTCTGCTTTATAGAGTCCTTTTACACCGTCGGGCAGCGAAAGACTGACTCGCGCGAGGTCGCCACTATCGATAAAGAAGCGCGAGTTCAGAGTTAAATTTTGAAAACAAGCCCGATTTAACCTATGCTGCGCCCAGAAGCAGTCCGTAGCGCCGCCATATTGGTTCAACTGAGGCACCGCGTCTAGGTCGTAGAATTCTCCAATTGTAGTGAATAAGATCGCGTTAGGAGCTCGCGGTGTAAACCGATAGAGCTAAAACACATTCACCGCTAATCCTGCGTTCCATAAACTAATTCCCCTAAACGATGGGAGAGCTAAAAACTGTCTCAAAACTTACAACTTATCCGAGGTTACGCGTCTTGATAAAAATTGTTTGACTATCCATCTCATGTCCCCTCATATCCATACATATCCCCAGTATGACTGCATCTCACCCTGTTTCAGGGCAGCAAACCGGTAACAATGAAGAAATAAGCTGATTAAGACATAATTTTCGGCTGGGAATCCGCATAGTAATATGTTGGACGTTAGGGAATTGGGAATTTGTTTTAAGTAAAACGCTAACTGAATATTTTTTTATTTGTAACATTTCAACTTCTACGATTAGAAACTAGAAGTTCTCAGGGACTCGTAGCTGTCCTTTAATAATAGCCGTATAGCATTTTACAATTTAGCAAACACGTTTCTGGTCGGCGCTATGGCGCCATGAATTGCGGATCGGCCTGCAGGTCACATCGGAACCGCGCGGTCGCTCAGCGTTCGTAGTCACTCCATAAATGCCACTCAACAGTGTGTGTCATGTGACCTTTTCTGTACTGCATAAGCAGCTGCTCGGCGCTACTTTCTGCGCACCAGTCTAGAGCCCCTGCGGGAAAAAAGTGTTCCAGTGACTGTACTGGCGCCCTCTGACGAGGGTTGTTTCAGATACGCGCCGCTGATAGACGGCGGCTTCAGTTGAGTTGAGTTGAGGTGCTGAATGCTACAGGTGGGGTTAGCCTTGCTTTACCTGCCGGCAATTGCTTCACCGTAGCACCCCTTCTATATTAATAGTGTCCTAAAGCCTGTCGCATCTACCCCGCTATGTGCACAGTCTCTTATAATAGCACACATTCTCTCCCGTAGTCACCATCTATGCACACAATCAATGCACACAGTCCACATCGCAGACCACTCCAGAAGTCACCATCTATGCACATATTCAGTTACAGTAGAACATAGGCCATTGTAGTGCCACAATCCATACACACATTCACTCACAGTATAAAGTAAACTCCGGAAGACACCATGTACGCACACATTCCATCACAGTAGGCCATAGTCCGTTCCTGCTGTAACCATTTCACGCGATTAAACAGTTGTAGGGTTTCTCTATAGCACGTGGCGCGGGCCAGAATTTGCTATCCCACAGCAACGAGCGTAACTGCGTTTTTCATAACTGTGAAATGTGTTCAGTCTTTAAGTAGCACTCATCAAAACCTCCCTAGTTAACCCTGATTCACAAAAATAATGTCTCAAATTTTCGCTATTATACATTATTTAACAAGGGTTCTGATAAACACAACTATTTTTTTCTCGCATCAGATTTTTTTCTCGCACCTGTGTCACAGGTGTTATAAATTAAAGGTCCCATTTTTTTAGTTCTCTCGCCGGCGCCAACTCAGCTAGTTCGCTTATGACACTTTTAGTGCTTGTGGTGAGTTTTTTTCGTTGTTCTCTGCGTTTTTTGGTGCGCTAAACTTCTGAATAGAGAGTTTATATCACACTCATAGTGTGCCGTCTTAGCAACTTGAAGCAACGCCAAGTCCTTGGAACTAATCCAAGACGATGCTTTAGATTTCACTATTTCTTCGGCGCATAAAGATACGCCATTGATCTCTTTAACGAACCTTACTGAAACGATCCGCGACGCCATAAACAAGTGTTTTCAGCGGCATTTAGGATTTTATAGGCATGCACAGCCGTTACCTAGCTCCTAACATGATTCAGAGTTCCTGTCTCTTTTGTCTTTAACTTGAGTGTCTTAATAGCTGTTTCGTCAAATTTGTGTTATTTTTTGCTCTTTGCCTTTTTTTGCTCTTTACCAGTGAGGTGAACTCCAGTCAATTCATAAATTCAAAGGAATAAATCGTGGTCACTCTCTTCTGACTTTTGTTTTTCATAATTGGGTGTAGAAATATAGGCGCTTGAGCGAGACAAAAACCTGGAGTAACCCCTATTCATCCTTTTCCAGGCCATTACCTGCTGCTATATTCCAACGATACGGCACCTCGAAAGCCAGGCCTTGCCATTATCGATTCTCCTACGATCAGGAACACGAACAAATTGTGCACAATGGCGTTCTGGTACAACTTCCTCCACAATGGTGAGCCTTTTCTGCGAGCTCTGATACGAGTAGCACCGCTAAGGCTGGGTAGTGCAGCAGTCAGGCCTGTCGCTTTGAATTTTGTGGTCACTCTATGTGCATAAATTGTACCCCCCCCCGCCCTCCCGGTTTAACTAACTCCTCTCAGCGTGTCTTTAAATGTATCGTAAATAATTAATTAAATAAATCATAAGTTACGTACTAAGGGGTGCCATGGGTACTAAGTCAGGGAAGGCGCAATCTGACGAAACGACTACATGCGTCCCACTTTTTTTTTTGGAATAATGCCCAAGTCTAGTTACTGCCTATTTGCACTGTAATAAACAGTGAAAGCAATATAAAAAAATTTCCGCCTATTTGCACATGCATCGCAAGGAACCAATCGGCAATGAGCCGTTTCCTCAAGTTAAGGCCTTAGTGTTAGGTAAAAGTTAAGTGGAAAATTTACTTTCCAAGAGGTAAAACATGAAGTCTGAAGCCTTTTCTTATTGATTCAATATTCTGCAAAAATTAATAAATAATCACAGCAAATGCGAACCTGAAAAATCAAAAAATTTCCATCCCTTTGTCGGTGAAAGGAAGCACTTGAGCTGTGTTGTGGTCTATATATAATGGAGTTTATTCAGAGATAATAACACAAATTGTGGCATGTAACTTCAATTCGTATTGTTTGAGCAAATTTGTGTATTCGACAGAGTGGGGTGCCTGTAAAAGAGATGTTCTGCTCCTTGTCTGTTCGCATGCTTATGGCGCCTTCTATTCCGAAATCCACAATGTATCAATGCCGTGACCTCGGCCCCGAAATTACAAAGCCAGCTTGCGTACAAGCCTTTGGCATTAGCAGCATTCCAGGTCAGGAAGCTTTCTCCTCAGGTGATTCGAGGTTAAACACGGTGCAACCTATCGACAGTTTGAGCACTCCCCCGCCCAAATGACAAAAATTCAAGGCATGCTCTGGACACTACACTGCTGGGCCGGCTTCTTAGGGTACGCGAAAGCCTGAGCTCGCATGACAGCTGGGTAGGTTTTTAATGGTAGCGTTCTTTCCTATTGAAATAATTCGACGTTTCAGACAACTTATTAAGTGGTTTGCTAATATGTTTTGAATTTGGGCGTGCAAATCTTCTTTAGGAAACTCAAGAAACCGTTATTTTTTTCTCTCTGTGGATGCAATGCTCAACATAAGCTTCATGCTCAGTTACTTTCATTACTGTTTTTAATAAGCTTCATCTGTTTGCTATGCTTGCAGAGAGCTACCTGGACCTGGACCTGTATATGAATGTGGCTGGCTATTCCGTCCCGGTGTGGACTCTTAGTGCTTTGCGTCCACCTCCCGATGAAGGCGTGTGGAATGAAGCTATTGTGGATATCGGGCGCTACCCCAAGGATCTCAACGTGAGTCACGCCTTTTGGCATTTACTGGAGCGAACGCTGCTGGATAGGTATTTTCGAAAGTAAACAGAGTTTACCGGATCTGCGATATTGTTGCATGCCGCACTAAATCCCACGTCCACCGTGGTAGTCACATACAGTGTATTGTTACGTAGCCGGCTTGAGCTAAACGTTTTGTTCATCCTAGAGTGGGCACTGGAATTAATGTCTTAACTCTGCCTATATCATGCAGGTGCCTATGATTGTGAACGATCCTTTAATAAGCAATGCTTTGGACAAGAGGGTGAACACATGGGTTGTGGTGTGTCTATGGCTGCTACCCCTCTGTTCAAGATAAAGAGAGCCTCAGAGGTTTTTCTTTGTGATGTCTGATATTCATACGATCGATGGGGTGCTGTACTAGACCCGATTTTCGCTTGGTAACTACGCATGATCAGAGTTTCCATGGCTTCATATGCCTGGTAATTTAACACACCCTTGGTTGTTGAAGCCACGAGCAAAAATTCCAAGGAAAATAACTTCCCAGACTCCCAAGATTTTTTGCACCCTCGTGTGGCCAAAAAGTGTTAGCGATACCTATGTTGCACTTCAGCTCTTCTCGCCCTCTCCACTATTTTCTCGATCCACTTCGCTGGCCCGCCTCAACGGTCTTCCATCCGACCATGAGAAAACCGCTGGTCCGAGGTTATCTAGGGAGCAGAGGGGTAATGATAATAGGGGAATGAAAGGATATGGAATTGTAGATATCACCAAATTTGCCGTATCATAATTATGGACCATCCCATCGTACGGCGGTCAATGAAAACGTGCACTTGAAACCCTTTCAGGCAATAATTTCGCTCCCGTGTGGCCAAATGTCGGCCTTCATCTCGGGGTTATGCCGAGCCATATGCGTTCAGCGCTCCACACGCTGCGTAATATACTATGTTGTTTGACGAACTAGTTACTCATCGGAACTTTCTGTACGCGTTGGTGGGTCTCAGCATTGTAACGCGTGTGGGCATGCTTGTGTGCTTTGCCAGGCAAGGCTTGCGTGCTTTGCCGCTGTCATCGCTATTGGACAGCAGTACATTTAACGTTAAGGGACAGAACTGGAGAAGATTAGCTTAGAGAACAAACTTGCTTTATTGCTAATTGCCAGAATTGGATTTGTGCGGCACATGTGGGGTGGAGAAACGATAATTGATGCTGTCTAATTGTCACAGACTGGATTCTAGATGAAGGAAACAGCATCGCTAAGTGCGGCATAGAGCGAGGCGGGTTGTTAAGATTGGGAAACCTGGTGCTATAGGGCGATCGCAGTCACTCCCTTATAACACAACTTCGCTCATGAGCGCTCAACTCTGAAGTACACTTAAAAAATAATATACCATCCCTCTTTATTGAACGAATTGCTTAAATAGAAGAACATGCTACCTGAATTTTTTTAGGCTATTTTGTTTTAAATAATTGGTGCCGAAGCTTATCACATTTGTTTCTCTTTCAGTTCTATTTTACAAGCAGTCAGTACTCCGTAGGGCGATCGACGTTTGCTCTGGACTCCATAGAATACTATGGTTGCGCTCTGCCAGGTAAGAGAAACAGCACAATTACCGTCCTCCCCTGTGTCAAGGTAGAAGGTTAAAGTGGCCAGGAGATCGTAGCGGTCTGTAGAGGACCCTCGGAAGCGGCCCGGCAATTCGCTAGAACGTAAGCAGTGCTATCAACGGAAGAGCACCTTGTAGCAGTCACCATACTGTTAGGAATTTTAGTCAGGGTGTGTGCACTGATAGCGTAGGCCAGAAAATGTTTTTCATGGCCGAAATGTCAACTGGTTTTAATTTACATTTAAGTGAGGCAACGTATTCTTTCCTTCCTTTTTCCTTCCTTCCTTCCTTGCTTTTTCCTTCCTTCCTTCCTTTCTCTCCGCTTTCTTCCCTTTCTTCTTTCTTTATTTCTCTAACCTTTCTTCCCTTTTAATTTTCTTTCTTTGTTTCCTTCTTTCTTTCATTGTTCCTTTCTTTCTCTTTCTTTTTCCTTTCTTTCCTTCTTCCTGTCTTTCCTTCCTTCTTTCTTTCTTTCTTCCTTTGTTTCTTTGCTTTCTCTATTTATTTAGTCACATTGACATACTGCAGAGCAGTGTGCACTACGGCAAGTCTGGCTTAAAGAAGAAAGTGCAACAGATACATCAGTGTATAACTTACAGCGATAAGTACAGATCTGAACTTTTATAAAGACAGTACAATGCTCCGAAAATAACGAAAAGTAAACATGACAGTACACACAGTACTTGTTCGAATCTAGGCCGGTAGTTTATTTTTTTTAAACACAATAGATACGAAACTGTTAGCCCGGCTTAGGTTCGGTGTTTTAGTCGTTTTATTCATAATAAACTTTTTCGTTGCGCCGCAACGGGGAGGGCTTTCACGGGCCCGAAGAAAGGTCGCCATCCCAAAGTGGAATCAGTACTTGCCGGGTTGGTGAAATCGAGGAGGTCAGCGGTACTTTCAGTGACCACAGAAGTTACACAGACAAAAGCGAGAGAGCTGGCAAGAGGGCGAGGCACTCCATGGGACCAGTGAAACGCGCGAGCTAACTCCAACCAGCCGCACCAAGCACGCGTTGCTAGGAGTTGTAGCTATAGGCGGTCACTACAGCCTGGGAAGACGTCCCGGAATGCTTCGTTGCACGCTTGCTCCGAAAATGCAGCATTTCCAATGCACTTTATGCCACATAAGATTGTGCACTGTATGAAGAGGACTGTGATAACGAGGTCAGCGATGACAAGGACTAATGAGTGGGAGCAGGTTCGTGGAAATAAATGTTGCTTGCGTGCTGCCCCTGCGGTTGTTCTCAATAGTTTCTCAATATGTTTAGCTTGCATGCGAGGGAAGCTTTTTTTTTAATTTGGTCATCAACTTTCGGGTGTAGGCTTAGAATCGAGGCTAGCCTAAATTCAAGTAAAACATTGCAATTGGAAAGAAGGCACGGGTGTGCCGGATTTTGCATCTTGGATGACAGATGCAGAGCATCGGAATCGGCATGAGCCAACGAAGCCAGGTCTTCAAACGAGTGGGTCAAAAAAACTGACGTTTGACAGGTTAGTGCATGACTTGTAGGGCATCATATGCACGCTTTGATGGCTTCTCAGTGATTATTACACCGTGAAGTTAATATACTTGTTAATTAAGAGCCTAAGCGAAGAATTGACGGTGAAATGAAAGAATTTCAATTATTCTATATGCCGATATGCAAAAAGAGGGTTAGGTTCATGGTATAAAGTGTAGAAGAAAGTTAAAAGCCGCAAATGTAACGATGACCTTTAGCTCGCACGGCCTCTCACGGGATCGCTTCTAACTGTTTAATCACTAACTGCTTGTTTGAGTTCCAAACTAGAGATGTATAACCGAAAACAAGATTGATTAGAAATGTATGCTTTAGTAATGCCATGTCATTAGGAGAAATGATTGACGTTCGCCGTAGGTGAATAATATTTTCATTGATTTACTGCATATGCAGTCAATATAATTAGAACAGTACGTGTTACGCTTAAAAATGACTCCACGTTGCTTATGCTCTCGAACCCTATCTACGGAAGAGACGTTGATAGAGCATCTGAAAATGGCGGGAGAATATTTGTTACAGATTTGTTTTCCTTTTGGGGAACGCGGAAAAGGCTGCGTAAATTGCGGAGGGTCAAGGCGATTTGCTTGGTGTAACCACGTAGTTAACGGTCGGAATTTCGTTATTGAAGGTTCCGCCGTTTCAGGATTATGCGGAGTGCATATTTTTCAAGAAACATAAGATGCCAGTTGCATGGGGATATCAAAATTGGAGCCAGTCTGATATTTCAGTAGTGAGTTACTGTACTCAAGTGATGCTTGCGAAGATAGCTGCTGACGTAGCTCTGCAGGCATGAATTACATCTGGTAAACAGCATGTTCGAGTCCGATGTCGTGACCTATGTTGCGAAGGAGCTCGCGAGAGCTTTCAATGCTGTATAAGAACATGTTTGGTGGTAGCGCGTTTTCCAAGCCCTTCTCTTTAATCCGGGGGGGGGGGGGGGGGGGGGGAACACTTGGACGAAGGCATACCCGGTCGGAGACAGGGGGCCGGTAAAGAGGCTACCTTCGAGATAATTCCGAAAGCATACTTGTAAGATATTCCCCCTGATCCTGTGAAAAAGAGGACGTCAGAAAAAATATAAACTGTTATCAATGAAGATTCTCAGTCAAAAATCTGTGAATTTAGTGCGGCACAACTTCAGGAGAAATGAACAAAAATTCTTGAAATCAGGACATGCACTCTTTCCAGATTTCTTACTTCGTGACATCAATCAGTGCATTTTTCCTAAAGTAAAACTTACTGCGTTACTACAATGCGTACGCTGTCTTTCCTTTCCAAAAATCTCTCACCATTATTTTGCCGCTTGTACTTGTGCTTACCTTAGGAGGTTTTAGTGCCGGCAGGGTACCCAGAACAGCAATCTGCCACTATTGGGGAACGAGACCGAAGCACTGTATTGCACGCCAGGGAAGGGTGGCGGTCGAGGGCTGCATGGTGTCATTTTATTATTCGACACCGACCGAGTTACGGGTTACGAGTATTGCTTGCTATGGATTCTTCCAGTGAGTGTGGCTTAAAAGGCGGTGAAAGGTTCTGCGTGTCTGACGGTGACAGAGAAGGGTATTTTTTTAGGCAGCCAATGAAAAGAGAGCCACTGTTCTGCGCAGCCATTCGGGGCTGTTCAATCAGTTGCAATAATGCCTTTGACCCTTCTTTTTTATGCCCAGTGTTCCCGGTCTGAAGTGGCGAAGACCACGATTATGAATAGGGGACTAAAAAAATGAGAAAGATAATCATAGCACCTCTTTTGCAAATTCTTATCAATTGTTCAGTGTATCTTGTGAATTTTGGGCAAAAATCTCACGACCTGTCAAAATTAAAGCGTAGATATGCATAACATAACGCTTATAAAGCACGAATCCCGTTGTTCGCAGCTAAAGAGGGCAACTGTTCAGATCTCTCTTTCCGCTGTGCCAACGGCGCCTGCGTGGGGCTGTACTCTCGGTGCGACTACGTGGATGACTGTGGAGACAACAGCGATGAGCAGAATTGTGGTAAGCATTTCATGTTCCGCAAACGTTACATCTATATCCTCTGTGTAATGGTATAGAACCCTGCAAACACTACTCCTTTTTGCTATGAAACGCACTCGTTTACATGCTGGACAGAGTACAGAGATATGCTCTCTCTCTTCGCAGGGGTTAAGCTCCTTTTCTTTGGTGCGAAAACTCTGTTCAAAGCATTTCTCACCATAAAGCTAGCACCTAACTCCACACCAATCATTAAAAACATGTCACGGCTGGAAGTTCTGGTGCCCCGGCCACCTGACACTGATATTCCAGTCACGGCGTGGACTCAGAAACATTCGAATGATCGTCAACGCCTATTGCATTTCGAAACTGGGCGAAGGGTGATTTGTGCTGTTGCCTGCGATTGCTTTGACTCTGCATATCTGTTGCTATGCTGCGGCGACGTCGAGTCCAACCCTGGTCCCAACACACGTACCGCCTCTGCCTCTACTGATCCGGAACGCGATTCTCAGCAAATGAATGAGATAATGAAGTTACTTAAAGGCATTGACAAAAAAACGTCTGAACTCACGACTGGCCAAACTAAACTGAGTGCAGACGTTAACACAATCAAATCAAGCCAGGCAGTCCTCGAAACTAAGTTGCTTGATGTGTTCAACCGTTTGGAACTGATCGAAAGCAGATGCAAAACTCTGGAAACCCTAGAACTCGACGTCGCCGCAACTCAAGATACTGTCGAACAGCTGACTTCGCGACAGTATGAATTACAGGCTCGTATAGATGACCTTGAAGACCGTTCACGACAGAACAATTTAATCTTACGCGGTATACCCGACGCACGTGAAACCTGGGAACAGACTGAAAAAAAAATTATCACTGCATTTTCAACTTCTTTAGGCACTGATTTTGATCAACCGGTCATTGAGCGCGCCCACAGGATAGGTACGTTCTCACATCAAAAATGTCGGCCTGTAGTTATCCGGTTCGGCTCATTTAAAGACCGTGGCAGAATACTAGCATGTCGAGCTAAACTTAAAACTGACAACATTTCTGTATCAGAGGATTTTTCGCCAGCAACCCGTAACGCGCGCCAGCAACTTACTAATTTCGCTAAAAGCCTGCCTCAGTCACCAAAGTTCCAGCTTCGTTACAACAAACTCTACGTTAACAATAAGTGCTACATGTACGACAGCGTGACAAACAACATCGAACTGATAAAGGAATTTCCCACCGAAGTACTCGAAGAGGACACACCGCGGTCGCCTTCATCAAATGCCCAAAACACCGAAAACGCCCCGTAGCATCACGAGAGGGGACGTGGGCAGTCGTCGCCTTCACCACGCACATCTGTTCTTCTCGCTAACGTAAGAAGTATCGTAAACAAACGTGATGCATTTCATTCCGTAGCTGACACGTGTAACGCAGATATTATTGCACTTACTGAAACATGGCTTCATTCTAACATTCGTAACACCGAAATTTTGCAGGAATCATCCCGATACACTTTTTATCGCTGCGACCGCACGTCACGTCAGGGTGGTGGCGTATTACTTGCCATTTGTAAAACACTCCGGTCTTACGCTATTAACATCACAACAGATCTCGAGATTGTCTGGGCATGCGTGGAACTTGGACACTCTAAAATTGTTTTCGGGGTATGCTACCGTCCTCCCAGTCACTCTTCTAACTTCCTCGATGATCTGCACGATGCCATAAATGCTGTTTGCACACGACACCCCCTGGCGCTTGTTTTCTTACTTGGCGACTTCAATCTTCCTAACATATCTTGGTCTTTTGATACCCCAGTTCAGAACCCTTCTTCTAACTTAAGCACCGATTTCTTAAACCTTTGTTCCACTTTTTCCTTTTCCCAACTAGACTCTCAACCGACAAGAATTACTAATACCACTGCAAACACGCTGGACTTAATACTGACTACCCATCCCGATATGGCCTCAGAAATCACTTACTTACCTGGTCTCAGCGACCATCTATCGCTCTCATTTGACATTTGCATCGTTACTCCCCCAGCTGAGAAGATTTCTAAACACATCCGCGACTATAAAAAAGCTGATTTTCAGGCCATTAACAGGGAACTCGCCGAATTTATCGATTATTATTGCAACGGGTTTGATGACCGCTCTGTCGATACTAACTGGAATCTATTCGTTACCAAGGTTAAAGAATTAAAAGATACATACATACCATTACGGACAATCTGTTCCCACTCTAGAGCCCCGTGGTACAACTCCTATCTTAAACGACTGTCCAATCGAAAAAAACGTTTCTACCGAGTTGCGAAAAGGTCTGGTAGTAACGCAAAATGGGAGGCGTACCGCGAAGCTAACGCCGTTTAGGTAACTGCACTTAAAAGCACAAAAAATAATTTTCTTCACAATACACTTCCTAGCATTCTTTCCACTGATCCTAAAAAGTTCTGGCGCATTGTCATCCCCAGCCACAGCGATACCATTAACTTATTAGACGAGAATGGCCTTGCCATCCCAGATGCAGAATGCCCAGCGGTACTGAACTCCACATTCTGTAAAAACTTTGTTCATTGTACTAACACCATTTTTCCACAAGCGCAGACTTACAACTACATAACTATGGATCCCATTTGCATCGAAGCTTGCGGTATTGAGAAGATTATTGAATCCCTTAAACCATGCTCCAGTCCAGGTACTGACTCAATCAACGCGAAATTTCTTAAGGGTTCTCAAACTTACTGGTCATTGCTGCTTTGCAAGATATTTCAACAGTCCCTCGACACCGGTGCTCTGCCTGCTGACTGGACGGTCGGGAAGGTGGTCCCAATCCATAAATCAGGTAACAAGAATTCACCCCTTAACTACCGTCCCATATCTTTGACAAGTATTCCATGTAAAGTATTGGAGCACATATTATACACAGGTATCGCGAACTTCTTGGAGTCAAATTCATTTTTTACAGACATGCAGCACGGTTTTCGTAAGCGACTGTCTTGCGAAACTCAGTTAGCATCATTTACGCATAAACTTAATCTCATCCTTGATCGCCGCTCAACAGCTGACTGCGTCTTCCTCGACTTCGCAAAAGCCTTCGAATATTTCCTTTGCAACCGCACTCAGTTCGTAACTGCTAACAATGCCACCTCTCCATCAACCCCCGTCCATTCCGGAGTGCCACAGGGATCCGTCTTAGGCCCTCTTTTATTTCTTATTTACATTAATGACCTACCTTCTTGCGTAACCTCTAACATACACTTATTCGCTGATGACTGCGTAATTTTTCGCGAAATTAACGACACTAACGACGTATGCGCTCTACAGAATGATCTATCCGCTATATCTGCATGGTGCAACTTATGGTTTATGCAACTTAATTCTTCTAAATGCAAAGTTTTACGTGTCTCCCGCACATCATCTACTACAGGTGCATATTGTTTAAATAATACCATACTGGAGGCCGTCACGTCATATCGCTACCTCGGAGTTCATATATCTTCCACTCTAAATTGGTCGCTTTATATTAACGCCATAATTAACAACGCTAACAGCATGCTAGGCTACCTACGCCGGAATTTCTCCAATTCCCCTACCTCCCTAAAACTCATATTATACAAAACCCTTGTCCATAGTAAACTAGAATACGCATCTGCAATTTGGGACCCCAGCTACGCAAACTCAATTAATGCACTCGAGCTTGTACAAAATAACGCCGCCCGTTTCATCCTACTTAACTTCAATCGTACTGCAAGTGTCACCTCTATGAAAAACACGCTCAACCTCCCACCCTTAGCCTCCCGTCGAAAATTTTCACGGTTATGTTTATTTCATAAAATTTTTTGCAACTGTCCCAATCTACGCGATGAATTGATATCTCCTCCGTCTTTCATCTCTCCACGGCTAGACCACGTTCACAAGGTCGGTATAACGTCGCACGAAACAAAAGCTTGTTCTCAGTCGTTCATTCCCCGTACATCAGCAGACTGGAACCACCTTCCCGGATCGACAGCCTGCATTCAAGACATCCTGCGCTTCCGTAGCAATTTAGCTAACATTGTATACTAAGGTTCACAACAAATGTACTTATCATTCTCTATTTCCTTTGTTTACTTTAGTTTCCCTTGTTTTGTTCTCTTACCTTGCACTTACATATTATGCTTACTTCTGAATTGTATAACCAGGAACATGATGCTTGTATGTTGAATTTTTGTTTTTGTTCATTTTCTGTCATTTGTAACCACTCCCCTCTGAAATGCCTTTGGCCCTGAGGGTATCAATAATAAATAAATAAATAAACCATTTATGAGCCAGCCCTCGCCGAGATTACACAAACGTGACGTCTCTTGGAACATGGCGAAAACACCTCGTTGGTGGGCGCTCGCGAATATCATGATAGCCATCTAACATAGAATTTTCTTGATGTCTTGCCATGGGCACACAGCCAATCTAGGTGTGTATTAATTCGATTACAGTGTAGTAAAAAGTCGGCCGTTCGATGTCAGCCTGTAGAATTTGCTACTTTGCTTACTCTTAGTTTCTCCTGTGGGCAGCTTCCACCATGCCGATTTGCTACATACTCAGCCATTGCGGGAAAAAGCATTTTCAACCGGAAAGACTATATGAACACAATTTTTTCGTATATTGTTATAGTTAAATTGTTATTAGTTAGATATAACTATGAGAATCAATATATCCGGACGTGTCCCCTCGGCAATCTGAAATTGTTTTTGCTATTAGCGTTTTTGCTCCCGTCACAAACGTTCCCCGTTGGTTTTCTATGGCACTCTTAAATACTCGATGCGAATGATGGAAAAACATAAAAGAAAGCATTTGATGCGCATCGGTAGAACGAAAAATCACCTTAAACATTTTCATAAGAGTACCTTACAATACGCAATATTCAAACTATTTACCCGAGAAAGCAGGTCTTCGCAATAGCCGCGGCACAGCCAGCTGCCATGGAAGGTGAAGAACGCAGTCAAGCCGCACTGGAACTTAGTCTGACTGAAAGAATGAATGACCCGGCAAAACAAAAAGAATTGGGAAATTAAGAGGGCTTCACACAACCCCTAACTAACTGCGTAGTTCTCTGAACATGGTGGGCGATTACCAATTCACAGGCGATTACCGGCTCGGATGCAACTTCGACACCTCCTTTTGTGACTGGGTGCCCCAGGCGCCAACAGAGAAGACCATGAGCACGTGGAAATTGGCCCGCCCCTCTTCGTTCCTGGTGACTGCACCTACGAGAGACCGCACAACTGGAACCCCAGAAGGTACGCTGCCTAATGCAGTATTTCAGATTCTAAATGCAAAGCTGCCTGAAGGAGTTTTGGGTGGCACGCCAATGTGCATTAGTCTTTTAGTCTTCAATTTTGTCTTCAGTTTTAGATGAAAGAATTTTACCGGAATATTAGTCTTGGAACCTCGGTTTTTGTCTTTGTGTTGTTTGTCGACTTTCGGCGTTTGTGCACATCATCGGGCGCACCTATGTGCAAGTTCGACTGTGGGCTATTGGTGATTTTTTTTCTTCAGCTCAGTTTTTCTTCTGTTCGCAAGATAAATTACTTCCAGTCTAGTATACATATGGGGTGCAAGGAATAAAGGCAGTGAATAAAGGCGCCATTGATGATATGCTTTTTTTGCCGCAGAGTGCATGCAACAAAGTACATTCAGAACACATAATTCAGGCCTCATAATTCATTATTCATAATTCAGGCCTCATACTTTTTGTCTGTTTTCTTGGAGGCCGTAAAATGTGTTATGCGCCCCTATCAAATAAAAATATTGATAAATCCTACAAAATAGATGCTTCATTATTATGCCGTGAAAAGGTTCCGCCTTTGGCAAGCGTGAGTGAGTTAAAATGGGGGAACTTATTTTTTGACCTTGGGTAAGAACTCAGAAACACTAAAGTATTAGGGCGGCAGAAAACGGTTTGTAAGGACACTCTCTCAACATCTTTTTCGTCATGAGCATTGAGTAATAATATTATAACGCTTTAATATGAACGGAGAAACTACTACTTTTTTATAAGAAATTCTGTGAATGTTCATTTCCAGGGAAGTTCCTCTTGCTTCTTCCTGGTCGCAACCAAACCACCGCTACGATTACAGGACCAAAGCTTCATAATAACGAAACATGCGTCGTGAGTATGAAATGTCAATTATATCACTTTTTCACATGACATCAAGCTTCCTGTGTCCCCAATGTATAGACTGCCGTGTGGAGCCTGATAAGGTTTTAGCACAAGGTTTGCTGGATGTTTCACGCTGCTTATCGTATTTGTTCTTGTGGCACCACCCGCGTTATGAAGTGGCGCTCAATGTAGACACGGTTACAGCTCGAGTTAACCCCTCTGATATCCGTATGTTTAATCATCGCCACCTACAAATCCGTTTTGCTTGTATTTCTCATGGCAGAAGTTTTCTTGTTGCACGCAGTCGTTGTTGCTGCTGTTGTTGCCTCAAAAACGATGGCATATTCCCACGGGGGTGGGGGGGGGGAGGGGGATTCACCAAGGTTTTGTGCAGAACCAAACAGGAAAAAACTCACCCAGGTTTGTCTCAAGCGGCTCCTCAATATAGAGTAATCTAAGAGAGAAAAAAAATCGCGAGTGTTGAGAGATGTTAAGGAAATCGTCATGAAAATCGAGGAAACAAAGCGGTGTGGGTTGAATTGCTAAATTTTAAAGAATTAATCAGAAAGAAAATAATTATGACAGAAAAGAAAAGGTGTAGAGATGTTAGCGCAAAGATCTCCTGGTTTCAATAAAATACTTGTGAAGAAGCTGACACACCTGCCTAATAGCATGCCCTTCGACGGTTGTACAGAAGGAGAGGAGGACGGGAAGAGTAAACGGCAGACCTAATTAAGCAAGAGGGTTTTGCAAAAACTAAATTCTCTTCCGCGCAAACCGCCCGCAGTTGAGGATTAAATGATCTATCGTTTCAACGTCCCCGCTTTACGCACACAGATTCGATGGCGTGAACCCAGAACGGCATGAATATAGATTAGTGGGAAGAATCCTGCAGCTCAACAGCGTCATGGAAACCGCACACACCCTTGATGCGCAAGAACACATGTTCCACGATAATTTCAAATGTTCGAAATCCGCAGTACCGAGAATGGGCTCATGGCTCAGGTTCTGGTGTATTTGCTAACGTTCATAACGGGACGTGGTCAGCAGTGCGAGGTTCGGAAGGACATGGGTAACTGGCCCATTGATTGCCAATTTCTCTAAGATATCGGCGATCGAATTTTAAGTAATGCTACAGTGCCCTGAGATCCACTGAAAACGCACCTCTTGGACATCAAGTGGCACAAAGTACATTAGGGATCGGTACAAGAGACTAGTTGCCGAACTTTCAAGTGCTGCCAAGATTGAGAGACCGTCCAAGAGAATAACTTGAAAAATATTGCGGGGAACTTTTTTGAATGGCCAAACTAATAGCGAGAAATTCAGCAGCAAAAATTGTTGTATAATAAGAGACCCGGGTGGAATAACTCCAATCTAATGTGTGGGAATAAACACCTACTGCTGCTTTAGGCATTGTTGAGAGGTATTTGTGAAAATAGCAGCATGGCTGGGATACTGGAACAGATATTCCTCCAGGTGACCGTTTAGCACATTGGCTTTGCATATTGCGGCAGCGTATGGTCAAAATAAACCGCTGTTGCAGCATGCACATTGCTAACGCATTGCACGGACCTAAGCGAGACTGTAATTCTAGACAACAGGTGCGCAGTAAACACAAATTGAGGCAGTTTGTAAAGCGGCCAACGTTTATCTAGAGACAAAGCTGGGTTAGTCAAAAAATTGGAGGAGCCACTTCAGGCATAGGCTAGAATCTCCGCAAGAAGGTGCGCACTGTGAGAAGCTGAAAGCGAGAGTTCAAATCCTGTATGCGAGCTTGCAGAAAAAGGACACAATTTGCCACTGATTTTGGTAAACCCAGGCAGAGCCGTAGAGCGCCATAGCCGTAGAGTCCATTTTCTCGCCTCGCGTGGTGCCATCTCGTCGTTTTTTTCGGTATTTCCACTTGTTTTGTTATTCGCGGTTGTCGCCTGGTGGCGCCACACTGAAGCGCAAAACTTTCGTTTCGGGCGACACCTATGAAGGTGCGCTTCAACTGGAGGTGACTTTTTTAGAAACAAAGACTGCGTTTGGTCTTATGACTAAAATTTTGGCGTTCAGAGAGTGCCAGCGTAGTTTTAACGTTCGTGGCGCAAAACAATCCCACATGCTTTGAGGCTGCATGTAGTTCGAACCTCTACGCCTTTCGCCTCAATCTCTAAATGTCGAGGAACTTCACTACATTGCTCGAGAGGCTGCTGACATTAATAAGGCTTATCGAGGTCAAACCATAATCAGCGACGTGTGCGCTTGGACGCTGCATAAATACCTTATGCAGAAAACAAAACTAAGCTTCAAACACAAGCCGTTATGTATGCTCTTAGAAAAAATGCGCAGGAAAGATATCTGTTGATTTGCCAGATAGAAATATACGCAGACGGCATTATGAACTGGTAACCTGTGCTAAAGCACGAAAATTCCGTCCTCGTCCACCCCACGGTCTACTCGACAAAGGAAAGTGGACGTTGCGGCCACCGTTTCTACCCAAAGCACAGACAGAATGAAGAGCGGCTTTGACAATGCCAATTTGGAAAAGGCTTTTCTGGTAGCAGAAAAAATCTCGGAACAGGTTTTTGTAAAATTGAAAATTGTTTGTTTAGGAAAGGAAATGACGCACAAACTGTCTCACATATCACGGTGGACACCCGAACCAAGCCGTAAGGAATGGATAAAGGAGGGACTGAAAGAAGGAAGGAAGACAGAGGTGCCGCAGTGGAGGGCTCCGGAATAATTTCGACCACCTGGGGATCTTAAACGTGCACTGACATCGCACAGCACACAGGCGCCTTTTGCGTTTCGCCTCCATCGAAACGTGGCCGTCGCGGTCGGGTTCGAACCCGTGTACTCCGGCTCAGAAGATGACCGCTTTAACCAATGAGCGGCCGCGGTGGGTTTTGTGACTTGCAGCATTGTTGCGCTTCGTAGTTTGTTTTTGTGTCATTAGTGTTTGTTTCTTGAGCTACCATCATGTTTAAGCAAACAGAGCACCACCTTTGCAATGTAATTATTTATCAGGCGCGCTAGCTTTAGATGCCGTGTGGCAATAACCCCGCAGTCAGTTTTATGAATGTAAATTTAGATCTGCGGCAAATTTCAGAGCAGAAAAATTAGTCTAAGGGCGTAGACGAGGCTTAGAAATTAGCTGCCAGCGAATAAAAGCAGCTGTTGACGGACAAGGCTAAATTTAGACCAATGGCGGAGGCTTTCTTCGTGTAGTGGACGAAATCGGGCTGAAGGTAATGATGATGTTCAACTAATTTGGAAGTGCTTATCTGAGAGGAATTCGAAATATTCTCCAGTTATTCGACCGATATTCGGCCGTTATTATGCTAGCATGCACAAATGCGTTCTCATATAGAGAGCAGTGTTCTGTGACTCGTACTGGATAATAATATATGGAAAGAATCGACGCAAGTTGTAGGATGCACGTTTCATCCTTGACTACTTCACACTAACAGACTGCTACATCATGCTTACGCCATGCGCTTGCAGGTCTACTCCTATTAAATGATTGACAATTTTTGTTTTCCTTTTTTTTTTTGGCGAGCAGATTTCATTTTTCTACACGGTGCAAGGAGAAGCCGATTCACAATTGAAGCTTGGTGTCCGCACAACCAAAGATGGTCCTTGGAAGATCGAGTGGAAGCAGTCAGTGCCCACCGAATTCTTTCACCTTATTGAAGCCACTGTAGTCCTGATGGAGGACGAACCGTTTCAGGTGAGACAGAGACTTTACAGTGAGCGCCACAGTACAATGCTCAAACACTTGAAAAACACTGCAGTTTTTGGTGGAGAATTGTTCTTTAATACTACTGCCATACAAATGCCAAAAATGGTACATCCCGCAATTGAGAATAGTGTCATACTAACGAGAAGACGTTTATGGTCTAGAACAAAGATGCTCCTTGTCGGAGAGTATCGCAGATACTGATTGATTCACCACAGCTCACTATGCAGCTGGATGGGTAGCAGAAAACAAGAACTGATATTAAAATAACCTGTCTTAAAACTCCATAGAACTTCCTTATACAGAGGACAAAACACCAGAACAGAAATATTTTATTGTTTCATTTACAGCCACCTAGAGGCCTGTAAGGCGATTTTCACGCCTAGGGCGGGCACAAAACATCCATTAGAAAGGTAGAACTGCAGCAACTTTAAAGCAGGCGTAACTAGTGTAACTTGAAAACAAAATTTTCATTCAAGTAGCACTCCAGGAGTTAAAAGGTGTATAGAATACAATCAATTTAATGAATTCAGACGCATTTGTCTAAAAAATACATAAACTAGTTCGAAATAAACAGCGTACATAACTGAATAAATGTGGTCGAGTCAATTGTCACATTAGCGTCAATGTTTTCGGCGCTATGATAGAGCAGGTCAAGATGAGTCGTTCCATGTGGAGTCAGTAAATTCATCGAAAGCTCTGTCCTAGACTAACAGCGCTTCTGTGTACGGGTACCTTAATGAGCGTTAAATTCATATTTTTGAATTTCAGTCGAACACAGGTGCCTCAATCGGTTGAGGGGTGATCGGCATATGGTGCTGCCAATCTCTAAGCCCATTTATAGATGCTCTTTGCAATTAGGATTCTATCAGAGCAACGAGGAGGGGTAGTAGGTACCTCATGACTGAAACAGATTTCCGGCTTACATTCCGAATACACCAAACAATGAACACCACAATCAAAACACGGTGTCCGGTGTCTTCTTCGTCCAGCGTTTTCGTCCTCATTGCAACTTAACGTTGAAGCCATTCAAACGGAGCCCTAAACAACATTCCCATGCGAAATATTAACGCCTAAAGGCCTCGAATCCTCAGCACAGGCGCTTTTAGAAGGCTAGGTAAAATTTCCGCATACTAGTGAAGGGCAGTGGAAGTAAGAACACCGAAACTAGGAAGAGAATACGTAACTTGCGGCATAACGCAAAATGTGGCGTTTATTGAGCATTAGTTTGACAACCAGGTTATCATATCCAATAAAGTTCTTAAAATTCTCTGCGCGAATATCTGAATTCGATGCTGTGCTGTTGCACTCGAAAAATAGGCGACGGTTGCTGGCGTGTTTACAGGCACGCGCATTGTACTTTTGTGCCTCTAAACAGATTTACGCCGTGACCAGGCTGAATAGTGCCCAACTCTCTACCACACAGTATGCGCCTTATGACAAGGCGGATAAGGCACACTCAAAGGCCAGCGGTTAACAAAAAAACTGCATTGATAATAATACTCAGTACCTCCGGTGGAATCTTCCGGCAGCTAATCAAAGCGTAAACGTTGTGGATTCTATTTTTATATTGTTGCGGACGTCAGCAGCCCTAGCCTTCTACCTTTTAAGCCTGGTAGTTAAGCGGAATGCATACTTGTGCACGTCTGAGGATGTATTCACTGCATTCTCTTGCACTGTACAATTAGGCATTAGTAGAAATCGCACATGCCGAATCCTAAATGCGCTCTTTTTGGCCATAAACTCATTTAAGGACTCGAATGCGCCACGCTGCACCTGTTTAAAGCTTTAAAAACACGAATACAGCGAGCCATTTCATCGTTCAGCTGACCAAATACTCAACTTACTTTACAAAACGTAGTGCATTTAGTATCTTTATTACAGAGAAGAGAAAAAAAAAACTTAGTTCGGTCTAGTCATACCGAAACTACTCAAGGGCTGTATTTTGTAACGCTTCTCCGTCATTTGTGTGTTTGCCCTTGGTGGGTCACGGCTTCGATAATGGAGAGGCTGATTCATAATGCCTCCCGACTATCAACCCTCGATTCACAGGCCGCCACTCTCAGTGATACTGGGGCTAAATAAAGAAAATAGTAAAAAAACCTTACACAAGGCGACTCTCCATGAGCATTCTCATTCAGTATTTAATTTAAATATACTAGTTCACAATCCAAAGGTTAAATTAGTATGTACTGTCAGTTATTGATATCAATTGCACCAGGGGAGGGTAATGTGTGTAATGTGAAACTTGCTGATTTATCCGCTGGAAGAGAACATGAACATAGAACTTCTTTTGTTTTCTTTCAATTAGGTGGCTTTTATTGGGGAACACAATTAACCTGGCAAGAAGGGTTACATTGCCATTGACGACGTGACATTCTGGGAAAGCTGCAGGGCATATCATGGCGGTAAGTAGATGTTGAACGATAATTTTTCTTTTTACTAGGAGCCGTCCCAATGTCTCTTCATAGCAGGAAAATTCCGTCTTTCGACAACTGAGTAAAAAAAAATAGTACGGATCAAAATTCATGGTAGTACCTCTTTCTTTCTCTTAAATTTCTTTATTTCATTTGCCGTAAAATTTTTTCTACTAACTCAATACCAGGAGAAATCTGCGTTCATCCGCAACTTTAGTTTCTTTCGCCATCTATTATTGATTCCGAAAATTTTTTTAGAAAACTAATCCTGATCCTTCCTTTCGTATCTTCTTTAGCAGGTTTTCTGCCTATCACGTGGGAGTTGCGGATAATTGTCTCAGTGAGATATCATTTAGCAGTAAGCTAACTGAGCGTAAATCTCGTATTTTCAACACACATGTCCATTTAAGACCAACACAAAGAATATTTTAGAGAGAATTTTTTCAACCGGCACCAAGTTTCATTGAATGTAAATATCAGGATTTTGCTTATCTGATATAGGTCTGTCTCTGAGCACAAAGCAAAGCGAATGTTTTTGATATTGAAAACAAAAGTGTTTCATTTATTTCATTTATGTTTGCCCTTAAAATCCCGAAGGCATTATATGGGGGGGGGGATAACTTTGAGAAGAGATTCCACAAACTGTGAACGCACACAAGGGGAAGGTTTACATACACCGATAGCAGTTTCAAGGCGAATGCACTAGTAGTGGAGCATAACTCTTTTTTTGCTTCAAGATTTGCCTAGTCACCTAAGGTTCCAGGCTGAAATAAAGAAAGTTTAGGGGAGTTTAATTTCGAATTTTGTAGCCTTTGAAAGTTTTCACAGTTTTTGTTCGTTGGCTGGTACCCCAATGAAATGGCGTTCTGGCGTTTTCAACCTGTGTCTCTTATCAGTACTGTCCGCGTTTTCTTGAAAGCACAAAAGTCGAAGCTGCCCAAGGATTCATGCGCCAATGAAAAAAATCCTGAAAGTCCTTGAAGTTTGATGAGAACGCGTTACGTCAATTAACATACACAAACACAAAGAAAAGAAAACACTTGCTTATTCTGTCTTTTTCTTGTGTGGCACTGGCTTCGTCAGAGCTACCGCCAGCTCCGGAGCCAACCCCACCACCGACCCTATGTGGCGAGAACGAGTTCGAATGTGCAAGCAGTAGGGAATGTATCCAGCTGTCCCAGGTGTGTGACTTCAAGGCAGACTGCTCTAACGGAGAGGATGAATCGAGATGCGGTACGTGGACACTTCCTTTTCCATGTTTTAGTACAACTCGATGATCTCAGAAACACTAAGCGGGAAAAGTAAACTGACTCGGCGGTTCGAAAACATAACACCTCACACCTCGGTGTGCCCAATGCTTCCGAGAGAGTTATTTCTTACTAAAAACTGAAAGTCAGTAGCAGTAAGTGACTCATTCCTTGTGTAGAACCGCTGAGCAATCAGCGATAATGAAAGACAAACTCAATCGCTGGAGATATTTTCGAAGCAACATATGTTGCGCGGAACTGTTCTTGAAGACACCACTTTGAAAGCCTGAAGTGTAAGCGCCTTCAGCAGCCGCTCCATATGTATTATTTTAGAGTGTGAAATGCTCCAGCGTAGCAAGACATAAGAAAACCGAAGCGCTCCTACCAGTGAATTAATATTCCCCTTAGTTCGAGCACGGGTGCGCGCTTTAACTTAATACGGGAGAAGAAAAATACAGACTACATAGTGCATTGCGCACGTCGACCTTTCACTTATTTGCTGGAGACGAGGCTAGTTATTTTGACGGTATTTTTTAGTTTTCTTTGTTACCTACTTCATCCTTTTATATATATATATATATATATATATATATATATATATATATATATATATATATGAAGGAAGACAACAGTCACCGAAACCAAGGTACATTGGGGAATGTTGCTTTTTTTAAATTTGTTGTGCTGATGAGTGCGAGAATAATACTTCGATTAACTTTTCGCTTAAAGAAAACTATTTATCAAGCAGCAGAAAAAACAACCATGCGCCCGGTGGGATCCGAATTCGCGACCTCTGAATATCGCGCCCGGTGCTCTCCCAACTGAGCTACGGCGACGGCTGCCCAATCTGCTGCTCTCGTCGGTATTAATGTTTATTGCCTGTGAAGGAACCATGAGAATGTTCACCAGCGCCACCCTCGTCCATAGCGGCGGACGGAGGACGGCCTGTAGTACCGCCAGTGTGACGTGGAACGCCATCTAACGGCGAGGGCGGAAACTGTGAGAGAACCTTATGCTACCTATGGCATCAAGACTGCCTGAACTGAGACCTTCGTTAAGCTATTATATATATACAAGATTGTGGCTATATATATATATATATATATATATATATATATATATATATATATATATATATATATATATATATATATATATATATATATATATATATCGCGCCACAATCCTGCACCTTCTCGTGGCAGCCACCTTGCGGTCGACCATTCCTCAGATCTCATCGAGGCAGGTGGCGGATATCTCTGCTACAAACTGCCGGGGTTGTCAGGTGACGTATTCACCGGCAAGGCCGACGACTACCACGCATAATATAGGTACGGACGCCAAAGAGCGGCGCTAAGCGTCCAAAATTTTTGCTTCAAGCCATTTAGCCCAGCTATAATGCAAGCCTAAAGAACAAGGGAACAACAAAACGTTCGACGCTCTATCTCATTATCGTCGGAGTACTAGCAGTCATTGTTACCAACAGTCGACCTCCACTGTAGGAGTAATGTTTCTCGCACTGACTTCCAGTTAGCCCTTTCCTCCACCAGCTGGGACGACCTTATCGCTGCCATATCTCCGCCTCCTTGCTTGACTCTATGGTGCCCAACTGCTACGTTCGCCTTCCCTTGGAATTCACTCCGTTACGCTAAGGGAGCGTCGCTTATCTACCCTTCCTTAACCTAGGATCCGATTAAATCTCGTTTCTTTCCTGCTCCGCATTGCTCTGTTTCAATCTCTTAACGCTGCAGCAGTTAAGAATAAATTTGGCTGGCACAGATTCTTCTAGAGCTGGTGGAATTGTGGAATTTGTTGAGCCTAAAATGAAGCTCGTCTGCAGGTGGTACACATTGCGGGCACACCACGCCTAATTCGGACTCTATTCGCTTAGCATGAGTTAAGTGGATGTGTTTAAATTTTCTATTCTTTCCGGCAGAAATGATAGAGTTCTCGATGAAACCCTACACTATATGGCTCACCGAAGTCATTTTGAAAACAAAGCATATAGAAGAATATCACTACGGCGGACCACAGCCCTCTTCCTGGTGCATGCGATAATTTTCACTAATAGCCAATAGAAATAGCCAATAGCAAGGAAGAAATGTGGCTTAGGAAAAATATATCAATTCTACAAAACAAAACACACTGAATACATGTGCCAGTATATTGATTGAAAGCTATGCTAAGGTCATTCGTTTCAAGGAAGTCCTCTCATGCTGTCCAGCATAAATGGCGGGTTTCGGCACAGCCTATACTTACGGCATTCTGAGGCTAACGTTCGTTCTATAATTGAAGTGGCATACAGTAGAGTAGCTGATTTCCTAGCGAAATTATCTGACTGATACTGTTTACCGACGTCCTTAACAAGAAAGGAGCGACGCCGAGTTCTGGTGACAAAAGTCAATTCATAAAGGCCTGAATACCCCGAGAAAGCTCTATTTCACTGCACCACAGATTAGTTTGTGGGACACGAGAAAACTATACTGGTGTAGACGTGGTGTACACGGTGCTTCACCAGTATTTTCGGTGTAAAAAGTCTGCATTCCTTATCTCTGTGCTTTTCTGAGTGCATATAAGGAGAAAAACGATAGTAGCGAAGTGAAGACGTAGAAGCAGAACCACGAGCACAGCGAGTGTCGCGCAACTAAAGAAGCTGTTGCAAAGAATGCTCTTACGTTGAGAAAGTGTTTTGTCATTTATTCATTACGAAGTGCGTGATCTAATAGAAATAAAGGTCGGAACATTAGGGCTCACGGTTTTGAGGAGGCTGCTAGATTTTTCTTTTTCGCTCACCGAAACCATTAATGCTCACCCAGGAACATGGGAAGGGACAGTTCACCACATTACTTCCGTTAAATAATCGCCAAAATCTATACAGCAGAGCTCCCGACTTGGTACCCAGTATTGAACGTTCATCTCTTTCCATTTTTACAGGAGCGTGCGAGTTTTCAGCGGACTTGTGCGGACTCGAAAATGAGGATAGAAACACGCGCTTCGGGTGGTCATGGACAACAGTGCAAGATGGCAAGAAGAACGCACTTTACCCCACCACTGACAGCCGGTTCAGCGAGGATGGTGCCTATGCTGTGTTCTCACTGATGCATCCAGGTCAGGAATGTTCACAGGCATGCTATATTTAATGCTCCAGCTGCGGTCTCTTGGTAATAACTGGCAACCATGAGGTGAACTCTTTACGCATAAAATTACGGTTTCGGTTAACATTTCGTACGCATTTTTTTGTTCCGCTGAAACGCATACCACTTCAATCTGGCTACAACTTTTTTGTCCTGCATTTAGGGCCTGAAGATGTATTTAGGGCCTGAAGACGGCTACAAGAAGGCTTGTAGGGTCAACGCAAAGCGGACGCGGCCTTCACTCTCAGATGGTTGGTCTGGGATGCGCACGTCGCCACAAAATAAAGTAGACAATAAAAAGAGAACAATTCTGCGAATAAAATAATATTGTAACGCTGTTACCTCGCTCTTTCTTAAACTATTTATTGGAAATTCTTCAAAATAGGCGTTGTTTTAAGACACCCCACTTACTACGAAGTGTTCTTCAGAACTGAGAAAACGGTTTAAGGACAACTTGAAACAGTGCATCATCGCACTAGCTGTTCACTGCAATTTGTTTTTGCACCCTTATTAGGTGAGCCTAAGCATTAACCGCTGTTATCTTCTATTGTGGCTTGTACCGAAGCGTTGAATTTCTATGCGTGTAACGTTGAATTCAATTTTAGCTTCGATCAGCGTTGCAGCACGCTCTAGTACCAGCTTTTTCGGTACAAACACGTGCTTTCATTTCAAATGCTGTTGTCAGATATTTCTTGTTTGGACAATGAGAAAATTCTAAATATATGCAAAAATCATTTTTAAAAATATTTTAACAGCTACACTGCGTGCCGTACTTCTTGTAAATTGCAGCTGTGCCGCTGGGCCACCCCAGGTCCTTACTAACGCCAAAGCTGGGAGAGATTGGCCATTCCTGCGTTGTACGTTTCTACGCCTTCGTCCCGAACCAAGGTAAGTGCTTCCATGATGATCTGGTCCCGCTGTTGATATCTAAGTAGTGGGCACGGAAATATTGCCAACGGAGGGCACGTAAAGTGTTGGCGTTTGTATCGTGCCAACGGTTTACTTGCAGGGGGCTAATAAGCCTTTCCCAAATGAAAAGGGATAAGTTTCGTGCTGCTCATTCGCTGGGCCAGCTATATATCGAGTTTGAAGCTTTTACGCGCGGATTCAGCATTACGCCTCTCTCCATTAGAAGAAACATATCCCTATCCTGAAGAGAATATGGCGAAAACAGTTTGGGCAACATTAACTGAACTGCGTCCAACTTTTACGACATAAGCAAGAAAAAGGAATGCTTGTGCGAACAATATGAGTCATATTAGAAGGTGTTTATGCATGCTGATCTTGGCGTTGTTCAGAAGAGAAGCAGGTCGTTATTTTAATTAAACGCACGTATCGAATTATGTCCATTCTCTAAAACAGGCAGGCCCGATATAATAGCAGAAACAACATGAAGTGCTGCAAAATCAAATTTTAGATACAAATGTCAAAACTGACGGGAAAATTCTTGGGTAAGCTCAGATATTTCACATTACACGCAGAAAATTGGAGACCTTTCAGCGTTGGTGATCAGGGGGCCTTCTTTCATGCTATCAGAATAGCAACATTTTTTGTCATTATGTTGTTTCACATCGTTATGTAATGCTCCCATTTCTTAGTGGAAGGCATCGATTAAAAAAGGCGTTCTTTCATCTAATAAATACTCCCCACGCTTATCTTTGCCTTCAGGCCAGTGTCACGATTCAGGCGCCAAAGTGTAAAATGCATGAAGCACAACATTCTCGCCAGCCATTAATTATCGAATCTAAACGGGAACGCAAAATAGTCATTCATAGTGGGATTTTCATTCGACATCAGTTCTTTCATATAACTCTTTAAGCTGTGCAGGAAAATCGGCGCTCGAGCAAGTCTTTGAAAAAGAAGTGGAAGACTGCGCACAGGAAGCACCTGTCGGCTGCCAATAGAGAACACCACGTTACACAAAGGGAAATTTTTGCTTGTGATTTGGAGAAAACTGAACTTTCTATTGAAATGGTGCACGACGATGTTGGTACTGATGGCCATTCCAAGCGCTGCCGCATCTGATTTATAAAATGCTCCCTGCGCTTGCAGCGAAGTATTTTGGCGCCCTTGGGATATCAATTGGCAATATCAAGCTTTCGATACTCCAGCGTAATATTTGGTGTTCGGCGTGATAGTGTGAAGCAATGGCGGCCCATCAGCGGTTGCTACGCTACATATGCATCGCATGGTGGCCGGCCCACAAACTAGAAGCGCTTCTTCAAATTCCGGGGCTCCTTTACAAGGTAACATAAGGTATCACGGACAAGGCGAGGTAGTAACAGGCGCAATTACTACCTTTTTACAACTTATTTTTACTAGCACTGAACGAAGCAATAAACTAGGAGGTAGTTCCAAGACATTATTTAGTGCCGTCTTTTGAGCCCGGTTTTTTTCAAACGTCAAAATTCGGTCAGGAGAGTGGAGTGGAGCATGACATACGCGTTTGCCAATGTCTCACGCGCAGATATATAAAATGCCCATCTCAGTGCGATGGAGTGTCCTGTATTCGGACCTTATTTATGCCCGAGAGTGCAGACAGAAAGTGGAACTCAGAAGCTGAATCAAAAGCATGGCGCACATCAAAGCCCGCTAATATTTACTTACGTCAGCTATGTTCACCGGTACATAAAACATTGACACGAGACAACAGTTTAAAGGCAACAGCTAGGGCGAACAGTTGTAGTTTCATACACAACAGCAGCATTAGATCCTGCTAGAAATACGCTTGAGTGCATAAAAGTTCACCTTCAGTAATGGGTTCGGTAGTTCATGCGTTGGACGAGGCGTCGACTCCACAAGCGATTACACTTTATAATATGACCTTACACTCATGCCATCCACTCGCTTTCAGAACAATTCTATGCCAACCGATATCAGTACATAATGAATTAAATCATTGCGGAGGTTCTTAGTAGCCACTTCTTTGAATAATAAGTTGAATATCAGTGAGATAACCACGCTGCTGACCAGACGGGCACCCTGTACATTCTTAGTAAGCTTTTGTTCATCATGAAATACTCCCACATTAACAACAGAGAAAACGGCAAGCTTCGAACCAACCCGTCACGCCATCTAGCCTTGAGACCAAACCTCTATTCTTACATCATAAACACGAACACTACTTTCTAAACATATTAAAGATTACAGGAGAGCATGACACACTGTAAACAGCAGTTATTGTCTGCAATTCTCTATTTGTCTCGCCTAGTTTATTTTTGTCTTCGTCTTTCGCGCTGTAGAGATATGGAATCGAACCAACTCGCCCAACTTTTTGTCCTCTAGCTGTTATTGTGGAGAATCATGCTGAACAAAATGAAGCGTGGCATTTTTGCAACCCCATCCACTGTCTAGTATTTAATCCGGGATTTATCACAAAATTGATAGGGCTCTAACGTGTGTATTTTTAACCAAGTAGGCGTGCGTAAACAAGTGTTCATTCTTATCACCTCTTTTTTCTGGAATCTGCATGTGCATGCAAACGCATTTCTCTCTCTTCGTCTTCTCTCCACTCGGCTACAGCTGCCGCGACGCCCTCCTCTCACTGGCTGGCGCGGCGCTTCTCCGAACTTTCCCGAGCTTCCTCCCTGTGGCTGCAGCTTGCGCGACACTCTTAGCTTACCCGAGTTACTCCGATAACAGAAGACATGGTTCTTGCTCGCGGCTGGTACGTCTGGAGTAGTGATTTCGCACTAGTACTCCGAAATAGGATAGTGAATGGATCCAACCCCTCTTTGTCAACAACGAATCTTTCACAATTAATCTATTCATCGTACGGCTAAAGAGCAAACAGCCATGGGGTGGAGTGTGTTTGCCTGTAGTTGGGACAGTGGGCTCAATGCAACTTCAGGTTGTGATGAAGGTAAAAACTGCAGCTGAAAAATGAAAGCGAAGTGTGAACAAAACAGTATGTGGATGCAGCCCAGCAAATTTACAATTCTCTTCTTGCTTGCAGACTCTGCATGGCTGATTTTCGGAGTGTTGCCGCGAACGACCAACAACGCTACACGTGGAGCAATGACGGTGTTGGCGACAATAACCGGAAGCAAAAATATGGGGAGATGGGCGAAGGTCACAGTGAAAGTCGGAAACTGGAAGGCTGGCGCCAGGGTGAGCTCCTTTGCTTTCATTCAAAGCAACGTGCGCAAAATGGGACCGGTAACTGAAAACACTAGCTAAATGTTGTAATACGCGTCAGTAGTGTGGTGATGTAATAGAAGTGTGGTGCCTCAGTAGTGTGGTGATGTCATAACCCGCAGATGGTGTGCGCGCCGCGAGCCTCGCTGCTGCGTCGACGGCGGAACAGACGCCGCCTGCCTCGTCAGTTGTGCGCATGCGCGGAGTGACGTCATAGCACGTCTACATTACGCTAGCATTTCGAGCCTTAAGCGTGGCGGCGCCGTGGCCACCGTGGCAGCTGCCGGCGGGGCGGCGCGACGGCGAAACCGAGTGGGGGAGGAGTGAAAATGGGGAGAGATAGTGAATCCACGTCCAGGAACGAAGATGAAGAAGGAACGCCTCGCGAAACGCAGCGTCGAAAGACTGACTTTGCAATTCGACTGAGCGAGTTTCACTCTACCAGGTGTAGCTATCGCGCCACTCCAGGTCTAACCAAAGCTAAACCACATCCTTTTTTTATGAGTTAGAACGCTGTTTTTTTTTCGGCATAGCATTCTTGGCTGTGTATCACATCAGAATACATCTTATACTTTGTAGCTATCTTTTTAGCTATTCCTGTTAGTAGTACTGTGTGGCTAACTTTTTAACACTTCTCTTAGTTTTTTAATTACTGACAGGACGCCTGTCAGCAAAATAAGGTGACTAACCATAGTAATTAAAATTAACTATTCAATATTACTTAACGAGCCTACTAGTTAGCGCGTCCTAGCTATATTCTGTTCCGCTACACCGCTGAAAATGCTGTCGAGAAAAAGCGCTTCTAAATCAAAAACGTCTATATTAAAAGAAAATTACAATCTTAGGTGACAAACCCGGTATGCCAGACTTCCACGGATTAGCAAACCCTAGCATTTGGTATCTCAATATTGGATTCTGTTACACCGCTGTCTGCGGAACGAGAGTAATTTTATTGAACTCCGTCAGCCAGCTGGCTCGCAGTTCCCTGATACGCATTAGTAGTCTATAAAATATGCCACTAGGAAATATTTACTTCTTTGTTCCGCGTCTGTCTGTACTTCCGAGGTACACTTCAAGAGTGCACACGAATGTAAATTAGCACAAGCAAACGGTGACTGCGGCGTTGAAGTCGCTACACGCGGCTGTGAAGTGTCACTACCACTCTAAAGATTGCGTTGGCAGGGAAGTTGCCACTATTTATTACGAACCGCCGTGGCGGCTCAGTTGTTATGGCGCCCGGCTGCCGACCTGAAAGACGCAGTGGCCGACTTTCGATGGAGGCGAAATTGTAGAGGCTCCGGTACTGTGAGATGTCAGTGCGCGTTGTAGAACCCCTGGTGTTCGAAATTCTCGGAGCCCTCATAGCCACGGCGTCCCCATACCCTGAGTGGCTTTGGGACGTTAAGCCCCAATAAACCATATACCCTATTCATAGGAGGCGAGATGGAGTTGATGACCCTTTGTGTTTTCGAAAAATAATTTCTTTGAGAAGCGCCCTGCTTCAGATTGCGCAACGTCACGTGTGAAATAGAGCACTCTGAGAACTGCTGCTGCTCACTGACGTTTCCAGTGCTTTAATGAGGAGGTTGACCGGTCACTCTCATCAGTTTTTTTGAACGATAGCAAGACCTCCGACCGCAGTTTACCCGCGCCATCGAAGCATCGCTTTTGCCGGTTTTTCTTTTCCATGCCATAGCGTGTATTTGCAAAATGAGTGAATAGAGTTATAGCATGCCGCGATCCGCTGTCCGCAATCGATCTGATTCCGCGCCTCGCCTGTGGTTATGCGCCAATTGGCTCCGATGCGGTAGGCATGCGAGCAGTGTGCCACTGACATGGCGCCATCTGGCATCCTCAAGGCGCGCAAAAAGCACGCGCAGTGGCGTTCTGCGCGAGAGCATCACGGTAGCATTGAATGGATCGCGCTATTCTATAACTCTTTATCACGTTCCAACTGCTTGGAATTACACGTGACTATTAGAGCATTTAAGTAACCACGGTGACGCAGTGAAGAGAAGATTTTAGTGAGGGCGTGCTGTTGGCTTGTCGCAACATAAAACTGGCTTTTTATAAGCACCTGGGATTTCGAATTGGCACCCACTAAATCTTTCTTCTTCCTAACACCCCAAGGTGCCACTTGCCCGTTCGCTGCCGCAGTGGTAATCCGTTGTGTGGTATAGCTCGGAGAGCTTTTAACAAATATGTAATATTTTGCAATTTAAATAGGCCACTTTGAAGCATGAATTAAATGTGCTTGCAAAGAAGCAAATATTTTCGATGCTTCGAAGCTGAACTAGTTTCTCTCGAGATATGCCGGGACTGATTTTGATATTCTGCCGTAACTTGGAGTGGCTTGTAAATTTACACTCGTATAATGTCCTGATTGAAGTTGAATATATTATTTAGGCTCACTGGAGAAGAGGCACCCTGGACGGATGCGCCCAGCGTTGTATGATCTAGCTGGACCTCGAAGTGGCTATGCCAAAGGGGCGGGGAGGGGGACGGGGGGCCTGTCATGAAGCATACTAATTATTGCCCTTTTTGGCCTCAAAGGTCGATACGCAGTGTAGTATATTTAGTTTATATTTAAATTTCACAGGCACAAAGCGCTCTCCACTTCTCTTTCGCCGCTTCTGAGCAGCAGTCATCCCTTTTCTTAGCGCGGATCCGCAAGCAGGGTATTGCACTCCGTCCCCTTTCCCGTTTTTCTTTAATTTATTCTCTTTCCTCGAGGCGCTTTTCTTGTGATTCGGCTTCTAGATATTCATTTATTTTTCCAGAATAAGATCTGTGTTCATGTCACATTAACAGCTCATATGAGACTCGTAAAAGGCCGCCATTTTACTTCTTATATAAATTTTGTTACGAATCTTTTGTTGCTCTTATATGCACTCTCTGCTCTCGAACCTTTATGCTGTCGTAAACAAGAAAAACGTGTTGAATCGGTTTTCATTTTTTTTAGTAAAACGATGTGTTTTGTTGCAGTTCTTCTACCGGGCAAAAGCGGTGGGCGTAAGCATAGACCGCCCTGAGTACCTCCACTGTCATCCAGACACAGAGAGCGAAGGATGTAAGTAATGTAAACAGTGAAATGTACCGCAGCAGGACCGCAGCGGTGGCCAAGTAGTTGAGCACCCGCCTCGCATGCGGGAGGTGCGGGGTTCGATCCCCAGTGCCGCCGAGCACCCACCGATGGTACAATGGGTACAGGCTTTCCACTTTTCTGGTGTTCGGCTTATTTAGGTTCAACTGCTTGGGAAATGGGACCTTGACCCCACCTTGAGAAATCGAAAATACCTTGTGCCGTGGCACTCTTAGGCCATAGACGCCCTTACGCCATAAAAAATACACAATCATACCGCAGCAGATTATTCTTGTTTCATTATTTAGTGACTAGAGAAAATAGAATAAGAAAGAGGAAAATGTGTTCAAATAATAAAAACACTGAGACATTAAAGAGAAGACAAACTTGTTCTTTTTCCATTTATTTATTTACACATACCGCCAATCCCGTCCGGGATTATTGCAGGAAGGGCACATATAAGATTCTGAAATACATATACATTAGAATGAGCGAGCTCTGGCAACATGTTAGTGTTAACAGCTACTTGTAGCGGGTTGAATAGCAAGGCACTAGAGAGCCAATAGGACGAATGGGTTTCACACTACACATATTCATATTAATTATGAATTTTGAAAAAAAAAGAAAGCCAATTAGGTCAAACAAATCTCCAAGGAAATAAAAACAAGAATGAAATGGTTTTTGTAGGGATGTTTCTTACAAATGATTCACACGCAGTAAAACAACGCTATCACTTGATGGACTGTTATGAATTGATGAATATAGGCTATTTCATTCACTTATTATGGCTCCTGGAAAATATGAAAATTGAACCAGTCAGTAGGAAAAGTTGTTCTTTGAGTGGTTGCGAATGCTTATACCTTGTGGTCTTTGTTGTATCAAACTAAAGTACCTCGAAGTATCTGTGTTTATCTGCTTGTGAATTAGCTGATATCTGAACTTTCAACGCCCTAATTTGGCTCTGCTTCCGTGAGTTAGAATGTAAGCGTTCTTAAGTTGCTCAGTAGGACAATTTGTTATTTTCTATTTATTAAAGATGAATCTCACTGCCTTCCTCTGCACCCACTGTAGTCTTTGTATGTGTACTTTAGTAAACGGAAACACAGTTATGTTAGCGTACTGTAGGGTGGACCTGATGAACGTGTTTTATGCTAGTAATTTTGTATCAGACGGTGCTTAACGAAGGTGTCTTTTATGGAATAGTAGTCGTTTTAGGGCTCTAGATGTGATTCTCTCAATATATGAGAGCCTCACCTGAAGACGTCTGTCAGCATTACACCAAGATATTCGTAATCGTGAATAGCAGCCAGTGGTGTATTATTGATATTATATTGGAAATGTGAACGTTTTCTTTTCCTCATTATTCTTAATACAGCTGGTTTTTTTTACATTGATTAACACTTGCCAGTCAGTGTACCATTTTGACACGATCTGCAGGAGCTATTCAGTGTTGAATGGTCTCCAAATGAAGGGGTTTCACGATGTATTGCACATTCATCGGAAAAAAGCCCGATGTCTCCCCCTATGCAGGAAGCGAAACCATTAATGAAGATTAGAAATAGTATAGGAGCCAGAAATGACCCTTGGGGAGAGCCGGACGTCATGGGTACTGGCGCAGAAGCCTCTGTGTTAAGAGCTGTGAACTTTGATCGGTTAGTCAGAAAGTCTTTTATCAAATTAACAATTACTTTATTACCTAATGTGTACCTTAGCTTGTGAATAAGTTTTTTGCGCGATATCCGTCCAAACGCTTTCCAAAAATTAGAAATATGAGGTCGGCTTGTGTCTAATTATCGATGCAGGAGGATATGTAATGTGTTATTTCAAGTAGCTGTTGAGAGTCCTTTTCGAAATTCATGCTGGAAGGCTGACAAAATGTGCTTGCATTCAAGGAGCGTTGTTATGTGGTCGAGGATTGTATGTTGAAGAAGTTTACAGGCTGTAGAGGTTAGCAAGATGGGACGAAAGTTGGAAGCCTCTCTTTTACTGCCTGATTTGTGAACGAGAATCACTTAAGCTGCTTTCCATTCGTTAGGTAGGGTGGCAGTTAGCAGTGATTTGTTAAAAATAACATACAAGTACAACGCTACCACTTCTGTATACTTCTAACGAAAGATATTGGGTATGCCGTCAGGACGTATGCCTTTCTTAATGTCTAGGTTTAGCAAGAGGTTTAAGATTCCAGTCACGGTAATTGTGAGGTTTTCCAACTTTCATCATATTGATCTACGAGCGGCAGGTTGCCATCATCGACGGTGAAAATGGACTGGAAATATTCATTTAGGGTGGTCGTGAATTCAAGCTTTTTCTTGGGAAGCTTGGTTACCTTCGCGTGGCTTCAGGTTTATATAATACCAGAACTTCTTGGGAGAATATATGAAGAAGCTAGGATGAGTGTTAGCGAAGTAATTATTCTTGGGTACATATCATTTTGCCTTCATTTCCTTGATGACAGTAGAAAGAATGATTTTACTTGTCGGTTCATGTTTTACGGTTTTTCTTGGGTGTTTTAGTCTTCGTTTTGCAAGAGTTATATCACGCGTTATCCAAGAGTTATTGTGACACTTCTTTTTTTGTGCTGTTTGGAACATAGTGAAGGATGCAGTAAAATACGATACTCTTGAATCTATGCCATAGCGTTTCAATGTCTTCAGCTGTATCTTTTGATAGGTACTGAAAAGAACAAATTTCTAAAAGAGGGTGGTTTAGCATGCTAGTGTCGTCGGTGTTACTGAAATCATGATAGGTAGTTTTTGAAAACATAGGTAATGTGGTCACCTGGGCTTGCAAGGTACAATGGGTTAATTTGTGGTCTCATATGCCGTCCATTATTTGAGTTTTTGTTTCCTGTGATGAAAAGGGATCTCAGAGAAGTATCAAGTCTTGTATGTTCGGTGAAGTTTTCTGAACATGTGTAGGCTCAGAAACTACTTAAGGTTAAAATGGAGAATTATGTCCTAAAATACTTCTGCGTATGCAAAAGAAAATGCAATGGTCGGACAGTAAATTTCAGGTACATTTAGGTCTCGTAGTAGCAGTATGTAGCTAAGGAGGTTATGCAAGGCGTCGCCATCTGATGCAGGACTATTATAAATGCATCCTACAATGAAAGTGAGCGACCCAAGTCTTAGTTTTCAAAACACCGCCTCGGCATCTTCAACTAGTGGAACTAGTATTCATGAAATGAATACCCCTTTTTATTAGGATGGCCACTGCTCGGCGTTGTGTTGGTCTGTCTTTTCGAATGATTATTTAATTTTTGGGGATTATTTCGGCATCAGTTATGTCGCCTGTTAGCCATGTTTCCGTTATTCCCATGAAATCTGGTTCGAAATCATGAAGCAGTGATTCCAGAGAATGTATTGACGATGCGGCGGGCATTTATATTTATAAATGTTATTTTTGGGGTTGCGCGTCACCACGAGGGCATAATGTATGGGTATGGCTTTGTTGGTTTCATGGGTCCATAGAGGTGCTTGGATCAGGGTCCACAGGGTCATTACTCTTTGTTTCTTGATCCTAGCAGTATAATATGTTCCATTTATGCGTAGCTTATCGCAGACGAAATGTACCTTCTCACCCTGGTTTTCGTTTGGTTTGGCATAATCCCATATTTTTTTTCTAACATATCGTACACTGGCTGAAAAGTCTTCATTGATTGCGGAGTCCGAATTTTTAAGCTTCTGACAGTTTTAAGTACTCTTGCATCGTCTCAGAAATCAAGGAGCTTCATAATTACTGCCCTAGGTTTTCTTCTACCGGCTTCCCTATAATAGAGAGAGACGGGCTAGTTGGTGACTGTTAGTAGAGTGCATCTTGAAACCGCACAAAAAAGACAAGGGACGAGGAAGAAACCAACAGGCTTTCCTAGTCTGTGAATCCGTTCGATCGCCCTGCATTCATTCTTTAGAACGCCCTTGATAACTTTTTTTCACCTACTGTTGCCTCCAGTGAGTCATCATTTTCTGTGAGGTCCTATGTGATCCCATAAATGATTAAGCTAAATCCACGAGATCATGTTCGATGTCGTCTACTTTTTCCTCAAGAGCGCATACCACTCTTTGCAGGTTTGTAATTTCGTCCATACAGGATCCGATTTTCTTGTCAATGATGGCAAGATTGTTTAGCTTTGTATCAATGGAAACTAGCAATGAACGTAATATATCCCAGCAGAAAAAAATTGCAATCGCACTTGTGGTCGGCAAGTTTGACCATCGAAATACACATATACTTGCTCTTCAGGGGAGGCCACACGGAAGGTGAGCTGCGACTTCTCAAGCCCAGCAGACTGTGGTTGGTTTCCAGAGCGGACGGCTGGATTCGAAGACTGGATTTATTATGCCGGCGGCCCCGGAAGGCCTACAATGAGATGGCAGCCAACTGACAGCGCGTCCCACCAAGGTAGGGAGCACTTTACAAAAGTGAGCCTTGAAATTTAAATTAACAGATTGTTCCACAGACTAGTTAACTCTTCATGCATTTATTAATACTATGTCAATGTATTTAACTGTGAACTTGGCACACAAAACTATATGTGCTGTTAACTGAAAGTGCTCTCGCTGAAGCCATATTTCAAAACTTTTATTCGTAATTTCGCAGAAGCATTTTTTCTTAATTTAGAAGGCTCCTTCGCTGTCAGAGTAATTTACATTTTGAGCCATCCCTTTAAGTTGCGTAAGCCATGCAGTGAACTGTTGTTACTTGCTTTTTTTCTAGCACAGAACACCACTATTTGAATATTCCTTAAAACTACCTTCCACTTCAGAGTGTACGCTGTTCAAAAAATCGCATACGTTTAAAGCAACATTTCTCTGCTCTGTATTTTTCGGTTGTTTATTCTGAAAAATTTATCGTTCATCAGCAAAAATCATAGCAAAGAAGCGTTTGATCCACTTCTACAAGAAAGACAAACACTGGTGCTGCGTCCAGTTCAGTGTGAGGAGCACAGAAGGCTAATTTTCAGCTTCGCTGATCACTGTGTAGCGCCCGTCGTGTCTTGCGTGTCTCCTTTTGTCCGTGTTTCATAGCGCTGTGAAAATCTGTCCACGGGAAACAATGAACCAACCAGCTGAAACAGAAATCCTCATTTAACTGTACAGCAATGTTCGCATTCTCATGCATAACTTGAAGGACAATCTTTTGTCAACCGTAATTTGTACGACTGTCTCTTGGATTGATGCAGGAGCATACTTGTACGCCCGTAACCCGCGTGGTATTCCTGCGACTGCTCACCTGGTCTCCATAAAGATGAGTGCGACACCCGACACTGGTCGCTGCTTTACATTCTGGTAATTTCTTATTTTTGTCTATTTTTATTTTATTTTGTACAGATGAATAGAAGGTGGCATGCGCCATTGATGCGCACGAGAACACTAAGAACCGCATGGTACATCCGCTGATCTCTGCAAAAGACATTGAATGAAAACTTGAAAAACATACCCTATGATATTTCCCGATGTTCGACACAAAGGAGTTAGTTAGATGCATAATTTGATATATTGGTCACTTCAGAGAGATTTCTCCAGCTGACTTTCCCTTCATCTTGTCTCAATAATCGTTACCTTTTCAATTATTTTAACCAGTCTCACTGCGTGTAAGATTCTGTCGTTACATTGTCCAATATTCAGTGTATTAAAATATGATTTACAGCACCGCTTCCAGTTCCGTACTCCTAAAGAAACCAGTGCTGATCAGATTGAGCGCTCTTGATCAGTTAAACATATGAAAAAATCTCTTCTGATAATTGGCGTCAATTTAAACTTTTATACTAAACCATCTCGCCAAGGTGCTTAGCGGTTATGTTGGTGCAGTTGAACTAATGCTCGGAATTTTGGCACAGGTACAACATGTGGCATCCAAACGTTGGCAAGTTTAATCTATTACGGCGCGTCACCAACGGATCCAGAAGCATTTTGTGGAGCCGTGAAGGGCCACAAGGCAAAGACTGGAAGCAAGGAAAGGTCCAGCTGCATTCCGAAGACCCTCACCAGGTGCGAGCTTGTACTTATAGTTGACTATTTCATCATCATCATCATCATCATCACCATCATCAGCCTGACTACACCCTCTGCAGGGCAAAGGCCTCTCCCATGTCTAACTAACCCTGTCCTTTGCCAGCTGCGCCAACCCTGTGCCAGCAAACTTAATAATCTCATCCGCCCACCTAACATTTTGCCTCCAACTGTTACGCTTGCCTTCTCTTGAAATCAACTCCACAACCCTTAAGGACCAGCGGTTATCTTGCCTTCGCAATATTACATGCCCTGCCCAAGCCCATTTCTTCCTCTTGATTTCGAATAGGATGTCATTAAAACGTGTTCGTTTCCTCACCCACTCTGCTTACTTCTGGTCTCTTAACGTTACACCTACCATTTTCCTTTCCATGGCTCGCTGTGTTGTTCTTAACTTAAGTTGAACCCTTTTTGTTAGCCTCCACGTTTCTGCCCCGTAGGTGAGTACCGGTAAGATACAGCTGTTGTAAACTTTTCTCTTGGGGGATATTGGCCACCTGCTATTCATGATCTGAGGGAACCTGCCATATGCGCACCACGCCATTCTTATCCTTCTAGTTATTTCCCTCTCATGATCCGGATCAGCTGTAACTACCTGCCCTAAGTAGACGAATTCCTTTACCATTTCCAGCACCTCATTGCCAATTGGGAACTGCTGTTCTCTTGCTACACTGTTGAACATTACTTTGGTGTTCTGCATGTTAATTTTTAGATCCACCGTACTGCTCTGTCTATCTAGCTCATTGATAATATATTGCAGTTCATCTCCTGAGTGACTCAGTAAGGTTACGCCATCAGCGAATCGCAGATTATTCAGGTATTCTCCATTAACTCTTATCCCCAGCTGTTCCCAATTTAGGCCTCGGAATACCTTCGGTAAATCGGCGGTGAATAGCATTTGCGAGATCGTGTCCCCTTGCCTGACGCCTTTCCGTATTGGAATTTTATTGCTGACTTTATGGAGGACTGTGGTAGCTGTACAGTTCCTATACATATCATGCAGTATTTTGACATAAGGCTCACCTACACCGTTATTCCGCAATGCCTGTATGACTGCTGAGGTTTCCACTAAGTCAAATGATTTCTCATAATCAATGAAAGCTCTATATGTGGTTTGGTTATATTCTGCGCATTTCTCTTTCATCTGATTGATAGTGTGAATATGATCCATTGTAGAATATTCTTTCCGAAAGCCTGCCTGATCCTTTAGAATATTAAATTCTAAGGTTGCCCTGACTCTATTAGCGAAAAGTAAAGGTCTTTGCGGTGATTATAGGAGCTGAGACTCTTATTTGAAATGACAAGCATGAAATAAACAACTTTAAATCTTTGAAGATAAAAGCTGCCCTTCAAACCCATCGATCCTGTGAGGGCGTTTTGTACGGGTGGGCATATGCCACATTCAAAGTAGTCACTACGTGTTCGCCACGACTACTGTATGGATCGCTCAAACATTTAATTTATATCTGCTGTTTGTTCATTTCTCACACTGTGACCTTCATTTGCTGGTGCTCGAGTTTCACTCATTTTGCCGCCAGTAGGTGAGCGTCACGTCGTCGTATCAACCATCTGGAAGCCTAAAGCGTGGAAGGGTAGTCTCTTTAGTAAAGGTTAATTACCCCACAATTATATTCTTTCAATTTTAAACAAAATAAAACCAGTTGATTTTGAAACGGGGATTCTTTGGGAGTATTCCAAATGTTATGATGAGAAGGGTCATGCCAGGCTGCACAGAGAGAGGTATACGCTTCAAAAGACATTCTTTACTACATGGCGTCACCGTTTTCGAACTGCCTTGATTGCATTCTCTTTGCAACTGACGGAAACTCTGCTTTCACTTAACTGCATTGCTACTGAACCCGTGCATCCGTAGGCTTTAGCACGATTGTGTGCTTCAGGATTATATCCGTGTTGTTGTTAGAAAAGAAGCATTTATCGTAGATGACTGCAAGAGAGGCGCAGTTCATTTTGAAAAGAGTTCATTCTTATTACTGGCCATATATTTTCTTAACATTCGCTAGAGGGAAAGCTGGCGCCACTGTTTATTCGAGTTTTTGAAGGGGCCACGAAAGAGCACTTCATCCACCGTGAGAAAGCCGGGAAGACAGCAAAGCGCACTTGGCTTGGCCCTAAAGCATGACTGCGACTGCAGAAGTACAAATCTTCGCAAATTATATGTTGCAAGGGAGCCATGTTTTGCAATCAGTACTTTTTGCTGTAATAAAATCTGCTTGCTGTACATTTCAATAAATGAACAGAAAAGCACACGAAAAATCGAAATTGATCACGTTAAAGAAGTCTTTCTCTTCACGCCGCCAAGTGTAGTTAACTGCGCAAAATAATTTTTGCGTTTAAGAGATACACTTTTCGAAGCCAATATTCTTTCAAAAAAATGTCAGCGCCTCAATACTCGCTTTGGAAGCTTCTGTTTTCGTAGTGTAAAAAATAGAAACGTTTCATCGGTGTAGTCTGCTATTACGGGACGCGCCCTACGTCCGTTCCAACGTTAGTCCGTGCATAGGCTACACTCTCGCCATGAGAAACTTGCCCGAGCCGCCGCTTTTCTATGAGAAACTAGTTTTCGCGCAAAAAGTGTCGACTCTCGGCATGTTCTGGCGCTGCGCTTACAGATCTTGCGAAGAAAAACATGATTTAAGAAGCGAAACCTCTACTACCTAAGTAACCCAAGCAACCACAGATATCCACTGGACGGCTGACGGAGGTCCGTTTCGGATGTTCCGGACGTCAGCTGAACATCTGCAAACAGCCGGTGTACGTCCGTCGGCCGTCCGATGGGAGTCCAAAGGTATACGTTTGTCTCGCCGTCGGACGTCCGTTTGACGACGTCCGTTGCCTGATCTTTCTCGTATATTTGCATATATGGTGCATGCATGCTTTTTTTCACTCCCGTGAGGCAATAAAATGGAAAACAGTTTAATTTACAGCAGGCATATTTTATTCTCGTTGATGTACATAAGCAGCGGAGTGACTTAACGTAAAATATCATACTTCAGGTATGACAAGCTTGGAAAGCACGTCCATAATCTTCCAACCCACAGAATTTCTGAAAAGACAAAGCAACAAACAACAGTCTTGTAAAACTCGTGCAAAAATGCAGTAGCCTAAGGAAACAAACCAATTTACAGAAGTGTTTACAGAGCACTCCTACTACAAATCAAGTCGTCAAGCAAGCATTTTACATCTTAATTTAAGCCTTTAAATGAATGTAGAGATAATAAGTATACTGACATTAAAATTTAGGTCTGTAGTATAACTTTTATATCATGCATGTTTTCTTACTGATACTGCTATCACTAGACAATGACACTGTTTTACCAGATAACACCAAAGAAAGCTGAAATGCACTTCATGTACTGAATGTCAACTGTTTCAAATCCAGTGTGACAGGAGTACAAATGCATTTATGTATTCAACAAATCTCGGAGCACAGCCAGTAGCAACAATCTATATATCTAGCTATCTTCACGTCGCCGCGGAAAAACAGATCACACAGGAAATAGTGAAATAGCACTCATTTTTCAAAACATAAAGCATGCCATGAAAAGTAGAAGATGAATGAGGTATAAAAAAACTGTGAAACTGATCATGATGAAAAGATTTTGAGCAAAAAGTGCACCTAAATCAGATTATCTATAGCGATGGTAGAAAGTGAACTGGCACAGTATATCACACATTTTTCGCGGCAAGATTGTGACGTTCGCGGCTAACAAAGAAGCCATCATATCGTGCTTTCAACCCCGGTCTCTTACGAACAAATGCTATATGATCCTGGTGCATTGCCCAAAAGTAATTTTCAAGCAGTGTACTACTCACCTTCATAGGCAACCACCTATGGCATTCACACTAAGCCTTCTTTCATCCAAAGTCGGCGCAGTAAAACATTCCAGCGTTCCAGGAGAGCGTGCCACACCACTTTTGTCCGCAGACCAAACAAAACCACGCTTTGGTAATAACAAAGATCTAAAGCAGCACACGCTACACAACAAAATGACAACGCCGCCGGCGCCGCAGTGTTGTCTGTTGGATTGTATTGACCGCAAACTGACATACATGATGACGATGACAGGAGTATTTGGCGGGAGTTTCGAATTTACGAATGCTTTCAATTTGCAAGTTTAACGAACAAAGTGGACATGATGTCGCACAATTTCAATAATTTGTAGAGGTATTATTAACTTAGAATTCGTAAATGAGATGCTTCAAAATTGTACAACACCTGCTTCTACCCTTAAATTATTTTAGGTCATTGGCGGCCCTTGCACTACAGAAAGAATTGTGGAATCGGTCCAATTTACAAATTCATTCACGTCAAACCCTGTAGCTGATCGAAATAATTTCATGTAAGCAGATATGAACTTTCAATTAATGCGATTTCGAGCCAACTTGCCCATAAAATTCACAAAATTTATTTCCGGGATAAGTCTTTCTCGATAAAAAGAATACAAAATATACAAACACGAAAGGCTCAATTTATCTGTGCGAAAAATAAAAAATGTCCATACTCATGTCCTGGGAAAATACTCAGCCGTACATACCTCGGACGTACGCTTCGTCTCTCATGCGGATATACAAAACCGGACACTGTTCGTACGTTCGATGAACGTACGGATAAGTATGTCCGAAACCGGATTCTGTTCGTACGTCCGATGGACGTCCGATCTCGTCACAGGACGTTCGGATCTAGTTCGGACGTCGGACGGATATCTGTGGTTGCTTGAAAAGTGACGGCCGCATTCATCCTGACAAGTGCAGTATGCGGGTTTTTGCGGGAATTAACTCATGAAATCGAAGTCGTTCCTGCGTGCAATGCGCGCCCACCATCAGTCTTCGAAATGAACCAAACGCAATCCTTGGTGAGTGCGGTTAACATAAGTAGCGCTTGTCGAAGTACTTTGAGCTTTTAAATTTTCCCCGAGACCCCTACGAGAAATGTGCAGAGTGGTCACAGCAGAGCACTGTTGTGTTGTCTGTTCACACAAAACATACGTTCTCCCTTCTATCACATTTCAGTGCACCGGAAGCACAGGGTAGCTGAGCAAAACCTACCAATTTGCTGCGTAAATGGCTGCCATTGAGGGGTCAAACAGAATTTAGGCCTAGCAGGCACCAGACACTGTGCTCCGCTCACTTCGAGTCAAGCGCCTTCGGATGCTTCGGATCTCAAATTAACTGCCTGCGTAGCTGCGGTACACTTCCACAAAGTGCACAAAACATCAGCAAAAACTACAATCATGAAAACAAAACCTAAAAAAAACATCCAAACCGTAGCACAGTCAACAAGCCACTAGTTGTCAATCCAGTTTGCTGTCTTCCCAGCATGCATCGGGCGTTCATGGTGGATGAAGTAAAAAGCCGCCAGCTTTCTCTTTAGGGATACGCTAAGGAACTCTGTGCTACTGGCATTTGAACGTTTCTTCTACGTCCGAGATTTCACGACGGCGGCCGGTCATGGGATTAAACAACTGCAGCATTGTGCAAAATGTTACACTGTCACGTGTCCGCGCGCATGCAGTCGTCGGGCCGGCATGCACGCCGTTTTACCCCCATGCCGGCGTTAAGCTCTATACTCACCATCATAGCGTTGCTGGGACCGGTGCCAAATGGGGTCGCCATATGTGACAAAATTGTAGCTCACCCCTTTGGTGCAGGGGGTTTGGAGGGTGGCAAACGAATTGGTACAATTCAGCGCACAAAGTTTTTAGTCGAGTTGAAGTTTGATATGTGTGAGGAATTCGTACCAACGAGCTTTTGTCCTCGGAACTGTTATGGGATAGCGACCTTTGGAGGGCCTTGGCGGGCGAACCAGTTTTTGCAGAGGGATGCGAGATGCACCAAATAAATTGCCGTTTGGTGATGTACACATTCGTACCCGAATTTGTCAAAAGCATAGGTGGAAACAACTTTTAGCTAACGTTCATTTTATTTCGAATTCGCGAATCAATTGTTTAATTTTTTTCAACAGCACTCAATCGGTATCTTTTGCCGGCGAAATGGCGCTGTTTTCAATTGAAGCAACGCATTATATATATATATATATATATATATAGTTGCGAAAACATGAGGTACTTGACTGCTTAAAATAATATACATCGAAGTATACGCTTCATTTAAGGAAGCATTTTTATTTTCCTCGACGTTTCGGAGGACCGATCTTTTTCAAGAGAAAATAAAAATGTTTCCTTAAATGAAGCGTATACTTGGATGTATATATATATATATATATATATATATATATATATATATATATATATATATATATATATATATATATATATATATATATATATATATAAAGGAGATGAGAGACTCGTTTTTGACAAACTTATGAAGGGAGCCAACAGTCACCGAAACCAAAGGTGCATAGGGGAATGTTTAATTTTTTTTAATGTGTAGTGCTAATCACAGGGTTAATAATACTTAAATTAATCTATCGCTAAAAAAAATTACTTATAAGCAGAAAAAACAACCATGCCAGCGGGGTGATCCGAACCCACGACCTCCGAACATCGCGTCCGGTGCTCTTACCAACTAAGCTATGGCGACGACTCTCCAATCTGCTGCTCTCGTGGGTATTTATGTTTAATGGGTGTAAGCCAACCTTGAGAGTGTTCACAGCGCCACCCTCGTCCATAGCGACGGACGTAGCACGTCCTGTGTTACCGCGAGTGTGACGTGGAACGTCATCTAACGACGAGGGCGGGAACTGTGCGAAAGCCCTCTTTTGCTACATATGGCATCAAGACTGCCAGAACCGAGACCCTCGTTAAGCAATTAGCAGACAAGGTAAAGGAGATGAGAGACTCGTTTTTGACAAACTTATGAAGGGAGCCAACAGTCACCGAAACCAAAGGTGCATAGGGGAATGTTTAATTTTTTTAATGTGTAGTGCTAATCACCGGGTTAATAATACTTAAATTAATCTATCGCTCAAAGAAAATTACTTATAAAGCAGCAGAAAAAACAACCCTGCAGCCGGTGGGATCCGAACCCACGACCTCCGAATATCACGTCCGGTGCTTTATTTAAGAATTTTCTTTAAGAAACGATATATTAATCTAAGTGTTATTATCCCATTGATCAGCACTACACATAAAAAAAATTAGACATTCCCCTATGCACCTTGGTTTCGGTGACTGTTGATATATATATATATATATATATATATATATATATATATATATATATATATATATATATATATATATATATATATATATATATATATATCGAAAAGCCATACATCGAAAACCTTATCCTCATTTCGTAAAGGAAATGCCATCATCATGTCATAAAGTGAGTTCGATCCCTGTACTCCCAGGGAGCAGGGTTTATAAAATGTGGTTCGTTTAAAAATTTTGGTCTTGGTCCTGTTACAGTGTGACGCTTCTTTTCCAGTTTATTAATGCTAATGAACGTTATGTAGTACATACATTTCATAACGTGTCCTTAGCACACAACTGTACGAGAATACGATGTTTTAGTGTTGAAACATGTCTGCTGGAATCAGCACCTGACACTTCAACACTGGATTCTCTTCAAGATAAGCCGCCGTGATGGCTCGGGGGTTATGGCGCTCGGCTACCGACCTGAAGGACGCAGGTTCGATCCCGACCGCGCTGGTCGAATTTCGATGGAGGCGAAATTACAGAGGCCCGTGTACGGTGCCGTGTCAGTGCACGTTTAAGAACCCTAGATGATCCAAATTTCTGGAGGTCTTCACTACGGCGTCCCTCATAGACTGAATCGACTTGTGACGTTAAACCCCATAAAACCAAACTAAACATTTAAGATCATGATAGAATTTGGGATGAACCTTAACGCTCAGCAAATAATAGAGTTGGTGGTACATCAGTGCGGTGAGAAAAGGCCGTGCTCTGCATCGTATATTGAAAACGCGGTGAAAACACTGAAAGATCTCTCTCGCAATAAGTTTAGCCTTGCGTTCTGTAGATAGAACTAAGACGTTCTGTAGAGATATTTGTTCAGAACGCAGGCTGAACGTTAAGTATTGTTTATACAGCCTGGGTTGCTTGCAATAAGTCATCATTCTGAATCAGGACTTGTGTTTGGTCGTCCAACGAGATATAATAAGATGTTTGAATTAAGACCCATTATTTTTTGCCGCAGCTTGTATTCGAGGCCATTTTGAACACTCCTAATGCCGGCATGATTGCTATTGACAACTTTAATCTTACGGAGAGCCAGTGCGGCAACGACAAAGGTACGTATTGGTTTCCGACCATTCTGCAGCACAATCAGATGTTCAATTCATACAGCATTGCATTATTATCAACAATGTGCGTCATAAACAAAGAAAAGGAATCATCAGCGAACTCCAGGATACTCGTTTTTTTTGGACAGAGCTAACAAAAGGAAGCGGTCGAAAAGAAACGAAGACTTGATGGGTCTAGGATTAGACGTGCATGTTTAGTACGGCCATTACTCCATAGCGCGCTTTTGACGCGACCAGTGCTGCTAGCATGGTTCAGCACACGTCATGTGCAAGGAAAAAATAATTTGTACAAGTGGACTCAATAATTTAAAAATCGAAATCGGGCTATTGGGAAGCAGGTTATCTATTCGCTGGTTAGTTGATAAATGAAGTAGATAATTCACGCTGCTTGAGCTCGCTTAGACGGAGGGCTGTATGCCATGGCAGTCTTAATTCTTATCTGGAACACCGAGCAAGCCAAGGCGGTTTCTCGTTCAGACAACATAGTGATACAAGTGTTCAGTCTATCTGAAGAGTGACATATATCTGGTTGCGTAATTTGAAAACGATTTTATAGAGAGCAAAATATATATTTGTATGTTGTCGCGCATAAATATTGCAAAGCCGTAGTTTTACTCCCCATTTTGCCGTGATAATTACGGCTACTTGTGGCGCATGTAGACGAGGTTACAGCCGCCGTCTTTGCCGAACAGTGATTAGCTGCTTTATTGTGCAATACAAGGTAAATGCTCTAACACTATCTTTATTCATGAGAGCTACCGGCATCATAGCAGTATACCTCACTCTGTACTTAACGTTCCCCGCCATTTTGGTGTATTAGTGTTTAGAGCTTATTTGGTGGAAACATATTGCTTCAAGAAACCAGCCTAATCACTGCCTTGGAAAAGACTTTTTTTCAAATACTTAGTATTTGAAAAAAAAAACACTTTATGCTTTTGTATCTTGCTTTGAAATCTAAGAAAACAAATTTCGTATAAGAAAATTTGTTTTCTGTTCTTCACTGAAATACAGTGTGCACTTTCGAGTCCGACTCATGTGGCTGGCAACTGCACAATTGGGAGCGGACAAGCGGAAGTAGTGTATTGGCGCCCCAGTCTGATCACAGCACCCAGTCACCTTCAGGTAAGGATAGCAACTGAAAAGCAACTATGCAATAAGGTTTCAATTACGAGCCGCACAGTACATTTATAGACTTAAAAAGGCGGTTTGAATAACCCCTCAACTCTGCACGACTTTCATACGACACAAAATGCAAAGCACTCAAGCACGTTTCAATTCAACATTTCTATACTTACACGACTCGAAATTTTTGTATTTTGTGTGAGATTCAAAATGTCTATCAACTCCTTTTGGAAATCACTTACTGAAGGCTTCAAGAGGTTTCTATGCTCTTGTAATAGTTTAAACTGGTGAGAACCGAAGAAGTCAAAAGTTTAAACTTCCGCATTGTTTTTAAAACGCTTTGAAAGAACGCCTGCGTTACAACTCAGCAGTATTTACCGAAGAACCCAACTTGTGCAACTTGGTGTCTAACCTGTTGCATGAGGCTTGCTAAAAAGTTCGCCGTAAAAGGGTGGTGCTCATTCGAAGCCTGCTCTCAAGTGGATCAGTTACCCTCAATAAGACTTGCGTTACAATAGTGGCAGTGGGCAAGCCTATTTTTTGGGGGGCAGAACAATTGACAACTGTAGTCGGTACCAAATAATCGACAGGCTAAGCAGCCCTTCCGCCATCAATTATAGATTTCGGCGTAAATTGTACTCTTCTATACGCGAGCAATTTTTCCTGATGGGCCTTTCAATCGTTCCTTGTGTGGTTGTTGTTTGCACTGAGACTCTTAAACGTGTTCCATTAAATTGAAACACACTTCATTGAATACTGCATGCCCATTAATGGTCAGCGATGCGTGCTGAAAGCTTAGCATTTTTATAAAATAATTAATATTTTCGCCTTATTTCGAGGCAATGGTAAGTGTTCCCTAAGTTTAGTGAATGAAACCTTAAAACAAAACCATTGCTACCATGGGGCTGGAAGTTCATGTTTATAGACCCAATTTGAACTAACCAGTAGCGTACAGCTCGCTGTTTCGGCACTTCAGATTATCTCCTGTGTGAATTTGATGTGTTGCACGTAATGATACAGGTATTCAGCAAATGCCTTGTTTTCGTTCGACCCTCCCGTCACCTTATATCCAATGTCTGATGCCTTCTGTCATGGTCTCGTCCCACACATATGCAGGCAGCTTTGCTCTGGTGAGGTCACCTAGTGGCCGCATGGTAAGCCCGCAGGGCTGGTACGACACGTCTCGCCACAAGTGCCTGCGCTTCTGGTATTTCATGGCGGGAGGCATCACCGAAGCACTGAACGTCACTCGGGTCTCTGATGAGGGCCCGGAAGAGTCTCTTGGGAGCGTAAACCGAATTTATGTCCCGATGAGGCGCTGGTTCTCAGCAGCTGTCGGTTTGCCCACCTCTAAAGGAATGGCTACGGTGAGTACAAATTATATCGGGGCTGATAATTTGGAAGCTTACTTCGCCCGCGTAACTAGCCACTTTTCAAAGATTATTAATCAAAAAAGTGTTCTGTGAGGAGGTACATTGTGATGAAAAAGGCCCTTCGAGCGGCAATGTTTTATTGGCTCTACTTTGCAAAACGAATGCTTTCTTGATAAGCAACAAATATTATTCTCTCAGGGTCATATTTGACGTGGTTTTGCACAGACGCAAAAGAGGAACTAGAGTACAATGTGTGGAACGGAAACCTCCATTCTTTGCTAATGGGTAGTTTTGTTGGTTACGGCTGCGCGAAGGGGATTTACGACCAATTCCTGAATTTTGGAGGTAAATAACAACGCTGCAACGCAATATCACCTACAGGAAACGATATAGTGCTTCCCTGATATAGTGATTTAGCACAATGAGATTTGCCTTTTAATAGGAAAATGTCACATGCCCTGTGTCGGATTAATGAAATATGTATTTTCGCCACTCAGTCATTGCTTCAACTCTCGTCTGCCGAAGTCACGCAGCTGTTCTTATAAGTTCTCATGAAGCTTGATAGTATTCTTCGTGCGGTGCAGCATTTTGGAGGACATATAAATGAGGTGATCATAATAGCACATATTCACCTCTCCGAATCTCATATTTTTCCCACATTCAGATAGAAATCTTTTACAAGCTAGGGTAGAAAATGCTACCCTGTAGTTTAATGTAACTTGAAGTGCTTTAATGTAACTGTGAGTCTTTTAAAGCAATTTTAGGTCCTTTAATGTAATTTTAAGTCGTTTAATGTAACTGTAAGTCATGTACCACAGAATATCAACTTCTTGCCACACTTCAGTATAGTAGACCAATGCCGACCTCAGTGAGGCCAACACTGGAAAACTGGAAATTTCTGTGGAATGCATGCGCTTCCCTAATGCAGTTCACGGGCCTGGTACCTTTCCTCTTGACGGCAGGAGGTTGTAATTGTGATGCGGTTTAAATTTTCAAAGTGATTGCTGTATTTGTCGCAGATCGTATTCGAAGGAACAACATCCGGTGACCCGGGCACTGCAGTCGCAGTGGATGACATCAGTTTGAGCGAGAAGGCCTGTCCCTCCCCAGGCAGCTGCACATTTGAAGAAGACATGTGCAACTGGTTCAACAGCAGATACTTTTCCTATGCTCAGTGGTATCGGCACAGGGGCAACACGGTGTCTAATTCTACCGGCGTCGAAAAGGACCACACACTTGGGACCAAAGATGGTAAAACAGTGTGCTTTATTTTTATTTATGAGGCATGCTACTGCCGGATGTCGAATGGAGATTGCACCAGTTGGTGCTTTATGAACGCACGCATGCTAACACACTATTACGATTACATGCCAATACATGACTGACATCTGGTGACTAGGAAACGTTTTGGAATTAGCGGCTTGAAGTTTTTAACTATATACAAAGCGTGTAAATAATTGACTTTTGAATTGAAATAATATTCACAGCGTAAGAGGTAAATATTAGTGTCTATACAGGTAGTCTATTCTTTCAGATATTTCACATGTGATATGCAATTGGGGTAAGTATGACTTCAAGCGACGCAACTGAAATTTGATTTGTGAAACTCTAAATAAATGATAGTAGGGAGAAATTAGCTTGAGGTCAAAAATTACGGGTCATTTTAATGAAGGCTCCAAAAGTACCGTACTACGGCGAATCTCTAGTAGAAAAAAAACTTTTCGAGTAGCTTCGAAACAATGCAGGAATGACAAAAAAGGCTGCCGTTTTCAAGATAATACCAAGCGTTACGGCCTCAGATGGTAAGATGGAATCGGCTTTTGTTAGTTATTATTTGACGTCGGCAGTGAAAAACCATTCTCAAAAGGAAACCGTGTGGTTACAGTGGATGAAAGAATCGGAAGGAATAAACTGGCATGAAAGGTTATGAACAGTAAACATTTGACTTCTGTGAAGTGATAAACTAATATTCGCAGCGTAAAAAGTAAATATCAGTGGGAATACAGGTGTCATAATCTTTGGCATGTTTCACCTGTGATATACAGTTGGAGTAAGTGTGGCTTCAAGCAGCGCGACCGAAGTTGACAGAGCTATAAATGAATGATAGCAGGGGATAAAATGGCTTGTCTTCACAATTTAATGTAGATTTTAATGTGCGCTCTAATGCCTAATGTACGCGTCTGCCTGAGGTGAGCGATCTGGGAGAATTAACTGTGTTGGGTCCAGGATTAGTTTGACAGAAATCTGTACACAGAGTGTGTAAGATAGTAACAAATAAAAAGTAAGTACGCCAGAAAATTTTCTGGTTGTATTTTTAGAGTTTTCAGTAAGCATAAGAAATGATTAGTCTAGCCATTTTATGTAACAAAATTGGAATCATATAGCGCATATCTGGCGCCCGCTTATGTGTCTTCAAAATTTTTTTTTGTCAAAAATAATGCGCACGTTTATTTGGCACACCTCCAAACTACCACTATCAGACAAAGAGTACCACTGGGCTGTGCCTTCGTCCCCGTGTTTTTTCTACTTTACAGTTGATTCTAATCAAGCACACTGTGTTATAAACACAGATGACACTGCCGTATCGGTCTCTGACGACCTATTTAAGAGCAAAATTTGTGCAATTCTATTGCTCTGAAAAGAATGTGGCATTTAAAGATGTTGCGACGCACCACGAAAACTGTTTATTGGGCTTCTACTTTGCTATATTTTCAACGATGCCCTGCGCTCTTAAACACAACTTCAAGATATAGAAGGAGGAAAAACGCAGAGATTCCGTTATGAAGTGCGGCACGTTTCATGATTCTCTTCTGCTTGGAAATATTTCGGATGTTTACTTTGAGTCGTGTCACATTGCTTGGTGAACTCCTGGCGCTGTGGAATTCAAAAGATCAAACGACTTTGTCTCCACTTTTTTTAATGCGAAAGCATTATATAGCTCAGTTCAAGGTAATTTGTCCGCAAAACCTGTCCGAAAATGTGTCCGCAGAAAACTGAACCATGTGACGTCACGAGTCAACATCATACCAAATCCCGTAAGAGTGGTTAACATGTCTTGTAAGTCACATGACAACGATATAATGTTCCAAGCCACGTGACAGCGATGTAATGTGACGTCATACCAAGTCGACGCAATATGACGTTACACAACGATGTAATGTGATGTCATACCAAGTAACGTGACAGCGATGTAATATGAGTCATGCCAAGTCACGTGCGAACGATGTAACATGAGGTCATACCAAGTCACGTGAAAATAATATAAATATGATGCCATACCATATCGCGTGACAACGATGTAATGTGATGTCATACCAAGTCACTTCACAACGATGTAATGTGATGCCATACCACTCGCGTTACAGATTACCGCAAAGAGTTGAGGCAACGTGAAAAGTAAGCTACATGCCGGTTTTAAGAGCATACCCCAATCCCCAGCTCGAATCTATGAATGTGTATATGAAATTCTAGTGATGGCACCACTGCCTGACCTCAGCCTGGTGGCAGTATTCCCGACTACCACCATCATCATCATCTGTCTGACTACGCCCACTGCAGGGGAAGGGCCTCCCCATGCATCTCCAAATTACCCTGTCCTTTGCCAGCTGCGGCCACCGTATTCCCACAGATTTCTTAATCTCATCCGCCCACCTAACCTTCGGCCGGCTCCTGCTAGGCTTGCCTTGTCCTGGAATCCACTTCGTTACCCTTACGGACCAGCCATTTTCTTGCCTTCGCATTACGTGCACATCCCAAGCCCATTTCTTGCCCGTGTTTTCGACTACGATGTCATTAACCTGCGTTCCTTCCCTCACGCGCTCTGCCTACTTCTGGTTTTGTATTCTCTTAACGTTGCATCTGTCATTCTTTCCATAGCTCCGTGCATTGTCTTAACTTAAGCTGTACCCTTTTAGTTAGCGTCCCCATTTCTGCCTAATAGGTTTGTACCTGTAGCATACAACAATTGTATTTTCTCTTGAGGAATTTTGGTGAACCGCCACTCATGATCTCGAGCACCTCCCATATGCGCTGCTCCAAAATCTTATCCTTTTAGTTGTTTCCCTCTCACGACCCCGATCAGCCGCCACAATCTGTCCTAAGTAGACGTATTCTCTTACAACTTCCAGCACCTTGCTGCCAGTTGTGAACTGCTGTTCACTTGGGAGACTGTTGAACATTACTTTGGTTTCCGACATGTTAACTTTTAGACCAACCGCTATGATCTGCCTGTCTAACTCATTGATCATGTTTGGCAGTTCATCTGAGTGATTAGCATGGCGATGTTATCGGCGAATCGCAGCTTACTTAATAATTATTCCTTAACACTTATCCTCAATTGTTCCAAATTCAGGCCTCTTTGTTTCGACTAGGGTGTCATTAACCAGCGTTTCTTGCCTCAACCAATCTGTGGTAGCTGTGGAATCGTAATATATATCTTCCAGTATTTTCACATAAGACTCTTCTACACCCCGATTCCACAATTCTGCATGACTGCTGAGGTTCTCACTGAGTCAAATGCTTTCTCGTATTAAATTAAGGCTGTGTATAGGGGTTGGTTATATTTTTCGCATTTCTCTATCACCTGATTGATACTGTGAGTACGGTCTGTTGTCCAGCGGTTACATTAGTAAATATCTTGTTAGCAACGGACAGTAATGTGATCGGTGTGTAATTTTTGAAGTCCTTCATGACAGCTTTCCTATGAATTAGGGTAGTGTTAGCGTTCGTTCAAGTTTATAATACGCTCGAGGTCATATCGTTTTTCTAGCAGAAACTCCACTCTATTCTTCGACAGATCTGCTGTTGCTTGATCATCATCAGCCCCTTTCCCCTTCGCATTGCTCCTAAGGCCATCTTTACTCCCTGTTTTGTTAGTCACAGGATTGTCTCTCTATTGTCTCTCTCATTAACGTTCAGACTACAGTGGCTACTTTACAGGTTTGTATATAACTATCCATATTGCTAATAATATTACCCTCTTTGTGTCTTAATGCATGCATCTGGTTTTTACCTGCGCCTAGTATCCTGTTCACTACCTCCGTTCTCTACAGCATGCTCAATTTTATCTATAATAAACTTCTTTATGTCGGCTAATTTGTGCTTATTTATTAACACTGATACCTCTGCCAGTTCTATTCACTTTGTAGGGCTAGACGCCTTGATGCCTTGGCGTTTCTTAATCACACCTTCAGACATTTAGTATAATGAAGTAGCTTGCCGGTGTGCTGTGAAACCATTCTACCACCTACGTGTATTGAGCACTCAGTAATAATGTGTTTGAGGTTATTTTTCATCGTTTAAATATTGATTCTCTTCCTCAGTTAAAGCCGGATATCTTTTTCGCAGCGATATGGTGACTTCCTCTACTTTCCCACTTAACGCTAACTCGCTAATTGGCTTTTGCTTCATTACTTTCACAAGTTTCCACGTAGCATCTTATAAATAAGCACATTGGTCGATGGGTCCGCTTAAAACTAAGGACTACTGACATTTAAATCTACGTTAGGGCTTAAACACAATTAATTGAAGAAATATTAGCAATTTATATAAGCTTATTTTTCTCCAAAAAACAGAATACAACGGTATCTTACGACTTCCCTCTTGTACTGCATGTGAGGCTAACAACTATATCTTGTTCGCTCTATGCGCACAATGCATGTGACCTGTGTACTTTTATGGAGGATGCAGTCTCCGGCTGTGAACAACGCGTCGAGAGCACGTCGAGGCGATGACGGCGTATAATATTCCCCTGTCCAATTCCCGTCGTGAAAGTTATATGTCTCATTTATTCGAAAATTTTAACGCTCTAATGAAGTACAAAGCTAGTATTGCTGATAATGTTCCTGGAGGGAGGGACTGCGGCGGAACCTATAATAACCACATAGTACACACGTAGGGTACGGTCTCAAGATATAGCCTAGTGTACCACTGAGAACAAAAAACAACCACTGCAAGCATAAGATGGTAGCTAAAACAATGCACACATGAAATTACTGGAGATGGATTTTAGTATGTACATAGTTATAAAGAATAAATGGCAGAAACGTAAAAGACGCTGCATCAAGGACCCAAGTGTAAAAATGGGAGAAGGCAGAACAAGTTAAAACGAGGCGAAACCACAGAGTAAAAAAAAAACTATGTAATCTGACCGGATCAGTCAAAACCAAGTGATGAGTTTTTTTTCTGGAATAGTGAAAATGACATGTCGAAGAATAATTTATTACCAGCCGAAAAAGACGAGGGACAAGAGAGGAACCTACACAGGACCAGGCTGGTCATTTAGTCTTGTTCTACTTAGGTTCTCCTCTCGTTCCTCGTCTTTTTTCGGCTGGTAAAAATTATTCTTCGACATGTCATACCAACTGGCCCACCATTCAGCCTTGCTTCAGTGAAAATGACGTCCACACTTTTTATATTGTGCCGACAAGGATTAGATGGAATAATTACTGCTATACTGAATGTAAGCTGCAATTCTTCCCGGTAATCACTAGTTCTGGATCGCGATGAGACGCAAATCAGTTCGCGTAGGTTTAGTGACTTGGAGACGATTAATACTCTGATGAACGGTGCTATTGGAAATTATAGGGAAATAAGGCAGTGCTATGCCGAAAGATATCTCAATTGGCATATTGCCGAAACATGTAGTGTGGTTAAGATCAGCATCGAAAATACTCCAAGTAATAATTTAGAGCTTAATTTTTAAAGCGCTGAAGTGGAATGGTGTCGTAAATATGGAGCGGGCACTGTTATATACTATACCGATTGGATTCTTCGTTGTTACTTTAAAATTTATGGTGATGGCAAAAATTCGCAGAAATCAAAGCTTATTCATGGCTTTTTTTTTTCTTCCTGGTCTTGAAACCATCTGCCCTTGCATCGTTACAAATGAATTCCTCGTCATTAAATATACAGAACTCAGCTAGTTCACCTACTTTCTTGGGTTACTGTTATTTTTTATGTCTTGAGTGCAATTTTACGTTTCTGTAGCGTGTGAAAGGCCGCACAGAATAGTCTTCACGAGGGCAGCATGCGCTTTATTGTTTTACAGGGTTCTATCTGCTTTTGGACGCCGAGGACTTGGCTCATTTCCAGCTTGCAAGCTTGCAAAGCCAGGTTTTGTCCTTGGGGCCAAATGTGTGCTTCAGGCTCTACTACTTTCTGAAAAATGGATGTAAGTTTTACTTCCTTCCTTATTGACAGTTTCCTTTCCTGGCAGGAATAGCTCTTCGATATACGAATTTTACTAACAGTTACGTGCCTTTCTAGGTGCCTGTATTGAGAGCGTATCGTTGCGGACCGGAATTAAAAGTGCAGTTTTTTATTCCTGCATCAAACTTGCTGCTCCCATCATTGCATTTGACAGCTTTTGTTAGGCAGCAAAATTTGAATTTTAATGGTACGAAGGATTTAAAGTTAAATGAAATTCAGCGTATCATTTAAGAGCATTAAGCAGAAAACCCACTGCGACGACCCGGCAAAGGTTTTCCAAAAGGAACATGTATAATACCGAGCCCCCTAGGAAATCCAATTGTACAAAGCTCTAACTAGTATTTCTAACTATGTGCGGACAGTATTCTTAACGTGTAGTTGATTGAATTTACGCCATGAAAGAGCAGCACGCGATAAAAGAGCATGTGCCAAAACAAAACAGCGCACAAAAACAGCACAGCGATAAAACAGCACAGGCAAAAACGGCACAGCGAAAATAAGCAGAGCGAAAAAACAGCATTGCGACAAAACAGCACGGGGAAAAACATCACGCGTCAAAACGGCATGGCAGACAAAACGGCACAGCGAAAAAACAGCACGACGAAAGAAGAGCGCAGGGGAAAAAACAGCACCGACAAACGAGCATATCGGAGTACAGTGTAGCGCTCCTAAAGGAGTCAACTATTATAGCCACAACGGCAAATGGTAAATCAGAACACGTACGGCGGCGACCTTTGGAGTTAGGGAGGTCACGTTTCACAGACTCAATAAAGAACAGGGTAGGGCAATATTCGCGATCTAAAATATTTACTTTTTTTCTTATCGATTGTGCGAGTTGACCGTCATGATGCTGAATTCTGGCAAATATGCCCGACGTAGGGCTCTGGGTGCAACAAAAAGTATTAATCTTCAAACTATCGCTGTCTGTGGTGTAATCTTCAGCAATTTTGCTTGGAGTGAGCTACAGGGCCTTCATACACTAAAAATATCCATTATGCGAAGTTTACTTTTAGTATATTTACTCATCAAACAGCACCACGGACAGAGGACTGAGAAGAAAAGGACACACACGGCGCCGACTTTCAACAGGATTTTAATGGAAAGGTTATGCTTGCTTTTCAAGGAAAAAATCAAGTTTGCACATACGCACATGGTGAAACAAGTAATGGCATATGCATTTGTGATATATAAATATTTTCTCGTGGACGCACGTCTGATTATTTCCGTAGTTCACAATAAGTTAACCAACCTATTTACTTGGACGACAAGGCTGCGGAGGGCTGACTAACGCATCCAATCCCTTTCCTTAAAATATGAAAACATTCTGCCACTTCTTTACTGCTGAAATCATGGTGCACAAACACGATTTCAGTGTCAACGAAGAACGGAGTGCACTGGTACTCAAAACAATGCTTTGCCAGATTGTTTAATTGTTTATCGACACTGAAATCTTGATTGTACACCACGATCTCAGCAGTAGAGAAGTGGCAGAATCTTTTCATTTTTTAAGGAAAGGAATTGGATGTGTTAGTCAGCCTTCCATAGCCTTGTTGTCCAAAAAATTGGGTTTGTTAACCAAGGGCGAACTACGGAAATAACTACACGTGCGTCCAGGAGAGACTTTTTATATGTGACAAATGCATATGCCTGTATTTGTTTGACCATGCGCATGCGTTCATGCTTGATGTTTTGCTTGAATTGCAAACATTATCCTCCTATTAAAATCCACTTGATATTCAGCGCAGTGTGAGTCCTTTTCTTCTCGGTCCTGCCTCCGTGGCGCGGTTTTATGGGTAACTATGCAATACCAACTCTCCAAATCTGCCGTTCTTCTTCAGCTTACTTTTAATGACGGCAGGATTGCCCGAGCCGACATTTTCAGTTGTATGATGTTTAAGCCCGATGCTGCGCAATGGTTGCCCGAGGCAGTCCGGCGGTTACTTTGCGAAATCTACTAGTACACAGCTGACCTAAAAATTCATGCATCAGCGTGCATTTGTTGTGTGTAGGTTTACATTGAAACTCTTTTTTTCGCTTCGAAGATAATTATCTCGAAACCTCAGTTTTCGCAACAATTGTCAAAAGCTACTTTTTCGCTTAGAAGCCAATTTATAAAAAAATCAGTTTTCGATTATTTTGACCCGTTTGCCCAGGAACCGTAAGAAACACCTAACAAACACACGCCTAACCTAACAAACACAGGTAGGAGTCTACTGAAGCAGAGTCGTAGAATGAATGCAGGGGAGGTCGCTGCCGCATGTGCTGTAATTTACCGTTTGCGTTATGGCTGTGATAGTTCACCCCTCCGGCAGCGCTGCACCGTGCTCCGATGGGCTCTTTCGTCACCATGCTGTTTTTTTCCTATGATCTCCTGTCATGGTACGGTGTTTTCGCTGTGCTGTTTTTTCTCTGTGCTGTCTTGTCGCTGTGCCATGTTTTCCCTGTGCGGTTTTGTCGCTGTGCTGTTTTGGAACGCTGCTTTGACGCGTGCTGTTTTGACGTGTGCTTGTCTTTCATGTCACCGGTTGAATTTCCTCAATGCTGAAGTACGAACCTCTCACACAAACTACAGGTCTCCCAAGTGTGACATAAAGTACAGGTCTCGCAAGTATCACGCAAGCTCCACATCCCAAAACCGGTTTTAAGATAGTGGAAGCGTGCCAATCAAAATGTGTTAGCCAAGGAGCTTTTCCTGTGCAGGCTTAGTAGAGCACTACTCTGTGACTCACAGGTTTATATAACCGGCGGTGACCAACCAGCCAGTGAATAATGTTGCAAAAGACGTAGTGATAATCATATTTTAATTGAGTAGAGATATTTTTAACATAGAAGACAATATTTTACTAAAGAAATAAGGTTTAAACCGTTCCTCTGCCTATGTTGCTTCGCCGTGGGAGTTTAATAAAGGCATTGTCATGAACTTTCTAGATTTCTCAAGATATTTATTCGAATTAAGCTAGTGTGAAAACCGTACAGTAAAGGAACTAATTGTCAGTTATAACTGCGTCATTCTACAGTGTCCAGGGTCACATTGGAGTCTCGCAACTCATTATACTACATCAGAAGGAATTTACAAAAGAAAGGTCCGTACAAGGGACAAGTCAACATGTTTACGTTGCTAGCGCATTTCTCAAGTTTTGTGCATCAGGAAGAGATATTACCTCTTTTTTTATGTAATTATTAACTTCTTCATACACAGGGTATTCAGACTGCAGCTTCAAGATACATAAATTAGTTGGTGTGAGGATACTGCATCACCGTGGCAGCAACTGGTCAGTCTGCATAAATTGTGCAATATTGAAGGCCAACGATCTTATGATCAGCTTATCCTGTTTCTTTTTTGCTATATAATAATCACATTCCAATGAAATCAAATCAACTTTTCTTCTTGTATTGTAATCAAAATTTGTCAGCAGATCTTCATTCCTTCATAGGCCAGTGGCTTCAAACCAGTTAGTTTCATATTGCTCCAAATATTCCGCAACCCAAGCAACAGTCTAAACGGAATCGAGCTTATAGCCTCTTCAATCGTTTCATCTTTTTTTTTTGCAGCGGGAGCATTCCTTGGAGTTTCTTTCCGTGACGAGAACGGCCAGTCATCTGGTCAGCCCGTGGTCGCAGAAACCAACGTCACCAATGAATGGTCCCTACTCTCTGTCGAACGCAGTGACGCCCCTTCCATGTTTTCGGTGAGCGCCTGATGTTGTGTTAGGAGTCTTAGCTAGACAAAGAGGTTCAAACGACCAGAAACAAATTTGTGTAGCCTTCCTGGTTGGTGCTGCGCCTGGCCTCCTCTGGCAACCTTCGACACGTGTCAGAGAGATTTCATCGGCGTGTGGTAATGCTTTCTTGGCGCGGTTCAGCTCAATACTGCAAAAAATGCGTCTTGTTGTCTGATGAAGACATGGCATCCCAGACACTTCAGTTGCATTCTCCTGAAAACAGCACTTTACTGTTTGCTGGAATACACTCTGTATCGAAGAAGAAACAAATGCTTCAGATTTAATAGCAACGTTGTCAGGAATGTTTTTCTTCTGAACATGAAATTGTACTTTCTAGTGTAAGAATTCTCTAATTTTTTTTTTGTGACCAGTAACTGAAATGAGGAATGCAGGTGATTTCTTATCGTAATTAAGACAGTGTACATAGATATAGGATATTTTCTTTACTCGAGTAAACTGGAGATGAGTAGAGACACACATAATGAACGTTAAATTCTTCCATTCATTTCACTCCTATACTGCGCCTCGTTTCTTTAGTGTTCTCAGTGCACTGAGCACTTCAATGAATGAAGTGTCAGCAAAACATCTTGACCGCAATTTTCTTTTATAGAAATTGCAATAAATATAGCTTTTATTATGTCAGAAAGCAATCCTGTGAAAAAAACTGTTAGCTCAAAGTAATAGACAATGGGACCAACAGATACATATTGGTACTTGCCGTGCTCGGCTTACGTTAAGGTAACTAAAATTGGACTATGAAGTGCATCATGAATAGGCAGGCCTTTAAACTCCAGCTAAACGTTCCATTTTTGTATTTTCACAAGTATTGCAAAAACATGGAAACAGTTGTAATCAAAACATGTAATGCAAATTACCAATAGCAGCCATTTGCCGTAGCGTCACGGGTGCGAGAAAACGAATAGCTGCACGTTATTAATCGATTTCGCACTCTGTTACAAAGGGCACATATCTACAGTACACCTAGAGGAACAGAACTATTCAAAAGGAACACCAGTATTTTTCGCAACTGATGCATTATAACAAGCCTGTGGAGCCAACGCTGAACTTATGCTGGGAAAGTGGTCGACTAAGATCCAAGGTAAATCTGCTTCCAGCGGAGGTTCATACTTTGCGCAAAATAACACGCGGATCCAATTTCACCACGCGTCAAAAGATGAGGCAGTTGGGAAGAAGAAAAGACTAGTTCCCGCACATGTTGCGCACTATTTATTCGCTGTTTATAAAGAGAGCGAGTTCACTACGATGAGTGCTGATGAACTTATTAGCAGTTGTGCTGACCCAAAAAAGCGCCTTTAGCTAACAAATAATTTATTGGTTCGGATCAACCTAATGTATGAAGACGAGACGTGAATACGAATTCTTCATTTTCTGTACCTAGCGGCTGAGACATTTTGACAGAGTCATATTTTGGCCTTCACCCGCGCAGATTGTGATCACTGGGCGACAAGGACGTGGTGCTAGCGACATTGCTATCGACGACATCGATGTGCGTTCTGGCAAATGCGAAGTGCCACCGCCTCCCACAAGCTATCCTCAGCCTGGTACGTGCTGATTTGATCTCGTCTAATGAACGCACGCGTATTCTAAAACATAGAAAAGACACTCAGCAAGAGCTTATACAGGTAAGAGGCCTCATTTCAAGGAGCACTAAGATTTTACGTTACGTGTACCATTATACTTGCAGTGACGTATTTTAGTAGAAAAATGAAGAATAAAACGGTGGCGTGCATTTGTCTGAATAAGTATGCAAAAGTTCCAGCTAGCGTTGCTATTAGCCTAGAAATGGCAGCAAGGAATTACCTGCTGAGCGGTGCCGACAGCATTCTCTATTATAGTCGGCTCTTGAAGGACTTGTTATTAGGGCACTCTTACAGTCTATTACACTTTGGTAGTCTGAAATCAATGATGTGCTAAGGTGGGGCTGTAATTCGGGCATTGTAGAGCCAATATTGCCCATGATGTCGATGATTTTCAATATATATGCGGGGATCTCAGCAGGATCATGGACTGAAGCCGCGCTTTTTTTAGTCTTGTAAAAAAATTTCCATATGATTACGATAGCTGGTAATCCGAAACTTGAGCGCAGCTCTGCGCGCGCAACGTGCAACCGCTGCCAGGTGGCGCTTTACGCTGCTAGCTACCCTCCGGTTGTCCATTCCTCCACTCTCGCTGTCAGAGGTGGCGTTTCGCTCTGCTACTGCCTGCTAACACGCGATCTGTCACGCCACCTGTCAGGTGGCACGTTGCTCCACAATGATGACTAAGACGCAAACGCATCAACGGGCGCCTATGAGCTTCACTCTAAAATGAATGGTTTTTCGAAAAGATGCATACATACTGCAACACAGCTGCATGGATCCGCGACCGCTTATTAGCATGGCAAGAATCCTGTGGTGTTTGTCTTGAATACAAATTGTTCTTGCAGGAGGCACAACATCCGAAGCCTCAACAACAAGGGCAGTTCCAGTGAAACCTACGACCAAGGAAACACCGGTCACTCCAACGACAGGCAAGATAGCATTACAATGCTGACAGTCTTGTTATAGCTTGTTAAATAATTTTGTTTAAAGTTTTTGATGGTCCGAGGAGATAAGCTAGTTCGCCAGAGGCTAGATTCTTGGAAATTTAGAACATTGAATGTCCGTGAAATTTTATCTTTCTCAAAATATGGTAGAAAATGGTATTCTAAGATGGTCGTATGCATCGGTATAAGCCGCTGAGTAACTGTGGTGAAGGCGATACTTCTGGTCAAAACGCAGGATGCAGTTATGCTCATTACGTCGCAGTTTTGTCTTATCGAATGAGGGACGGAGAAAAGCTTCGAAAAGTAATAGCGAAATAGTGAATCAGAGGCTCTTTGGTGTTCAGTATTTCACTGGTCATACGAAGCTCACGTTTATATAAACTAAAAGAAAAACACGTCATAGCCGAGCGGCTTTATTTCGTTAACGTGATTAATAAAATACTAAATGTTTAGACATTTCTGAGGACCTGTAATAATTGCAAATTTTTATGCAATTATCAAAGGATATATAATATTATCTTTACCTCAGCAAAGCTATAATACGACCTCAGCACAATCTTAAGTACTGCGATTATGGGAGGTAGCAAAAACGTCTACCATTGGGGGACCCAACTAGGCAATACGGCTTCTTCGCTGTGGTTGTTTTTCCAACCAAGTTCGCCACAACGGACTGCAGTTCAGTAGGCTAATGAAAACTTAGGACTATTCCAAGCAGAAAGTGCAACAGTCTAATCTGTTCAGGTAAAATCTGGCAATTTTTTAAAATAAGATACCCCACCATTACTGACCGGAGCGCTGGCTGCAAATAGATGACTACAATACAATGCGTGCTTTCCACTAGTAAAATCCTGTCTAAATATTTACAACAAACCAAACAGTGACGTAGTGCTGAAAGAATGTCATTGTTTTCTCATTTTGCTTCTGCTGTAAAAGCATAAATCTGAGCAAGTAAATATTCGGTTTATACAACTATTTCAGCACATACATGCGTATGTGCTGAAATAGTTGTGGAGTCGATAACATTTAAAACTTGTTTCGTTTCTATATCTACAGCCTTGCCCAAAAGAATTAAGGCCAAGAGTTTTTGCTTCAGCCGCATAATAGAGCCATTATCACTATTGAAGACCGAATGACCTTGAAATGCTAGCAGGAGGTTTCTCCTTGTGGTACAGAAGCTTCCTGCTTGACTTGTGTTTGGAAGGATTCGCTACACGGGCCATTCTGGGAACATTAATTTCGCTGGAGCTGAAAGCTGCGGCCTTAGCACTTTTGACCAAGACTGTATATATTTATGGTTATTGCGCAGCACTTTATTTCAGGGTTTTCACAAATTCATAACCATTGCGGTTTCTTACCACGCCCTTACACCGCATAGACTTCCCATATCTTTACATTTTGTTTTCATCAAATCACGAATGTGGCGGCTGCGACAAATGTCACGACCTTGAGACCGGCAGCCGAAATAATAAGCTGCTGAGCCACTGAGGCAGAAGTTAGTGGGTATCAGGAACCAGAAAGAAATTTTACTCGTAATATTAAAATCAAGAAGTGCGGACTTATCTTGCGACCTCGTCTCTCATCTGATCAATACTTCTGCGGAATTCTCACGACACCCCGCCCCTTGCAAATTGTAAGCAAACTTTTCTGTTGACGTTTTTATACATTTCGATCAGTGAAATTTAATCATTTTCAGAATACTTAGAACATTTAATAAGAAACTACAAGCTCTCTAAACGGTCCGTGAGAAATATTTATGTCCCATATTGTGCAATTAGGGTCACATCTTCATGATTCACCTTCGTCGAAATGCCCCTTTACCTGTAAATCTGTTATTTCAGATGAGCTTTGGCCTACGGCTGAGGTTCCATCGGAGACAACCACAGGCGCACCACAAACAAGGCCTCCACTTCAGTGCAATCGAGGCTACTTCAATTGCCGAGATGACAGCACCTGTGTCCCAGCAGTGCTGCTCTGCGACGGCGTTCGTGACTGCCCCAATGGCCTTGATGAAAACTGCGGTATGGGAAACTTTCCAGTTAGCCCTGGATATATTATTTAATATTATAATATTGATATCGTACAATATAGCTTAATCTGTACCTAGAAAAAAGTTGCGTGCTCTGCAGAGGAGTATCAAATTTAGGTTTAACAGTCGCCGGCAAAGAAATGTCCCACCCACAAGCGTAAGCACAGTAGCTCACAGTTATTACGCGGCTATGCCGGAAAATGTAATGTAGGGTTATTAATTTTAATATGAAGTATTTAGAGCAAGCAATTACAAGTTGCGTTTAGGGCCAGGTCCATACTTAACTCTTAGAGGTTGAGGCCGAAAAAGTGCGCTTGCGTTTTCATATTTGCGCCATGCATTTCTAGTGCTTTTTAGAAATATTGTCCAAAAACCTGAGCCGATATAGTTAACTTGTGGAATATTCATTCTTTATTGAAGCGCGAGCGCTCACCTTTCCCCCCTCCGCTATATGCCCTTATTCTATCCTTGAATGCGCTAATTTTATGGGGAGAGTAAGAGAATATTTTGATTTCCTTGCAGTTTCGCTTCTCTTAAGTGTTTTTTTATTATTCCGCTTCATTAATTTTACAGGAACACCTGTGTTTTTTTTTATTGTTTACGTGTCTGACGCAGAAACCGAAACGCACCTACTGCGCAAACTTAAAAAGCCGCAAGAAAATTCTTTTCTCACTAGTTTAGAAAAATCATTCAGAAGATTGTTGTCGCAAACTGTCACAAAATTTTCTGCTGGCTTAGGGGTGATCGCTGCCTTCTTCCAGATGATTCCTATATATTTGCAACAATACTGGCAGTGTTTACATGAAATTCCAATGCTAAATCTTGCGTCACAGTTGCTTTCCTCAAGCAGTAGCGGCTTTTTCAAGATTTGAGCAGGAAAAGTTAATTACTACAAGCGAGTAAAATGGCAGCCTGAACACTGCAAACACAGCTGTGTAAGATTTTCTTGTATAGATAATTTTACGCGTGAGATCAGCACACGATAAGATGGAGTGTTCTTGAATAACTTTAACGCGACCCAATAAAAGGAGTTATTTTTTCTTATTTGGATAAGAAACGCTCATTCCTGGCCTTCAGGGGAAAATATTGCAGTTACTCTCGCTTGCCGCCACTAGGTTTCACAGCAATTGTAAATGTTTATTTTTTCATCCGTAACGTCTCTTTTTTGCTTCATCACTTAATATGAGCTTACAGTGAATTAGAACAATCGCAAAACGAATGATAGTATACCCGACCTGCTTCTTCATCACAGGAACACACGCTGTAGGCATGTTTTGTCACTTGACGTTGTGCATAGACCGAAACGAATCCAAGTGGAATGCCATCTTCAAAAATGACTGCCACGATGAAATTTACCATAGTCTTATTTGTGTTTTCATATAATTCTCTATAGGGTCGCAATTAGGGAAATATGATGGAGAGTGGTGAAACGACCTGTAGATATTTTGCCTAGGTCTGTGCCTTTGGTCTCTGGAGATTTTACATGAAGTGTTTACATAGTGAGGAGTGTGAGCAGGAGAGACAAGTTAACAAGATATTGAAGACAAATTGATCGGTCTCCTATTACCGAAGCATCTCAAACACTTGAAATCTGACAATTTCATAGTTTCAAACCTACCTTCAATACCATTTTTCAAAGTATGCCTAACGTAAGCAAACTAAAAAGTGTATTTTCTTAGTGTGCATTCGCTGTCCCTGATTTCTATTCATTTAAAAATTTAACGAAATGTACAAATATTGCGTATTTTAACTTCAAATGTGTACAAGCTAACACAGCTGACCGGTTCTGATTCCAGGAAGCACATCTGTCTGCAAAGAAGACGAGTTCTTCTGTGCCAGTGGCTCACCGAGTGCCTGTCTTCCACGTTCTCTGCTGTGCAATGGACGCGAAGACTGTTCTGACGGATCAGATGAGACGCTGTGCCACAGTAAGCAAGCATTTTTTGCCACGTGGTTTTCAGTAAGGGCTTTAGTGATAGTCAAATGATAGGCTAATCTTGAACGCTGCGGGTCAGGTGTATGAAATTTTATAGAAGAGAATTGCGTGCACAGTACTCACTAAGGCCATATTCTTTCAGGAATAAGCGCAAGAAAAACAAGAGTTACAGTTTTAATGACTGAGGTTCATACATTGCGGTGCTTCAGTGTACAGTACATTGCTTCGCAAGTTGGGCACTAAAGACTCTGAAGGAAAACCAACGCAATAGGGCAGACAAAGGAGATAAGATGGAACAAATACAAATGTTGAGTAATTCTTTATCCTACTAAGGCGACTATGTTGCCCTATTTCGTGTTCAGAAAGTCATGCGATTTTGCATTACCGCTGATATGAAAATCTGTTTGACTGGTACTGCGTACTATAGAGTAAGTCCAAAAAAAATTTAGGCCAAAGTGGACGCTGGCCGATTTAGGCAACACGTCAGTAATCAAGGAGACCTTATGTACTTCTGGATGTCGGAACCAAAAAGAAGCTAAATAACCGGGAACGGACAAAACTATTCGCAGATTGTTCAGTCAGATCTCAGGATGATCTGGCAGGAAAGTTGCCTCTCAGAGCTTTCTTAAAGAAACGCCTGATCTTGGAATCGAAGACCGTGATAAAACTAATATTCCAAATGAAAGGATGCCATTAAAAAACTGATTAGTTTCAAATTAACTCGGAATTACTGTATGGTTGGTGACTTCAGGGTCTCTCTCGCACGCTTCTTGATACATTGCTGGCAGAAATATGTTTTTTTTTTCGTCATAAGTGGCAGAATATTGGTTCTTGGTCTGCAGTTTGTTAAGGAGGCGCGGCATAGGATACCGTCCCAGGCACTGAGGCTGTGGTAGCTCCAGAAGCTTCAATACGTTAAAGGAGAACCAAAAACGCAGCAGAATTGTCAGGTGCACTTGGGAATTGGAGTGGCTAATGAGAGCCGCCAGATGGTAGAGATATGGCTTGCTTTTCCAGCAACATAGGGTGCTCTTCTTTATGTATACTGCGCAGGGCTGGAATCTGAGAAAATCCGGTTCTTTGTGCAGTTGCCTTAAGCGTTGGCCGACGCATAGATTTTGGCACGATAAACGGTAGGCTCATCCCAGGGCGCCTCAGCTAATGCAATCGCTTAGAGCTCAACTGTGCTCAGTGGATGTGGGTTTGTACCAGTTGCACAAAGAATGCTTTGTGAGCAAAGGTCATACTTTAGGGCGAGATGTATAGAGTCATGTTCTCAGTATCCGTGAATTCCGTGCGCTTGCTGACAAAATTTTACGTCAGAAGTTGTTTTTTTTTCTTTCCTCTGAGCTGACTGAAGGCTGCACAGTGTCTGCTGATTTGGATGTCGTAGCTAAATAAAGGGTGCCCATGGATTCAGGGATTCTGGTCATATCCCAATGCAGAGGCAACTTAAATCAAGGGTTGCTGATTCCTTGTTGGTATTCGAGCAAGGCCAACAAATGTAGATGATATATGTCGAGTACAAATCAGTCCACACTCAAAGCGGTCACCACCGTAGCCTCTATCTGAGTGTGTAAGTGAGCCGTCTTTTTTGCGCACGAAACGCCTCGTTATGAGCCCATGCACTAAAGCGTAAATTTATGTCTAATACCGACAGACGAGGACTCGCCATCAGGAGAATGAATATTTTTGCGGTTTGGCATGTTTGATGCTTTCTCTTTTTGTTTTCCGTCCATAATCCAGTCATAGTTCTAGGCACTGCAGTTGGTCGTGAATTCAGAAATTTTGTCCTGCTTGAATTTTAATGGGCTTGGCAATCACGGCTGCTGTTTTACTGCTGAGAAAGTCACAAACCGGAAGCTCTAAGGGAGCGAAGTTCTTTAGAACTCTTAACACTGTGGCCCGCTCACACTGTTAAGCCCAACGTCATATTCTATTCGGTAAAATAAACGGCAGAGGACTTCCGGAATGAAATTCAATGTTATTGTTTTCATTTTTATAGTGTGCCCACGTTTCTTCTGTCGTAACGGCGCCATCTGCGGATGGACACCACGAGCGCCTAACCCCAGCTGCGACTGCAAGCATGGGTACAAAGGCCGTCGCTGCGAGCTGCCAGACGCAGGAAAAGTCAAGGAGGTTGCAGTTGGTAAGGCTGGGAGAATAATTTTCCAAAAAAAGATGATATACATTGTTTATACACGCAGTTTTCTATTGTGGCTCGAGAGTAATCAGCCTCAGTGAACTGTTTTGGCTAAGAACGGCAGCCGCGAAAACCTAATCAGAACCTGTCTGTGCTTTACTTGTTATTGTAGCGTAAAATAGCACCAAAAGAAAATTTGACGCTGGTGTACGAGTAATTCAGGTTTTGTTGTAGTGTTTAGTTGGTGTAGTGTCTGCGAGATATAGGCAGATGACGAAACCGGACCGGAAGGGACGTGACTTCCATTAAAGATATCAGCAGCTTCCATTGCTATCGCATGGCCAACACATATTGTAATTGGGCGTCCCTGCGAATTTATACATTGACACCTCTATAAATGCAGCTACAAAAAGTGTCCCTATTTCATATTCTTGATACTTGCATCCATGTTGCGGAGTGTATAGCTCACATTATGATGGAAATAAGGCTAGTTCGTTTCACAAGCCCAAAAAGAGATAAAAGCCAAATATAACCACTTTAATAAATTATATCCTCAAAGAAGATGAACATGAAGAAACAGGTTAGTGGTTAGTCCTCGTCTACTACTGCAACTTTTTCAGGACACATGTTCGTAACAAAAGAAAAACAGTCGTGTCTCAGGAACTAATCACGCGTCATGGTTTTCATCATAGTATTAAAGCTAGCAGCAGTTATGTCTGCGCTTTCGATTGAATATAAGAGTGCTTAAATATTATACTCATGTAACTGAAATATCCAGCCTAAAGGTTGAACTTACCAAAACTGTTTGGTTTTGTACAAGAATAATGCACGTAACTACTACTCGCCTCAAGAGACTTCTCCACTTTTTGTTTGCATCTTGGCTTCCCTAAAAAAAAAAAAAAACCTTTACCGATGCATGGTGACAAGCAATGCAAGTAATTATTGAACTGTCCTGAAAGGGAAAAAAGCACATCTTCGCATTGGGGCAGCCAGCAATCGTTCTTTTCGTTTTACGTCTCCGTTAGACATGTCATTACGTTAGAATCACACTTAGGGCGGCAGAACGGCCAAAATGTCATGTCTTATGTGAATGATCGTTCTTTTACGCGTCTCTAATCATGCCACACCAGATACGGCAAATCACTGCTGCCAAAATGTTCTGCGAATCAGGTTGGTTAACGTAATAGCATACCTTTTCCAGACAGTGGGCGCAGTGCTTTTCGGTTTAATGAACATTATATTTAGATCGGCTACGATGCGTGTACTTGTTTTCGTTGCCAGAGCCTTGTTTGATGGCGCTTCTCTTGTTTTTATATTCCCAAAACCACAACTCTAAGAGTTCCTTTAGATATTTTGTATTTTGATAACCTATTAAACAGATAATTTCCTTCCCCACGAAATACATAAATCTCCCACCAATACAACTCAGCTTCCTTTTTCTGTTCATTTGTAACGCAGAGGCTCAAAAAATGTGCGAAAAAGAACGTCGCGCACATTTTTGTACTGCGGCCAATGTCAGGGTATGCGGTGTATACGATTACAAAGTACACTTGCAGGAAAACTTTCCAGTTACCTTCTTGAGGACCGTCTGAAATGCCACTCTTTCAGTCTCTGCCACTTTCACCCTGTGCAGACACAGCAACCTAAAACACACTTCCACATACAGAGTTGTAAACAAATATTCTAAAATTCCTCTTGATGTTGACATGTTTTAGCAAATCCTTTAGTTTACGGCTGAACACGCGTAACAGAAACGGTACTATGTATTCAAAATATGAGACAGATGCTTATGATCGAGCGTTCTGGCAATATGAAATTGCATGATTAGTCAAAGACACCCACAACTCTCTTTTTCAAAATATTTGAACATATTCTCAATACTGTGCATTTCACCGCTTCTATAATTTTGCATATTTTAACTCAATTGATTAAGTAATCATTATAAATTCTGGCACTTATAGGAGGCTGTATTGCGTACTGGAATTTTTTAATACCAGCATCACATGACTGCCATAATGTTTATCGCGCAGTTTTCTTCAAAGGAAACTTGTTTTATACACGCATAGGCCTTATGAAGCTTTTGCAATTTGACCGGTTTTATGTTCAATGCCCACAAGGACTGCACTGAAAACTTTGTCATGGCAGTTGTCTTAACTGAACAGTAGTGCAATGACCAGTAACAAATCTGAAATACCTACTGTGTATTTCCTACCTCTAATAATGCGTTCCTATTTGTTTTCACAGAGCCTTCGTCAAATGGTAACATCGTGACAGGCATCGTTATCGTTTTGGTTGTCATCGTGCTCGCCATCGTGCTTACAATTGTGTTCCTCAAACGGCGACGAGAGTCTCAGTATCAGTGAGTAAACATTATGAAATTTTCGCCAAAAACCGCAGCCATTTTTTCTTCAGCAAATATTCTGAAAAACACGATAGCATGCAGAAGAAAAACGCCACCACGGATGGTCTACACCGTCTGACCTCGGTAACAAGTTAGCAATATTGGCTTACCGTGGTTATATGTTTTTCCCCGCCAAATTATAGTAACCAACACCGAGGAACACTCCGATATCTTAGATATTGCGGCTTTTGTGCGCATCGATGAAGAAGTACTCGCCAAGCCGAGCATGGCTGCTGGCCGCAAGCTGCAGCGTTCTTGAACATGAAGTTCAACTTCCATATGTAAATAAAGTTCACAGATATTAGTAACAAATTTGAAATGCAGCCATCGAAGATCATCAGATGTTGACGCAGACATACAAGCTTCTTCGAAAGAGCAAGAAGGGGGTTTTGTTGACGAGAATTATTCCCTGCCTTCTGTGCCAAAAAAACCGACAAAAATGACTTGGCGGACAATTGGGGACAAGGTTATGCATACGCTGCACTAATGTTTTATATCAACTTTCTTCCCACAGGGAAAGACAGTTCTTGCAAAAAAAAATGCAGCCATCTGAGAGGAGATATAACGTCCTGTGATTCTGTAACCTTCCGGTGAAGCCCCCAAAGCTATTCATCTCAATAAACTTTAGCCAAAGAAACTGCACACAGTAGTGTACTATCAGCAATAAATAAACGCGAACAAGGCAATGTGAACACCAAAAGCAAAGTCAGGAGACCAAATCCTCTGGAAGCTCAACACTAGTGCAGGTGAATTTTACTTCGAAGACGCGAACACTGTCCTTTATAAGTGTTTATTTTCTCTCATAAAGCTGATATGCTTGTTTTTGTGTTGGCATTTCAGTTTTATTCCTCGCGTTTAATTTCTTACTTAAGAACAATCATTTTTCGGAAAATGCGTGATGTGTAAATTTAAACTTAAACAGCTTATCACTGCAGGCCATATTCATCTTTGTGCCCGCGGCTTGTTTCATTCGTCTTCTCGTAAACAGTGTCTATCTTTGGCTTTAAGTGCAGGCACTAAAGATTATTTGCCTGTGGATAAAATGCGCTCTGCTTTCCTTCAGGAACTCACCGGTGTTTCTCGACAACCCTTCATACGACGCCTCAACCGACCAGACGAGTAAGTAAAAATATTCGGGGCTTTCTTTTTATTTCATTTATTTTCTCCTTAAAGGCCCGAGGGCATTACTTAAGCGGAGGGGAATTATCATGATATATATTTCTTGTACATGAAAAAAGGTGCACAGAAAGATACAAAATATAACGAAAGCACGCTAGAACAAGGAAAAAACAAAAAATGCAGTAAAAAATGCACAAATACCTCTAAGTCAAATAACAGCAAAAAAAGCAAGAGCAAGAGAAACAAAAATTACACTAAGGCGCAGGAATGCAACTAAGCAAAGTAGGAAAAGAATACAAAGGATGCAGTCTGTTCAGGATGGCTGAAGTTTTAGCTTATTACTAAATTGAGCTCTATCTGTTCATTCAACTATGTTTTCGTGTAAGGAATTATATAAGACTATTGCATGAGGGAAAAATGGGCTATTCAATGCAAGGGTGCGGGTAGAAATTCGTGCTAGAGACTGGCTGTGGCTTAAGTGGGAAGATCTTAGTGGTGTTGTTACTAGCTCATGTCTGGAATGTGGGGACAAAAAATATGTGAAGATTTGATAGGCGAGATATGATGCGGCGGGTTGTGAGGGACGGCAAGTCGAGGTCTCCTTTCATGGAAGCGACGCTAGAATGTCATGAATAGTTCGAGACGATAAATCGTGCTGCGTAGTTTTAAATGGCTTCAAGGTTTGCAGCGTGGTATGACTGTGACGGGTACCAGATGGCTTACGCGTATTCAAGCTTTGGTCTGACGAACGTGAAATATAGAACAAGCTGTTGAAGCCTATTTGAGTAACTAGGTAGTGGTTGTCGATGTCTCTTTTCTTGAACAGGAGCACGAAAAGAAATCAGGAGGCCAATATTTAAATAAATGGGGCATACGGCAACTCATGCAGTACTTTTCTTTTGCGATAAGGTTTACCCGCAGACCAAATGGTAGTTCCTTTTGCGTCTTTAACTACTGTCATCTCCTCTTTTCTTTTTTTTTCTAGAGCTCTTCAACTGACATTCCCGGCCTCTCCTGCAGCTTTTCGCGCTGTTACCGATGTGCAGCGTTTCTTCTAGCCTGTGAAGCAGGAAGAGCGGGCACACGGATGACTTCTAATTTATTTCCAAAGACGTTATTCATAGCTTGCGCTGGATGTGTGTCAATTCTAGAAAATTGTGTGCCTTTCATCTAACTTGACGGAGGCATTAGGCTTGAAATTTTATTGAAACCAGGACGCACCATTTGCAAGTATCAATAAATGCTGATGATGTGCCTAAATGGTTGTGAAAAGAAATCAATATCTAGAATCTTAAAGACATTCAGAGCATGCTTAACCATGTATACTCTTAAGAAACCGTTGCTGCACCACATTGGCTTTTCATCTTGTAGGTGTCGACATTTTCCTGAATGTTCTTGAAGCACTACTCATGACAATAGAAACTAGGTAATCTTGAGAGACTCGGAACACCTTGAAAATATGTACTTGTCCGTCTTATCTTCCCTTTCGTGGCCATAGTCACGTGAGTGCAGTTCCTCAAGCGTATATTGTTTCATTTCATTTTATTTATTTCCCAGAAAGTCTCTCGCGGTTTTACAAGCAAAAAGCAGTTCCTGACAGCTTTACAGGTGTATAAAACCACCAACAAGGCATTAGGCGACGACACGTGCTGAAGAATTAAACAATGTAACATGCTTTACATACTTAAGATAACTCCTCAAAAGATGGCTAGGGACAAAGTAAAACCCAATCGAAAAGAGAACAAAACATTTGATGGTCTGTCGTCTTGGCCTAAACTTGACTTGTAGTCTGACGTTCTGTAGTCCGCACTCTGAGGTTCCGTACCTTGATGTTCTGTTGTTGAATGCCCCACGACCCATTCGCATGCTATTGTTACTCTGCTTTCTCCTAATATTGACACGCGTTGAATGTTACTAGAGTCAACTATGAAGAAATATTCCTAACGGTGGTTTGGCCAGCTTAGTTCTTTGCAGGCATACGGAGTTGGCAGCTCAGCACAGAAATTTTGTGAGCATGCAAAACACAAGCAGGACGAGACCTCCGAGTAGAAGCCGTTTATTTAGGTACAAGCCTCAACATTGAGGAGGAGGTCCTTGAAAGGGAACACCTGCACTAGAAGAAAGAACATCCAGATGTGAATGAAACATGAATCAAAAGGTTTTTGTGCCAGTGAACGTGTCTTCATAAAAAATAGCTTCTATAATGAAAAAAATATTAAATCATACGCTTAGAAAGACAGACTAAGTTGAAAAATAGCACTGAATAGAAGTTCTTTTATTTGTGTGCTCTAGGGTCCCAATGCGACATACAGGCTATGAAGGACGCCATAATGGAGGGCTCCAGATTCATTTAGGCCACGTTATGTTCTGTAATGTGCGCTGACAGCGCACTGAATATGAGCGGATTTCAATTTCGTCTTCATCGAAATAAGGGCCACCAAGTCAGGATAGAGGCCTCTAATTTGTCATTAGCAGCCGAACGCCAAAGCACTCAGCCACCGCAGCGGGTTCTAAATAGAACTGCTTTCACACAAGTCGAATTACAAAAAACGAAAAGTCCTTAAATTACAGCTAATTACCATCTTGGAGAGAATAACCATTCACCTACATAGTTTTGTAAAGTATCAGTTGCGTAAAAGCAGCATTTAGGCAAATTCTAACAAATTTATCGATTCCACGGCTGCTAGCACAGCCGGGGAGTCCTGGGCACTTATGCTGCGCCGCATGCATGACCAGGTCCAGTGTGGCATGGCGACATTCTATACCGACACATTTTAAAGATATATGATTTGACAGCAAAATTGGAGATGCATTTATTTGGGGCACTCATCGACTCATCCACTTAAGTACGTTAAGGTGAAAACGCGTGGCCAACGTGTGTCTGCCTCTGCCGAAAACGGGTTGCAAAAATTCTGTGAGTATTTTTTTTTGTTAATTTTAGCATATGCCATGAACAGCCGAGACACATCCAGCACATACTGTATAGTTATCCATGAGGAAAAAGCATATTTGTACAGAACAAAAAACAGCGGTGCACACAATTACGAGAGTTCACTCAACACGGAAGTTGCTGCAAAACTTAACTTTTACGGTTCCAAGCACTCCTGCATCATGTACCTCAGCATCGGCTTTTGGCGGCTCAACATATGTGCTTCAGTGCATGCCCAGTTCTCCAGAAGATTCCAGAAAAAAATCAACATGAATAAAATAATTCGTTTTTACTACAATCTTTATACGAGGTTGCATGCCGATGTCGTAATGTAATGTATCGTTTTTCATTTTAAATTATTGCATTAAGTTTTATTGTATTAACATTGTATTTGCGATTGTATTTGCTTTGTCCCCCTTCTTATGTAACGCCTCAATAGAGGCTTTTAAGGATAAAGTAAATGATTATGATAATTGAAAAAATTAAAATATTGATTTTCTGGGGAAGGAAATCGCGCACTCTGGCTCACTTATCGGCGGACACCTGAACCGCGCCGTTAGGGAAGGGATAAAGGAGAGACTAAGAAAAGAAAGGAAGAAAGAGGTGCCGTAACAACAGGCTCCGGAATAATTTCGACCACACGGGGATTTTTAACGTGCGCTGACATCCCAGAACACACGGGCGCCTTAGCGTTTTGCCTCCACTGAAACGCGGCCGCCGCGGTCAGGTTCGACCCTGGGTACTCCGGATCAGTAGCCCAGCACGCTAACCACTGAACCACTGCGGCGGGTGATGCAAAACTGCGAAAATGATTTTATGGTAGGAGCCTTAATATTTCCCCCAAGAAAACCATCACCGACGGGAATCATTGGACCAGTAATGTGACACTGTAAGAACTGACCACATTGTCGCATGCGGTAGTACCCTAGAAAAGAACTCCTGCGCCATCATGTTGAGCCATCTGCCATTTACATGTTTCCGGCTGAAGAACACATCTTACTGGATGGGCTAGATGGCCCTTGAATATTTGCAGGAGACTATGAAAATACTAAGACTGGTTTCCCATCTACGATATTAACCCTGTTCTAATACGCAAAGTATAACAGAGAAACACAAACTGTTATTGCCCATCAGCTGACATGCAGAGATAGCTAGTCCGCCTCCGATGATGACAGAATGGTACTGCACGCTCTCGCCGCTCTTCCGCTGCATTTCATACACAGCACATGCTGAATTTCTTTAACTATACACAACCTATAAATTAGAAGATTAAGTCTGCTCTAGGGCTTAGTTAGAAGCGTGGTGAATCTATTCGGCCTAGTGTACCACAACAAATTTTGCAGGACCACCTCCATGATAAATTAACCAAATTATTTGGCGGTTATATTCTATCTGCCTTTAATAAAAGGTTTTCAACGCCGTTTTTGAGAGACGCTTCAGCACTGGATAGTCTCTCTCCCCAATTACAGAGCTGGCTCCACACACTGTGAGAAGAAAATATATAAACAGTAGCTTTGCTAGATTACTCAATAATACTCGTCAACACATTCACACTATTTTCCCAAAGCATATACGAATAGGATTCTTACATCTTAACCACAAAGCAAGCGCATCTCCCAAAATCAGATGCTCAACAAACCTCAAACACAGATCGATCTTATGGCCAAAGAGTAGCGAGAATAAAGGTATGAATATAAGAGGTGTACCTCATAACGACTTCTTCTCTCCGAAGCTAAGTAGCTAAATAACCAACTTAAACAAGAGCAACCTTGTTATAGCGCCCAGATTGACCATTTCATTCCAGAAACTCCTGTAAGCTCACTGAATAGCCAAGCTTCAGTATCATCACTCCTGTATCACAAGCTCTCTCAGGAACTCTCCTAAGATCAAAGGTCATTTTAATTTCGACATTACTAACTTTTACCAACTCGGCTTTGCCATTGGGTAAATTACACATGTACTACTCATATATAAGTAGTATTACGGAATTATCTCAGAAACCTTCTATCCAGGTATAGGGTATTAAAACAATGCATTTTGCTGCAACTTGTAGTGCTTCAAGGTATGCCCAGATGCATTGTCATCTCGGCTGAATATGTCTAGGCTGCGTGGAGTTCTACAAAGAAAATTTTTTTAAGAACTGCCAGGAGCACTGATTGAAGATAAAGCTTCAGACCAACAACAATATTTTTTTTAGCGAAAAGTACGGAGTGTCGCAGTCAACACTTCCGAAATTCATAAATTAAGGGACTCCTTAGTATTTCATTTTGTGCGTTACACGGTAAGGGCAGTTGACCAGGCTGTCATAATAATGGGGCGACGCTCTAGTATTAGCCCTCTGGGAAATAAAAAGATTGATAATTGATAGGAAATTTAGGCTAACACTTAATGCCGTGCTTAAAACGGATTAAAAATAAATTTTGCCAAAGGCTAAATAATGTACTAAGCAAGAAGAGAAGATAGAAATAAACGTTTTAGGTCCACACCAAAACTATCCACTGCACGCTTGTAAAAGAAAAAAAAAAGCTGAAAGAAGCAGAAGTTAAGAGATCGCAGCCAAAACTCAGACTAAAAAAAGTTTAATAGCAGGATGATGAAAGAGCTGGCATGACCACACTATAGCGCGCTTACGTAGCGTAAAACACGGTATCTGAAAGGGAAAGGAGAGTGTGGTCGTGCGCAGACGTGCGTGAGGTGGCAGGTAGAGAGGAGCTGGAAACGCCGCACGGTCGCTAACAGCAACACTGGGGCCCTAACTCTGCTGTAATTTCGCACGTCAAAAAACATACAATAACAGCAAAAACGCATAAAAGTTAGGGCCAGTGGTATTTAAGTTACGTCAGCCTGATGCATGGCGGCATTGTAACCAGTATTTAAGAAGCAGGCACTTTTGTAGTGCCATAAGCCAGCTTTTTTCGTAGATGCTTCGGTAACATTGCAGAGATTACACGAATAAGTGATCATCTAATCTTTTCTCCGTGCATACCCACTCCTCTCTCACGAGCCTGCAAGGCCATGAAAATAAAATAGTGTTGACTCACCTCTGATGTGAGATTGCATAACTGAGACTCGGAAGAAATTATCAATTAGCGGGTGCCGTCTCTGAGACCGGAGTTGCGGAGTCGACTTCAAAGTGGATTGTGGATTGGCGACAGCGGTCGCGCTGTGACGGTTTAGAGTAGGTAACGCCATCCAATGGTCTCCATGAGCCGACGAGACGGGTCGTGACACTTGGTGCGACCGTTGATAGATTGCCACCTCTGCGGGATAGTTCCGACTGCAGCAAGGCCAGAGAGGTCTTCTGCCCGTTCTGGACAATCTTGCGTTTGACCTTCTGCCACGCACTCTTAATCATTTGATTGTTGGCTTCTGTCACTGGGTCGAGTAAAATTGGCGGTATGATTGACAGTGTGCCAGTCTAGGTTCAGCGGAGCCCCGTATGTCTTGAAGGCTAGAGGTGCACTGGTAGGAGGTTCATTCGTCGCTGTATACAGTGGTGCCTAGCTGGATGTTGGCCGCGATGATTAGGCCAGCTTTGCGGCGTTCCTTTTCTCTATTTCGAAGAGCCGGAGCTCCCCCGTCAGGGACCACATCATGCCGAACACCACGGGCCCTTGTTGGTTACACCAATGTAGCTTTTGCGGTGCCTTGGGGGTACAGCATCGCCGAGAAGGAGCAGCCCCCTCTTTGCCTTTCTCTTCCCGCGCAAGAGGGTTTTGTCTATCTGGACTTTCTGGCCGACACCTTCCATGGGAGGCCGCGCTTGGAGCTTGAGCTGGAGGACTTCCCGCACATTATTTATCAAGTCGTTCCACGGCATCCTTCCATAGCTTGAAGTCCTTCAGAATGAGCTCCTTTGTCTAGGCGGAGGTCAGGCCTTTCGCCATGCAATACCAGATCCATCTAATCCACTTTCTCGCAAACGTTCGGGCTTCCAAGGTGGTCTCTGCAGACAAAGACAGATCTTTCACCCTGTGCGCCGTGCAAAACGTCGGTGCGATTTAGTTGCGATAACTGTTTTCTGCAGTTGTTGCAGGGGAAGCTTAGAAGGAGTTAATATCCGTTAAGTATTGTCTAATGTGCTTTGAGATAATATGCTCAAGAAACTTACAAAAAAGTGACATTGGAGTGATTGGATGGTAATGACTGTTTTTGGATCCCCAATCTTGACAATAGGGACTATTTTGCTAAGTTTGCAATCATCGTGAACTGTACTTGTTGAGAGTGGCCCCATAAATCTAGCGCGATGTATTTGGCCGACCATTCTGCATATCACTCCAAGAACAAAATTTGTATATGATCATTGTCCATTGAATCTGATGTTATTAGGTTGAGCAATAAGGTCAGTATGCCTCCTGTCGATAGGTTTATGTCTTCAATTGCGTGAGATTCAATAGCGAACCTAGAGCCCACAGGCTCGTTACCATCTTCACTGAAAACACTTGCTAAATATTTATTTATTCATTTCTTTAAATACGCTAAAGGCCCTCTGGGGAAGATATTACATAGGGGGGACACACGAAGTACTTTGACAACACTTTGCTTGAAACAGAAAAGAGAGAAACAAAAACAAAAATACAGACTTCATTTTGCAGTACTTCGAAAAACAACACTATAGCGAAATAGAAAAGCCTAAAAATTCAAGGAGCTGGGATTAAGAATTCAAAAACAAAATAGAAAGAAAAAACAATGAAAAAGAAACATCTGTAAGAAGGTAGTGGTATTCGAGGGAGCCCAAAAGAAGAATTACTAACTCTATAAAAGTAAAGTGGTGCTTAGGTACGTCATATTTTGATGTGAGTATGGAGCATTTTGTGAAATATGTCTGGGTGAACCTCGGTAGCAATATCTGATGGTAGGTTATTCCAGTCTATAATGGTTCTAGGTATGAATGATTGCGCATAAAATAATGACTGACAGGCTGGGCGATTGACTTTGTAAGGATGATCACTGCGAGGAAAGATGAGACAAGGTGGCTGAAACAAGTCGCCATGCAAAATATTGTGGTGAAAAAGCTTGTTTCACAAGCTTTATCACCACGATAGCTTTATCATCACGTGATAGTCGAGCGTTTTTTCGTCGTAGTGATAGTGGATCTTATTCAGCACTTTTTTTTAAATATGTAAGACTAGTTTACGGGGAATTTTCCGAAAAAATGAAGCGAACAGCACAGCTTTGCAGGGATTAAATGTTACGTATGATGTAATCCTGGCTCTGGTCCCAGATTGCACATGCATATGCAATTTTAGGTCTCATTAAGGTGGTGTATGCCAGCTTTCTTAAGTGTGGGGGTGCTTGCCTTAGTCTGTTTCATGATTCTGAGTGAGCGATTAGCAGTTGCAAGAGTAACGTTGGTGTCATAATGCAGATTCGTTTGGAAATTTACTCCTAGGTATTTGTATGCGGTAATAAGCTCGACAATACTGTTATCTATAAAATGTGAGGTGAGAATGCGGGAAGAGGAACGTGTAAATGTCGTGCACTTATTTTTGGTATCATTTACGGTTGTTTGATATTCAGAACACCACAGATTTATCGCGTTTAGGTCAGATTGTAACGCTTGTTGGTCAGTTTCAGTAGTAATTTTTCGGAAAATAACACAGCCATCAGCGATCACTCTTACACGGGATGAGATGTAGTTAGGCTAAACATAATATATATTGGAAAAAGCAATGAACCAAGCACGCTCCCTTGTGGAGCGCCGTGCGTGACTGGAGTAAAAGACGAATTGCAGTGGTTTATATTTGTGAACGGCATTCGGAATGACAAAATATCTTTTATCCACAAAATGACTCGTGTACCAATGTTAAGCTGTTTTAGCTTCATTAGTAGCCTGTGGTGAGGAACGCGGTCAAAAGCTTTAGAAAATTCCAGGAATATGGCATCCACCTTGTTGCCGACGTCAATACAGGATTGCAAGTCATTAGTAAATCCCGCTGACTGCCCATCGCATGAATATCCCTTGCGAAAGCAGTGATAGTATCTGAAGATTATGTTATGCTCTTCTAGGTATGTTATGATTTGCGAATGTATGATGTGCTTCAGTAGTTTACAGACGGTACTAGTTAATGAAATGGGTCGGTAGTTAAGAGGAGATGTGCGATCGCCAGCTTTAAAAATCGGTATGACCTTGGCTGTGGGCCAATCATTAGGAATCCGTCCGTATGACAATAAGTGTAAAAAAATGCGCATAAAATTACCGAAATGCTTTGTGATCTGGTTTTTAACAACTTATTGTAGAAGCCAACGTGGTCAGGTGCTGACGACAATTTGTGATTATTAGGTAGTGATATGATACCGGACTCTCCGATAGTAACCTGCTGCATAATCATATCTGAAAGTGTACCTATATTTGGGCATGAAGAGACGTCCTCGCATGTGAATACAGACGAAAATGTGTTCTTTAATATCTGTGCGCAATTTGACTCCTGAACAGTGGCGCCTGTCTAATCAGTAAGAGTACCTTCAGGGGTTGGGGCTTATTACTTGCCAAAATTTTCGAGGGTTGGTAGTCAACATAGATGATAGGTCATTGTTAAAAAAGTGCCGACGGGAGAGTTTAAATAAGGCCTGGTATTCTTTGTCACACTGCTCGTATTTAAGCCATGTTGATGTGTGATTGCTATTGACAGCTTGCGTGTATAATCGCTTTTTTTTTTGTTTACGTGTCGAAGTTGCTCTTTAAACAATGGTGCAGAACTGTTAATCCTAATTGTTATGGCGGGTACATAGTTATCAACAAGTGCGAAGAACACATTTTTGAACACAATCCAATTTTGTTCAACTGTACGGGACGTGAAGCTAGTAAGAAAAACGTCACTAAAGAGAGATAGTTCAGCATTCTTTCCATCGAAGTTAGCCCTGCTATAGGATTCACTTTTATTATTCGTCACCTTTCTCCCTCTCTCTGAACAACCAATTTTTCCAGTAATGATGTCATGATCAGAGAGCCCATCGAGATTACTGATGTTGGTGCAAATGTCAGGAATATTAGTAAGTATTAGGTCAAGTATGCTGGAGCATGTGGGAGTGCACCGTGTGGGTTCAATTATGAGTTGAGATAATGAAAAACCTAAACATGGCTGAAGAAATGTGTTCGATTCCCTTTCACTCGCTGCGACAGATAGTGTAGCCTAATAAATATTGGGGTAATTAAAGTCACCAAATATGAATAAAGCACAATTTGCAAACCAGTTGCACACTTCACTCAGAATGCAATAAAATTCTTCAGCAAAACCACTGCCCGAATCTGGGGGCCGATAAAAAACACCAATAAGTATGTCTCTAGTACTGCGTTTTACCAAAGCCTATACATATTTAGGAACGTAGTAACTATAAAGGGTACACAGGATAAAGGGTACACAGCAATTATCGGCCCAGTGCCAATAATCGTTGATGCTTGTTGCAACCGGACCTGTTGCTTCTGCGGTGCAAGGGAAAGCAGTATTCCACGATGCGTTGACGACATATTATTGCAGTAGAACTTGCGCAGAGCATACCCGCACTTGGAGAAGGAGTAAAAGTGAATTGTTTGTTCTTTACGTGTCAGTGCCGCAAAGCCCACTGCCGAAGTCATTGAGAGGCGTGATCGAAGAATACGCCCCCGTCGATACTTTCGATGCTCCTGATGCCCACAGAGTGTCCACGCAGCGAATGCCGGTACAGTGCCTTTCGTTAGTGCTTGTTGCAAACCGCATGTGTTACTTCTGCGGTGCAAGGGAAAGCAATATGCCACGATTCGTTGACGAGACAATATTCCAGAAGATCTGGCGCACAAAAGACCAGCAGTACTTGCAGAATGGCGAGAAGTGAATTGTTCATTATATTCGCCACTGATGACATCACGCATCATGACGCCGATAACCTCAGAATCTGGACAACATACGATCAGACGGTCATATCGAGGACACGCTACAAACGGCAACAGATACCATTGCTAAGCTCACCACAGGAATCGCACTAGCGCGCTCACCAGAAAAATCTGAATTCCTCGTCATAGCCCCCAAGCGAAGGACTTGCCAAACCCTCATTGAAATCTAATATTGTGCCAGACAAACACCCCAGGTTCATACCATTCGCATTACAGGATGAAAAAAAAAACATAGACACAATTAAAGGACTCAACGAGGCCATCCCGTCACCATGAAACTGATAAAAAGGGCAACAGGACACGCATATGGGTTGAGAGAGGCGGGCCGCTTCGCGTGGTGACTGCCTGTACCTTCAGCCAAATTCTTTATGCTACGCCATACCTCAAACTAACAACTATTAACGTCCAGCAAATAGTCTGCACGATTCGGCAAGCAACGAAGGCTTAAATTACCGAGAAACTGCTCGAATTAGAAGTCCATAACGTCCTACTTACACTTCGATATGCCCACGTACGAGCTCAATATAATAGATTAGCCGCAACAACTACCGGACGACGCATAATCACTTTCTCTGCAAAAAATACATCTTCAAAAACACTCCACACCCACATTTACACTTCAATATAGGCCAAATCATCACAGTGGAACGTGTACCCCAATCGTGACTAAAGAAGTTGCGTGCAGCAGCGCTACACAAATAGTATCCACACTCCTGAGAGACACCTCCCCGAAACTGCAAAGGAAGCCACCATTGCCCTCGCGATTGTCAGCACAAAAACCTGGTATGTTTTATCAGATTCAAAAACTGCAATCCAAAATTTCGCACGAGACCGAATCGACGTCTCTGCTTTTGCGTACTGGACTTGCCTGGCGCACCCCCGCTTGTCATGTGGAGCTGATTTGGATGCCCGCGCACTCCTGGAATCCTGGAAACGAGGCCGCCAACCCTTTAGACAAAGGTTCTTTAAATCGGGCTCTGGCTGCCTTCCACACGGCATTTACGAAGGAGCGCGCGCACACTTTCTAAGGCCTCGTGTCAGCTATACACCCACCGCCAAGTCCCTCAGCAATCGACAGGCAACCCTTCTGCGCAAATTGCCCGCACTCTCCTCTCACCCAATCTCACTATCGCCCCCTTTTTCTCACTTCATCCTGCGCTATCTTTCCAGAACCTGTTGCTTCTGCTCTCCATCTTCTTTTTCACTGCCCGGCGCATCATGCTTCGCATGGCCTGAGCACCTTTAGATGGCTGGGAGACCCTGCTGCTCACCGTGGACCCGATCGTGCAGACAATCGCTACCCACCGGGCTGCGAGATTTATGAACAGCAGGTACATAAATGCTTGAGTGCAGTGGGGCTTTACGGGTGCTATGTAGTGCGCGTACTTCGATCTCCTCTGTTTCATAATAATATTTTCGGTGATGATGATGAAGTTGGTATGGGGGTGAGCCTGACGCTGTTTGGGTGGAAGCCGCCTGCGATGAGCACGGAGCCATTGCGGTTGTCCATAACCCCCACATAGCCGCCACGGTGGCTCGGCTGCGGACCCGAAAGACGCCGCTTCGATCCCGTCCGCGGGGGTCATTTCGATGGCGGCGAAATGATAGAGCCGATGTACTATGCGATGTCAGCCCAGGTTAAAAAAAAACCCAGGTGGTCAAAATTTCTGGAACTCTCCGGGAGACCTCAGTGTGGTTAGCGGACCTGGGCAGGCAGAAGATCGCTGTTGGCCGGGCATGATACACGATGGACCGACAACACATGAACGTTTAGACCATGAGTGGGGTCGTGCGGAGACCCAGGGGGCATGCATGCCTCGAATTCTCTTGCTAAATAAAGTTTAACCACTACCACCACCCATATGGCTTGGTTCATATGTCCACTGAATAAGGGAGACAGATAATGCGTCTTTTCTTTCATTAAGCAATTACTACCTCTTCACTGCGGCGCATTTCCTTTTTTTCTTCTTAGACTGATTTATCTCTTTGCACACTGAGCGGTTCAAGTGTCAACTGATAAGCGAAAAAGCTACCGTGAAAAATTGTTTTGGGAAAGGAAATGGCGCAGCTACTGTCTTACATATCTCGGTGTACACCCGAACTGCGCCGTAAGGAAGAAACGAAAGAGAAAGAGCAAGGGTAAAAAGTGGTGCTGTAGTAAAGAGCTCCGGATTAATTGCGGCCACCTGAGGATCTTTAACGCGAGCTGACATCGCACAGCATACGGGCGCCATTTACAGCATTAGCTCTACTGGTCGCGTTTCAAGCCTCAAAGTTATGCTGATTCCACGAATAGAATCGAAGATGGCAGCCTCCAAGCCGTTTCTAAGGTAACCGATGTGATTGTATAATTGAATAAAGTAATAAAGGGCGGCAGCATGATGCCGGAGCCCCACAACTGGAAACTAAACTATGCCGATCCCACATAGTTGTATATAGGCGAAACGCAAAAGGCGCCATGTGCCCACCCGCCGCGGCGGCTCAGTGGTTATTGCGCTCGGCTACTGATCTGGAGTTCCCGGATTCGAACCCGACCGCGGCGGCTGCGTTTTTATGGAGGAAAAATGCTAAGGCGCCCGTGTGCTGCGCAATTTCAGTGCACGTTTAAGATCCCCAGGTGGTGAAATTATCCCGGAGCCCTCCACTACGGCACTTCTTTCTTCCGTTCTTTCACTCTCTTCTTTATCCCTTCCCCTAAGGGGCAGTTCAGGTGTCCAACGATATATGAGACAGATACTGCGCCATTTCCTTTCCCGAAAAACCAATTATTATTATTATTATTATTATTATTATTATTATTAATATTATTATTATTAATATTATTATTATTATTATTACCCACGTGCCGTGCGATGTAGGTGCACGTTAAAATCAATTTGGTTTTTGGGGAAAGGAAACGGCACAGTCTCTTTCTCACATATCGGCGGACACTTGAACCGCGTTGTAAGGGAAGGGTTAAAGGAGGGAGAAAAAATAAAATAGAAAGAGGTGACAGATAGAGGTGACAGAACCAGTGACAGATATAAACCAAGAGATGCTGATGTTAGTTGGATAGCAGTAGAACTTTTTCTTTTTTAGCACATCGTACAATGGAAGGCGGAGCGATCGATGATTCAGATCAAGGTGGTTAAGGTGCTACTTTATTTTCATGGTAAGACTACACTGGTTGCCTTTGCCCACCACAATGCGGCTCCGCTTTCCTACACCGCAGTTCCAGAGAAAACAGAATCCACCAAAAATCTGTGTTTTCGCCTCTCTATCCTACCTTTTTGGAACGTTTTCTACACAATATAGAAAGAAGATATGACTGTACTGAAATACTTACAGTGTGAATAAAAAAATTCCACACCAAGCCGCCAACAGGCTTTCATTTGACAGTAGAATAATAATAATTGTTTTTTTTGGGGGGGAAAGCAAATGGCGCAGTATCTGTCTCATATATCGTTGGACACCTGAACCGCGCCGTAAGGGAAGGGATAAACGAGGGAGTGAAAGAAGAAAGGAAGAAGAGGTGCCGTAGTGGAGGGCTCCGGAATAATTTCGACCACCTGGGGATCCTTAACGAGCACTGACATCGCACAGCACACGGGCGCCTTTGCGTTTTTCCTCCATAAAAACGCAGCCGCCGCGGTCGGGTTCGAACCCGGGAACTCCGGATCAGTAGTCGAGCGCCCTAACCACTGAGCCACCGCGGCGGGGCAAGGATGTCTGATTAACTCTGCATCTATCAAAACTACGAACCCCACTCATGCAGAGGAGGCAGCCAAAGCGTCGGCACTAGTTACCAGACCAAACTCAAATATCCTGCAGGAACCTTATGACAGGACAAGTACACCAGACTGCACTCTCAGTACTTAACAGGAACCCACATAACAAAGCCAACATTGATTGGTTCCCCGGCCACATGGACGAGACGGGAGGGAATGCCGCTGCTCACAGGCATGCCCGACCGCTTCTCCTCCGGGCCTCTGCCACGTCTGATGAGATCGCGATCCACAACCAGTGACCAGTACATTGAATACCTTCAAGACCACAGGTTGGCGAGGTTCCTCTGCCGCATGAAGACCTAAGAAAGGCTGAGGAACATGCACTCAGACGCCTTCAAATGAATACAGTAATACAACCCGTCAAACTTAAGATTTGGTATCCCATACACTATGAGCCACAATGCCTACACCGTGGAGAAATAATCTCGGCTTAACATATGGTGTGGGCTTGCAAACTAAATCCCGCTATCGACCCTATACCAAACACAGATCATGAGGAATGGGAGGCCATTCTGCTCAGCGGAGACCCTGACCACCAGCACTCACTGGCACACAGGACCCTCGCTGCCGCGCAAGCAAGTGGACTGCTGCAAAAGGCGGCCTACACAGAAGCCCTTGAATCTCATTTTTTCGGTAATAAAGACGTTTTCCTTCTTTTCCTTCCTCCAATCCCAGACCGAAGTCCCTCACCTTCCGACAAAAAACGAGTTCCCAGGTTCGAACCCGACCACGGCGGCTGCGTTTTTATGCAGGAAAAACGCTAAGGCTCCCGTGTGCTGTGCGATGTCAGTGCACATTAAAGATCCCCAGGTGGTCGAAATTATTCCTGAGCCCTCCGCTACGGGCACCTCTTTCTTCCTGTGCTCTTTCACTCCCTCCCTTATTCCTTCCTTTACGACGCGGTTGAGGTGTCCAACGATATATGAGACAGATACTGCGCCATTTCCTTTGCCCAAAAACCAATTAAAAATAATAATTGGCGCATGCCGGATGGCCAGGGAATATGGTGCCTGGGACTAGGGGCGCCAACCATGCGCAGCCTGGAAGACATCGGCAATCTTCGGGCAAGCAGCAAGACTCCTTTATTAGAGCAATAAAGTTTATTCACTCACTCACTCCTTGGCATTCTCCGCTGTGTCTTTGTCAATCCCTTCGCATGGGTATGTGCGATGTTTACTGAGGTAAAGAAGAACAGCTCATTTGGAAGGAAGGAAGGAAGGCCTCAGACGTTGCTGGCACATACCCACTACGGGGGAGTGGCCAAGACACAGGCGGTTAATTACTGGATACAGGAAATTTTTGACGGGAAAAGCAGTGGAAATAGTATGTAGTCTGATAGATTGGAAGAGGGAAGGAAAGGGGTCCAGTTAACTTGGAGATCGAAGACGGGACAAATGCTTAATGTGCATAATAGTACACAATGCCTGTAATGTTGCAATGTCTTACTGACAGAGATCAGGAAAAAGAAATTAGAATGGGAGTCGCTGAGTTTCTTGAAGAAAATTTTGCACAGCAGAGCGCACACTCCTGTCGCTTCGTCCAAGCAAAGAAGCGCCAATGGAAAGAACAACCGCGGAAGACACAGGCAAGCCCAGTTGATGAAATGGAATTTGCAAAAGACGCTTCCTCAAATGAGAAAAGCGGCGGCAGAACAGCAGGAAGTGATCTATTGTCTCAGGTTCGGCACAAAAAGGGCACAGTGGGGAAGCTGCCAGGCCAGATCTGTGAAGGTAGAAATTTAGAAGGGGAACCCGGCAACGCAAGCGCGTGAAAGAGACCTCTAGTCTGCGTGAGCGCCAGTCTTTGCTACTCCAAGGATGCAGAAGATGCTGATATTCGGGAGACGATGTAAGAGCCGAGGCAGCAAATTCCTGAAATATTGTGTAGCTGCGAAACCTCACCGCAGCTGTATATGCACACGATGGTAGGACAGCAACAATTGGGCCGCTGAGAGAGGCTCTTGCTAAGGAATCTGCAACCTCATTTAAGTGAAAGCCCATGTGACCTGGTACCCAAAGCAACCTTACCGAATTTAGATGCAGCGGAATCAGGAACTTAAAGAGGCGTAATGGCCGAGAGTCAGTGGGCGAGGATAAGGAAGAGCAAATGGACAGAGAGTCTGTCATAACCACGACCTGGGAAACGGTAGATTCTAATTTTCGTAAGGCTAAGATTACTGCTAATAATTCAGCCAGAAAAATTGGAGTGAAGTCAGGAAGACGGAGAGAAAAAGACCAATCCAGTGAAGGTGAAAAAATTCCCACACCTGCCTTTTCGCGATCCTGCGAGGCATCGGTAGCAATAAGAACATGAGAGGGAAAGGACCTTAGGTGGTCCTGCAATAGACCCTGAAGAAGCGGGAAGGGCTGCAGCTTTGCATTCGATGGGAAAATGTCATCGAATTCAATCTGGACAGATGAGGAGTTGTTATATATTTGGCGGACATCAGTGAAATGGATATTTATGCGATCAAGGAGGGACTGCACGTAACATATCTGCGGGGTATGAAATCGAGACCAGGCAGCACTAAAAAAGGCGGAAGGTTGACTAAGAAATATTATACTGGAAGCGTGAAGAGGGGAGTCGCACGATTTTAAAAATGTTTGAACTGTTAAAAGGCGAAACCTAGCTGATAACGAAGGCATTCGCGCCTCAAGGTGCAGAACAGCATTGGCGACATATTTTGGAAGCCCCAGACAAAGGCGCAACGCCTCACGCTCCAAAAGCACAAGAGGGCGAAGTTTATAGGCAGGAGCTCCTGAGAATAAAACACACCCGAACTCCAAAATTGGGCGGACGTACATTTTATAAATCATCAGAAGCGTATGCCTTCTCATGCCTGACCTAGCACTACAAAGCCTGCGCAGGATGCCAATGGCCCGAACTCCTTTTGCAGAAACTTGCTCAATGTGTGGCCGCCAGGAGAGAGTAGAGTCATTTGTTGTTGTTGTTAGCCTATCATTCTTCTTCTTTTTTTTTAATCAAAAGATGGCACATCCTGCACCGAGAATTCTTTTTCTTCTTCTTCACCCCTGGTATATGGTATAGCGCTCTTCGTCTTTTTCGCAAGCGTGCTCCACGCTGTCAGCTTCATAATCATCATCTTTAAGACAGTTCTTTTTAAGCGAAGCCTTCACTACGCTATAGCTAAAGCCTATTTCGCCGCGCGTTGCCCGTTGAGCTACAATAGAGCCAGAGGTCAAGTGTGGGATGATTTGCATCGATCCCAACTAGCTTTAGCTAGAGATCCAGATGTTTCAAACATGATTTGTATAAGTGTTCCGAAATAAAATTCACTTCAATTCAATATGTGCCCTTCCAACGTGGACCATTTGACTTTTGACAATGACCTTTGATCATCACCTTTGACCTTAGACATTTCTATTCGCCTGTAGAGGGCGGTAGAATAGGGTGCAGCGTCCGTTGGGTCCCCAGTCTCTCACGATCAACCATTAATTTAACTGCCACCTGCCAAGGGGGCAGGGTGGACGCGCTGCCTATCAATTGTGCGGAACGCACTCAACGTTACAGACAACAAGCCGTGTCTACTTACCCGATACACCACAGATTTCGTTCCCTAATACCCGTCGCGGTGGCTGAGTGGTTAGCGCGCTCGGCTAGTGATCCGGAGTTCCCGGGTTCAAACCCGACCGCGGCGGCTGCGTTTTCATGGAGGAAAAACGCTAAGGCGCCCGTGTGCTGTGCGATGTCGGTGCACGTTAAAGATCCCCAGGTGGTCGAAATTTTTCCGGAGCCCTCCACTACGGCACCTCGTTCTTCCTTTCTTCTTTCACTCCCTCCTTTATCCCTTCCCTTACGGCGCGGTTCAGGTGTCCAACGATATATGAGACAGATACTGCGCCATTTCCTTTCCCCCAAAACCAATTATTGCTGTGCAAACAGCCGGCAGTAGAGGATGAAATGATCTATGGATTCAACGTCCCCGCATGACGCACATACATTCGACGGCGTAAACCCCGAACGGCATAAGTATAGATTAAGGCGAGGTATCCTACAACGCAGTAGTGTCTTAGAAACCTCACATTGTCTTGATGTACAGTGACGTATATTCCATGGGAATTTCAAATGTTCGAAATCCGCTGTACCAAGGATGGGCTCATGGCTCAGGTAATGGTGAATTTGGAAGCGTTCATACCGGGACGTGGTGAGAAGTATGAGGTTTGCAACGCCCTAGGCAACAGGGCCACTGATGGCAGATTTCGCTAGGAAATCGGCCATAGAATTTGAAGAAATTCCACAGTGTCCTGGTATCCACTGAAAACGCACCTCTATGACATGACGTGGCACGAAGTACAGTAGGGACCGGTAGAGGAGAGTATTCTGCGAGCTTTCTAGTGCAGCCAAGACTGAGCGGCAGTCCGAGAGAATGATGACTTGATCAATATTGCTGGGAACATTTTGAAGGGCCAAACCGATAGCGAGAAATTCAGCAGTATAAATTGGGGTATAATCAGGGATCCGGAGAGAGTAACGCCAATCTAGTGTTTGTGAATAAACACCTACTGCTGCCTTTTCGGCTTGTTGAGAGGCATACGTAAAAATTGCAGCATGGCTCGGATACTGCAATAGATATTTCTCCAGGAGACCATTTAGCATGTTGGCCGGTAATTGATTTGCGTAAAGCGGCATCACATGGTCAAATCAAACAGCTGGTGAAACCTGCAAATCGCTGACGCTTTGCACAGACCTAAGCGTGACTGCAATTTTGGACAAAAGGTGCTCAGTTTACACAAATTGAGGCAGTTTGTAGATCGGCCAATGTTTATCTAGAAAGAATACAGGGGTTGTCTTAAAATTTGGAGAAGCCACTCCAGGCATTGGCTCCACTCCCTGTAGGAAGGTGCGCACTGTGAGAAGTTGGAAGCGGGAGTTCGAGTCCCGTATGCGAGCTTCCAGAAAGAGGACACAATTCGCCACTGATTTTGGTAGACCCAGGCATAGCCGTAGAGCACGTCTCTCTAAAAGAATCAGCGGTTGAATTTTATATCTAGGGCAACCGGAGAACAGAACGCAACCGAACTCCAAAATTGGTCTAACGTAAGTTTTGTAGAGAAATAAGAGAGTGTCTCTGCGCATACCAAATTTCCTATTGCTAATTCGCATAAGGCGACCGAGAGCTCGCTCACCATTTCAGGCTATACTTTTGATATGAGGTCGCCAGTCGAGGTGAGGGTCGTAAATGACCCCTAGATACTTCAAGGACTGCACTTGCGGGATTTGGGCGCCACCGTACTGTAGACTTATATAAAGAGGGGACGCTGGAGGAAAACTTAGAACTGAAGATTTGTTCACGTTACAGGTTAAGAGTAACTCTCCCAGCCATACTTCCAGAGCATTGAGGTAGGTCTACAAAAGCTGGTAAAGTGAGTGTATGTCTCTAGCAGAAGCGAAAAAGGCGATGTCGTCCGCATATACATTCACCTTGACGTCACCCTGAGTAGGTATATCTCGCACAAGTATGTTAAAAAGTAACGGAGATAGTACGGAGCCCTGCGGCACACCTCTAGTCTGTGAAAAAGTCTCGGAAGTAAAAGAACCGTCCGAACAGAAGAACCGCCTTTCTTTTAGGAATTCCTGAACCCATGCAAGAATATAAAAAGGCGGCCGAATTTCGTCCAGCTTGTTCAACAAAATCGAATGTTCTACACTGTCATACGCTTTAGCAATATCCAAGGTGACTAAAGCCGCGACCTCTTTCTTCTCCATTGCCATCCTAATTCTGTTTTCCAAATCCAAGTGTGCGGTCCAAATCGAGCACCCCCGACGAAACCCTATCTGAGAAGCACTGAAGGCTTGTACTGCAAGAACATGATCTCTAAGACGGCTGTACGCAATGCGTTCAATAACTTTAACTAAATTTGACAAGAGGGTAATGGGCCGAATGTTGTCAATTTCTAAACCCTTTTTTGGATCCTTAAGAAGTAAGATTATTTTCGCAATTTTCCATTCAGGAGGGAGCCAAGATTTCTCCAGAGAGACATTAACCATATGCAAAACATCCGAGGTAAATTCTTGCACAAGAGATTTCAACATACCATTAGAGATCCCATCGCATCCGGGAGCTGCAGGTTTGAGGCCAGTAACAACGGAAAATAATTCAGAGGGTGTAACCGCAGTGAAGTCTGCGCGCGGAGGGGTAGTACGAATGGAACCACCAACCGCGCCTGAAAGCGCAGAGCAAGGCCCTGTGCTATCTAGTCAAGTTGATCTTTTGCATCCTCTGGTGTTAAGACCACCAGTGGTTATGGCACTCAGCTGCTGACCTGAAAGACGCAAGTTCGATCCCGGCCGCGACCGTCGAATTTCGATAGAGACGAAATTCAAGACGCGCGTGTACTCTGCGATGTCAGCGCAAGTTAAATAACCCCAGGTGGTCGAAATTTCCGGACCCTCCACTACAGCGTCCCTTTGGGACCTTGAACACCAATAAACCATCATTTGTCTCTTGCTTTACATGAGCAATTTGCAAAAGGATAATTATGAGCTACTTTGCCTGCCATGTGTGTTGATTGGAAATGGAGATCGTTAACAAATTAATAAATGTCAGCGGAAATTACCATGCGTTCGGTGAGCGTCCGAACGCAAGTGGCACCGCGCGTGTTCGAAAAATATGTCGCGGCAGCAGTGCAATTGATGTTACGTGAACACGAAATCAGGTATTATCATGTTCTTCCAGCCCTTGTACCCTAGCGTTATTCAATTTTACAGTCTAAATCAGGGTTACGCGTAATGAAAAATCATATTGGGAAATATTAATGTTGAGTCGACGCAGAATCAAGAACTACAAATCTCATTGTCGCGTGCGACGGACAGTGAAAAACGCGTGAACCGTAACTTGAGTTGCTCGCTGCATCATAGTTCTGCATAATACTGCAATTTTGCGCCAATGTAAGGCGGTTTTGTTAGACGCCACGCGCGCCGCTGGGCTGCAGACGCTGTGCGAACGCCGCCGGAACGGTGAGCGCCTCGAACGGTGTCGCACTGGAAGACGAGGTGTAGGCACACCTCCACCTCATGATAACGTCATGGTCGGAGTGCTAAGGCCCTGTATATAGGTGGTGTTGCCATGATCTGAGCGTAGTAGGTGCTTGGGGAAAAGGCGGTGCGGAAGCAATAATTCTCGATGACGTTGGCTGAGAACGCTGGCCGCAGACGCACTGCATAGCAAGACAGCGTCCTGTAGGCAAGACCAGAGATCTCATTGCCCAAACTTGCTACGTTTGTCCGACATTGAGGCATACTAATGTCATAGAGTTTCTTACTATTAACTAGAGGGAAAGGTGGCGCCCGCCTATGGGAGTTTGCATGGAGCTTCCTCGAGACCACTTGATCCGCCATGGGCGGTCTAAGCATCATGGGGTGGAGAGCTACCGACTGCAGAGCCACAACTTTTGGCCACAAATTAAGGAAAAACAAACGTTTTTGGATAATCAAGAGTGTCCTAACATTCAACATCCATTCTATAAATTGCAACAAACGAGCAGAAAAGCGTGTAAATATAAAGTTTGCCCAAAATAAGCGATGACTTGCTTTCCTGTTGGCTAAGCATTACAAACAGCAAAACCCAAAATTTCGAGCTTAATCGCTTTTTTAAAAAGAAATATGTTTTTGAAAAAATTTTTGCCACTTCAGAACTTTAAGATGTTTTTGAATGGCACTTCGAAAACCAAAAACCTTTTATTGGGGTCGTGTGCTGTTGCGTTTTCGATACTATGACATCGTCTGGGACGTGGACGGAACGGGACATCTCAGTAACGCCACTCTCTGCTCCTGAAAAAAGACCGACTGTCCCACATCAAGTAGCTCATCGCCTCATGATGCTTTGAGCGCCCATGTTGGCTCAGGTTCAGCGCCGCCAGCTTTCCCTCTAGTTAATAGTAAGAAATTCTATGACTAATGTAGACGCCAACATTGAGCACTGAATGTCACTGACACTGTCCCCGTCATTCTTGTTAGAGGTGGTAACAATTCCTTTAATTTGGCCGTGGTGTTTGCGTCTCCTGAAAAAAAAAAACTCTTTTTGATGGTGTGTGGCCAATGGGAGTGCTTGAGATGTGTGTGGGTCTCAGTGCTTTGATTTGTACTACTGGTATGCTGCGAAAATCCATATGGAATAATGTACTCGGCGGAAGAGATTTAGTTAAGACGGCAAAGACAAAGCAGCGTCCTTTGACCAGCTGCTGTTCTGCGCGCCACCATATTTTCGTTTGACGCTCATCTCCGAGGTGGAGATTCGAACGAAGTAATGCGAGAAAAAAAAGACCAGCATGCTTTCCTTCCACTTGTCGGTATGATGCCTGTTCACACTGCTCGAAATTTTTGGAGGACATGTTCCACTCTTTAAAAAAGAAAATAAATAAAAGAAAGGTATTGGGTGCACCATAGTCTTGACATTCAGGACTTGCTATACAGGCAGTTTAAAGGAAGGCTGGGTTGCGAGTCTGTTCAAAGTTCTGCGTTAGGAGGAAACTTCTGTGTCGGGTTAAAAAATTCATTGGTTATCAGGAAATGAGACTCGTAACTGTCTGGCGTCTCAGAGGCTACCTCAACAACGCCGTGAGGGAACGGAAAAAGATGGGAGTCAATCAGCGAAAGAGGTGCCGTAATCTATACAGGTTACCGGAATAATTTCGACCGCCTGGGGATCCTTAACATGTACGACATCGCATAGCACACGGGCGCCTTTTGCGATTCACCTCCGTCGAAACGCGGCCGCCGCGTTCGCTGCGTCGGGTACCTGGCACGCAACACGCAGCCCTACATTAGCTCGTGCCCTCTAGGTGGCGGCAGCAGGCCATCACGTGATGGCCAGACTAACGATCACGTGCACCGAGGTTATAAAATGGAAGCGAACAAGATGACTCGTCTGACGCGTGCAAGGAACATTGCTCTGTGCTAGTGCCTCGCAGTAGTGACCATTCTTCGGGAAGCGTTCAGACAGACTCCGGAGCCTTTGCCCCTGGGTACAGCAGATTGGATTCAGCAGCGGATATTGCTTTTCGGCGGCGACCCGAGGTCCTTTCCGCGGCGCCCCATTCGTTTTTATCGAGCAGTCCCGGACAGCAGGCGCCGTCGTCCACCGCGAGGAAGCGCCCACGTTCGGTAAGTGTTCCAAGGGGTCTACGCTAGGTTTGCATTGTCCAGCGCTCAATGGCATTGGCGAGATTTTTACACTTACTCTTGACCGACAGACTACTGCAACTTTCTGGAGTATTCGCGGTAGCAAGAGAAAAAGCAAGTGCAGTCTGCGTACGCATAGAACGCCATTCGGCTGCCATCTTGTCGTTGCTTTGGGGACGCTGGGTGCGAGTGGCAGTATGTCTTCACGAGCACCTAAGGCGTAGCATCTTTCCGCTATTCTGACTGGGGCTCCTCGTGTGATTTCAGTGTCATCAGATCCACCCAGTCTTCTGTCCTCAACCAACGCAAGCGATATTGTCGATCGCCGCTGGCCGACGCCACGTCATCACCCCCTGGCATCAAGCCGAGCTCTGGCGTCCCTCGTCTCCGCAAGCCTCCGGAAGGAACAAAAGCGTCTTGGACTTCCTTCATCACAGGACCCGAGATTCCTGGTCGACTTTTCTCATGCTTCACGGTGAGTGGGATGTCCTCCCTGATCGATCGACTGCAGACGTTTTCGAACTTGCATTTTAGAGGCACCTGCGAGACGAACACGCTCGTACTGTTTCTTTGTGCTGGTATCTTCAGGAGAATAAATTTATAATGCTGTCTCTTTTCCTGCCCAGCATTGCACAACGCCGCACTGTTTTGTAGTTCGTTCTATCTGGCGAGCTATCTTGGTTTATGCTCTTTTTGGAGCCTTCCTCTACTGTCACCGGAGCCAAACGTATAGCTAGCTCCTCCACACCTGTGCCATGCCGGACACACAGGTTTACGGAACGCAGTGAATTAGACATATTAGTTGCATTCGTTCATTCTCTCTTGTTTGGTCGCTACCTTCTATTTATCACTAAGTTGGAACACGCAGACGAAAGTTGCACCGCCTGGGTAGACCTGTAACGATACCGATTAGCGCGGGAGTGTTGACCCGCCTTAGTCGCTCAGCGGTTGGGGCGCTCAATTCTTGGGTTGAAAGGACCCGGCTTCTGTCTTGGGTCTGCCGACCACGTTTCGGACGTGAAATACAAAATGCGTCCGTGTACTGAGCTCGGGTAGTTATACACCGCGAATAACTTTTTAGGCCTTATACACTACTGTTTTATTACTTCATGAAATGCAAAAGGCGTCCGTGTACTGAGCGCGGGTAGTTTTCTGAAAGATAATAGCTCCTTAAAAGATATGTATGTCGGCCTTTAATTTCTGCAAAGGTCATTATACACAGCGAATAAGTTTTTAGGCATTATACACTACTGTTTTATTACTTCATGAAACTTCACACCCGTCACATCTTATTAACCTGAGTTTACAGTTCACCTTGTGTTTGGCGCTCTTTAGCCTGAGATTCCTTTGCGCCATTAAAACGCACCATCTACATAATTCTTCTTTCCACTACGGCGTCCGTCATACCCCGTGTGTTTTGGTCTAAGGGTTTTACGTCCCATAGCGACCCGGGCTATGAAGAACACCGTAATAGAAGGCTCTGGATAATTTCGGCCACCTGGGGTTCTTTAACGTGTACTGAGATCGCACAGTACACGGGTCTCTAGTATGTATTTATCATCCGTGAAATGCGACCTCCGCGGCCGTGATCGAACCCGCGTCTTTCCGGTCAGCAGCCGAGCACCATAACCACTGAGTCAATATGTCGGTTCGGGACGTTAAAATGAGTGCTGGCTGTTCATTTCTTAGTATTTTCTTCAGCACAACATTAACCGAATGTTCACGTCTTAACCTTTGACAACTTAACGCCGGAAAGAAATACGATTAAAAAGCCATACTTGGGCCATTACTTATGTTCCATTTTTTGCAGCAAAAGGTGCGAAAATTCGGGGGGGGGGGCATTTTGTTGACCTAGAGTGCGGTGAGGCGAAAGCCTTTAGCGCGGTGTTACGATTGTGTCGCTGATATGCCCTGAGAAAACTTTTATTGAATTTTTCTATTTTTATTTTCTGTTGTGCCTATATTTTATTTTTTTCTCTTTTCATATCTTATTTTCATTCATTTTTATGTTCTTGCTTTTCTTTTATTTTGATAGCGTCATCAGTTTCACAGCTTTAGCATGACACATTTCTGCGAACATCCCTGGTGGAGAGTCGTGAGCCTATAAAGTGAGGTGGTGTCATGCGGTTTCTCGTTATATATACCACACGCTTCTCAGGTTGTCGGCTAGCTCGCGACAGGAAGAAGGTCGAATACGCACTATGAGCGTATAGAGAGGCCCAACCGGACAGTGGCCTGTGAAACACGAAAACAGGCCCGCAGCTTCCGACCTCTCGTGCTACTAGTGGCGCATGCGCAGTTGTGGCTAGAGAGCGAGAGAAATATCCGCGGAGAGGCGCGCGTTGTGACGTCATGTGGTTCCTCTGAGTGCGGCCACGGCGAAATCGCCAGTTCGCGGCCAGTAAAGCTTTCTCTTTAATAATTAACACCACCTGGGGACACTGACATAGCACAGCGCACAGGCGCCTATTGCGTTTCTCCTCCGTTGAAACGCGGCCGCAGCGGTCGGGTTCCACCCGGCCCAAAAGTCGAACCCCTTCCATAATCACATGAGCCACCAGGTCGGGCATGAAGCAGTGCAAGGCTGAATAGGAAAATAAACGCCGTAGTGTTGGGCTCCGGATGAATTTCGACTACCGTAATGCACGTGAACTTCTTTAGAGCGCTAGCTATTCCCGGCACGCTCGCCTGGTTTCACTACGACCGCGATCATGTGACCACGAGTGCAGCTGCGCGCAACGGGGGAACGGCAGGAAAGGAGGAAATTCGCGCATGATTTCGTGAGCAACAGGGTGAGACGTCACTACACCTAGCAGCGAAATGCAGGTGTCGACGGCGAAATAGCCGTACGCGGCGCCTGAAGTGAGCGATGGCCGGCTGCGCGGCAGGCCGACGCAGCAGGTCAGTGGAGTCAGTGTACAGACCTTATGTGCCGGCGTGGGGAGTTAGTCGCGGCGAAAACGCTGTTATTGAAATAGAAAGAACGGGGTCGTACAGATAACTTTTCTATGGAAGCGGCAGTCAAGGGATACGCAATAGTTTAGAAGCGTACTGTGTTTGGAGTCCCGGCGAAGAGAATTCATTGCCAGGTAGTCCGTCATCGCATTCTTCCCTTGCAGCGTTCACGATCCGAAACGGAGGGTCACCAGTACGTCGCAGTTCGCTCTCGAGAAGCGGAGCGAAGAGTTGTGTTTGAGAAGCTGAGGCCGTACACTTGAGAAGGGGATTTAACTCATGCCTTTTGTATTTCGCGCGACGAGCGAGCTCTAATAGTAGCCGCGGCAAGGGATGTTCACTGGCTGATTTTTAGTCTGAAAGCGCTTCTAGCTGCACTGTCCGGGATTCAGTTTTGCCTGTGTGAAGTCTGATTAAAGGGAGTAACTGCCTCTTTCAGTCAGTGTGTACACCTCACTCGCGCTGTGAGTAAGCAGTGGCGTTAACCTACAAACTTTCCTTTTTCAAAACCAGCAGAAGGTTTTGAAAAATTGGTTTTTGAGTAAATAAAAAAGGCGCAGTAATTGTCTCCCATCTCGGCGGACACCTGCACCACGCCGTAAGGGAAGGGATAAAGCAGGGAGTGAGAGAAGAAGGGTGAGGTGCCGTAGAGGATGTCTGCGGAATAGTTTCGACCAGCTGCGGATCTTTAACTTTGGTTTGGTTTATTTAGGTTTTACGTCCCAAAGCGACTCAGGCTATGAGGGACGCCGTACTGGAGGGCTACGGGCAATTTCGACCATCTGGGGTTACTTAACGGTGCTGACAGCGCACAGTACCCAGGCCTCTAGCATTTCGGCTCCATCGAAATGCGACCACCGCGGCCGCAATCGAACACGCGTTTTCCGGTCGGCAGCCGAACACCATAACCACTGGGCCAACATGGCAGCGCGATGAGAAAGTGCTGCGCACGAGAGACTTACACACTTTATTCATAGCGTTCTACAGCGTGGGCTGCCCCTTTCATTCTTCCTTCCCGGCTCAGTTCATATGTCCACTCATTGTGAGTCTTGACCTTGACCATTTATCTCCTCAAAACTAATAACCCAACGCAGGCATGCATTTTCATTTGAGCGTCCCTCGTTGCTTTAAGCTATAGGACGCAGCCTCCGCAGAGGAAGGATGGTCGTTTCTGGACTTCAGCTATGGCTGTTCGAGTTGCACTACCGCTCTGGGGCCCCTCAAAGTAGCTACCTTTGGTCGCTAAACAGTGTGCTAACACAAACACATTCTTCACGGGTCTATGACCTCCCATCGTCTGCCCGGGAGGCCATCTTGTACACATTGCTATGCGCGTCCCAAAAATCAGAGGACACTTTAAGCTCCTCCTTAACGTTACGACGCGACAACGTTAATGGGTTAATTCTCATGTTGGCAGATGATCATTCTCTACTATGCGGCGCGGTGGCTAAACTGGTGTGGCGGTTAAAGGGGCTCAGAAGCACCTTCCGAGGAAAGCACATCAACTCACTTAATCACTGCATTGGGTTGTCATTGGATTGGTAACAAATCCTCAGGAAAAAAAAATTTAAAATTGGTTTTTGGGGAAAGGAAATGGCGCACTATCTGTCACATCTCGGTGGAAACCTGAACCGCACACTAAGGGAGGAAATGAAGGAGGGACTGAGAGAAGACAGGAAAAGAAGAGGTGCCGTAGTGGAGGGCTCCAGAATATTTTTCACCACCTGGGGATCTTTAACGTGCACTGACATCGCACAGCACACGGGTGCCTTAGCGTTTTTCCTCCACGTATTATATATGCAAGATTGCTTTTTGGGGTAAGGAAACGGCGCACTCTCTGTCTCACATAACATGAAGCGCTTCGTAAGAGAATGAATAAAGGAGGGACTAAGAGAAGACAGGAAGAAAAGTAGTCCCATAGTAGATAGCTCCGGAATAATTTTTTTTAAATTGGTTTTTGGGGAAAGGAAATGGCGCAGTATCTGTCTCATATCTTTGGACACCTGAACCGCGCCGTAAGGGAAGGGATAAAGGAGGGAGTGAAAGAAGAAAGGAAGAATAGGTGCCGTAGTGGAGGGCTCCGGAATAATTTCGCCCACCTGGGGATCTTTAACGTTCACTGACATCGCACAGCACACGGCCAACTGAGGATTTTTAACGAGCACTGACATCGCACAGCATACGGGCGACTTGGCGTTTCGCCTCCATCGAAATGCGGCCGCTGCGGTTGGGATCGATCTCGTGTACTCCGGAATAATAGCCAAGCGCTCTAACCACTGAGCCACCGCGGCGGGTCGTCGCGTTGTATTGAATGGCTTTCCTCTGGTGTTATGCTAAATGAGCTCTAATTTTCGCGTGTTTGAGCTGAATGACAACGCCTGCATTTGAATAAAGGCGAAATTCTTCGTGCAGTGAGATATCGCTGCACCACGTATGCGGACGGTGTGCCTAGCATAACTGAGAAGCCTAGGCAGTCTAAATCTGAAGCTGTTCGTTACGGCGTGGTTTCCGAGTTTAGCATTACCTAGTTAACAACAACCCACGTTTTACGACACCCAGCAGGAAGGTGCTGAAGATATGACCACTTGACATATCGAAGCGTATTTTACCGCCCAGGTTTAGCGGGCAACCTTGATTCCTGGAGGGCGGGGGGAAGAACTACGCGAACCTGCCGATTTTCGGTGAATCTAAACGCGATGAGCATTGTCCGAACGACAATATGGGCGATTTGCATCTGTCGTTTCCGCGAGATGGCATATGCATGAAACAGGAAACCTTTTTCTCACTGCACACAGCTTGAACGGCTAAGGCAAAATATTTTAGCGCATTTTACAATGAACGCATTCTCTACTACCCAACTTTAGTTTTAGGAGATAAACCACTTGTAAGAATTTCATCTGTTTTTAGTTTTATGAAAGACTCAGCGATTTTAAACAAAATATGATATTACAGAACTATTATTTCTAAAAATTCTTACCCCATGCTTTGACGCATTTTATGATACACCTAATCCATTTTCTCAGGCCTGAGAAGACTGAGGTCTGCATTTGATTAGTTGGGCTCCTTGCAGTCCTTGTCCGGACAAGGACTTCCACTGAGGACACCAAGTTCTTAAAATAAATTATACCATGCATTTGGCGCATGATAGCCTGAGTTGTTTATGCGCCATAATACCCAATACAATACAATACAATTTTTCTCACTGCGCGTGATTCGGAAAGGCAGATTTTTTTTGATTTCGGCTAAAATGTGGGTCTCCGGAAGCGTTTCAATGTGGTGTTCTGTCTGCGAGATTGTTCCTCCCGTGCAGACTTAGCAACGCACGCAATCAGATACAGTGAATGTCATGAAGGAAGTTCTAATTCTAAACTCTCTGAAATCGCAGGTTGCAGCGGCGGCGCTGATAGAGGCTACCTACCGCACAAACACCGTGCAAAAGAAGGCAAATATGCTCAGGGTAAGGTTAAAACAAAGTGTCTGCCGGCAAACACCCGCCAATAGAGTCCCTTCTCTTCCAGAGGCTGCGCATCACCGCGGCACGGCCACCAGCCGCGCGGCGGTGCCCTGCAGGGGCGCTGCAGCAGCCGCTGGTCGCTTCCCGCCGCATGACTACGACAGCAGGCACCACGATGCTGTGTTCTCAATTCCGCGAGGCCACTGGCGTTTTGGCCGCTTAGTGAACTGCCACCAAGGGAGGTACCCATCGAAGCCTCCCGGCAGCTGCAATCGGGATCAGTGGGCGGCATTACCCAGTTGGAAGCTGCCGCTCGCGAGGAAAAGAAAACTGAATTTCGCTCATGCCATGCTTCGCTGAAATGCGTGGTGGCGAGTGAGCAAAGCAACGCGGACTACTGAAGCCTTCTGAGCAAAATTTTCACGCCACTGACACCGAAAACAGGCGACGAGCGGTGAGTGCAGTTTATCGTAAGGCCGCCGATTTGTGCGCCGTTTTAAATCAATAGATAATGGAAGTTCTGCCTGTCTTTTTGCACAATATATATGTCAGCAAGATGCAAAATGTAAAGCTAGGCGGTAAACAGCTAAGGCACTTCTGCTTCTTTGCAAACGCTGAACGTTCCTCATAACTGTCCGGGTCGACAGTTTGACCCCCACCCCCGGTCGGCGTTGTACTTTGTCTTGTGCGCCTTCTGTCCGCTGGGGTAATCTAGACTCAACAGTGCTTGAGTCGTCTAACACCCAATAACACATGCATGCGCGGGAAAATACGATGGCGCTTTAAACGTTGCACTCCACCGATACGTCTACAGACGATCGTCCGTGATTCCACCTGCTTCGCCCATCGAGCGTCGATGTGCGATACGCTACTTTGTGGCATTCTATCTCCGAGAGGTATTCCGAGAGAGGAACTCACCGAATTGAATAGGCAGCATTATTTCATCTGCTACAGCCCCTCAGTGCTCGCTGACCGTAATAAAATGTTGAAATCGCTGCCCGTCTATGCATGTGGTGTAGCACGCGGCATCCATAAGTGACGCAAAGCGAAGGCTCGGTGCTTGTCAAACATCAAGCTCTCCCAGTATAGCGTAACTACATATCGTCGCTGCGTTTCCACTGACATCAAAAATCAAAATTGGAGGGCGCTTATGCTTCGTCTTTAAGAGTGGGACACGACAGCGTGTTTCAGCATTGCCAGGGAAAGCAAGGAACGCCATCGCCTGTTTTGCGCCACGAGTTACCAGTTGGAGAACTTAAGGAAAGAAAATGGCGCCTGTCTCATAGTATATCTCGGTGGACACCCGAACCGGGCAGTAAGGGAAGGGATAAAGGAGGGAGTGGAGCGGACCGGGAAGGAAAATGAAACGGTTTTAAGCAAAGGATATATGACGCCTGTCGCACTTACTCGGTGGACACCCGAAAGGAATATTTCCGACGCGCGGTGACGGCAACTACAACCACTACTACTACGACGTAGACGGCTTTTCGACCGATCGAGCTGTAGACGCTGTCGCGAAAAATTAGTTGCGGTAAAACCTGGTTAAATACCGAAAGCTGTGGTGTATCGAGCAACTAGACGCGACTTGTCTATAACGCGCACTGGATACTCAACGCGCCCACCCTGCCAGTTGGCGGTTAAATTAATAGTTGATCGCTAGAGGTTGGTCACCCAAAGACCGCTGCTTATTGCTGCAGTGCCGTGTGTCTGCCACAATATTTTCAGCGATAATGCATGTAGCCCACATTTCTCTCTCTCTCATCACCGTCACGTACCTCGAAGCGCGATTGAGGCGTCCACTGTCCCAGGGAGCCTGTTATGCGGCTTTCTTTCCTCGAAATCATAGGTGTCCAGAAAGCCGTCAACGTCGGCGGCAATGAATACAATGAACGCCGACGGTCTACAGCTTCAGTGCCACGTTTCTGCTACAATGTTTTGAATGTCAACACACGCAGCGCACACCTGTCATGACCGCCATGTATGCGAAAGCGCGACTGAGGTGTCCACTGTTCCACGGGGCCAGTTATCGCCTTTCCTCTGCTTTAGCAGAAAATTTGTTTTTGAAAATTGGTTTTGAAAAGTGGCGCAGTAACTGTCTGACATATATCGGTGGACACCCGAACCGCACCGTAAGGGATAAACGTGGTTTGGCTCAAGGTCGTTCAAGGTCATTCTCAGGCCTACTTGACTGCTTTTACCTAACGTAGTGAAGATTTTCGCTTCAAAATGCGTAGGTGTGGTTGTCGAAACCGGAAACTCTGGCCGAATGCATGCGGTGGCAAGAAAGTTACGTTACTATTTCTGTCTCCTTTTTCATCTCTTTCTTAAGTGCTATGGAACAAATTCCTGGGATCCTTGTTTTGCAGGGACGACGTAACCGCTGCTGTACTGACCCACAACATAGCGTCTAGGGACATCATGTTTTTCGGAGGCATATCACCTGCTCAGCCAACCGATTATGCTAAAGGTAAGCTGCCATGAATTTGAACTTGTAGCCATAGAGTTGTCCATAGCTTGCGCCGATATGCACACATGTGCTATAAAAAAAGAGCTCCTTTCGTTTCGGAGTCCTGTATCTGTAAATGCTACGTTGGTTCGAAGTTTAATGGTGCCTCAAAGAAAAAGAAGTTTTACAAGCAACATACAAATTGCTTTACGCCCATTTGAGAGTGCAATGGAAACCTTAATTAGCCAGCCACTGTACGAGAGTAACCCAACCAAGGCAATTTCATTACCGGTGCTGAGAGAGTTATGTGTCTTACTTAAACATGGCATCGAATTAGTCTCTCAGAACGAAGCGCAAACGCGGAGAGATCTCTGCTGGCTAAGTCGTTCCCGCTTCTCTCTCCGGTCCTTGCTTATATTTTTAAAGTCGGCGAGTCATTTGCATCAAAAATTGTCATTTAGTTCCACTCTCTAAATCAGTTCCATATGACATATGATTCAAGGCAGTAGAGAAACACGCTGCCGAAATAACTGCTCAGCAGTGCCATCGCACATGCCTCCCACAATATCAAAACGTGTTTTACCTTAGGATCACATGCTGCAAGGATGCCTTGAGGTAGATTTCGCGAGTGTTTTGTGCTCGTAGAAAAGTAGGAGAAAGAACGGATGCTTATTCCAGCCCACACACGGTCGTGCAGGAGCCGCCGTGTTGTCCTATAACCCGGGCAGCAATCGCTGGAGCTCCTAGGAATTCATTCCTGAGCTGAGATGCTACCACACTGCCGTCATCGTGGGAATCAACGACTTCATGGCAGCAGGCGAGTACAGTGCAAAACACCCGCTGCGAAAACAAAGTTAACGTCGGCTCTACGCGGCAGCCACGCAGTGTTACAGAGCTCCAAATTTCCCAAAACAAAAGGCTTTCAGTAATCTTTCGGTCCCCAAGCATGAGTTATACTTCTCTTCTCATATAGCTCGTTTCAAGTAGACGTTGCTGCGATGATTGAATGCGGACAGAGTTACTTATCTCCTGCTAATACCTTTACGTGACTATTTCGGGGACCCTTGTGCAGTATGAAAAGCTTCTAGCGAGCACTCGCCGTACGCCTTACATAAAATTTCATATTCACGAAACAAGAGAAACAATATGTGAGAAAAAGACTTTTCGCATAGTTTCACGTCCAGCAGTTTCCTTTTAACCCTAGCCTGCATGTAGTTGAAAAAACAGTCGCAGATCTTTTTGTGCTGCTAGTTTCACGCAAGAAGGAAGTACGTGAAATAATTTTCAGCTCAGAAAACTTAATAGGCATCTATGAGCACTTGCTGGTCGCTTGGTAACCTTACCTGCTTATGCACGGTAACATTCAACGCAAAAGAACATTTATGTGTCATATAACTTAGGATCTGCGTCTGTTGTCCCGTAGATAGTCTTAGGCACAGTGGGAATTCATCTCTAATCACATTTCCTTATTTTTTATTATCATTTCCCGCACTCACTTTTCGCATATACTGTCAGATGACCTCAACGGGCGACTACGACCGTGGTGCTAGAGACGAAACAGGCTTCAAGGGTCTTTCTGGTTTTTGCATCTTTGCAATGTGTCTTCACATACGAACAGCTTCGCGATCATTGCAATGCAATGCGGCGGCTGCTTACGATTGCGCGGCCTATACTTCCGTTCCTGCTACTCCTCATAAGCTATGCGCATAACTTGATTGTGACCGGCTTCCCACTGCACAGACGGCCTGGACAGTCTGTGCGTGGTGAGAAGTGGCCACATGCAGCCATCAAGCAAGGCCTTTTTATTCTCTTACAGATGGAACATTTGGATCCTGCTACCAACAATGAACAGCGAACGTGCCTTCCACGCCGCCATCGCCTGGCGCTACCACGTGATCATCTTCAGCAGTATCGCTCGCAACGGCCGGTGAGCTCACCTAGCCTGCACTGCGAATACAAAGTTTGCCACAGCCTGTATGAGGCCGCGAGAGTTGACTGTGACTACTACTAAAAGAAAAGCCATGAAGCATTTTTTCAAGCCGACCTGCACTTTTTGAGTTTGCATGGACTTTTCTTAGACCTGGCCCGGATGGGGGCGTATTTTTATATAGGGAGACGCGCCGCTTTTGAAACGCACGCGGTTGTGCCGCCGAACTTGCACTGCCACGGGCGTTTATGACAGGATTTACAAAGAAGACTTTTTACTGTACCATTTATATTTTACTTTGCTCTCTCCAGGGGAGGCTCTTTGGGGTAAAGATATGGCATCTGCGACAGATCATTTCCAATTTTGGCGGACGTCTCAAGGTTAGTGAATTGTCTTAAATAATAAGCTCGGTAGCTAATTTCTGTAATCAACTTTTTAACTATCAGAGTTAGGCGCCTAGTTGCAGCTAGAGGTTCATAGCCGATCGTTTGTAATAGCCATATCACTTTCTAGAACTCCGAAAATGCGATTATCCTCGGGGCTGTGGCTCGACTAAGTTTGGCTACATTGTGCCAAAATTATTGTGTTTTTGAAAGCATGCAGGCAAAGCAACCCCTCCACTTCACATACCCCCAAGGATACAATGTATACAAGCTTTCCACTGGTCCCGTACTCGGCTCATTTAGGGTGAAATGGTAGGGAAATGGGTCTTTGACACTAAATTGAGAATAGGAAAAATACCTTGAGCCATGGCGCTTTTTGGTCAAGGATGCCTTTGTGCCATAAAAGTCCATCTTCAAGTTAGATTTATATTAGAACGAAGCGTTGCCTATGGTATATACAGTGCATGGCGCCTTTCGGCAGACAAAATGATTCATAAAATACGTTTTATTCAAGAAAAGCATGTTGTATGTAAGCAGTTCTGCGTGATGTCACGCAGTTGAAAATGCAATTTTCTGTTTATTGTTGTATTCGCTATTCACCTCTCGTCAACCGTCTAACTTCTTTTTGCTTTACTGCTGTGCCAGTGATGATTTATATCATGTTTAAGTGCATATCCGACAACCATTTTTTTTTCTTAGGAACACCGTCTTCTCATTTTTCGTTTTATTTCGTTTAGACTGACGCCATATACCCAATGGAGCAGCGATGGGCCACTAAGAAATCCAGCCAGCGTTTGCTAAGTTCCGAAAACTGTAGATTAAAGACAAAATAATTTTTCAATTGTTAGCATCTACACTCTGTCGCGTCATTAAACTCATCGCTACTCGAGAAAGGCATGAGATATTTCGCCAATATATCAAAATAATCACCCATTTCATATCATACATGAACACATACGCTTCGGTAATACAGTACGAAGTACAGAGTGCTTCACATAGGACTTTTTTGATACAACTAGCCGTTTGAGTTAAAAAAGCGGTTTTTATCGGTATAACATTGTCAATGGTGTAGCACATCAGAAAACCGCTGAGACGTGCTAACTAGGAGGCTGGTTAGCTGATACTGAATTGTTATCTTTTTAGATAATTCTGTTAGGCTCCTTAATTATTCAGAGGAGCGTAGAACACCGTAAGTAATATCCATATCAATTTTTTTTCAAAAACGCGGTTACACTCGGCATTGGGGCCCGACAAATTTCGGCTATTTCGAATAGTTCGTGCCCAACAGAGGTTGCTTTCTTTGCCCGCAAGCTTCTCAATAGCGCACGTACTCTGGCGCGCTGGAGCCAAAATTTGTTTTACCACAGTGCCAAATGAGACCTCGCTTTCAAAATGCAAGAAACTAATATGGACATTGCTTATAATAGGCTACACGTCTCTGAAAATTAAGGAGCCTACAGTAATCGCGTGGACGGTGGTAACAGTTAAAGAATTAACTAATCAGTACTTGTTAACCAGCCTTCTATCTGGCACATCTCATCTGTATTGTGATGTACAACACGAATGTCAATGCTATGCCGAAGAAAAGAGTTCACTAACTCAAAAGGCCTATTTTTAGAAATTGTGTAACATTTTAGGTGAAACACTATGTATATTTATTTCATTGCAAATGTAAGTGGTCGCCTAGTATGGTTGGAGTGAAACAAATCTCCTTGTTCTGCAGTAAAACTCTCAGCATCAGGTTCACCTTTTCTTTTTCGCGAAATTTTGTACATCAATAAAAAAAAAGTGTACGCCACTGAATCAAAATTATCAGCGGTTCAGCTACTGCTCAACCTAGTTAGAGAGCGAAAGCTGTTCTGTTTCGGGCAAGCAGGCATGGCTTGCCGCCTGTAACTTTGAGTGCGTTCCGCACACAGGATTGGCAGCGCCGCCATCCTGCCAGGTGGGGTGTTAAATTAATTGTTGATCGCGAGACGTCGATCACCCAAAGAACGTTGTGGCTTATTGCTGCAGTGGCGCGTGCATGCCACAACGCTGTAAGCGCTAATGCATGCAGCCCACATCTCTCTCTCTTCGCCGCTAAGTACCTCAAAACGGATTCAGGCGTTCACTGTTATAAGGAGCCAGTTATGGGAATCCTTTCCTCGAAATTATCGGAGTCTAGAACGTTGTCAACGCCGACGGCAATCAACACAATGAACGCCAACGGTGCCGCGTTTCTGCTAAATTGTTGTGAATGCCGAAACATGCAGCGCACATCTGTCACGATGCACGAAGCACGACTGGGGAGTCAACTGTCCCAGGGGTAAAGTTATCGCATTTCCTTTGCTTTCAAAGATAATTGGATTGGTTTTGAAAATCCGATTTGGGGAAAGTGGCGCAGTACCTGTCTCACATATATCGATGAACACCCGAACCGCGCCGTAAAGAAGGGACAAACGTGGTTAGGCTCGAGGTCGTTCACGCTCATTCTCTGGCCTGCGTGGCGACTGCTTTACCAAGCGTAGTGAAGCTTTTCGCTCGAAAATGCATGTGTGTCGTTATGGAAACGGAAACCATGAACCAAATAGCAGGAGGTGGCGAGAAATTTACGTTACATTTTCTGTCTCCTCTTTCTTTATCGTGTGCTTTGGAAAAAATTCCAGGGATATTTGTTTGACAACGCGTTTGCAGGCACGACGTAACCGTTGCTGTACTGACCCCCAACATTGCGACTCGGGACATCATGTTATTCGGAGGCATATCACCTGCTCAGCCAACCGATTATGCTAAAGGTAAGCTGCCATGAATTTGAACTTGTAGCCATACAGTTGTCCATAGCTTGCGTCGATATGCACACGTGTGCTATAAAAAAAGAGCTCCATTCGTTTCGGAGTCCTTTATCTATGAATGTTACGTTGGTTCGAAGTTTAATGGTGCCTCAGAGAAAAAGCAGTTTTACAAGTAACATACAAATTGCTTTACGCCCATTTGAGAGAAAGAGTGCAATGGAAACCTTAGTTAGCCAGCCACTGTACGAGAGTAACCCAACCAAGGCAATTTCATTAGCGGTGCAGAGAGAGCTATGTGTCTTACTTAATTAAACATGGCATCGAATTAGTCCCTCAGAACGAAGCGCCAACGCGGAGAGATCATTCCTGGCTAAGTCGTTCCCGCTTCTCTCTCCGGTCCTTGCTGATATTTTTAAGTCATTTGCATCGAAAATTGTCATTTAGTTCCACTCTCTAAATCAGTTCTATATGACATATGATTCAAGGCAGTAGAGAAACGCGCTGCCGAAATAACTGCTCAGCAGTGCCATCGCACATGCCTCTCACAATAAACAGAACCTGTTTTTATTTTGGATCACTTGGTGCAAGGAGGCCTTGAGGTGGATTTCTTGAGTGTTTTGTGCTCGTACAAAAGTAGGAGAAAGAAAGGATGCTTATTCCAGCCCACACGCGGTACGTGCAGAAGCCGCCGTGTTGTCCTATGACCCGGGCAGCACTCGCCGATGCTCCAACAAATTCATTCCTGTGCTGAGGTGCTACCACACTGCCGTCATCGTGGGAATCAACGACTTCATGGCGGCAGGCGAGTACAGTGCAAAACGCCCGATACGAAAACAACGTTAATGTCGGCTCTAAGCGGCAGCCGCGCAGTGTTACAGAGCTCCAAATTTCCCAAAACAAAAGGCTTTCAGTAATCTTTCGGTCCCCAAGCATGAGTTATACTTCTCTCTTCTCATATAGCTCTTTTCAAGTAGACGTTGCTGCGATGATTGAATGCGGACAGAGTTACTTATCTCCTGCTAATACCTTTGCGTGACTATTTCGGGGACCCTTGTGCAGTATGGAAAGCTTCTAGCGAGCGCTCACCGTACGCCTTATATAAAGTTTCATATTCACGAAACAAGATAAACAAAATGTGTGAAAAAGAAACAGACTTTTCGCATAGATTCATGTCAAGCAGTTTCCGTTTAACCCTAGTCTGCATTTAGTAGAAAAAGTAGTTGCACATCTTTTTGTGCTGCTAGTCTCACGCAAGAAGGAAGTAGTGAAATAAATTCAACTCAGAAAACTTAATAGGCATCTCTAAGCACTTGCTTGTCGCTTAGTAAACTTACCTGCTTATGCACGGTAACATTCAACGCAAAAGAACATTTATGTGTCATATAACTTAGGATCTGCGACTGTTGTCCCGTAGATAGTCTTGTGCACAGTGGGACTTCATCTCTAATCACAGTTGATTTCACTTTTTTATTATCATTTCCCGCACTCACTTTTCGCATATACTGTCAGAGGACATCAACGGGCGACATCGACGCGCTGTGGTGCTAGAGACGAAACAGGCTTCAAGGGTCTTTCTGGTTTTTGCATCTTTGCAATGTGTCTTCACATACGAACAGCTTCGCGATCATTGCAATGCAATGCGGCGGCTGTTTACGATTGCGCGGCCTATACTTCCGATCCTGCTACTCGTTATAAGCTATGCTCATACTTGATTGTGACTGGCTTCCCACTACACAGACGGCCTGGACAGTCTGTGCGTGGCGAGCAGTGACCACATGCAGCCATCATCGAGCAAGGCCTTTATTCTGTTATGGAAAGAACAGGTGGATCCTGCTCCCAACAATGAACCGCGAACGTGTCTTCCACGCCGCCGTCGCTTGGCGCTACCACGTGACCATCTTCAGCAGTATCGATCGCACCGGCCGGTGAGCTCACCTAGCCTGCACTGGGAATCCAATGCTTGCCACAGCCTGTATGCGGCCTCTAGAGTAGACTTTGACAAATGATAAAAGAAAAGCAATGAAGCAGCTTTTCCAGCCGAACAGTACTTTTTGAGCCTACCTGGACTTGTTTTAAACCTGGTTCGCATGGAGCATTTTTTTTTTTACATAGAGAGACGCGCCGTTTTTAAAACGATCGCGGTCGAGCCGCCGAACGTGCACTGTAACGGGCGTTTATGCCAGGACTCACAGGGAACACTTCCTACTTTACCATTTACATTTTACTTTGCTCTTTACAGGCAAGGCTCCATAGGGTAATCTATTGGCCTTTGCGACATATCATTAACAGTTTTGAGGGACGTCGCAAAGTTAGTGAATTGTGTTATGTAATAAGCTCGGTAACTAATATCTGATAATTAACTTTTTACCTATCAGAGTTAGGCGCCTATTTGCAACTAACGGTTCGTAGCCGGGAGTTAGTAATAGCTATGTCACTTTCTTGAACTCCGAAAATGCGATTATCCTCGGTGCTGTGGCTCGACGAAATTTGGCTACATCGTGCCAAAATAATTGTGTTTTTGAAAACATGCATGCAAAGCAACCCCTCCACTGCAAATACCCCCGCGGATACAATCTATACCTGCTTTTCCCTGGTCTCGTACTCGGCTTATTTAGGGGTAAATGCTTAGGAAATCGGTCTCTGAACCTACCTTGAGAAGAAAAATACCTTGAGCCATGGCGCTTTTTGGCCAAAGATGCCCTCGCGCCTTAAAAATCCACCATCATCATGAATTTTTATTTATTTTGGGACGAAGAGTCGCCTATCGTATACTTAGTGCATGGCGCCATTTGGCAGACAAAAATATTCATGAAATATGTTTTATTAAAGAAATGCACGTTGCATGTAAGCAGTACTCGTGAATCGTGATGTCACGCTGCTGAAAATGCAATTTTCTTTTGATTGTTGTATTCGCTAATCACCTCTGGTCAACAAACAAACTTATTGCTTTACTGCTGTGCCAATGATGATTTTTATCTTGTTAATATGCATATCCGACGCCTATTTTTTTCTTAGAAATAACGTATTCTCATTTTTCTTTTTATTTCGTTTAGACTGACGCCATAGACACGATCAAACAGCGATGGGCCGCTAAGAAATCCAGCCAGCGTTTGCGAAGTTCCGTAAACTGTGGATTAAAGACGTAATAATTTTTCACTTGTTATCATCTACATCCTGTAGCGTCATTATCCTGCTCGCTGCTTGAAAAAGGAATCAAATATTGCGCCAATATATCATGCAAGAATACACATGCTTCGGTAATATAGTATGAAATAGAGATTGTTTCACCTACGACTGTATTTATAAAAATAGGTTTTCTGAGTTAGAAAAGCGCCTTTTCTCGGCATAGCATTGTCAGCGGTGTAGTGCATCAGTAAACAGCTGAGACGTGCTAAATAGCAGGCTGAATAACTAAACTGACTTGTAACTTTTTAACCATAACTGTTACGCCCCTTTATTATTGAGAGGCGTGTAGCACGCCGTAAGTAATATTCATACAAGCTTTTGTTTAATTAAAAAACGCAGTTACACTCGGCAGTGTGGCCCGACAACTTTTGGCTATTTCGACGAGTTACGTGCCCTGGAGAGGTTGCTTTCCCCACAAAGTTCTCAATAGCGCACACAATTTCGCGCGCTGTAGCCAAAATTTGTTGTACCACAGCGCCAAGGAAAACCTAGATTTCAAAATGCAAGAAACTAATATAGATATTGCTTATAATGGGCTACACGTCTCTTGAAATTAAGGAGCCTAAAAGTAATCGCGTGGACTGCGGTAATAGTTAAACAATTAACTAATGAGTACTAGTTAGCCAGCCTGCTGCTAACACATCTCATCTATATTGTGACGTATAAAACCAATATCAATGCTATGCCAAAGAAAGGAGTTTACTAACTCAAAACGCCTATTTTTAGAAACTGTGAAAAATTTTAGGTTAAACGTCTTGTATATTTATTCCATTGCAAATATAAGTGGTCGCCCTGTGTGGTTGGAGTGAAACAAGTATGCTTGTTCTGCAGTAAAACTCTCAATATGAGGTTCACGTTTTCTTTCTCGCCAGTTTTGTACACCAATAAAAAAATGTGTATGCCATTGAACCAAAATTAGAAGCTGTTCGGCTACTGCTCAACCTAGTTAGAGAGCGAAAGCTGTTCTGTTTCGGGCAAGCAGGCATGGCTTGCCGTCTGTAACGTTGAGTGCGTTCCGCACACTGGATTGGCAACGCGGCCACCCTGCCAGGTGGCTAATAAATAATTGTTGATCGCAAAACGTTGATCACCCGAATAACGCTGTGGCTTATTGCTGCAGTGGCGTGTGTCGGCCACAAGGTTGTCAGTGCTGATTGCACGCAGCCCACTTATCTCTCTCTGATTGACGTCGCGTACCTCGAAGCGCGATTGAGGCGTCCACTGTCCTAGGCAGCCAGTTAAGCGCCTCCCTTTCCTCGAAATTATCGCATTGTCAGTGCAATGAACACTACGAACGCCGACGGTCTTTAGCTTCAGTGCCACGTTTCTGCTACAATGTTGTGAATGCCAACGCATGAAGCGCACATCTGTCAACGTCACCACGTTGGTTAAAGCGCGGCTCAGGTTTTCCCTCTCCAAGGGGGGCCAGTTATCGCCCTTCCTTTTCTTTCAAAGAAAATTGGATTGGTTTTGAAAATTGGTTTTGAGGAAAGCGGCGCAGTAACTGTCTCACATATATCGGTGGACACCCGAACCGCGCCGTAAGGAAAGGACAAACGTGGTTAGGCTCAAGGTCGTTGACGCTCATTTTCTGGCCTACGTGACAACTGCTTTGCCTAGAGTAGGCAACCTATTCGCTTCAAAATGCGTGCGTGTGGTTGTCGAAACCGGAAACCATGAACCAAATGGCAGGAGGTGGCGAGAAATTTACGTTACATTTTCTGTCTCCTTTTTCTTTATCGTGTGGTTTGGAAAAAAATCCAGAGATTTTTGTTTGACAACACGTTTGCAGGGACGACGTAACTTCAGCTGTACTGATCCCCAACATTGTGACTCGGGACATCATGTTTTTTGGAGGCATATACCTGCCCAGCAAACCGATTATGCTAAAGGTAAGCTGCCATGAATTAGAACTTGTAGGCATAGAGTTGTCCATAGCTTGTGTCGATATGCACACGTGGGCTGTAAAAGCTCTTTTGTTTTGAAGTCCTGTATCTCTGAAAGTTGCGTTGGTTCGAAGTTTAATGTTGCCTCAGAGAAAAAGCAGTTTTACAAGGAACATATCAATTGCTTTACGTTCATTTGAGATAAAGAGTGCAATGGAAACCTCAATTAGCCAGCCACTTAACGAGAGTATCCCAACCAAGACAATTTCATTACCGGTGCTGAGAGAGATATGTGCCTTACTTAATTAAACATAACATCGAACTAGTCTCTCAGAACGCAGCGCAAGTGCGGAGAGATTACTCCTGGCTATATCCTTCCCGTTTCTCTCTCCGTTCCTTGCTGATATTTTTTAAGTCAGCGAGTCATTTGCATCGACAATTCTCACTTCTGGTAACGTCTAAATCAGTTCTATATGACTTAAGTTTCAAAAACATTACAAAAACACGCTGCCTAATTAACTGCTCAGCAGTGCCATCGCACATGCCTCCCACAATAAACAGAACCTGTTTTTATTTTGGATCACTTGCTGGAAGGAGGCCTTGGGGTAGAAAATTTCGCGAGTGTTTTGTGCTCGTAGAAAAGTAGGAAAAAGAAAGTATGCTTATTCCAGCCCACACGCGGTACGTGCAGGAGCCGCCGTGTTGTCCTATGACCCGGGCAGCACTCGCCGATGCTCTACAAATTCATTCCTGTGCTGAGGTGCTACCACACTGCCGTCATCGTGGGAATCAACGACTTCATGGCGGCAGGCGAGTACAGCGCAAAACGCCCGCAACGAAAACAACGTTAATGTCTGCTCTAGGCGGCAGCCGCGCAGTGTTACAGAGCTACAAATATGCCAAAAGAAAAGGCTTTAAGTAATCTTTCGGTCCCTATGCATGGGTGATAATGCTCTCTTCTCATATAGCTCTTTAGAAGTAAAAGTTGCTCCGATGATTGAATGCCAACATAGTTACTTATCTCCTGCTAATACCTTTATGTGACTATTTCCAGCACCCTTGTGTAGTAAGAAAAGCTTCTAGCGAGCACTCGACGTACGCCTTACATAAAGTTTCATATTCACGAAACAAGATGATCGAAATTTGAGAAAAAAAAGACGTTTCGCATAGTTTCACGTCGAGCAGGTTAATTTCAACTCTAGCCTGCATTTAGCAGAAAAACTATTTGCAGATCTCTTTGTGCTGCTAGTTTCATTCAAGAATGAAGTACGTGAAATAAATTGCAACTCAGAAAACTGAACAGGTATCTCTAATCCCCAGCTTGTCGGTTGGTAGCTTTACCTGCTTATGCATGATAACATTCAACGCAGTAGAACATCTACGTGCCATAAAACTGAGGATTCGCGACTGTTGTCCCGTGGATAGTCTTATGCACAGTGGGACTTCATCTCTAACCACATTTCATTTCAATTTTTTTATTATCATTTCCCGCACTCACTTTTCACGTATGCTGTCAGAGGAGCTCAACAGACGACTACGACGCCGCGTGGTGCTAGAGACGAAACAGGCTTCAAGAGTCTTTCTGGTTTTTGCATCTTTGGAATGTGTCTTCAAATACGAACAGCTTGGCGATCTTTGCAGGCAATGCGTCGGCTGATTACGATTGCGCGGCCTATACTTCCGATCATGCTACTCGTTATAAGCTATGCGCATACTTGATTGTGACCGGCTTCCCACTACACAGACGTCCTCGACAGTCTGTGCGTGGCGAGCAGTGACCACATGCAGCCTTCGAACAAGGCGTTCTTATTCTGTTACAGAAGGAACAGGTGGATCCTGCTACCAACAATGAATAGCGAACGTGCCTTCCACGCCGCCGTCGCCTTGCCCTACCACGTGATCATCTTCAGCAGTATCGACCGCACCGGCCGGTGAGCTCACCTAGCGTGCCACAGCCTGTATGCGGCCGCGAGAGGAGACTGTGACAACTGCTAAAAGTCATGAAGCAGTTTTTCCAGCAGACCTGCACTAAGCCTGATTCGCATGGGGCGTATTTTCACATAAATAGAAAAGCCCCTTTTGAAACGCACGCGGTTGTGCAGCCGAACTTGCTCTGTCACGGGCGTATATGCCAGGATTTACAAGAGAGACTTTTTACTTTACCATATACATTTTACATTGCTCTTTACAGGAGAGGATCTTTAGGATAAAGATATGGCTCTCTGCGACATATCATTTCCAATCTTGGCCGACGTCGCCAAGTTAGTGAAGTCTTAAATAATAAGCTCGGTAACATTTCTGTAATCAACTTTTTAACTATCAGAGTTGCAGCTAGAGGTTTGTAGCCGATCGTTAGTAATAGCCATATCACTTTCTAGAACTCCGAAAATGTGATTATCCTCGGTGCTGTGGCTCGACTAAGTTTGGCTACATCGTGCCAAAATTATTGCTTTTTTGAAAGCATGCAGGCAAAGCAACCCTTCAACTGCACATACCACCGCGGATACAATGTATACAAACTTTCCGCTGGTCTCGTACTAAGTTTATTTAGGGTGAAATGCTTAGGAAATGGGTCTTTGACCCTACCTTGAGAATAAGAAAAATACCTTGAGCCATGGCGCTTTTTGGTAAAGGATGCCTTTGCGCCATAAAAATCCATCATCTTGAAGATTGGTTTATATTGGGACGAAGCGTTGCCTACCGTATATACAGTGCATGGCGTCTTTCGGTAGACAAAATGATTCATAAAATACGATTTATTCAAGAAAAGCATGTTGTATGTAAGCAGTTCTCGTAATGTCACGCTGGCGAAAATGCAATTTTCTGTTGATTGTTGCATTCGCTATTCACCTCTGGTGAACAAACTAACATATTGCTTTACTGCTGAGCCAGTGATGATTTATATCATGTTTAAATGCATATCCGACAACCAATTTTTTTCTAAGGAATACCGCCTTCTCATTTTTCTTTTTATTTCGTTTAGACTGACGCCATATACCCAATGGAGCACCGATGGGCCACTAAGAAATCCAGCCAGCGTTTGCTAATATCCGAAAACTGTGGATTAAAGACGTAATAATTTTTCAATTGTTATCGTCTACATTCTGTGGCGTCACGAAGCTGCTCGCTACTCGAGAAAGGCATGAGATATTTCGCCAATATATCAAAATAATCATCCATTTCATACCATCCATGAATACATATGCTTTGGTAATACAGTATGAAATACAGAGTGTGTCACGTAAAACTTTTTTTTATAAAAGTAGGCGCTTTGAGCTACAATTGCGGTTTTTATCGGCAAAACATTGTCAATGGTGTAGCACATGAGAAAACAGCTGTGGCGTGCTAACTAGCAGGCTGTTAAACTAAGGCTGAATTGTTAACTTCTGAGATGATTCTGTTAGGCTCCTTAATTATTGAGAGGCACGTAGAACACCGTAAGTAATATCCATATCAATTTTTTTAGACTTTCAAAACGCAGTTACACTCGGCATTGGGGCCCGACAAAGTTTGTCTATTTCGACTAGTTACTTGCCCTGTCGAGGTTGCTTTGCCCGCAAGCTTCTCAATAGCGCACGTACTTTGGCGCGCTGTAGCAAAAATTTGTTGTACAACAGGGCCAAGGGAAACTTCGCTTCAAAATGCAAGAAACTAATATGGATATTGCTTATTATAGGCTACACGCCTCTGAAAATGAAGGAGCCAAACAGTAATCACGTGAACTGTTGTAATAGTTAACGAATAAACTAATCAATACAAGTTAACCAGCCTGCTAGCTGGCACATCTAATCTGTATTGAGATGTTCAGCACCAATGTTAATGCTATGCCGAAGAAAGGAGTGTACAAACTCAAACGGCCTATATTTAGTAAGTGTGTAAAATTTTAGGTGAAACATCATGTATATTTATTTCATTGCAAATGTAAGGGATTGGCGTGTATGGTTGAAGTGAAACAAATCTGCTTGTTCTGCTGTAAAACTGTCAACAACAGGTTCACCTTTTCTTTTTCGCGAGATTTTGTACACCAATAAAAAAAGTATACGCCACTGAACCAAAATTACGAGCGGTTCAGCTACTGCTGAACCTATTTAGAGACCGAAAGGTGTGCTGTTTTGGGTAAACAGGCATGGCTTGCCGTCTTTAACGTTGAGTGCGTTCTGCACTCTGGATTGGCAGCGCGGCCACCCTGTCAGGTGGTGGTTAAATTGTTGACAGCGAGACTTTGATCCCCCCCAATAACGGTGTGGCTTATTGCGGCAGAGGCGCGTGTCTGCCACAACACTGTAAGCGCTAATGCATGCAGCCCACATCTCTCTCTCTCTCATTGCCGCTAAGTACCTGAAAGTGCGATTGAGGCGTCCGTTGTCATAGTAGAGAGGCAGTTATAGGCCTCCCTTTCCTCGAAATTATGAGAGTCTACAACGTTCTCAACGCCGACGGCAATCAACACAATGAACGCCAACGGTCTTTAGCTTAAGTGCCGCGTTTCTGCTAAATTGTTGTGAACGCCAACGCATGCAGCGCACATCTGTCCCGACCACCACTTAAATTAAAGCACGACTGAGGAGTCCACTGTTCCAGGGGTAAAGCTATCGCCTTTCCTTTGCTTTCGGAGAAAAATGGATTGGTTTTGAAACTCGGTTTTGTGGAAAGTGGCGCAGTAACTGTGCCACATATATCGATGGACACTCGAACCGCGCCGTAAGGAACGGACAAACGTGGTTAGGCTCGAGGTCGTTCACGCTCATTCTGTGGCCTACGTGCCGACTACTTTACCTAACGTAGGCAAGATTTCCTCTCCAAAATGCGTTTGTGTGGTTGTCGAAACCGGAAATCATGAACCTAATAGCAGGAGGTGGCAAGAAGTTTACGTTACATTTTCTGTCTCTCTTTTCTTTATCGTGTGTTTTGGAACAAATTCCTGGGATCTTTGTTTGACAACGCGTTTGCAGGGACTACGTATCCGCTGCTGTACTGAACCTCAACATTGTGACTGGGGACACCATGTTTTTCGGAGGCATATCGCCTGCCCAGCCAACCGATTATGCTAAAGGTAAGCTGCACTGAATTGGAACTTGTATGAATAGAGTTGTCCGTGGCTTGCTTCGATATGCACACGTGTGCCATAAAAAGAGCTCCATTCGTTTCGGAGCCCTGTTTCTCTGAATATTACGCTGGTTCGCAGTTTAATGTTGGCTGAGAGAAAAAACAGTTTTGCAAGCAACATACAAATTGTTCTACGCCCATTTTAGAGAAAGAGTGCAATGAAAACCTTAATAAGCCATCTACTTTACGAGAGCAACCCAACCAAGAAAATTTCATTACCGGGGCTGAGAGCGTTATGTGCTTTACCTAATTAATCATAACATCATATTAGGCTCTCAGAACAAAGCGCAAGCACGAAGAAATCACTCCAGGTTATATCGTTCCCGCTTCTCTGTCCGGTCCTTGCTTATATTTTCTAAGTCGGCTAGTCATTTGCATCGACAATTCGCACTTCTGGAACTCTCTAAATCATTTCCATATGACGTAAGATTCAAGGCATTAGAAAAACATGCTGCCTAATTAACTGCTTAGCAGTGTCAGCGCACATGCCTCCCACAATAAAAGAACCTGTTTTTATTTTGGATCACTTGCTGCAAGGAGGCCTTGGTGTAGACAATTTCGCGAGTGTTTTGTGCTCGTAGAAAAGTAGGAAAAAGAAAGGATGCTTATTCCAGCCCACACGCGGTACGTGCAGGACCCGCCGTGTTGTCCTATGACCCGGGCAGCACTCGCCGATGCTCCTACAAATTCATTCCTGTGCTGAGGTGCTACCACACTGCCGTCATGGTGGGAATCAACGACTTCATGGCGGCAGGCGAGTACAGCGCAAAACGCCCGATACGAAAACAACGTTAACGTCGGCTCTACGTGGCAGCCGCGCAGTCTTACAGAGCTACAAATATGCCAAAACAAAAGGCTTTCAGTAATCTTTCGGTCCCCAAGCATGAGTTATAGTTCTCTCTTCTCATATAGCTCTTCTCAAGTAACAGTTGCTCCGATGATTGAATGCGAACAGAGTTACTTATCTTCTGGTTATACCTTTATGTGACTATTTCGAGCACCCTTGTGTAGTGTGAAAAGCTTTTAGCGAGCACTCGACGTACGCCATGTAAAGTTTCGTATTCACAAAACAAGCTAAACGAAATTTGAGAAAAAGAAAAACACATTTCGCATAGTTTCACGTCGAGCAAGTTAACTTTAACCCTAGCCTGCATTTAGTTGAAAAAGTAGTCGCAGAACTTTTTGTGCTGCTAGTTTCACGCGAGCAGGAAATATGTGAAATAAATTGCAACTCAGAAAACTTAACAGGTATCTCTAAGCTCCTGCTTGTCGCTTGATAGCCTTACCTGCTTATGCACGGTAAAATTCAACGCAAAAGAACATTTATGTGTCATAAAACTTAGGATCTGCGACTGTTGCCCCGTAGATACTCTTGTGCACAGTGGGACTTCATCTCTAATCACAGTTCATTTCACTTTTGTATTATCATTTCCCGCACTCACTTTTCACGAATACTGTCAGAGGAGCTCAACGTCCGACTACGACGCACCATGGTGCTAGAGACGAAACAGGCTTCAAGGGTCTTTCTGGTTTTTGCTTCTTTGCAATGTGTCTTCACATGCGAACAGCTTGGCGATCATTGCGGGCAATGCGTCGACTCCTTACGATTGCGCGGCCTATACTTCCGATCCTGCCACTCGTCATAAGCTATGCGCATAACTTGATTGTGACCGGCTTCCCACTGCACAGACGGCCTGGACAGACTGTGCGTGGTGAGAAGTGGCCACATGCAGCCATCGAGCAAGGCCTTTTTATTCTGTTACAGATGGAACATTTGGATCCTGCTACCAACAATGAACAGCGAACGTGCCTTCCACGCCGCCGTCGCCTGGCGCTACCACGTGACCATCTTCAGCAGTATCGATCGCACCGGTTGGTGAGCTCTCCTAGCCTGCACTGCGAATACAAAGTTTGCGACAGCCTGTATGCGGCCGTGCGAGTGGACTGTGACAACTGTTAAAAGAAAAGCCATGAAGCAGTTTTACCAGCTGACCAGTAATTTTTGAGCCTACCTGGACTTTTTAAGCCTGGTTCGCATAGAGCATTTCTTTACATAGGGACACGCGTGGCTTGTGAAACGCACGCGGTTGTGCCGCCGAACTTCCGCTGTCATGGGCATTTATACCAGGATTTACAAGGGAGACTTGTTACTTTACCAGTTACATTTCACTTTGTTCTTTAAAGGGAAGGCTATTTGTGGTAAAGATATGGCCTGTGCGACATATCATTACCAGTGTTGGCGGACTTCGCAAAGTTAGTGAGTTGTCTTAAATAAGCTGGGTGACTAATTTCTGAACATAACTTTTAACTATCAGAGTGAGGCGTCTAGTTGCAACTAGAGGTCCGTAGCCGGTCGTTAGTAATAGCTATATCATTTTCTAGAACTTCGAAAATGCGATTATCCTCGGTGCTGTGGCTCGACTAAATTTGGCTACATCGTGCCAACATTATTGCGTTTCCGAAAGCTTGCAGGCAACGCAACCCCTCCAGTGACCGTTCCCACCGGGGTTACGATGTGTACAATCTTTCCCTTGGTCCCGTACTCGGCTTATTTAGTTTGAAATGCTTAGGAAACGGGTATTTGACCCTACCTTGAGGAGAAAGAAAATAGCTTCAGCCATTGCGCTCTTTGGTCAAAGATGCCCTTGGGCCATAAAATCCATCATCATCAAGTTAGATTTAGTTTGGGACGAAGCGTTGCCTATCGTATATACAGTGCGTGGTGTTTTTTGGCAGACAGAACCATTCATGAAATATGTTTTATTCATGAAAGGCATGTTTTATGTAAGGAGTACTCGTGATGTCACGCTGATGAAAATGCAATTTTCTCTTGATTGTTGTATTGTTGTATTGTATTGTTGTATTGTTGATTGTTGTATTGTTATATCATGTTGATATGCATATCCGACACCCATTTTTTTCTTAGGAACACAGTCTTCTCATTTTTCTTTTTGTTTTGTTTAGACTGACGCCATGGCCCCAATGTAGCAGCGATGGGCCGCTAAGAAATTCAGCCAGCGCTTGCTCTATTCCGAAAACTGTGCATTAAAGATGTAATAATTTTTCACTTGTTATCATCTACATTCTGTCGCGTCATTAAACTGCTCGCTGCTCGAGAAAGGCGTAAGATATTTCGCCTATATATCAAAATAATCACTGTATTCTTACCATGCATTAATACATATTCTTCAGAAATATAGTATGAAATAGGGTTTCACGTAACACTTTACTTTATTTATGAAAATAGGCTGAGTTAGAAAAGCGCCTTTTCTCGGCATAGCATTTTCGGAGGTGTAGTACATCACTGAACAGCTTAGACGTGCTAACTAGCAGGCTGATTAACTATATTGAACTGTAACTTTATAACAATTACTGTTACGTTCCATTATTATTGAGAGGCGTGTAGCACACCGTAAGTAATATTCTTATAGGGATTTTTTTTAAATTTCAGAACCGCGTTACACTCGGCATTGAGGCCCGACAAAGTTTCGCTATTTCGACTAGTTACGTGCCCTTTAGAGGTTGCTTTGCCCGAAAGGTTCTCGATAGCGCACATAATTTAGCGCGCTGCAGCCAAAATTTGTTGTACGACAGCGCCACGAGAAACCACGCTTTCAAAGTGCAAGAAACTAATATGGATATTGCTTATAATGGTCTACACGCCTCTCAAAATTAGGCAGCCTAACAGTAATCGCGTGTACTGTGTTAATAGCTAAAATTAACTTATAAATACTGGTTAACCAGCCTTCTAGCTTGCACATCTCATCTGTATTGTGATGTACAACACCAATATCAATTTTATGCCGAATAAAGGAGTTTACTAAATCAAAAAGCCTATTTTTAGAAATTGTGTAAAATTTTAGGTTAAACACAATGTATAATTATTGCGTTGCAAATGTAACTGGTCGCCCTGTGTGGTTGGATTGAAACAAATCTGCTTGTTCTGCAGTAAAACTCTCAACATCAGGTTCAGGTTTTATTTTTCACTAGTATTGTACACCAGTAAAAAAAAGTGTACGCCATTGAACCAAAATTAGCAGCGGTTCAGCTGCTGCAGAACATAAAGAGGGAAAGCTTTGCTGTTTCGGGCAAGCGGACATGGCTTGCCGTATGTAAAGTTGAGTGCGCTCCGCACACTGGATTGGCAGCGCGGTCAACCTGCCTGGTGGTAGTTAAATTAATTGTTGACCGCGAGACGTTGATCACCCCAAGAACGCTGAGGCTTATTGCTGCAGTGGCGCGTGTCGCCACAACGTTGTCAGTGCTGACTGCATGCAGCCCACATATCTCTCTCTGATTGCCGTCGTGTACCTCGAAGTGCGATTGAGGCGTCCACTGTCCCTTGCAGCCAGTTATGCGGCTCCCTTTCCTCGAAATAATCCCGTTGTGAACGCCGACGGCAATGAACACTGCGAACGCTGACGGTCGTTGGCTTCAGTGCACCGTTTCTGCTACAATGTTGTGAATGCCAACGTATGCAGCGCACATCTGTCACGGTCACTACGTAGGTTAAAGCGAATCAGGTGTTCCCTCTCCCAGGGGGCCAGTTATCGCCTTTCCTTTCCTTTCGAAGAAAATTGGATTGGTTTTGAAAATTTGCTTTGAGGAAAGTGGTGCAGTAACTGTCTCACATATATCAGTGGACACCCGAACCGCGCCGTAAGGAAGAGACAAACGTGGTTAGGCTCAAGGTCGTTGAAGCTCATTTTCTGGCCTATGTGACGACTGCTTTCCATAGCGTAGTCAACCTTTTCGCTTCAAAATGCGTGCGTGTGGTTGCCCAAACCGGAAACCATGAACCAAATGGCAGGAGGTGGCGAGAAATTTACGTTACATTTTCTGTCTCGTTTATCTTTATCGTGTGCTTTGGAAAAAAATCGAGAGATTTTTGTTTCACAACACGTATGCAGGGACGAAGTAACTGCAGCTGTACTGATCCCCAACATTGTGACTCGGGACATCATGTTTTTTGGAGGCATATCACCTGCCCAGCCAACCGATTATTCTAAAGGTAAGCTGCCCTGAAGTGTAAATTGTAGGCATAGAGTTGTCCATAGCTTGCGTTGATATGCACATGTGTGTCATAAAAAAGAGCTCCATTCGGTTCGGAGTCATGTATCTCTGAAAGCTAAGTTGGTACGCAGTTTTATGTTGGCGCAGAGAAAAAACCGATTTACAAGCAACATATAAATTGTTTTAGAGCCATTTGAGAAAAAGACTGCAATGGAAACCTTAATTAACCAGCTACTGTACGAGAGTAACCCAACCAAGGCAATTTCATTACCGTTGCTGAGAGAGTTATGTGCCTTACTTAATTGAACATAACATCGAATTAGTCACTCAGAACCAAGCGCAAGCGTGGAGATATCACTCCTGGCTGCATCTTTCCCGCTTCTCTCTCCGTTCCTTGCTCATATATTTTAAGTCAGCGAGTTATTTTCATCGAAAATTGTCATTTTTGCAATCTCTAAATCAGTTCCATGTGACGTATAATTCAAGGTAGTAGAAAAGCACGCTGCCTAAATAACTGCTCAGCAGTTTCATCGCACATGCCTCCCACAATAACAGGTGTTTTACCCCTGGATCACATGCAGCAAGGAGGCCTTGAGGTAGAACAATTCGCGACTGTTTGGTGATCGTAGAAAAGTAGGAGAAAGAAGGGATGCTTATTCAAGCCCACACTCGGTACGTGCAGGAGACGCCGTGCTGTCCTATGACCCGGGCAGCAATCGCTGGAGCTCCTACAAATTCATTCCTGAGCTGAGGTGCAACCACACAGCCGTCATCGTGGGCATCATGGCAGTAGGCATCATGGTGGACTTCATCGCGGCAGGCGAGTACAGTGTAAAACTCCCGGTACGAAAACAACGTTAACGTCGGCTCTAGGCGGCAGCCGCGCAGTCTTACAGAGCTACAAATGTCCCAAAAGGAAATGCTTTCCTTAATCTCTTGGTCCCCAAGAATGAGTGATACGCACACTTTAACTGCTCTCTTCTCATTTAGCTTTTTTCAAGGAAAAGTTGGTCTGATGGTTGAATGAGAACAGAGTTACTTATCTTGTGCTTGCACCTTTCTGTGGCCATTTCGGGCACCCTTGTCTAGTTTGAAGAGCTTCTAGTGAGAGCTCGTCGTACACCTTACAAAAAGTTTCATATTCACGAATCAAGGTAAACAAAATATTAGAATAAGAAAAGGAAGTTTCGCTTAGTTTCACGTCCAGCAGGTTCCTTACAACCCTAGCCTGCATTTAGCAGAAAAACTAGTTGCATATCTCTTTGTGCTGCTAGTTTCATGCAAGAAGGGAGTACGTGAAATAAATTTCAACCCAGAAAATTAATAGGCATCTCTAAGCATCTGCTTGTCGCTTGGTAATGTTACCTGCTTATGCACGATGAAACTGAACGCAATAGAACATTTATGTGCCATAAAACTTGGGATCTGCGACTGTTGTCCCGTAGATAGTCTTGTGCACAGTCGGACTTCATCTCTAACCACAGTTCATTGGATTTTTTATTATCATTTCTCGCACTCACTTTTCACGTATGCTGTCAGAAGAGCTCAACGGGCGACTACGACGCACCGTGGTGCTAGAGACGAAACAGGCTTCCAGGGTGTACCTGGTTTTTGCTTCTTTGCATTGTTCCTTCACATACGAACAGCTTGGCGATCATTGCAGGAAATGCGGCGGCTGCTTACGATTGCACGGCCTATACTTCCGATCCTGCTACTCGTCATAAGCTATGCGCATACTTTATTGTGACCGGCTTCCCACTGCACAGACGTCCTGGACAGCCTGTGCATGGTGAGCAGTGGCCCCATGCCGCCATTGAACAAGGCCTTTTTATTCTTTTACAGAAGGAACACGTGGATCCTGCTACCAACAATGAACAGCGAACGTGCCTTCCACGCCGCCGTCGCTTGGCGCTACCACGTGATCATCTTCAGCAGTATCGACCGCACCTGCCGGTGAGCTCACCTAGCTTGGAACAGCCTGTATGCGGCCTCGAGACTAGACTCTGACAACTGCTAAAAGAAAAGCCATGAAGCAATTTTTCCAGCCGACCTGCACTTTTTGAGCCTGCATGTACTTTTTTTAAGCCTGGTCTTCATGGGGCGTTTTTTACGTTGGGAGACGCGCCGCTTTTGAAACGCACGCGGTCGTGCCGCCGAACTTGCACTGTCACGGGGGTTGATGCCAGGTTTACAAGAAAGACTTCTTACTTTACCATTTATATTTTACTTTGCTCTTTACAGGCAAGGCTCTATGGCGTAAAGATATGGCCTTTGCGACATATCATTACCAGTGTTGGCGGACGTCGCAAAGTTAGTGAATTATCTTAAGCAATAAGCTCGGTACCAAATTTCTGATAATCAACTTTTTAACTATCAGAGTTTGGTGCCTAGTTGCAACCAGAGGTTCGTAGCCGGTCGTTAGTAAGAGCCATATCACTTTCTAGAACTCCGAATTTGCGATTATCCTCGGGGCTGCGGCTCGACTAAGTTTGGCTACATCGTGCCAAAATTATTGCGTTTTCGAAAGCATGCAGGCAAAGCAACCCCTCCACTGCACATACCTCCGTGGATACAATGTGTACAATATTTTCCTGGTCTTGTACTCGCTTATTTCGGGTGAAATGCTTAGGAAATGGGTCTTAGACCTTACCTTGAGAGGAAGAAAAATACCTTGAGCCATGGCGCTCTTTGGCCAAAGATGCTCTTGCGCCTTAAAAATCTATCATCACCATTAGGTTGTATTTATTTTGGGACAAAGAGTTGCCTATCGTATATTTAGTGCATGGCGCCGTTAGGCAGACAAAAAATATTCATGAAATATATTTTATTCAAGAACGGCATGTTGTATGTAATGAGTGTTGTGTATATTCGTGATGTCACGCTGCTGAAATTGCAATTTTCTCTTGATTGTCGTATTTCGCTAGTCACCTCTGATCAACAATCTAATTTATTATTGATTATTGCTGTGCCAGTGATTTATATCATGTTTACATGCACATCCAACACCGATTTTTTTCTTAGGAGTGCTGCCTTCTCAATTTTCTTTTTGTTTAGTTCGTTACGACTGAAGCCATGGACCCGATGGAGCAACGATGGACCGCTAAGAAATCAAGTCAGCGTTTTCTCATTTCCGAAAACTGTGCAATAAAGTTGTAATTTTTGTCTTCTTATCATCGAAAATCTGAAGCGTAATTAAACTGCTCGCTACTCGAGAAACACATGAGATATATCGCCAAGTTATCAAAATAATCGCCAATTTCATATCACTCATGAATACATGTGCTTCGGTAGCACATTATGAAATGCAGTATTTCACCCAAGATTTTGCTTAATTTTTAAAATAGGCTTTTTAGTTAGAAAAGCGCATTTTATCGGCATAGTATTGTCAGCGGTGTAGTACATCAGTTAACAACAGAGACGTGCTAAATATCAGACAGGTTAACTAAACTGACTTGTAAGTTTTTAACAATTCCTGCTACGCTCTTTAATTATTGAGAGGCGCGCAGCACACGTGAGTAATATTATTTATAACCTTCTTGTTTTAATTTAAAAAACGCGATTAAATTCGGCATTGTGGCCCGACAAAATCTGGCTATTTCTACTAGGTCCGAGCCCTGTAGAGGTTGCTTTGCCCGCAAGCTTCTCAACAGCGCAAATATTTTGGCGCGCTGCAGCCAAAATTTGTTGTACCGCAACGCCAAGGAAAACATCGCCTTCTAAATGGAACAACTAACATGGATTTTGCTTATGATGGGCTACACGCCTCTGAAAAACAAGAAGCCTAACAGTAATAACGTGGACTGTGGTACTAATTAAATAATAAACTATTCAATACTAGTTAACCAGTCTCCTAACTGGGGCACCTCATCTGCATTGTGACGTACAACACCTCGGTAAATGCTATGCCGAAAAACGCACTGTTCTAAACTCAAAAGGCCTATCTTTAGAAATTATTTAAAATTTTAGGTGAAACATTGCGTATATTTATCCCATTGCAAATGTAATTGGTCGCCTTGTACTTTTAAAACGAAACAAACACAGCTGCTTGTTGTTGTTGGTGCCTTCGTGACATGGCACATATCCACGGCGGGTAATTGGCCGGGGTTCACAGGAGAGACCTCAAAGAACTGATGCCAAGCTAATAATTGTGCCTTGGGTGAAATTTTAGAGTAATTAAAAAAGATTAGGAAGAAACAAAATATCGGGAGAGAATATCTGAGAATTAAATATAAGAAAATACCCCAAGGCCGTTTTAAATGCGAAAGCCGGTAGCTGTTTTGTAAATGTGGAGGTATTCGCAAACTTGATTCAATGCGAAACCCTTGGCGCTCGCGCAGTGATTGTGATTTGCAGTGATTGTTCGTTCTTCCAATCTGCCGCCGCAACACTTTATCGCTTTGTTTGCGACGCAAGACGCGACTAGATTTATCTCGATTGATCACAGCCAGGCTGGGCTGATTCTACGTTGTTCCGGAATGTTCTAGTAACTTATCACGCTTTATCTCGAAAGTTTGCTATCAGCTTTATATTGAGCACGGCCGACAGCGGCGGGCATTCTGTTAAACCTTAGGCTAAAAAAAGAATCCTCCGTCTAAGAAATCGAAAGAAAAAGAAATCTACACATATGTATGGGGCAAAGGAAGTCGGCCCGCCTTATGTAACCAATTTCTCGCAGAACTGCTGTTTCAGTTTAATTGTCAGAGTCGTATCTGCTGCGTAATATTTCTGGCAGTGTTTGCGGCAGTCGTTGTACTTGTAAGGCTGCTTTTCTAGTTTATAAGATGTGAGGGGAGATATTTTGTGTTGGCATCTGCATGTAACAAATTCCTCACGAAGAGGAACAACGGCACTCGCTCATTGCTTTTAAGGCTGGAGGAAGGATTCTATGCATGTGACATAAAATGTAAACCATCGAAATCCGCACTGAGACGTTCGTTCCTATTACTATATTTCTTCCAAACTTCGGGATAGAAGAAACGAATGCCACGTGACAGTCGTTTACGTTATAAGTGGGCTTCAACAAGCCCCATAATTTGGAACGGCGGAGGCAACTAAGGCGACATCTGTCTGGGTAACCAGCGCACGCCACCCAATTCGAAAGCAGCGGGTGAGGAGCTGTTTAGCACAATTTTCCCGTTTTCTTTTCAGGATAGCGCAGCTTATCTGGTTTGGCGCACTACGGCGCAGTTGGTTCAATGGTGAAGTCAGTGGATCTTTTTATACGCAGTCTATATACTGCTTGAGACTTATTAAACCCTAGTCATGCCGCCGCATCGGTGGTTGAGTGGTTATGGCGCTCGGCAGCTGACCCGAAAGACGCGGCTTCGGTCCCGGCCGCGGCGATCGCATTTCGATGGAGGCGAAATGCTAGAGGCCCGAGTACTGTGCAACGACAGTGCACGTTGAAAAACCCCAGGCAGACGAAATTTACAGAGCCTTTCACCACAGCGTTCCTCATAGCCTGAGCCGCTTTGCGAAGTTAAACCCCCATAAACCATAAACTTCATCCATGGCTGAACGTGGAAAGCCAGCAAACTAAATACACGAAATCAATTTTTGTTTCAATTTTTTTATTGAGTTCTTTACAGTACAGATAAGAATTGTTGCACGACGTATAGAGCACTTTAAAATATACCTTCAGTATTGCATCTTGGCCGAATGCATTTCTTTTTCCTGCATGCCATTATTTTCAGGCGATAAAAGATTGCAAAAGAAAGCAAAATATCACAGCCGAGCTATACGCGGTAAACAGTGCATTAAAGCCGTCTTGTCTGCAGTCAAACATAATTCGAATGCTCAATAAAATGGAACATCAAGCTGCTTTACACTATGATGCAATGTAAGTTTTAGACAGTTAAACGGAGCAGAATTGCTCATACAATAACAGGGGCCCCTAGTGCGATAAAAATACTGGTTAATAAATTTTAAATACTATGTGCTGCTACATTTGGACATTGAATGTTCGACGAACAAACGTGTAGAGAAAGCACATACATGGCACAGGCTTCTAACTGTCGGTTAGCAACAAACATTCTTCATAAAATGAAGCTCGGAGAGGATTTGTTCATTCATTTTTTCTGAAAGCATTGGATATGTACCGAAATGACTTTGATCGAAGTCGGAAAAGAAAGCAAATTTTTGTGGCTAACAGACGCCTCTTAATTATTTGGGAAACACGCCATCATATCGACTTTTAATCATTTCAATGCTGGGTACAGACCGACGAAGCTAACAAGAATGAACCATATGCAGAAATCAGCGGCTTCATAGCAAAGCAAGTCTTTACAAGTGAAATTCGATCATTCTTCAGTGAAGTACTCTGCAAGTGTGCTTAACGCTGCTTAACAGCTAAGGATAACACCCCATCGTTTTCCAGTATAGCACTAATAACAGCCTCAGAAAAAAATCAATAGAAAAAATAGCGTCTCACAGCTTAAAGTCGCACAAACGATGCGTGTTTATCTAAACTATCCATTTGTGCAAGAAGACAAAAGATCCATCGTAAGTACAGTGATGCTCTCACCGTGGAACGCAGGGAGCCTATTCCCGCGCCATGAAAAACCATATCGAAAGCTCAGAATAAGCAGCGCTGGTGGCTGACAGAGGCAGCAAAGACTACACAAACTACATGTACCCACACTATAATAATCCTGTCCCAGGACCGTCAATGCACTCGTTTCAATCCACTCTGCGCTTGTGTTCCCTTGGGCACAGCGAATAGGCCTGATGTCGCCGTCGTTCCGCCAGCACTTTCTCAGAACAGAAAAGAGGGGGAAAAGAAGTGAACAGAAGGAAGGAGGAAAGAATGAACTGTAGGTGCCACACAGTGGAAAAAGGTGCAGAGTGCATGTAAGGAAAGTGAAAGTGGAAGGTGGAGTCTACTAGATGCTGCGCATCGAAGGTAACAATCATCGTGGTGACGAGCGGTGGCACCGCGTCCGGCAGCTGGTGCATAGCAACGAATGTGAACGGGCTATGCACCAGCAGCAGGAAGGTCAACTGACAGCTGCAGCTTGAAACCCAGATTTCTGCCTCCGAGGTTCTCCAATCCTCTGAGGCACTGGGAGGAACTGCAGCAACTCCAGGAGCCGCGAGCCAACGCAGGAGGCGCAAACACCACCACCGCCCAGGAAGGCTGCCGGGAGCTAGCGGCCGCCGCGCTAACCTCGACGAGGAGAAGTGCCCCTCAAAGCGAGCGTAGATAAGGTTGAGGGCCGACAAATGGCACAGGAACACGAGTCGAGGAAGCAGAGGCAGCGCGAAGAGGGATCCCAAGAAGGCCACCAGTCAGAAGAGAAGCCGGCTGGGCCGAGGTAAAGGCCTGTTTTCTACCGAGGATTTTGGGCGACGGCACGGGGGTATGCTTACACTGAGCGGCGATGAACAAAAAGTTCAAAGGAGTCAGGATGATGTTATAGGACACAGCTCTTGAATACAACTTCAGAGAATCCAAGTGCAAAAAATGTAAAGCTAATGGCAGGACTGCCGCCGCGATCGGAGGCGAAACGAGAGGAGGCCACGTTTTGGAGGGAACAAGGCGCTGTTAGAGGTACGTGCAGAATTCAACTCACTTGCCGGCCATGACCGTCTAAATGCAATGCGCTCACGGCTACGTGCCAAATGGTGGAAGAAAAAAAAAAGTCCCCCCCCCCCCTCACGCCGCTTTTTCCATTGTGCTGCGGCTTAGTTCTTCCTGAAAAGCGTTATGAAATAACTGAAACCCGTGCTCCACATAAACGTTTCGAGGAAAAACGAGGAGCTGGCTGTACCACCAATATCAAGGCATTCCACTCAAATTCCACTAAAAAAAAGCGAAAAAGAGGCAACAGGAGTCTGTGTTCATTACGAAATAGCTGACCTGACTCTCGTTCCAGAAAAAACGTCTTGAATAGACGTATTACCTGGCACTTATGTGCAACCACAAAAGTTTATGTGGAATCTAGATTAAGCGTGTTTCACTGATGTCGCTTTACTGAGGAACCGCAGAATATTACACCACGCCCCTTTTAGGCACAATTCTGACATCAGCTCTTAGCGGACCAGCTCATAACGGAACAGTAATAGGTTTTCAGCATCTCGAGGCGTTTTAATGCATGTGTCACTAATTCAGCCGCTAATTTGGATTCATATCAAAGGAAGCACTATGATTGACGCATGCAATATGTGCGTGAAAGGATTGTTGCTCTAATTACTAATACTTCTCATTCCATTTACTAGAGGGAGACACAAATCTGAACATATATTGTTTGCCCTTTATATTGTGCTGAAGCATTCTGCTTGCGTCTAAGCTTCATCTATCATGATTAGACGTTAAAGGCCGTATAATTACCTTATTATCTATGTGACGGTTACAACCTTATAAAAAAAGTGCCTTTAATTGATAATGGCTCAAAGTAACGTGCATAAGTTAAACTTTTTCAGATGACAGTACTAAAGAGCTCTATCTGGATAAGTTGGTTATGGCACTAAAACATCATTTATCTTAACTAACCTTTCATGCCGCCAGTGCAGTGAATTTGTCTAGTCTTACTGAAACGTTTTGCTTGTTCGTTTTTTGTCGATCCGCTTTCTATAAGCGCAGTGCGCAACAGCTAGCTTTGCGGCTAGGCTACGCAGCTAATTTTTGAAATTGGCTTTACAACTACTGCGAAAATTGCACAGATAGTACTGGCTAAATTGCGGCACCCTCCCGGCTGGCTCGGCACCAAAGATAGCGTCGACGCTGGATTCTTCAACACGGTATCTCACTTTTAAGGCTGGCGTTCGCTTTAATTCGCGCGGTCTGACCAGTATACTACGGTTTAAGTAGAACTGCATCTATTGCTTTTGAGGTAGCTTGGGATTTCTAGCATAAGCACACATGGTATACGTTTTCATCTTAACAACGACCACGCCCAAAAACGTTAGTACCTTCGTGCTGGTCTTTGTATTTTTTTATTCTCATCTTTTTTTCGTTACAAAAATGTCGGGCGTAGTGCGCATCTCTGTTAGCAATAATTCTGAGTTTTTTTTTTTTTCTAGGCAAGGCGTTGAAGAGTTTTGACCTGTTGTTATCAGATGACGCTACTGTGTTTGTACTGGTGCGGTCAGAAGCAAATAGAGCACACTATTGCTTTCAAACATTTTTCACGTGTTCCCTAATAGAAACTGGGAGCCATGGTGTGCGCACGCTGGTAGGGGGAGCCACTGCGCTTTCTCAAGGACAAACAGTGCTCCTTCATTTCCTATGGGAAAGCTTGACTGCACTTGGGAATTCCGGGTTTCGTTAACCTACGTCCACACCTACGCTGCCAAGCAGCTGCGCTTACAAAGCTCGGTTAAAGTTTCCACCTCCAAGTGTAAGTTCTTGGCGTCAGAAAAGCGAGCAGGCGCTGCTCTTTACTCAAACTGGGGCTTTAAAAGCGTTTAAAACGTATATTAAAAATACACATGGGGAAGGTATTTTTGGAGAATATTCAATCATTCGCTCAATTAATGTGATACATTAATGTATTTTTTCACGCAAGAACTGTATATAATGCGAGGATCACCACAACAAAACGTCCTTCATTAACATGGGGCACTGCTCCTCTTCTGACGATAACTAAAGCAGCGTTTGTTTGCTAGCGATAAATTCCCATGCGAATTTTCTTATAATAATAATAATAATAAAAATTGGTTTTTGTGGAAAGGAAATGGCGCAGTATCTGTCTCATATATCGTTGGACACCTGAACCGCGCCCTAAGGGAAGGGATAAAGGAAGGAGTGAAAGAAGAAAGGAAGAGAGAGGTACCGTAGGGGAGGGCTCCGGATTAATTTCGACCACCTGGGGATCTTTAACGTTCACTGACATCGCACAGCACACGGGCGCCTTAGCGTTTTTCCTCCATAAAAACTCAGCCGCCGCGGTCGGCTTCGAACCCGGGAACTCCAGATCAGTAGCCGAGCGCCCTAACCACTGCAAGAACTGTTCTCCAAAATTTTTTTCGGAGAACAGTTCTTGCAAACATATTAAGTGAATTAGCTTTTCTTTGCAGGAATTTCCTTATTCGCCGCAGTCTTCTGAGTCGTCTGTCTATCATCCAAGCAGCGAGGTGCAGACTCTCTGGAAGATATCGAACCTAGAAAAAACGAGGTTCATGATAATGCGCGCAATGGAAAGCGAGCTGCATTTGTTTTGATACCGGTTTATCTCTGCTTCCAAGCTTCAAAGTTTTCAACACGTGAAAGACTTTTCATTTGCGCACTGCGCCGACCCTGCAAAAATTTCTTTTACTCTTGGGTGCCAAAATTCTCCAGGACAGGCGGCAAGCGACTGAGGATAAAATCTGCGATGTTTGCGAGTGATCACCTGCTTTCCCTAGCATACATCATAGCACGTGCGTGCGACTTCACCGCGACAAGTGCGGTTTCCAGTTAGCGGCTAATCACAGATCTTTCACATTCGGCTCCTGATGACGTGTCCTGGAGACGTATGGCACCGACAATACATGTTGGCTAATTTGAAGTGCTTGACTGGAAATAAAAGCCTCATAAAAGAAACAAGAACATCCTTAAGAGGAAGTACGCGATGAAAATGGCCTCTGCTGAATAGGCTATAGCCCTAGTTTCGAAAAGCCAACACGACCATGTTCACAATATTTTACCCGTTCTTTTAAAGGTAGGCTTTTATTTAAAAAAACGATTAGCTGTTATTTTTTGTAATTGTGTGTCTTAGTAGCCGGTACGAAAAGAATTAAAAAGAAGAGGAGGGTTACAAGTGCTGCAATTGTGAGGAGATAAAAGCAGTGAACATAAAAGGAATCGCGGGAAGAATAGGCTAGTTTTCTGGATGTAATACTCGCACGGCGCACGAGCCGAGCGGCCACATCAAGTACCTTTAAAATTTTTAAGTCCTGTGAGCTAAAGTTTGTTTCGATGGCAGCGCAGAGAGGATTGATTTAACGAGAATTCTGCCAGCGCCAATCTTGACGCGCATACATGAAGCAAACTCCAATTCAGTGGCTCAGCGTCAGTGATCTGAATGAAGTTAATACTTGTGGTGTTCGCAAATGCAATAAAATGGAACCACTGACACAGGGAATACATGTCCAACCTCAATCTACGCAAATACAAAAGTTATACGCAGTGCAACACGAGATACTCAAGATAAAGTTGAGAACCAGTGGCCGCTAGGCCGAATACAAGGTTAACAGAAGGGCGCCGGAAAACTGAAACGCGATAATCTGATAAAATTTTCAAAACAAATGTTGCCTTAGTGGATTACTTAATCCAAATCTTAAAACATACGCTAAAGAAAATACTTAAATTTTATTTCAGGCATAAACACTCCGGCAACCAATACACCGACTTCAGCAGTTTGGTTTGCGTTACCGTGTAATAAGCCCCAAAGTTATCAAAAAGGCCTCTTTTTTAGCAATTTTTTTTAAGGAAATGTGTGCCTGACTGCGCGGTATGCTGGCCTGAGTACACATAATTTATAGCATGCGAACGCTACAATGTCGACAGATTTTTATTGAAACATAACTGAACAACTGCTCATGCTACCCGGTGGCGTTTACAGCACATCTGCCTCCCCTCCATTCAGCATGGACGCATTGCCCTCCATTTGACCCCGCTTATCTTAATAGGCCACTGATGAGAACGATAAGAAAGAAGCAATGTTGTCGCCAACTCGATCTAAACCGTGACGCAGCAGGCCGTATCTCTCATTGTCTTTTCCTCTGAAAAGGGGTCACTGAACCGCGGTGGAGCACTTTTTCTCGTGAAGAAATGTCTGCAGCTAGAGGACCTGAAATTATTGCAGTTTCGCTTGTTCTCTGCGGTGCGCTCGCAATCAGAAGGCTCGGAATTGTTCTGGAAGTAATAAAGGCGTTGTGCCTATCCAGTGCAAATTAACCGTGGCTGTCTTTTGTATTCACTGGAGCATGAGTTTTGGCAAGCGTTCTCTTCGCTCTTCTGGGTGCATGGCCATCTCCTAAATTCAATAATCGCATTAAGAATGCGGCTTGGCTCGCAGACGAGGAAGATTAATGCACTGTTCTAGTAGTTGTTAGAGAGGTTTCGCAAGCGAGAACTAATCGAAGTCCTCTTCCTACTGCGTCGCAGCTGCGGTTACATTTCCTTCATGCCAACCATGCGGTTAAGACCACTTTGGATAGTCTGGAACAACTATATCCCAGAAGTACGAGCAGATTTAGTGAACGCTGCATTACTAGTTCGAAATGTGGGTTTTAGCTGGGCAATACTTTGTAAAATACAGGTGAAAATAGCGGAAAACAAAGACAAAAGAGGCAAACGCAATATAGGATGGGCTCCGTCTAAGAAATCATCACTTTTCTTCGAACCAGCATACAATCAACCAATAATGGATCGCGGGGTGACCCGGCAGCCTGGGTGACTCTTCGAAAAGCAAATGTTTTCGTTGCACTGCGACAGCTGGCTTTGTGGTAATTACATGGCCCAGTTTTTTTGGCGTGTATTGTGCTAGATTTTAGAACAATGAAGAGTTCGTTATCAGCGCGTCAGTCAGCGCCCCCTTGTCTGTTGCGTTTAGTACCTGTTGTTGTTCACTTGTACTTTTTTCATCCGTTTTGCTACATTCATCTTAAGGGTAAAGGGTAGGTCATATACTACATATCATCAACTGCACCACCTGCTTCATTCGGTATATTTTATTGCGACAGCATTGAAACCATCTGCATGAAAATATTCACAGCGTGGTTGAGATAAAATTCGCCGAATGGTGAAAACAATGATGACGTTACAGGATCAAGTGGCATGCCCAAGTGCTCATTAGTCCATGGGGCTCGTGACTTCATGAAACCACATGACTAGTATGACGTGCAGGGTGCACTGGAAAAACACGCATGGTAAGTCATAAAATTCTCTGTTTGTTCGAGACAGCGATGATGTCAAATGTTCACGCGTCATGGCCGAGCGCTGATTGGCCGCCGGAGTGTGTGACATCTTGAGACCACATGACAGGGACGAGTCGGTAAGTGCGCTTGCAGATGCCTGTTGGCAGGTGATATGGGTGAGCGCTGACTGGTCGTCAGGGTGTGTGACGTCGTGATTCCACCGTCGCAACGTGACCAAGTTTGCAAGTCCGTTGGCAGTATGCATTTCACAGGGGCGCTGTCACGTGACTGATTCTACGTGGTGGTGGGCTCGACGGAAGTTTGCAGCTGCGTTTGTTTTCGTGCAGACGTGTCTAGCCAGCCTCGAGCATCGGTTGGAATGCAGCCGAAGTCAACGCCGCGTGTGTCTACGTTGTGAAAATTCTTCGCAAGCGGAGAGGGCGGCCCCTGAAGTATGTCGCTGAGGATGCAGTATCGGCGAGCAGCAGTGACAGAGGTGGAGAAGGTGGCCGAATGGACTTCAGACTCTGTTGCTTTCGCATTCTCAACAATTCATGTATTAAACGTTCCGCATTTTTTATTGTGTATCTTCTTCACTATAAATTCAAGTGGAATTTTTTTCGGTTAATATTTTGCATTTCTATTATCTTTCTTCGAAACAATAATTTTCTGTGCTGTGTTTACTTAGAATAAAACTTTAGAAGAGAAAACCTACAGTATAGATGGGCACCATTTTAGTTCGGAGGCCTTGCATACCTATGGTGATTATGTTGGAAAAAGGATCGACCTTAATTTTTCTCCTGATTTCTAACAACGGCTCAAATGTAAGAAAAAGTGACATTTTCACTTATAATAGACCAAAGACAAAAATAGCTGCTTAACTTATTTTGCAAGAACAACCTGTACTAAACTTCTGAAACCGTAGAAACTACATGCGTAGTCAGTAGGAGTGCCGATTTGAGGCTTCTTTGCTTCTCAGTTTCCTTCTGTAAAATCTCTTTTGTGGTCTTTTCTGTACCTCTCTTATTAAAACACTCTCAACAGGGGTACATTTCACGCACGCGTATCACAACTTAACACACTAGTAATACTTTTAATGCCTGGATTATTACCGCCAATACCACAGAACATTAACACGAGTCAAGTTGCACCACTGATTTATTGCGCTGCGTCTAACATGGTAATTCGAATGTGTATTGCAAGGATGGTATCTTTTGAGTGCGCTTCTAGGTTACATGACTGAGCGACCCGCAGTCGTTTGCCGTTCGTATGTGAATACATTCTTGAGAAGCTCTGAATGTGCAGCCACAGAAAATCCGAATTAATAACGCCATGAATAGATCTGCACGAATATTTGTGTACGAAAGCGCAATCGTCATGTGGCTCTTGTACGTACACCAAGTGTCGCGGTCTTTCGAATACAACACGCGAAGCCACAATCTTCGGTGGAAAAGCAAGGAAATGTGTAGTCCAAAAAGCCTTACACACCTGTCCACCAGTGAAAGAAAACTTTGAAAAAAAATCACAGATGAACGAAACAACCTCGCGCCTCACAATAGGTAAGAAAACCGCAGTGCTAGACGTACGTACGTTCCAAGAAACATGAACTGTACCTCTTTGGTGTGCATAATGGCTTCTAAAGAACCAGTGGAGCTTAAAAAAAAAAACAAGTTGTGTTTATCACATGGTAATTTAAAGCATAAATGCGAGATAGTGCAAACTCAGAACATAATGGGCGTGCCCGTTCACACCCCTAATTTTGAAAGCAGAGCTGTTCTGACTTTCCTGAGGGCAGAGAAATTTCAAGGTTACTGAACAATCTTCAGCATTTTTCGGCATTTCATGCAGGTAAAGCAAAAAACATCGAATTTTTTTCTCATTTCAGCTCACTCAGTGTAGGTCATATTTAATGGTGCCTGTTTTTGTTCTCTGTGGCTTTAATCAGCTTTTTGAAAACCTATGATAGTGTCCATCAATGTTTATTTTTGTTAGTTACGCTGAGAAATTTTCTGCATTCAGTGAATGTTAATTTATGCGACTTCTGTTTTCTAGAAAACCACGCAATGAAAATGTCAGTTATTTACGATGAAAAAGGGCCATCAAGGCTTGAGTAGCGGCACAGGAACCTAAAATGCGTGCGTTCCTGCAAGTCTCATCGCAGATGTTACCATTGTAAACAAACTAAATAATTTAGTGGGTTTCAAATGGTTTGCTCCAGACTAGTATCTTCTAACGGTGTGTACTTATCATTGACACTGGCTCGATCTCTCTCTCCCAAAAAACAGCGGATTGTTCTAGAATATATATATATATATATATATATATATATATATATATATATATATATATATATATATATATATATATATATATATATATATATATATATATATATATATATATATATATATATGTATATATATATATATATATACACACACACTGGGGGAGTATCCGTGTAGGCCTCACTTTTGCGACTTGAGTATTTAGCTTCACCTCCCGATGAATGCAACTTACATTATCATCAAAAAGTGTCCATTAAACAATACGGGACTCTGTGCTGTGTCATTCATTGAATGGTAGCGTACCCTCTAGTACAGCTCAGTTTACAAAAAAGAGCGTATGATGGACGCAAATCAAAATGTTACGTGAGATGCCCCAGCAACTTCTGCATTTCATCTTAACTATCGCGTTGGTAATCAGTGAACTATTGTTCCATAGCAAGTTTCTTTATAGTGACTCAACTGCCTGTGTTTGTCATACTACGTCGCTGATGTAACCAGTATTGCAAGGGTAAGACAGGGGCGGCAGGCTGTGCAAATACATAAATAGTAAAAAAGATATAAATTCCACCAAGTCAATTTACTTAACGTAATCGGCGGTGCGCCATCAGAGTGCATCGACGTGGTGCTGACCTAGTTGTTGACTGCGGTCGCCCTGTTCTCCCATGTTGGCTTTTCGCGCTTCCGTATTCTATCACTTTGTCAGCACATCATGCACCTGTACATGAAAAGCAGGTCATCACACAGCCTCTTTAGCGCGAACTAAGCTAGTGCTGTGAAAAATGAAGTACTACACCTCAGCACTGCACTTGATACGTGGCAAATCGTCATTTGGTGGCATTGTTAGCATGGCGGATCCGAAATCTTTTACCTGTTATTACAATACGAGCGTAGGTAAGTGAAGCCCTCGTGCTTACAACTGAGGCTTGAAGGCTCGCAGCGATTCCATCATATATTGCTGCCCTAAAATCTTAAGCATATATGCAAAGACGGTATCAATGAGTTTTCTTTCTTAGTGAACTGCCCTCTGCGCCTCTCTAAGACGCTACAAAGAAATGTCTGGCAACGCTGCAGGTATACGGCGAAACATCCAGCAAAAGAAAGTCACGCGTAGTATCTTCTCCCGAAAGAAGAGCCTCATATGACCCAGCTAACAATGTCTGGTTATCCCGTGACTTCTTATAAGAGCGATAACTGCTCCTACAAGTTTTCTCAGCAATGCGTAGCCGCTGTCCGCACTGAAAAGAATAGCACGAAGGAACTAGCGCGCGGGTAATGGGCCAGGCGAGTGCGAATGCAAGCCTTTATTGGTGTGAAATTGTTATTTTACAAGCAATTCTGTAAAAGCCAATGTGTGCCTCAAACCTCACAGGTACGTCTAGAAAGAAATAAATATTGCCGCGACCGGGTTTCGAACACGCGGCGGCTTGAACAGATCAGTTTCTCTGGCCACTGCACGAGGTCACTATGCTCTCGCCACAGCCGATCGCGCAACGCTTTGGCAGAAACGCGGCCCTGGAGGAATAGGCCTACCCGCCGCGGTGGCTCAGTGGTTAGAGCGCTCGGCTACCTAGCCGGAGTACCCGAATTCGAACCCGACCGCGGCAGCGTTTGTGTGCTGCGCAATTTCAGTGCACATTAAAGAACCCCAGGTGGTCGAAATTTTCAGAGCCCTTCACTACACCATCCCTGATAGCCTGAGTCGCGCTTTGAGGCACCCCCTTGAAATGAATAAAAATACAACGCTTGTTACGCTCCACATCTGCTGGAGGCCTGAGCTCGGAAGCAAGTGATGATTTGAGTACATGACGAAGGCGCCGCTGTTCGACAAAATCCCGCATAGGCTAAGATTCAGATGTACTGTCAGGACCTATAGGAAAGTGTTGAATTCCATGCCGGCCGAACAAAACGAACAATTATTTTCAGGTGGCGTGATTTCTCATTTACTGGATATATGTGGCAGTGAACTATGCCGGAACAAGCGAATTAGTTATTTTCATGTATATTGTGCCATGAGTGGCCGCGGCTGGCACAGGACTGTGTTAATTGGAGAGATAAGGGAGAGCCTTTGTCCTGCAGTGGGCGTGCCGGGCTGATGATGATGCTGATGGTGACCTCCGTGGCGGAAATGCTGAGAAATTGGAGCGTATACCAAGGTATATGGACACTATAAGTGAAGCCTGAATCGTTTTTCTTAGGTTCATAGTATAGCACCTCATCAGGTTATTTCAGCCCTGTTTCTAAATTATGATAAGAATTAAACCAAGAATGAAGGTCAAATTAAGAAACAAAAAACTAACAGCTTAATAACAGTGCCGTGGATGAAGAGAATAGAAATGGTTGTGGTGTGGCTAGACCCCTCTTTAAGAGGTGCAGAAATGTGTCTGTGGAGTTTTCCGTATGTTATGCGAGAGAACAGGTTTGAAATTGAATAAAAGTCATAATTTGTCATATTAACTCTTTGTATATAACCTCGAACAAACTGAGTTATGTGAAATCACAGTAGTGGTGTTGCCCACAACAAATAAGCTGCAGATAAGAGGAAACCTGGGATAGTGAGCAGACTGGTCCGCCCATTGCAAAAGCAACCTGTGCGTTTCGTTGCTACGAAGAATAAGTGTCCAGTCGAAATGGAAGTTTGAGACCACGAGTGAGATAATAGAAGCATACATAATAAAATGTATGCAGATAAATTTTAGGGCGCCACATCGGTGGCAATGCTGATGTCACTGAGTGCTCTGTCGATTCATACAGGTTGTTTGAGGGGTGTTTTCTGTTCCGGTCTTCTAGCGTACAATAAAATTCTATGCCCGAGCTGCTTTCTTACATAATCTGCGTTTCTAACAGATATTTTTACGGATAGTGTACGCTTCGTTCTATCTTTCATCTTCTTTGCGTGTCGCCAGTGTGGGGCTGTAAATATATGAGTAGTCCTGAAGAGATGGTCATTACTGTACGCACAGATTACGATGAGGGCAACGTGTCAGGGGCACAAGGCCGCTGAAACTAGCGCAACACTGTCAAAAAGCAATCAAGACAGCTGTGCCACAGATAAGTAGGAGAGACAATGTATCCATTATGACACAATGGAACGCAATTTCAAGTGCTCTACGGGGTCGAACTAAATTAGGATGCAGACCAATGGCCAAATTCAGACAGTATGCCTATAGCAAGATAGATGAAACGCTTATGTAAGCACTGGCTAAAGCGGTACGAAGGAAGAATTCGATAACATACTTCACCTTGGTGAACACTGGCGCGTGCCCAATGTGCAAAAAGAAGTTCTGCGCACATGAGCAGCACGTGCTCCGCAAAAGATAAGAACGTGGCATATGGCATACAAAAAAATCTTATGTGATACAGGACAGCCAGACACGGCCGCAAGACGAACAGAACAGAAATGAAGGATTACAAAACTAGTCATCGTAGGTAAAAAATTCCATTCATATCTTACAGCAGTCCTGCGTGGAGATCGTTAAAGTTCTTTCTACTGTGATGAGGAGTACCAGTCACTGGCCAAAGTAAGCCGTAGTGCTCCCGAAACGTCTTTCTATATTGACTTTGTCCAGTGACCAGTACTCCTCATCACTATGATTCCTGACAGGACGGTATGCCGTCAAACCCTCGACTACATCATTTTTTCTACTTGCCTGCAAGTCTGCGAAAAAAATAGGCCTACTGGTTTTTGTACACACATAGGCCATCACTAATGTTTCCAGGAATATAAAACATACGCGTACTTGACGTCATCTAGATGAAACACCAGATATGCACTCAAATATGAAGCAAAAGAGGGCTGGCAAGAATACTACGCTGATAAAGACAAATACATCGCTATGAACCGAACTTCCACATGATCCTGCAAGAGGTTAATGGAAGTTAAGAAATGGCAATGAAAAAGTGTACTACTTAATAAAGTACACAAACAAGTTTAAATGCTGTTTATTACTAAGCACTGAGAAGAATAACCCATAACTTTCAAAATACTTGCAAATCACAATTTATTGCACGAGCAGACTAAGGTTAGTTTTAATGAACAATTTTATGTTCGTAAAGCAAACGGCCTGTCCGGCAAGATTAAAAGAGAGCAGTTAAGCTCCGCCATAAAGGTATGGCGCGATGGAGCAATTGGTCAATTAATGCCCATATATGTGGAATTCGCGACTTTGCAATCATAGATCTCTGGGATCCATCATACCACTCCTGGCGCAGTGGTGCAGCGGTTAAGCGATGTGCCACTGCCCTGCGGTACCAGGCACTGCCACCTGTGGTCCTTTTGCGACATTAACTAGAGGGAAAGCTGGCGGCGCTGCACCTCAGCCCCCATGGGCGCTCAAAACATCATTGGGCGATGAGCTACTTGGTGCGGGACAGTAGGTTTTTTTCAGGAACAGAGAGTGGCGTTACTGAGATGTCACATTTCGTCCATGGCGCACACCGCGCGCAAACGACTTTGGCTCAAACGTAGTGCAAAAAAACAAAACATTGTAGCGAAAACGCAACATCACACGACGCCAATAAAAGGTTTTTGTTTTCAAAAATGCTATGAAAAAACTTCTTAAATTGTAGAAGCGACAAAATTAAAAAAAAACATATTTCTCTAAAAGCGCGCCTGTTAAGCACGAAATATTGGCTTTTGTGGTCTGCAGTACTTGGCCAACAGGAAAGCAAGACATCACTTATTCTGGGCAAACATTGCATTTGCATGCTTTTCTGCCCATTTGTTGCAATTTATAGACAGGATATTGAATGTTAGGACATTCTTGATTATGGAGCAACGTTTGTTTTTTTCAGTATTTTTTGGACAAAAGTCGTGGTTCTGCAGTCAGTAGCTCTCCGCCCTATGATTCTTTGAGCGCCCATCGTGGCTGACGTGGTCTCGGGGAAGCTACATGAAAACTCCCAAAGGCGGGGCGACAGTTTTCTCTCTAAGTAATAGTAAGAAACTATATGTTGTGCGACCCATGGTACTCTTCCCCAGCGGCTAATCATTAATTTAAATACCACCTGCCGCTGTGAGCAGTCTGCTCACTATCCCATGGGCAGGTTAAGATGGCACTACATGATCACGTGACCTAAATGACCCACCGGCCACCTAGATTAATCTCTGTGGACCACCTGGCAGAACCATACCCCTGATTTTAAGAAAGCCTTTTTGGATCATAAGTGTGGGCAGGAATCGTGTACAAAAGGCCCTCTCCACCTTTCAATTAAACGAAGTGGGAAAAATTCTGAAAACAAAAAAATAAAAAGTATTGAATAAAAGAATAAAAATAAATACAAAGGGAACACGAAAACAGACAATAAAATTAAGAATGAAAAGCGAGGCTTAAAAAATTGAAAAAGAAGCAAACAAAGGAAACAACCATAACAGTAACGAAAATAAAAAATTTAAGCATGGGCGGAGAAACATAGGACAGGGAAAGACCCGTATTTCCGCTCATAAGCAGACCGACGCCGCATTTTCTTGATAACGGGGCCTTTAATCCTCTCACGTTTAAATGCCTCCTTCTGCAACAGCAAGTGCCCCTTCGCAAATACAAGACATGTTACATTACCCTTCTCTTTGAAAAACTCTTCAGCGTCCCATAGAAGCCTTTCTACATGGTGGTCGACGACAGAGCTTTGGTGTGTTTCTTGAAAATCTGACAAAAACGGGGCTACCTACAGGCACTGCATTGTATTGAATTCTACTGCTGTGCACCAGCATTTTCACGGTTGAGCACGGGCGACTTGTCAAAGACAATGCTCTCGTCTTTTGCATCTCTTCACCTCGCCGGCACAGCCAGAACGAAGTGAACCTGCTCTGTTTAATGGCTAAATTCGGCCATGTTCAAGGGCTTCCCGCTCGAAAATGAAGTTCGGCTGGAAGGTTGCGCTGGATAGGCCGGCCTGGAGACGGAATGTAACAACATGCCTCGTGTTTTCTGAAGCCAGCGGGAAAGGAGCATGCTTTCTGCTTTGACACGCATGTAATTGGTGGCGCAGCATTTTTATCTGCTCTCTGGACACGGGTAATCAATAATTGTTAAGAAAACCGATGTATTATTTTTAACGAGATAGCGTTAAGGTTCCCGTTCTGCGAAAAATCCGGGGTCGTCATCGGCATTGTGAGCGAAAAATTGACCCTGTGAGGGCGGCCCAGGTGGCAACATGTCCACCCAGGGTAGCCGCCTAGGTGAGCCACTTAGGGCGGCCTACTAGGTCACCTGACCTTTGACGTCATTACAACCTGCCGAGCGGACTGTGAGCAAACTGACCACCGTTACAGGTGGCAGCTGATTAATGGCTGGTCGCGAGAGGTTGCTCGGGAAGAGCAAATTGTTTGGTCTGATTTGGTTTATGGGGGTTTAACGTCCCAAAGCGACTCAGGCTATGAGGGACGCCGTAGTGAAGGGCTCCGGAAATTTCGACCACCTGGGGTTCTTTAACGTGCACTGACACCGCACAGTACACGAGCCTCTAGAATTCCGCCTTCATCGAAATTCGACCGCCGCGGCCGGGATCGAACCCACGTCTTTCGGGACAGCAGCCGAGCGCCATAACCACTCGGCCACCGCGGCGGCTGATGAGCAATTTGTGTCGCACCAGATCCACTGCAGGCAGAACCTGTCATCGCAGGTTACTGGCGCGTAGCTTAACCGCTGCAGCACTGTGCCAAGAGAGAGAAAGTGAGAGAGAGAAAGAAGGAAAGGCAGAGCGCTATGAGAGCGCCCAGGGCTCTATAAATGTAATGTTGAGGATGACCCATTCCGCATATATAGGTATTAACCCCTGAACGCTATCCCGTTATACCTTCAAGGTGGGGTTAAGTGTCCTTTGCAAAAGAAATATTTTTTTTCCTTTTGCGCGTCGCCAAATTCCTTACGCACAAAATGCCGCGCAGCGCATCGCTTCATTTTTTAGTACATACTGCTTTTCTAAGTTAAGGATATGGCAGGTTCGCGATAGTACCACACAAAGGAACAAGTTTGGAATACTAAATACAGATTATAAATTGGAAGTATCCAGCAGTTTATTGACACATGCGGCAGTGTTGGGAAAGTATAATCAAGTGAATGAAGCGAAAAAAAATGAAGAGAGACAAAATCTTCAAATTCCTATTCTTGGGGACGAGCAGCACACGAAGCGATTGGGCCATGGGGATTGTTTTAGTGAGGAAAGCTAGAAAATGGTATGGTGGTTTGTCACAAGGTCAAAGGACGGTTACAGAGATAGGAGAGAAATTTCGCGTGGGCGGAGACGGTGGCCAGCCTCTTTCTTTCTTTTATTTTGCCACGGTGTGATTTTATTCGGCCTGGGAAACTATGCGGCTTGCAATAAGAACAACATAATCAGGTTTCTGCTGGCCGAGAATGCGCCGAGCTGTGCGGCACAGGCGTCCGTGTGGGCCTCGGTAGGGACTGTCGAACCGAAAGGGAGTAGTATCAGCTGTTTCGCCAATATAGATTTTTCCACAGCCCAATGGGATGGAAAAGACCACACCTACTGCGCACATAATTAACATCGTCTGGTAGTTAGTTTTGCAAGCGCCAGTTTTCAGCTGGCCACCACAGGTTTGGGCACGTAAACCAGAAAGCTTCCGGGGAGCAGAAAATACGAAAATGACGGAAACTTTTTAAGCACTTTTTTCAGCCCATGCAACGTCTTGTGGAAGTAAGGGACCATTTCAAACATGGCTTGCAGACTCTGTGGAATGCTTTTTCATTACTTTCTCCCAAGAATTTACTCATCGCCAGCAAAACCGAACGGGGAAACCCGGGAGCCCCGCCGCGGTGGCTCAGGGGTTAGGGCGCTCGACTACTGATCCGGAGTTCCCGGGTTCGAACCCGACCGCGGCGGCTGCGTTTTTATGGAGGAAAAACGCTAAGGCGCCCATGTGCTGTGCGATGCCAGTGCACGTTAAAGATCCCCAGGTGGTCGAAATTATTCCGGAGCCGTCCCCTACGGCACCTCTTCCTCCTTTCTTCTTTCACTCCCTTCTTTATCCCTCCCCTTACGGCGCGGTTCAGGTGTCCAACGATATAAGACAGATACTGCACCATTTCCTTTCCCCCAACAACCAATTATTAATATTATTATTATTAACCCGGGAGTCTAAAACCGGTCGACCCGCTTCACCGGACTTTGCTGCATTATATGCGAGTGACTTTTTGTTAAACCATTCACAAAACACAAAATCGCGATGCTGCGCTTCACCAACTTCGAAAGTGCCGATTCGCACGGCAAAAGGGGCAATGGTGGCTTCCTGGTACTACGGGGCTGGGATCTAGGGGCACTCACACATGTGGCGAGGGCCTTAACGCAGCGTGCCCGGGCTGCGGCAACCGCCAATGGGGTGCCTGACTAGGCATCCCCACCTAGTGGTTGTAAGGGCGTGACCCTTCAGGTCACGGACCCGAACACCTCTCTCTATAATTAATAAATGTTTTTACCACCACCACCTTGTCACCTGGGGTATCTGTTGCTAAACCGTCGTCGTCGCTTCACATGACGCGGTTGTTGCGACGCGCGGCCTTTCTCTCAATCTTTCCTATCGCATCTCTTTCAACTCTCCTACTGTCTGCACGTGGCAGCGATGGAGGCTCAGCTTTAGCCAGTGGGCAGGCCCGCGCACTTTCCTTTTCATTTTTCTTGCAGTCGCAACCACAACTGCACCAAAAAACGGCAAAAGCGCCTCTTTAGACCTAGGTGAATATTTCGAATTTCGGAACCTAATGTTATGGTGACGTGGAACCCCTTTGGTAAAAGTCAGGTTCTTAGAACAGGTGCTGCGTTTCTCACAGACATTTTTACAGCATAGTGTAAGCATTCGTCCTATCTTTCGTCCTCTTTGCGTGTCGCCAGTGTGGCGCCCTAAATATGTGAGTAGCCCTCAAGAGATGGTCATTACTGTACGCACAGATTACGATGAGAGCAACGAGTGTGTTATATGGCAGGGGCACAAGGCTGCTGAAACTAGCGCAACACTGCCACAAAACAATCAGGACCGCTGTGCCACAGATAAGGAGGAGAGACAATGTATCAATTATGACACAATGGAACGCAATTTCAAGTGCTCTGCGGGGTCTAAATGAATTATGATGCGGAGCGGAGATGTTATTCTGACATGGTACCTCTTTGGTAAAAGTCAGGTTCTTATAACACGTGCTAAAACGTTTAAAATCTGGTCTCCCAAAATAGTTGGATAGGTTTCAGTTTAACTTGAAATGACTAAAAAATCTTTGACAAATCTAGCAGCCCAGACAACACAGGTGTCTTGTAGTGAGCCCTTTAGCATCTAGCGAAGCTTCGCTAGAAATGTTACGAAGAATTGGGGCCTCACATGAGTCATTACGGATACCACTGTTTTTGTACAGCGAGGTTGCCGCCATGTTGTACTATCGTTGAACTAAACTAGACTTTCAAAAATTTCAAGGAGGGATTCCACTTATAATGAAAGGAAATTGTCTCGGTTCATTCGATTAATTCTTTCAATCACCTTGTTCAGATTGTGCGTATGCGCAGGAAAAAACATATAAATGTGTTCTTAATTGGGATAAGTCAGTTGTAAGACGGGAAATGTTCTGTGTGCCTCTTTTATGTTGTCTTGCGTCCATTTTCACTGGTTCCAACTTCTGTACATTGTGAGCCAACGAGCCCAGTTTTTTACGCTCTTGTGAAGGAATAAATCACAGGCAAGGAATAAATCGCTGTTTGGCGTTTGAAACTATCCATGTGAAACCGAGCTATGGATCATCGACATGTAATTTCGATAAACATAAAAAGCATGAGACAGATACTGCGCCATTTCCTTTCCCCCCAAAACCAATTATATATAAAAAGCATGGCGTTAACGATAAACACTCTTGTACAACGAATGGATAAATAAAGTATATGCGCAATTTTCTGCGTTTAGGACTGCAGTAACTAGACCCTGAGATTAAATATCTTTAGGACTGCGCAGAAGCGAATCTATAAAAAATCGAAGCTACGATAAGAAATGTACTTTCAGATTAGGGGCCCGCAATTACTCTTTACCCAAAGTCCGACGAACGCGAAAGTTCCCCCCATGCCATGAAAAATCGCACTTGAATAATTATTCTTACCAGAGACGGCCTGTTTAATAATTAATTTTTTTTCTTCCTACAGATATTCATGCAAATTTTCTAAGCTAGCAAGCATGAAGTTAAATTGTCACTTCTGCAAAAATGATTTTGAAGGTCACCTTAAATGTTTATATTTCGATAGATACCATATGAGTACGTGGGAAGTGCACTTCAGGCTGTCAAGGCACCATGTGGAGGTTCTCTTTGGGGGCGAGATCTTCAGCAATTACAAATCATGACTAGACTTTCTGACAACAGCTACTAACACGTGACTTCATGAACAAGTGAAGAGAATTCTTCAAAGATCCCTAAAAAGTTCCCGCCAGGTATCGATAGGCCGGCATGCATTTATCGCAAGCACTCTCTCCTGCCGTGCATCTGAAAGCTACGCGCGCATAAATCTGATGGGTAGTAGTCGAACCCATTACGTGCTTTAATCCCCCGATCAACGTTCGGACACATCGCACAGAGGGCAGAAACAGACCGCCGAAACGGCGTGGCCTTAGTGCTGTTGCCGTCTAGAAGGACGACCGGCAAGATAAAAGCGGTTCCCAACCGTTTCCCAAAGACAGCGAGCAGGCCAGAAACGGATCCTTTCTGTGAGACTGAAGCACTTGAATTTCGAGTGTAGCACACGAACAAGGAAAGAATGAGTGGGAGATGGCTGGTGCGCAGGATAGCGGTCCTGCTAATCGGCTACAGATTAGTGTTTAAAAAAGGGGTCAGGCTTCTTCGTTGTATTCGCTTTGGATGGAAACGAGCAGCTGTTCTCTTAACAGTGTGAATTATACCAGCACGCAGCACTTAAACAATCCCAAACCGCGGTATTATCAGGAGACTTAGGCGACAATCATTAATCAGTCATTAGCAGATGACCATCCATCAGCGCTAAGTATGCACAAAAACACAGCTACCTTAGTCCAAACAAACTGCACCAGTACTAAGTCAACTTAATAGCCAAGGTCTATTTTATCTGTTCTCTTTTCTTGCCTTGCTTTTCCTTCCGGCACAAGCATTTAAATAGGTATTTCATTAACTTATCTGGTGATCTGTATGTGTTCATGCCTCATTGTGACGAACATGGTGTATCGGGTAATTTTTATATAAAAATTTTGTCTGATTTTCTTTTTGAAATTTTTTTTTTGGGGTATGCTTATTGATGTGGCTGCGTTTCTGAGTATTTATTTTTTCCTTTTCGAAACACTGGCACGTAACAGTCTCCTGCGCCCCTTCAAGCTGCTTACTCACCTTTTAGCCAAATACTTCGTTCAGTTGTTTCTGTAAAAGTAATAATTGAATGAATGAATGAATGAATGAATGAATGAATGAATGAATGAATGAATGAATGAATGAATGAAGTTCGTGATGACTTATTACTCCCTGAGGCAGCCGTATGAGCCAGCAGTTGCGCCTCGAGGTCCGGGTTTATTACTGCTAACTACAACAGATGACAAGCAAAGAAACCCGACACGCGCCGCAATCCAGGAAGGCGAAGAGAGACCGGAGAGATGCAGCTACGCCACCGACGCTGATGTTGGGGTGCTAGGACCGACAACCGGAAGTTGCAAAATGAACGTCAGCGAATGACGTATTTATGAGCGGGGCGCAGTCCCACACCTGTTTTCTTTATTTCTGTCTGGTGCCCCGCGTGTACGAGTTGAGGGGGGTGGGGGAGGAGGAGCGTAATTTTTAGTCATCTATATCTTCGTTGTTATTGATGCTAGCTCAAAAATTCTTGCGTTGGCGTGACGAGTGGTAAAAAGCATATCTCTCATCTGCTTTACGTAATCTCAATTAATTTATTGCATAGTCCCTTTAAAGAAAAATTTGGCCTGGTCCGAGGTTAGAACGCACGACCACCGCTACGCCGGAGCAGTCGCTCTACCAACTGGGCTAACCGGGGCGGCAGGCTTATTGTAGGGCGAGAGCGAATCGATCTATAACTCGAAGTGTGAACAGTGTTGGTAAAATGTGTAGGGGAATCCCTCAAGGTGGAGTAGATTTGTAATAAGCGACTGATTACTCATTGGCGTCCACTCAAGCGCAGCCATACGGCTTCAAAGGAAAGCCAATGAATAATTACTCCCTTGTTACAAACCCACTCCACCTTCGGGGATTCCCCTGAACATTTACCCAACAGTGTTCCCACTTCGAGTTATGGATCAATTCGCTCTCGCCCTACAATAAGCTTGCCGCCCCGGTTAGCCCAGTTGGTAGAGTGACTGCTCCGGTGTAGTGGTGGTCCCGGGCTCGAACCCCAGACCAGGACGAATTTTTCTTTAACTGCGAAGTTTCTGAGAAAGCTGTATAGCTTTCCTTTGTTCCTTTGTAGCCGTATGGCTGCGGTTGGGTAGATGCCAATGAGTAATTCCTCCCTTATTACAAATCTACTCCCCCTTGAGGGATTTCCTTAATTATGTGACCAAACTAAACAACTGCACATGAGTGCCGTTAGACTGCATAAGCAAACATTCTGTCTTTATTTAGTGCACAAAAATTTGGAGACTTGCCCATGTTCTTTCACTGCTCTTTCTTCCATAGTCTTAGCAATGTAGACAGCCATCAGTCATGGTAGTTACAGAAGCACACACATATTGCCACCAGCTGTATAAAGTCACTACGCCTGTATTTGTTTTTTAGCACAGTATACGTGTTACTGGAAGTGCCTTGCCACAATCAGTATCAGATCACTAGTGGTGGCCATATGATAGGCAGGCAATTCCAGTCACTGGCAGTTCGGGCAAAAAATTAATTCGCGTATGTAACGGTGCCTTAAGTACGTTAGGCTAATAATGTGAAGTAGCGTCAATCAGAATGCCTGTAGCCTACACTTTGCGTCAGGATAGCAAATTCATCGTTGGGCCAAGCTTAGGCAGTGCGAGCGCCGTTTTTTAGGAGGTCATAGCAGTAAGAGCAATCACATCAGAAAGACATTTTTCCTCCCGTCTTCGCATTGTTTACTCATAATCATGAGCGCTAAATACTTAAAGTGAAGGTAAGTTTATTCAAATTCTTTTAAAAAAGCCATGAATTAATTTTTCTAGACTTCGCCGCCACATCAGCGAGTTAAAAGGGATCCTGCTTTCTAAATGGCCACCGTCGCGGAAGCTAAAATTTTCGCCCGTTCAGCAGGGCCGATCTCAGGGCCGATCTCCCAGCATTGGTTTGCAGCATGGCTGTAACAATGACTGCGACATTTGAAACCAATTTTTGGCAAAGATAATGCCTTATTTTAATTTCAGCTGCCATAAGTGGACGCGAGCTGGTTAATTTCTTGTTATTCTGTAATTTCTTTTATCGCCTTGATCACCGATCACAAGCGGCTGAGAACAAACGGTAAATGATTTGGCTGTTTACTTAAGTGAGCCCTTCGTTGTGAGGTTTATTTCATACGCACTGAAGCCGACGTGATGACTGCATCAGGTTATTCGCAACGGAATACCGTGATAATTTTTCGTGCCTTCTTTTGTTTCTCGACTACGTGCAAATGCAGTACTCTTGTTATTTTTTGTCTTCCAACGGTTTTTTTCGCTCAGTGTTGCTTATACACGACAAAGTTATATTTGCGAAGTGCTTAAATACAGTGGATATCAGCTTCCTGGGAATGCACAGAATAGCAAGCCGCATTATCACATAAAAATTGACTTTTCCCACCTTCATTCTCCAAGAAAAGTGAACGGGAAATCAGCTGTACAAACGCCACACCAACTTCAATTAATTGAACATTCCTGACTAATCTCACAGTATTGAAATGTGTGTATGGGCGTGTGGATAACAGCGAACACAGCAACCTCATGATTAATCGTAAAAACCGCGGGATGGGGCGTACACTTCACGCTGTATCCTTTCATCTGGCCTCGACCCCGCTTCAAAGATGCAGCACTGAATGGAGGCCGCATTATTCCCCGAAAACAGCGCCTGTCAGCGTGAGCGCGATAGAGCGGCTGCCACTTCTGGCTATCGATGTTACTGATAAGCGCTGATAGGAAAGAACAGGCAGGTCTCTATATTGGCTTTGTAGTAAGCACCGTTTAAACAGAGCATCTTATCAGCCTGAATTGTCTTTTCTTTGGCGCCGTTATCTCACTTGTACGCAGTCCAGCCACCACCGCAGATCTACAAATTAGGAGACAGTCCATTTTCACCGGTAGATTGCGGCCGTGTGCGGCACGCTGGGTTTCGTTTCAGCTTCGGGTCATGTGCTAGCCTCAGGACTCCGCTTGAGGGTAACTCCCGCGTATTTGAGCCGAGTGGCCTTCTCCCCTGTTTGGCGTCGTCACTGCTTGGGTCAAACATGGCGCTCCGGTGGATTCTTTCGCCTCTGGCCGCTCTCATTGTTCTCCTTTGGGCCATGGTTTCCACCAGTAGTGCAGGTAAGTGTCACGTACGAATATAGCTTATACAGAGTGTTCAAAGTTGGAATTTCAGGATTTGAAAAATACAAAGAACGGTACAGTAAATTTGTTTTTTGCATGCAATATGCGGCCAGGCGCACGCAAATTCGTGTAATATCAATAATTCACTGGATGGAATAATTAAATTTTTATTCACTGCAGATAGCTGATGCATGTTTATATTGAAAACTTAGAGTTGCATTTGACGACTATCCTGTTTAGTAGAATCTTAGTAACGGGCCTTTGTCCTGAGATATGCTTGTCTAAAGTGTCAGCCCAATTCGTCTAATTGCACATGCGAGACCGCGGCACGCACTGTGAAGCTCCTCCTTCGTGTGACGCAGCTGTTTCGTATGACGCTCCGTCTGAAGAAAACGTGCAGTGACCGCGACGGCAATTACTTTCGCTTTTGGCCAGCATTGCGGTATTGCAATGCTTGACTGCATGCTAACTCTAAAGTGGTACCAGGTCTTATCATCCACTCTAATAGCAAACACTTGAACAAAAGGGGCTCGCCCCACATCGCCCGCACAGTCATTCTTCGGTTACGCTAGCCAAGAAGGAAAAGTAATCACCTTCGCTTGTCACTCCACTTTCTTTTTATACGGAGCATTATACGCAACAGCTGCGTCAGACCAATAGGAGCTTCATGCCGCAGGCCGCGGTCTCACACGCGGAATCAGACGGATTGGGCTGAAATTTCAGACCGGGACACCTCAGGATGGTTTATAGGGGTTGAACGTCCCAAAGCGACTCAGGCTTTGAGACCCGCCGTAGTGAAGGGCTCCGGAAATTTCGACCACCTGGGGTTCTTTAACGTGCACTGACATCGTACAGCACACGGGCCTCTAGAATTTCGCCTCCATCGAAATTCAACCACCGCGGCCGGGGCACACCTCAGGACTAAGGCACGTTACTAAAACTGTGTCAAATAGAATAGCCATCGAATGCCACAATATCTAAGTTTTCAATATACATTTGCATGCTAACTGCAGTGAATAAAATTTAATTATTACATTCAGTTAATTACTGATATTGTGACGACAATTATATTCACAGTTTGCGTCCGCCTGGCCGCATATCCCAAAAACAAAAACAACTTTTGTGCACTGCTGTTTATTTAGAAAATCGTGAAATTTGTTTTAAATATCCAGAAAATTTAACTTCGAATACCCTGTACAACCTATGCTTGGCAGAACGCAAAGATTTTAACGACAGTCGTAATAATTTTATCTACGCCATGTTCCCTTGAACGCAGCCAGCACAGAATAGCACAGAATAAGTGGGAGCAACTTGGCGGGAAAGGCACCGTTTCACTAGCAGAATGCTAGCACGCACTGTCCGCTTTTTCTTTCTAGAGCTTCCATGAAGAAACGGCTTCCTAGTTCTCTTCTAACTTCGATGATCCGATATGAATTAAGCCACACGTATTAGAAGGGCGTGTCGCCTGTGAATTGTTTTAGAATTTCGACACGTTTTTGCCTTTTCTTGGTTGTGATGCGCACAATACTTCAACCCACAGACCGCAGTTAAGCTTTCTGTGCTCTAATTTTGAAGTGAAGTGCACGCAACTCACTTGTGAAGTAATATTGACTCCCTCATTTCAATTGAACGCAATACGTGCACCAGGCAAGTGGTAATGAGACACAATGCTTGTGTGGTCGATTTTCGAGCCCTTTACCCGAAAGAGGCGAGTTCGATCCCGGCAGTGCAGGTCGAATTTTGATGGAGGCCAAATTCTTGAGGTGCGTGTGCTGTGCGGCGTCATCGCACGTTAAAAGAACCCCAGGTGGTCGAAATTTCCGGAGCCCTTCACTACGGCTTCCCTCATAACCTCAGTCGCTTTGAGATGTTAAACCGCCATAAACCAAACTTTATCCAAATAGTTTCAATAAAGTTTGCGGTTATATTTGATTTGTTAACCTTGCTTAGCTGCCATTCATTGTCAGGGATGGTGTTATCACTCCCTGTGTGGCCGATGATTTTGCATCGTCAGTACTGTCACACCAGATGTAAGTCAGTCATTATGAAATAATTGTTTTCTCCTTATAAGGGTCTTTGTCTCTCTGGTAATGGTCGGAAGATAACAGCATGGCGCGAAAACTATTTTCACGCTAATAAATTATTAAAAGATACCTAAGTTCTTTACTGAATCTTTCTCGACATTACCTATACGCTCAGTTCAATCCAATTTGTTTGCGATTAAATAGCATCACACAGTAAAGTCATTGCCACAACTACAATAAATGTTTCTTGGACAAGAGCCATGCTGGCAAAGTTCACGAAATGGCTCGAAAATGACCGTCTAATTTCATTTGGGTTAGTCTCTAAGATTAGCCTTCCTCCGTACTCAGCTTAAAGGGGGCATTGAGCAATTAACCTATGGCCTCCCCGCTATACAAGCAAATAACCGCAAAAATTACCGACTATTATAGAAGGCACTCTAATACTTATAGCCCTCCTTTCGAGTAAAAGTTCGTGTGGCTGCTCGAGACAAGTCGGTTGCGACCTTTACTCATCCACCGCCTTGTGAAACACTACATATTTTGTAGATTTTGTTGACAGGTACAGTTTTTATCACGTTTAACGCCACGCATCTTATTACGAGGGCTAAAAAATCGCCCGCATGTGGCGCAGGTGGTATCCATAGCAAGCTCATCAAACACCACTGCATGAGCGAGCATTACACTGGAGTAAGCTTTCTCACATACTACAGCATGGTACCGTTACCGATGACTGTCTAACATAAAGACTGGACCCTCTTCAGAGATTAGCAGGAATTCACGACGTAGTTTTTGCCGCGTGACTTGTACACACTGTTAGTACAATATTGACAAGCACACAAAAAACCCTTTGTAATTAACGCGCGTAGTGTTTATCTTGTTTCTTTGTCTTTCGTATTCTGCTTTCATAGAGTTTATCAAACTGCTGGTCAATCTCTGTTTTAGCATTCCATTGAACATACCAGTCGATAATTTATATTCATCCAGTTAATTATCCTAGTACTTCCACTGTATGATTATATTTATGCACAATGTAGATTCACACTTGGCTGTTCGTAAATCCCACTAGCAGTATTTTCTTGGCAGCTCTGTTCAGAGTTTGTCGTATTCATAGGTATATTTATGTTCTTATATCTCGTGGTCGGCTCTGACTCATGAAGTTCATGGCAGCACTTTAATACTTCACGTACTTTGGAATGCCCTTGTACGAAGCTTTACTTCAATCCAAATATGCTTGAAAATGTGTATTCGTGAAGCGTCAACCCGTTGAATACATGAATATGGGTGAGCACGCGACTAAGATAACCTTGCATTAATGAACGAAGTGGACGCTGTGAGGACTCCTTGTCTTAGCCGCACCGAGCTTGATTATAAAGTTCCACCCAGCATGACTGTTGTGAACTATGCTTTGCACTGAACAATTTGATATCCGCTCAAAATATCCTTCATTGGTCTCTTTGGCGGAACATCCCTCCGAAATAATAACATTGCAAGAACATGCAGTACATGACATTTATATGAACTAACTGTTGCCGCTGAAAGAGTTGACAGGCCGTGAACAGTTAGTGTTTATGCTCGAAAACATCTTCATAGCTTCATGAATTTCTCCTGGTCCGTCATTTCGATACAACTGTTAACCAAATGGCCGCTGCTTATTATAAGAATACTCCAATAAAGGCTGCTTTAGAAATTAGGCTTAAATTTCTTAATTTAACCATGTTTTTGTTATTCTTTCTTTCGATCCTTTTTCAACACCATTGGGCCTTTTTAGCTAAGTAGCAAGAAAAGTATGTCTCCAGTCTTCATAAGCAGCCATTTCCCGCTGAATGACTAGATATGATTGGAATTTAAGTACAGCAATTCGGGAATGCTTGAACTCCCTTAATAAATAAATAGCTTTGCTTATGACAAATGCTCCCACCAATGCAAAAAGAAAGTGATATTGCTAAACTGGCATAATAATACTTGAAAGCTTCGTTGTTTACATAATCAAGAACCCCTAATTTTTCAAGTGTGTTTTCTGGAATGGCTGGAAGCGGGCTTTTTTTTTTGCTTTGCAGTTCGCAAAGCATGCTAGTAAAAAAACTCTCTAACTGCTTTGCCTAAGGCAGAGCTCTTTGAATTTTATCACTGAAAAAGAGAAACCGATACTAGCTTCCCAAAACCAGCTCGATATTCTTTAAAAAAAATACATTTTTATCGGGGCGCATGGATGCCTTGATATGATTTGCTCGTCTTCTCTTCTCGACTTAAGGAGAGGTGGAAAGGCAATAATGATGAGTGCCATGTGGACACAACAACTATGTGAACTTATGAAAACCAACGACAAGTTAGCCGGACCAGTTTTCCGAGTCAGCACCGCGCAACGCCGGGAGTTGAAGGACGCCCGAATATCAGAAGTAGCTTTACAATTCCCTGGTCACGTACAGTACTCACGGATTGAAATAGGACATTCGGAGCGCTAGCCTTGCAGTGCCACACAGGCATGTGGTAAACCACAGGCCGGCTCATTGGCTACTGGAAGGAACAATTCTGCTTTGTAGATGTTCTCCCTCTCGCGCCATACCACAATGCACCACCTTGGTTCCATGAGCGTCTACGGGCGGCGCTCCATGAAGCGACGGCCACGCGCTCCGAATGTCCTATTTCAATCCGTGAGTACTGTACATACTGTGAGTCCTCCAGGGAATTGGCTCTCGTAGAAACCCTTAAAGGAAGCGGCGAAAGCCAATATTTACAGCATGTGGGGAACAAACAGAAAAATTTGGTTCTTGCTTGCAGGCATCTCGCAAAAAAACACAACCCGGAAAGCGCCCTTGCGCCAATTCTTTTTGGTTTGAAGGGTCGCATGGCAGCCTTGCCCAACCGCCCGTGAGACGGCTCGTATGGCTGAGCTGAACAACATGTGGAATGCAACAGTCACGATGGAGTTGACCCAATGGACGCAAATTAGTATTAGTTGGTGATCTTAGCGTGTCAGAGAAAATGTCGGGTCTTAAATTTCTCATTTCTGCACCCTGAACGCTTCGACCGCTTGTTATTATCTCGAGGATGGCTCCCTGACAGTTTCCTCTCAACCTGCAAGTGATAAGGTGCGTTTACCGCTTATCTCCAGCGCTGAATCTCGAGTGACCAGCGCCTTCATGAAGTCAAGTACGTTCACTGGAGAACAAAGGCCCTTAGCAATCTCCAATTAGCCCTCGTCTGGACATCATCAACCAGCTTCTGCCGCCGATTTGCTGATCGCATTAAACACCTTACCCAGTGCCGTCCTTACGTACGATGTTCTCTGATTCCGCTCCCCTACCCTAACTAAGCCTCGCTTATTATTAATTAGCTTTTCATGCACCATCCCTGCCTACGTCGTCTCATTGATTTCAGCTGGAATATCATCAACTCGCTCTGGTCGAGTAAGCCACGCTGGTTCTTTCATATCTCTTAGTCCTACCTCTCTAGCAAGATCGATATTTCAGAGTCGATGCCGATTCGTGATCAAGTGAGGACGCGCAGGACACGACGGCGCTTGCACTACAGTTTTGTCCTAGCTGTCGCGATGTTTCTCACGAATCGTTACGGCTGTTATTTTTCTTTCCACATTGCTAGGCGCGCGGTGCTCCTCAACCTAATTTCAAGCCTTTCTTTTATAGCCGTCGAGTTCAGCCATAACGCTGAATGAGTAAATAAATTCTACTTTCGCCTTCAGTTCTATTGGTAAGCCGCTATTCATGACCTCAGAGTGCCTCAAAACGCTCTTCACATTATCCTTACTCATCTACCTATTTCCTACTGATCATCCAGACCTTCGGTTGCGACCTGCACCAGAGAAATGCACTTCTTCATTGCTTGCAACACCTCAAGGGCTAACGTAATCTACGGTTACCTTCGTTCACAAATGTGGGATGTTTTTTTTTTTCACAATACAGATTCTTCCTAATATAAATATTTTTCTTACCCTTGTGCTTTGTGGTTTCCGTTCCTGCGATTGCTCTTCTGTGTCAATTATATAATACTGACACCTGCAAACCGGGTGTTACTGAGATTTTTGTGCATAAACTCTGCTCTCTTGGACTTCCAAATTCAACAGTGTGAACAGCCCTTGTAAATATTCATTGGATAGTAGTCTGGTAAAATGATGTTTGAGAGACTGATTACTTTCTTGCGAATGGAGATGTTCTCTCCCGGTCAGTGAAGTCTAATCTTATATATATATATATATATATATATATATATATATATATATATATATATATATATATGTGTGTGTGTGTGTGTGTGTGTGTGTGTGTGTGTGTGTGTGTGTGTGTGTGTCTGTGTGTGTGCGTGCGTGCGTGCGCGTGTGTGTGTGTGTGTGTGTGTGTGTGTGTGTGTGTGTGTGTGTGTGTGTGTGCGCGCGCGCGTGCGTGTGTGTGCGTGCGTGTGTGTGTGTGTGTGTGTGTGTGTGTGTGTGTGTGTGTGTGTGTGTGTGTGTGTGTGTGTGTGTGTGTGTGTGTGTGTGTGTGTGTGTGTGTGTGTGTGTGTGTGTGTGTGTGTGTGTGTGTGTGTGTGTGTGTGTGTGTGTGTGTGTGTGTGTGTGTGTGTGTGTGTGTGTGTGTGTGTGTGTGTGCGCGTTATATCAGTAACTTTAACCACTTGGCTATTGCACTCCACGCTTACCCTTATGCAAAGTGTGTATGGCAGTTGCGGCCCCACAGTTAACGCTCATTATTAACACTAAATATTCGCAGATGTTTGGTAGAACTGCTGCTGGAAAGTTACTCTAGTGGACTGAAGCTGTTTGTTTCATATCTCAAGCACGGCGATCTCTGCACTTTCGTTCTGTACTCCCTTGCACCGCCTCGTATCTCAGTAGGACACTGATTACGAGTGATATGTACGAAGAGACCTGCCGGTGGCCCCAGTCCAAGAGGACTTAACCGTGATGCGACAAGGCGATATCTTCGATTGCCATTTACTCTGAAGGCCTGCCATGTAACCAAGGGGCCGTACCTTTTGGACATGATCCAATATCTACGCGTGGCGATGCTGGTAATGTTGGAATTTTTAAACATTCGCAATAGTTGCACTTCCCGTGACAAGGGATAGAATTTATAACAATGGCCTTGACATTCAATTGCAGGGCCTAGAAACACTCCCTCCCGCCCAGACTTTTACTTGGCGCTCCTTCAACTACCCCTGTCTAAGCAGCACAAAAAAAGCATTTCAGAACATGCTGTCCCCTTTGTGACTGACCTTGAATGGTTCCACAATGAACATACACAATAGCAGTGCGCCCTTTGCAAACGCGAGGTTTCTAAGGCACACTAATTCTAGTGTTGAAGAAATGTATCGAACAAAACACTATAAACCTACCTGCTGTTACATCTGACTTGTGGTCAGTTTCACTCCCGCTAAATGCTGCTGGAATAAACCAATCCGGAAGGCCTGCACTAATTAACATACGTCCTAAAAGCAAGAGAATATCAATCAAAATATTTCCATTTCAAATTAAAAGAACAGTTTTACAGGTATATTGGTTTCCTTTCGTGGACTCCAGGGTTCCGGTGGCATCTAAAGCTACGCGCGAAGAAACTGTGCACTCATGTACCTGAAGGCTCACCTGGGATAGTTGGTTCATCATAAATGTAAATGCAGGATGAAAATACACGAACCAAGATGTAGACGAGAGAGGCAATACAGTGACGAGGTACACCTTTTGTGAAAGATATACAGCCCATCACCTTTGCATCTAAGGCGTGTAGCGCCTTCTCTGCGCGCGTTTATTTCTTAGTGGCGGGGTGAATACAGATGTTTTTGAGCTGTAGAGAGTAGGTGCGAATCCTGTTGACGCGAAACAGGCCGCAAAGGATGTCCTGCAAGTAAACCCAGTGGGCTGTACAATTTTGACAAGGAATATCTATCAGCAAATTACGTGCCTTCTCATTTGAAAAAAACGAAGACGACACATGTTAATAAGAGGGGACTGTCGCGGAATACGCAAGTAAATTACATTAAAAAATTGACGTCTTAATTTCATCCACATCCTGACATAGAACCTGGTCCCATATATTCCAAACGCCCCTTTATATTTGTGCACCAGCTGTGATACCGATAAAATTTCACATTGAAGACTCAGTTTGGCGCCCACGTAGATGTTCGCTTCCTAAAACAGGGATCGACATCGTAATGTCATTAATTATTGTACAGGATATCCACTTGAGCATTTCTGCAGTAAACCACGACGTTTGCGAAGCCTGTTCTCAGAAAATCTACCTGTTGGTCCAATGGAAACTACTTCTTGTGCCAACGTTTTGATATATATGGCCATATACGTATAAGAAAATGGCACGTGCCATCAACTTCGCTTGGTGCTTCTTAGTGCATGTCGCATTTCGTGCTCGGCCGTAATGGATGAAAACTTCAACTGTTGCAAATTAGGGTCTACGTCCCCAATTCTCTTTGTAAGCTTTCAGTTGTTTCGTGACTATTCCACAGTTTTTGGTTTTCGTGTCTTTCTGCGCTGCGAGATCTTGACATCAGTAATCTGGGAAGACTTGAGCGTCAGTTTATCCAGGGCTAGGAAACTTCCTATACACCATTCTCCAGCCACTCCAGACGTCAGCGCCAATTGCTGCCATAGCGGCCGTAAGAAAGCCAACTGGAGCGTCGTATCGTTGCCATGGCAACGGTATCCTGAAGAAAGAAAAATTTCACCGACGAGTTGAGATCATACCTTCCAGTATGAAGCCTCCAGCTACTGCTCAGTGAATGTGGGAGCCAGACTGGAGCATAAGAGATTTTGTAGGCATGGGAAGCTAATGAGATGTGCAGTCGCGCTTTGCCTGGCTTTCATCGCACTTTGTGGGAATAGAGATTCCTTTCTGAAACTGTAAGACCCTTAACCTGTGAAAAATCTTGCATCTTGATTCGAATCTAAGCAGAAAGTTTTGCTTACATAGGGCAGGACGTGCTTATGGCACGTTCAATCTGTTATAGAAAGCAAAGGGGTTTGAATTCACCACTGGGCTGTTGCAAATGATACTAAGCGGAATTTTACTTTTCTGAGAGGGTTAGAAACCAATTACATCTCCGACACTAAAACGGAATTAAGAGCAGCATTTTTGGAATCCTTACGGCGTTGCGTAACTCTATAATAGAAAGGACAGCTAGAGTGTCCCTGATTTTGGCGAAACACACAGCCGTGCCTTGATTCTTACGGGCATGATAGTATATACTTTTCTATTGTTTACAGCTTGGTTGAGCGGGATTACGTTTTCGACGGCGCATGCGCAGTTGGTGCCTGTATAAAATCCTCTAATCAGAACTCTGCTGACACAGCTCAGTGAAAATGTAGGGGCGCCGAAAAAGGCAAATGTGAAAAGGCCCACAGTGACCGCCGAACATACCTACATGCTTAAAAAAGTCCTTTTAGGCTGTGAAAAGGAGATATGGAACACACACAGAAGGGAAAGATTGCTGAAGCAAAATCACAATCGCTCGTTTCCTCGAACAGCTGCGTGTGCGCATTCTTCGATACTCACGCGGGGTGCCTTACAAACGAAGCATATTCCATGCTATCGATAGGGGGCCCATCAAGAGTGTCAGATGGTCGGCAGGTAGCGAGCAAAGCACTATTCTTCTCTGCGACATGATTTGATAGTACGGCCCTTCACTTGCTGGCACCGCTTCTTTTTTCGACATATGTGCAAACAAAATCGGCGGCAGATTACCTAGGGCAGCTCCCAGCACCACAGGCCCGTGAAACGGACGGGTGTCATCCTTGCGGCACATTCCTGGCAAATGATATACCTCCAGCTTGCAATTTGCTTCCGTTCTCTTTGTGCCTAATCGGTGCTTATCAACCTTATTTGCGCACAGACGAGATATGTCGCATACTTCCGCTCACCTGTATACTTCTAGCCGCTTGGAACCAGATTTTAGAACAAAGAAGCAAGACGTTTTTTACACCCCTTTCATAAATATAGGTTTGCTGAACAGTCAAAAATACAGCTGTCGGTACCACTCCTTTTATGTGGATGGTTTTTTCATCTCCTCAGCAACCGAACACAGAGCCGTGCTCAATATTTCTTAAAACACTCAGACGAAGGCCAGGGTGTTTCCCGAACACATAATGTTCGCCTCAAGAGGTGCTTTTGAAGACGAAGGAGAGCTAATTTCCATTCGAACAAGCAGCCGCCAGCATCCGCTGCCAGCTTGTCGTCAGCTTTTCGCAATCTGCAGGCGCCACTGCTTCTAGACGCCAGTGCGCTGCCTTTTGCCCAAGCCTTTTTAGTGGCTGAAACTGGAGGCCTAGCACAAATTACCTAACACCGCTATTCGTAAATGCTGGAGGCACCGGTATGGCTATTGCAGGAGTAGGGTTCAAAAAAAAAATGAAACTCATGTTAATGCAGCGGAGGAAAAGCCCGGAGAAAAAATAATACCGTGCGATATATTTATTTTATTTAGTTAAGGATATTGTGGTTTTAGTGGCTCACACAAGAGTGTCACAACGCAAACAATGCAAGGGTCAATGAGAAGAAAAAGCTATGACACAAGCTGATAATTGCTACGGAGCAAACAAAAACAATGAACACAACAAACAACGAAAATAAAACAGTAGAAAGAAAATAACTAATCGTAATATAGAAGGGCGAAACGCTGCAGCGACTAGCAGGTCAATGACGAGCAGCGCACATGAACGATTCTATGGCAAAAAATAATAAAGAAACACGTGAACCAAACCTGTAAAGATGCAGTAAAGTAATTTCAGGCAGACGTGCTCTCACAAAAATGCTCTAATTTTCATTTCGCATAAGCTAGCACAGTCAATATTTATATTTTTTTCTGAGAGGCTGTTTTTATTACATGGATGTCAATCAATTTCACTAAAAAGAAAAGTGGGCCCAATACTTACCCGTGTGCCACACCAGAAAGCAGCTCAAGGCTGTCATACTAGCATTGTTTAGTGATACACCTTGAAATCTAAGTGAAAGATAAGACGAGATCCGGGCAACATGGTTAGAATTAATACCAATTTAAGGTTTTTTTCAGTGAACGGAAAATTACGGCGCGATTGAAAGCTCGAAAAAAATCATCAGATACAGTACACATCATGCATACATGTCACAACTGACTAAGCCAGAGCAGACACTACTGCATCTCTAACCTCTCATCTTTCCTAGGCGAAGTAAAGAAATGATCAGGTTCTTTCATACTCCGGGAAAACCTAATGTGACACTGCGGCTGAAGCTACGACCGCGACGCAATGATTTCTACAAGCGTGTTGCACCTACACGCCGAGGAGCCTTGCAATCAAGTTGACTGCTCGCAATCGCGTCTTTTACTGCATTTACAGAGAAAGTTTTCCTCGAGTTTACGCTTGTGCCTTTGAATACACAATAAAAAAAAACACGACACCAGAGTTAGTCAAAAGCGCGCATTTCCCCCATGGGAAATGATAACGGGCTGCCTTCTTGATTAGAGAAACCACGCTTAGAGATCTACAACTTAGCTTGAGGAAACTCGAACGTCCTTCCACTCTCCCTGCTTTGCATTCCATCAGTCTCATGAAAAGGTCGCCACGAAAACATGAAAGTGGGATTCTCCACGTATGCGCCGGCCTATATCTCAGAATTCTAGGAGGGCAGCGCCAAATCGACACGGAACACAGAAGTACCACTAAACATAGGACGGGCGCTTACTACCAACTGTTTATTCTGAAGGAACCCAGCCCATTACAAAGCTATAAAACAGACCGCGTCTCAATGACGGATCTAATGAAGGCATCCAAAGGTAAAAACAAAAAAAAGAGGCGAAGACAAGAACGGCTTTTTTCATCTACACGGTTAACAATAGTGAGGCCAAAGAGCTGTGTTGAAAGAACAATTAAAAAGATGGCAAGTGGGCATGAAAAAAGGCAGAAAGAGTGAAGCAATAGCAGAGTCGCATTCTACAAACAAATAAAAGGTAATACAATTTTTAGAAAAGCCAAAAAAGAGCGCGGCTAAACAATGAAAGCAAGAATAAACCGTTATCAGGAAGCAATTCGGAAACAGCTAAATTTTGCTAGAACCATGACAGCAACGACACAGTCAAACCAGCAAAAAGGGACCAACAGCCAACTTTCATGGAAGGCGTCGAGAGTGCCAGTAAAGCACATGGCACAATGAGGACGAGGAGGTGCTTTATTAGCATTCTAGGTGCCTCCGATGAGGATTGACCGTTGGTCACTAAGGAAAACAACGAAAGAAGTCAGCTGGTTGGCGGGTAGAAATCCCGCACCGCGACTAAATTGACGTCACCGTAGTTCTAAATGAGCGTTAATACATTCTTGTAATCTTCATTTAACTGCTCTGGCCCGGCTGAATCAGGAGCACTGAGGAGAGAGATAAGAAGAATGGGCTGGCTTCCTTGTTGCGGTGCACTGAAAAGCAAGCTAAGAGTAAAGTGCACTAAAAGCAGATTTGTAAATACATAGGCATATTTATTTCTTCCAAATTCAACAGTTGAAGATCACCGGTATTTGTGGGACCGTTGTCGGTGTTTTGATTGCGGCAAAGAGGTCGCCAGAGAGAACACGACTCTTGTAACGCTGCCATTGTCTTTCCTGATTCTCTTACCGACGCCTTGCTTTGTAGAGTACTTGGCTTCACTCGGGCTCAGCAGATGGTCGGTGGGTTATAGTGGAGCTAGCGCTGTTTTTCAGTGGGCCCTAGTGTCGACATTTGACCAAGTTTTCTTGTGCTCTGTTAAAAGAAAGAAGTCACAAGTGAAGTTTTTGCTTTCCTATTCACATGATCTTTCATCTTATGATATTTACCTGACGCTCGATGCTTAACTTCTTTTTTTAACTGCGCGCTTGCAGTATTTTTATTGGTAAGGGCATGTGGCTTGAACGTTTTATTCTCTTTACTGCCATATTATTTCTTGAAGAACATGCTACAATTGCCGCATTTTTTAAGGTTTTGGGAGAAAATGACTGTTCTCAGGCTTATAGCACACGCTAAAAGCGTGAAACGCGTTTTATTGACAACTACCATCTGTAGTGTTGAGCCACCAACGCGACTGCCGACCGTAACTTGTGTTTGGCGGTGGGAGCAACGCAACATGGGGCTATGCGAGTATTACTCGTCATTGGAGATATTGGTACTGTACTATATCAGCTTTAAATAAATTGCAACCAATAAAATTGATAAACAAACAGCAAAATTAGACGCTCTGTTCCAGGGGAAGCTCAGTACTAGGTCACGTTATTATAACTTCGAAGGCGCGAAGACTTCCGAAGTGTCAATCAAACTTGCTTGTATTTCCTTAACAGGAGCTATTATATAGGGTTTTTTGTTGCCACCTCAGTTTCTTTGTTCGAATGTCATTCGCATTTTGTTCGCAGTACAATCCCCTCTGGTGAGCCCAGGGGCTCATTCTATACGCTGTTCATTTTCCGTTGTGCGTTTCTTGTCCATTTGATCTGTGTCATTGGTCACTCAGATATACCCCGGCTTCCAAGCATCAGTAGGAAGTGTCCCAGCCATCGGGTGGTTGGCAACCAGACGTCGCCATTGGCTGCATATCCGGTCCGGTCGCCAACCACCCGATGGTTGGGTCGCTTCCCATAGACGCCTGAAAGCTGTGGGTATACGTGAGTGACCATTTACAGAGGACCAAACGGACGTGAAATGGACAATGAAAAATGGACAGCTTATAAAATACGGCCATAGTTCGCGGTTGGTGGTTAAAGAGCTAAGCATGCTTACCCTTCATGTGGGCTAAGGGGAACGCCAAAGAGAAAGGCTCAGATTTTTTTCAACCTCCTGGGATCTTTTATGCGCACTCAACACACAGCACTTTTGCACTTCGCCTTGATATCTTTCCGGCTGCCTCGGCTAGGGTACGATGCAGCGAATTTCAACTCAGCAGTCTAACTCCTCCTGAGGTAGTTAGCGACGGCAACTTATATCTTCTTTGTGGGATTAGCGAAATTGTCGACCGCTGCGTTCGCCCGAACTAACGTGGATATCAACTCATTATACCGATCTGTTCTCGACTGCCAAACTGCCCTCATACTTTCATGCACTTGGCGCACAGCCTCTTTAAATAGATTTCTCCTATCTTGCCCTCATATCGCAGACACTTGTACATTCGAGGAAGGCTGGTGCAAAGACTGGACGACCTCCAACTGCAGCGAACACGCCTGCTTCCAGGTGCTAAAGGTGGCAAGTATGAAGTACGGACCAGCTGAAGACCACACGCTAGAATCAGGTAAAGTTCAGCTCTCCAGAAAAGCCATGCTCGTGCCAGCTTATTGCATGGCTCACAATTTTTTTTTCCAGTTAACTTTCTATGAGCACTCAGTTAGCGGTACTTTTTGCTTTGTGGAGGACCTCCGTTAAATTGTCGCGCTCAGCGTCTCGTTGGGTCGTCTTACATGACACTACTTTTTAAAGTGCATCCCCTATGAAAAGGGAACGTACTGCTGGTGGGATAAATTGGTAGCTAGATTACTTATCAGTGTACTTCCTTCAGATCACCAACTCCTAGTAAGCGGCTTCTAGGAATGTGTACAGGGTTGAACATCGGAGTCCACTGAATAAATAAAAGTAATTGGATGCTAACGAAAGTCAGACTGAAAGGTGCGGCATGCCTCTTAAGCTCTAAACAGAGACACAAACCAAGCACAGAAGAACGAGGAGACAAATGTGTTAAATATTTGTGCGTCTTGATCTGAATGGGAGCGAGGGACACCGCGTCCGTTGCAGGAAGTACACCACCATATCAAAAGTAGTAAAAAATAGATTTAGCATGCTTCGCGCAAATAAAATTTCCACTGCAGTTTTCGACGCCCAATTTGGCTTTTTTAACATAGCTTCTGGGAGTCAAATATGCATAAACTATTATTTCTAGCTTTGGGCTGAAAATGTTTTTACCCCGTTTGGAATTATGGTTGTCATTGTTTAAGTAAATTCGTGGGCTTAAATACTTAGGTCTATTTGGTTACAATGAAAACAGATGAACTAGAAAATAAATCTGTTGTATAATAGGCCCGCGGGCGAACAATGAGAAGCATGTAAAATGGATGTTCCTTTACACTTATTCGATGACAGCCAACCAAATTACAAACGAAATAAACGCCCGAATATGCCAAGTAACACGCCAAAGCACAAAATAGATAAAATGGTTATTATAAGAAGAAACTTAGGCTGATCTAAATAAAATCTGATTCAATAAAATGATTCGGAAGATTGAGCAGAAGAATTTGAAACTATACACACCATCATTAAACCGATTGCAAAAACGAAATGACGTATGTTATGTTCTCCTACCCTTAGCTCTATAGTAAGCAAAATTACGTAGAACACGTCCTTTTAAAAGGGTGCGTTAAATTTATTTTGATATCGTACAATGAAGCATAATTTAGTGCATGTAGCTGACAGAGGTCTCCCACAGAGGCCAGTTTGAGATTTATTATTATTTGGTGCAGCAAAAGATTAGACGTGGCGGTTGAAGCCGAGTCTATAAGCACTTTGAAAATCTTTGCTGCTGGCTTGACGACCAGCGCGAGCATTGTTCTTGAAAGCCCTTTTAATGTACGCAGTGGTATGTACACCACGCAGTGTAGTAGTTTGATGCACGAAGAGAACTGACACTGATGGTTGGAATAAAAAAAAGGCGGCAAATTGCGGCAATTTTTTTTTGCAGGCTATTGCGGGCAGTAGTTCTTTTGGAGCAAAGTGCCTCCCAGCCCATCAGCTGCCTGCATCAAAAATATAAAGGCGATTGCATAAGAATGATAACATTAAGGATCTTATTATCTTTTGCCAGGAAAATATAGCACATTATTAAGAAGACATTTTTCTCAAAGTCATTTAGCTTCAAATACCTATTGTTATTTATTATTAGGAGTGACCGCCACCTATACGCAATTCGCTTCATCGGCATATGAGACTAGACAGTTAATACGTTATATTAAAGCATTACTAGTCCAAGGGGAATCTGCTTCGAGAATTGGCAACAGTCATGCTGTTTTTTCCAGCGCAGAAAAGTGTAGGCCTGTGAGCAAGAAAGAAATCTACCTAATGTTTTTGTCAATCTACAATTTTGGCCATCATCTTCTTGCGGCATAAAAGTATAAGTCTTTTCTGCCCCCTTCATGTTAATTCGCGCCGTCGGAAGCAGAGACACCCTCTGAGCGCCTATCTCCATTTCTAGTAATTTCTTGGGCTCCCTGAAGAATTTCATCTCGGGTATGAAACCAAAGAAGTTGGATGTACGACCATTAATTCAAGAATCAAGTTTACTTTAATTAGAAGTGTCAGTAGATTTGCAAATAGAACCCTCAAAATATTTTATTTCTTCGCGAGCCAAAGCACTTTAATTTGCTGGATTCATTGTCCTAATTAAGACAGTACTTAAGTCATATTGCTACTGTATTCAGTTCAGTATTCCGCATTAACGTTCCGTATTTGCCAAAGGTAACCTTGAAACGAGATTTTGTTCTTAGATGTATTATAGGGCCCTTACGGAACCCTTTAATTGGCCTGCAAGGTGATAAAAATGGGTGAGTTTTCATTAATTTATACACATTTACACCTCAGGAGATAACCTAAGCGCTTCGCCGTAGAGCTAAGACATAAACCCATTTGGCTGGTTACTGTTAGCCAACACGGTGCATATAAACGTCCGATGACTACTGAAAACTTCAGTATGACATTTATAAATAATTCAGGAAAACAGGATTATTGAAGAGGTCCAGGTTTGTACAGGATGGCTCGTATTACTTTCCGGCACTGGCTTCTGGGAGAGAAAAGCCGTGCTGGAATAAGAAAAAGCTCATAGCTATGAAAGAGCCTGCGTACATTTCAAGGGAGTAAATAAACAAGTGCCAAAAATCCTGCATAAGGGTTCTAACCAGCGATTGTTCTAACCGCCTGCTAAACACGTTATACCCTCCAAGCCGAGGCCTCTTGTTTTTGTGCAGCATGGTATTTGTTCCACATGTCTATGTACAGCCACCTAAAAACAGTGTCTTGCTTTTGCATTCGTATTCCCGCTTCACTTATTCGGTGTTAATTTTATCCCTTGTAGTAAACGCGGCCGCACCCCGACACTTGCACTGAAATAGTGAAGAATCTTCTTGGAAGCTCCCTGGTAGGGCCTTTGACATCCGAAACCTTCACGCGAAGTGTAAAAAGTCCTGAAGCAACCTTGTATGTCAAATTTCCCCGCTCTCGGTCATTGGAAGTGCTCTCTTAGATGACTAATTCTTGCTTAACACGGAGCTCTGGCCCAAAAATCTGAGGCATAATGCATCAGTTCTCGTCACACCCGGCCAAGGGGTAGCTGTTTCCGCACGGTTCACTTGCTTTGAAATATTCTATACGTATGTGCAAACATACCTGTAAGCGTTGCACGATGCACAGCTCCGCTTGTTCATACATAGCGGAACGAACACTATTAAAGCGAAGAACTCGAAAGAAATCATAGAAAAGTAACCATGTGTTCTTTTTTTGTGTTACACATTACTTCATTCCATGCTGGCGTTATTTTTTGCACGTTGCAATATTTTAAAGCATTGCTTTCGTAATACTGTTCCCTGTCCTCGACTGTCCTCGACCGCTGCGGAAATGTAGCCTGCGTTTGCTTTAAAACTGCTTCTTTCACCATATAAATTGCGATGAACGGACCCGTGCATATTTATTTGCCAGCTGTGTGTCTTATTAGTATACTTGGGCATACTTTTCACGGTGCTGAGGCAGATCTACGTTCTTGCTCTCACTTATGGTTTGCAAGAGCTATGACATATTGCCGCCTTGCTGAATGCATAGCCTCTGGAATCTGGTTATATTGCTATTACTTATTTAGGCGTCCAGCACATTGCGTATCTCCAGTATGAGCGCTGAACTATGTTTCAGCTGGTATGAAACATGTATGAAACATCTCTAGGCTGCAAAGATGAATGGCATCTGCCCTATCAGCGCAGCACCGGACACGTTATAATTCGTTGTAGTGGCAAAGAGTTGCGGTATAGACCGGCTTCAACCGAGCAAGTTCCGCAGGAAACCTTCTCATACTCCTAAAGCTCTGTTTTATTGCATATTAAATTTTTCAAATGCGATTTCTTGGATATAAACAAGCGTATTACGTCTTAATACGGTGTGAGCACTAAAATAAACTCAGGTTCTCGGAAACAAAGAGGTTCTGTCATAGTCCTTGCATTCACTCTCTAATCAGCGTATATATAAGCCTCTTCGTGTTCTGGCGAAAGCCGAGTTTACCTTATTCTTGCAGCCCTGACAGAATATATAAATATTTTGCACCTGTCGATTTCTGACTGAAAACAGAGAGATAAAAACACAAACCGAAAGGCAGGGAGGTTAAATAGGCAGCGCCCGGTATGCTACCCTACACGTGCGAAGGGGAACGGAGGTAGAGATAGAAAAGGGAGAGAACAAAGGGAGATGATCACTTTTCCAGATGTCCGTTGGCCATTACTTGCCGGGTACACCATTTCTGACTGAAAGTGCACCTTGAGAATATGCAGGGGCGGATAGAAGGCAACAGTCCACATTATTGCCTTTTGATATTTTTCATGCATTGTCGAGTTGAAACTGGCAGCATTGGTATGTCCATCCAGACAGTAGACCCAACTGCGCTTTATCACGGACATTGTATTTTTTTATTTTCTATAGTAAAGGTTAATTTTATTTCGAACGAAACAACGTGCTCTGTTTACTTATGTTCATACCTGTACATTTTGTAGTGCACAAAACTGAGGATAACACACGAAAATTCCAGGATACCCTGCGCTTGTTCCAGAGGGATGTCAGCTAGTTTCCTTAAATCTCTTCTGAAGCCTTCTATTCTTGACGCAACTTCGTTCAAGAAAAACTTGCAAAATGTTGGTACAAGTGAGAGGTCCGAATTTTTATTTGCATTTTTGTATCGAGCACAACCACGCTAAAGACGCCCTGGCGCAAGGTTCTGGAACGTTAAAAAAAAGCCGCTTGTTTATGAACGGATCTCCTCGCAGTTTATAAGAGAGACAGGTCTTGGCTGGGCGCAGAAGTACTGAGTAATAGATCGGTAATGTGCGCGATGAAATCATTATAACAAATTAGGAAAAAATTTTGGTTTGCCTAACAGCGTTTCAGTACAATGTACCATTATTATGATATTCATGCAAGAATCAGGGTATTATAGAGTGTTTTGTATCGTGCGCAAAAATAAAATTGCTCTTTGGAGCGAGAACCGGCAAGAGAAAGAACTGCATCAAAGATCTTTTTTCCAGTACAACCCAATTTGTAGCCGAATTTGATTTGAGCAAATATTGCCACATTTTCACCCCGCCATTGGGTGAAAAAACAAATCCTGAAAACTAAGAGCCCTCACGCAGCTTACATCGCCTGGACGAGTACGCCAAAATAACTCTCATGGGAAACTCTAAGTAATCTTTAACATTATGAGTACACACAGGTGATGTCAGCTTGTGTTTCCAATTTTCACTCATGGAAACAAGAAACAGGCCATTCAGAGAGTCTTTATAATGCGAACTAAAACCATAACGCGGATAAGGGGAGGTTTTCATGCAAAGGCACGAGCGTAAAATCCGGAGATGCGACCATTGTGACAGCAAAAGCCTGACAGTCTTCCCGCGCAACTCCTTTCGGTTCCTTCATTGAACAGCACTAGGCGCTGCATAAATCTACACTGGTGGGCGGAAAAATGTGGTCCCCACTTCAGCGGTGAAATTTTCTGACCGCTTACGCTGCGAAAATAAATGGATGCCTGATATTTATGTGAATATAGTGCACAATTGCGGTTTCTCAAAAACGCAGCAAACTTTTTCATATTCGTTACACAACGCGAGAGAAGAGTTGCAACTCCGAAGTTTGGATCATTTTATTCTACCTGTGATGGCACTACTTAACAGAGTAAAAATAAGCGACTAATTATTCTTTTTTTTTAAATTATAAGGAACTCAAATACTTCAAGAAGGGTGCAATGACAAAATGGCCGGAGCGTGGCCTTGTTCAAAAGATGCGGAGTTGGCCCAGTGAATAAAACATCTAGAAAATAAAGAAAAAACATACAACCCTGTTCATTAAGTCAGAATGCTTTATTCGCGTTAGGAAAATCTTGTAAAATGCAAGCTGCAAGAGCCAAGCAATTTTGTCAGATAGAGATGTCAAAACGACATACTTGCCCTTTCTTATTCCAGATTATTCAAAGGAGAAGGTACTTTGCTTTGCTAAGTCAGAAGCCTTCGCAAAAATGTGCATTAGAAATCTGACAAGTTTCAGGGGCACAAAGTCCAATTCGAAAATGGATAGGCATTCATTACCTTGCGAGCATTTCAGCGGTTATGATCACGTAATTGAGTCAGTGTTGCTTTCTTTTCTCTCCCCAGAACAAGGTTCGTGCGCCTACGCGACGCCTGGTCCTTCAAGCAGTCGTTCGGTGCATGCTCGGCTGTCACGCCAGTCCGAAGGACCGTTTTGTTTCACCGCCTGGTATCACCTGTCTGGAACGGAGCACGGTGCCGCCGATTTCTCGGTGGCGGGCTCCAGTGGCGTAAACCGTAACTTCCACACAACCAGACAAGCGAACGCCGGGCGCTGGCAGCGCGTGCGGTACTCCGAGAAACGCAACGACACCTTGGAGGTTGGTGCATGAAAGGAAGCTTGCGTATTCATGCGTCCTATGTTAGGACTAAGACGGCACACTTCCGGTCCGGTCTCTTAAGACCACATTTTCACACTCAACACAATCTTAGACCCGAGAGCACAACTCATATAAGGGGGTACTTTTTTTTTATTTTGCACATTATACCACAATCCTAACCTACCAGGCACACCCCTATCAGCAAGAAACCGGAAAAGGTGTTAGAGGCATGTACATGTTGCCGTCATGGCTGCAGTTACTGAACGGAAGGCTAGCACATGCCCGAGCAGATGCCCAACGAACCATTTCCGGCAATCTTAAGTACTATGCCACTACCGTAATCGAGGGCTGCAGGATCTCGCAACTTGCCTACCGTTATCAAAAATTGAAAGGACGGGGCTAACATGGCTGCCTTTAGTCGGAAAGATTCGGCGCTTCACGGTAGTTTAGTTCACGGCTGCGAGTGGCAGGGGTTTTTCTAGTTCGTATCATATACAGTGAAAATCTATACCCTCTGCATGCAAAGCTCAAGGGCAAAACTACTCGACAATCACCTTCAACCAGGAGGAAAGGTGGAGGTGCGGCTGTGACGTCAGATCACGTGCCTCACTCGCCGTCGCTCCGCAGCTGTGCTCGCTCCTCGCCGCTGCCTTCCTCCTCTTGAGTAGCACTTGTGCCACCGCTCGCTGAATCACGTGCGCAGAGTGGAGAGGGACAAAATAAAAAGTGGCTGTCTGGCAAAGGACAGGTGCAGCCGAGATTTTCGCTCATTTTGCTAGGTTCAGCCGGGTTGAACCGCAGCCAATTTTTTCTTTCTTACCTCAATTTGGCATTATGCAGATGCATTACGGTAAGCGCTACAGCATTCTGTGTTGTGAGTCTGTGCCGATTCGTTGCTAACCTTCGGTGCGAGCTACGCACGTTGATGAGTGCTCGGGTATGGTCATGCCTAATTCTAGTATATTTTAGCGGGAAAATGCGTGCAATATCCTGTGGTTAAGCAAATGAAGCTTTCTTTATTATAAGTTTCCAGAGATCATGTTAAGTGGAAACCCACTCAAGCGGCTTTCCGACATCTACTCTAATGCTGACGAACCGTATTCAAAATGAACAGCACTGCGCATAGATAGCAAAAACAAGACTTACATAAAATTTATATCATGTGCTTCAGCTTATTTTAAGCGCATGAACAGAAGTTATTGGCAGCCATGGAAGCAAGCATGTCAAAATCCAAAGCCAGCTAACGGTGTTTGCCGTTGGTTTGAATTCTTACGAAAACTTGAGCGGTTAGCGTTATCGATGTTTTTGTCAGGGCACCCTCTAAGCTGAACACGCACTGTTATTAACATCGTCCTTTCCCAGCCCGTAGGTGCCCTACGAATAGTTGCAACATTTGATAGCGCCAATGAACGCATAAAAACCTTCCACGTCGTTACAGATGCCGAGGTTGCAAAAGAGAATTTGTGTCGTTGTATTGGCAGGCCAAAGGTGTCGTGAAAAACCTCTAAGAGACTTTTGCGTATTTTTTCTCGTGAAACATCGAAATTTCGAAGGTGAAATTCGATAGGCTTATTCTTCACGTGCTTGGGTTTCTAGATTCCACGACCGAGAATGGTAGGTATGAACTCCGCCGGCAGATCTGGCCTTAATAAGCGGACAGGCAAGCGTGTCCAACATTCTTGGACGAATTTTTTTTCACTTGAAAAATGTAAGTTGCTGTTATAGTGAAGGTAATATTCCATTATTACAATCTGTAGCAAAATATAAATTTTGAATGGTTTCCATACCTTTCATCCAGCAGTGAAGACTTGCGTAGAAAGCCAATGGGCAACGCTTCTTACGATAGCAAAAACTCTAATGGCAAAAAAAAAATACAAGCCTGCCGACAGGATATCTGCGGATATAAAGACTGTTATAGTTAAGTCTTATAAGAAAAAAATTCCGCTCATAAATTAGTTCCCGTTCAAAAATGCTTTTGTTCAGAATTGTCGGGTATGTTTTCAGATATGACCACTATCTTGCGCCTCTTGCAAAACAAGCCAATAGTTAGTGTATCTGTTCCCTGGGAGAGCAGAGTTATGGTGGCTTAGCAGCGTTTCAGGATGGCCCTCCATCTTGCTGTCTAAAGTATCTATGCTACGATGGAAAACCGCCATTACTGCATGCAGCAGCTATTCACGGCGAAGTGGTTGGAGCAGTTGCTCACTCAATCCCCTCATTTTTACTAAGACATCTGTATTGGAGGAAAAATGGTATGGTAGTGAGCGACAAACCTTATCAGTGGTTTGCTCGCTTATGAAAACCTGTATATCACCGATTTATTATGGAAACACTCGCCGTTTGAATAGTGGCGCCATCTTTTTTTAGGTAGCCGAAGTCAAAACACGCTGGCTTTTGGCAGATTACACGAAAATTGCGGTAAACCTGTGTTTTCTAGATGCAAAATACTGTCAGTAAAAGAGTGTGTACTCACGCAAACAAAAAGCTCTGAAATGAGAGATCAGAAGGTTAAAGAGTACACCTTAGGCAGTTATCGAAATTCAAATGTAGAAATAATGGCGAAATAGTGCAGAGGTGTTTTGTTTGCGGGGGCTTGGATGTGGCTTTGTTTTTTTTTTTGCAGCCGGGTGGTCGTAGCGGCGCGCGAAAAACAAACGCGGGAACCTAGCTACGTTGTGGGCCTAATGATAACTCTAGACAAGTCCGAAGCAGGGCTGCGCTGCACCATACCAAGGATCCTGATAGGATTCATAACGCAGGAATCAAAGGAGCCGTTAAAGTAGGGAATGTGGATAAAATGCCTGATGCGAGCACAGTGAACTCCTCGATCTTTAATCATAAGTTCAGTGCCCTGAAAAAGTGCGTCAGTCAGCGGCTGCTATAAAAAGGCTTGTATATGACTTAGGTCAGACCGAATTAAATCACATCTCATAACTAGGCGTTTATTTATTCAGTATTTCTTTAGATATGACGTGTTACTAGCTACAAACGCTTTCTTTCCAGATCAGTATCAAATACATTGTTAAAGACCTTTATGAAAAGGCTGTTTTTGCCGTCGATGACCTTACAGTGGACAGTGGTGAATGCGGTTCAGGTAAGGATCTTTATTCATTCATTTTCGTTCCCATTACTACGGACCAGTAATTTCGGCCCAGTAGTAGCGCATAACAAATAGACGGGGGAGAACAGATGAGCAGAATCAATCAGAACAGAAATGATCAACAGTGTACAAGGAGTTAATACCACCAGGTTTTGGCTTAGTTAAGCCGAGTATAGACGGGCGAAAGCACGTGTTTATCCAGGTTGGCTCATGATTTTGCTTTGCTGGGTCGCCGGCACGTTTGGCGACGACATTACTTCGATAGTAGTATTAGTTGATGACGATCACGTGCTCCAGTGCACAGCGCGAGAATGTGTTGCAGTTTAACAGAAGGCGTGATCGGCTGCGGCGATACCATATAGCGCTCTCGTGCAGTGGCTGGCCAGCTTGACTGATCTGTTCGCGCCGCTGTAGGTTCGTGTCCCATTCGCGCCAATATTTAATTTATTTATTTATTTACTTATTTATTTATTTGTGGTTTGGTCAAAGTCACTCTCAATGTCGAGCTTCAAACAAACTCGGTGAGTCGGTTGGACATGGGGAACTTGTGATTTCGCAATAAAAAGCTTTTACTTTGATTTCACATGACATTGGTGCCATTTTTCAACACTGTGTACTTAAAAATGACCCAGGAAAAGATTAGTACGCTTGCTGCGCTGGCTATTTTGAGGAGTTACTTGCTCTGGAGAGGTTGGTTTGCTTGCCAGCTTCTCGAATGCGCATGTATTTTCGCACTGTGTAGCCATAACTTGTTTGGACACAGTGCTGACAGTAACAGCGTTTTCGAAATTCTGAAAACTGATATGGATATTACTTACGGTGGGCTAAACGTCTTTGAATAATAAAGGAGCCTAACAGTAATAATTACAAAGCCTGCTAGTTAGCACTTCTTAGCTATGTACTGATGTCTTACACCACTGGACTGCCAAAAAAGCGTTGTTCTCACTCAAAAACGCTTTTTTTATTTGTGTACAGTCTTTCATGAGACACGACGATAAGAAAATAATGTAGTATGTGAAATATCTCCGGGACGAGAGTAGCAGGAAAAGGGAGTGGACGCTGCATGCTGCACAATTAAAGTCAATGAATTCTGCCCTGTTTTCTTAGTAACGTAAGATATGCTGCCCTTATAATACTCTAAATATAAATTGTAGTTGGAGGAGCCACGCGCGTTGAGTTTAACGTTCACACGTGGGCTTAAACAGCTTTCTTATTTTTGTTTCCTGTTCATTCTGTATGAATAGAACGTTTCTATCAGTACAAGGCCAGCACGTGTTGCTGGCAGAGCAAAAGAAAGCATAACAGGGCAAATTTTCAAGCTGCAACAAAATATTAGATGTCATGACTTAATTAATTCTGAAGAAAACCGGACACCAGAAATGCATCTGAAACTGCTGCAATACAATAAGGATACTATCGTTCGCTTTATGGGCATATGTCTGGAGTGCATCCTTTTACAATACTCCCTTTGCAAAGGTACGTTTTCTCATTCCTATTTTGATATATTATCTCGCTCTCACCTCCACAGAATTGAACAACGGTTCCTGCGACTTCGATTGGGACGATAGTTGTGGCTACAGCTTTGGGACTGGAAACAACCAGTGGAAACTGGAAGGAAGCAGGAGAGAAAACTTCTTTGAAGATGATTACTCGACTGGCACGCCGTTTGGTGAGAATACAACTTACCTGCCCATTTCACTACGAGTTGTTTTGCTTTTTCATCTATCTATGAAAAGCCCATTTCTTCCATCAAGATCTCCGCTTACCATACTTCCTATTATTCAATGAACTGCGTCTATTTGGCCGACCTTCTTCACTTAACTCCTTATTTTGTAAATCGCTTTAAGAGTAGTGAACCGCTTAACCCAATAAGCCTGCTACAACGGCCCTTAACCGACATATGGCTGCAAGAGTTCTAACTAAACACAATATTAGGACCCACAGATTTGGCAGGACATTGCACATATTAGAACATACTACCTAGATTCAAAGCTTACAGCATTTTGTCTTGACAAGTACTGGTATGTTGCAGTTAATGACCTGTGTGTAAATGCCAAATGCCGTCCAACCCAACCTAATTCTCCTAGCCATTTCCCTCTGATGGAGTGCATCTGTGGCCAGTACCTGCCCAAATGCACATATTACTTTTCCGCGTAAAATACTTCGCTCCCTGTTGTAAACTGTTTGCACCCTGCGATGCTGCTCAACAGCAGTGTTCTCCATTATTTTATAGCGAAAGTCTTTATGGAGGGAATCCCGCTGGGATCACTGAATATCGGTCAGAGTGTCACTTTCACATCGAAAATGCTTAATTTATTAACGCTAATAGTAAATTTTCACCGCTATTGTACTGGAAGTTTGCGAAAGCGACGCACTGCGGCATACAGAACATATTAGCCAATCTGATTTTAACAAATAGCCAGGCATTTTACAAAGTTCAATTTTCTTCCTATTTCGTTTTGTCACTGCTTATCCGTTTATCTCCTTGCTATTTAAGAGAGGAGTGCAGTTCCAGTCACACTGATGGCAAATAATTTGTTATACTGTAAGCCAGATTTTGAACTTTTGTACCATTGCTAGTGGCCAAAAAGCGGATGTAGTCAAACGAGAGGGAATGGAGGAGGAGGGACACAAATTCGAGGATGTAATATGCTTGCTTGGCGCCACGCTTACATCGCTTGCATAATGTTGTGTGTACCAATGAGAGCGCACACAGGCATACTTTAATTTGGAGGTCCGGTCGAGTTTCAACAACCGTCATAGAATAAAATGCACCAAACCCCAGGGGTGTGATTTTGCCACAGGTGGCGTCGCCTACCTGGGTCTGCAGGGTAATTACACGAGCGGGACCCTAACGTCACCCAAAATTCCTGGACAACCGGGAGTCCAGTGCCTCCAGTTTCACTACTTCCTGCCGTGGACTCAGCAGGTGCCACAGCAAGCCTACCAACTTACTGTTACTGCAAAAGGTACGTTTATTCATCTCTTCAAATATTTCATGCAGTTTTCACCGTCACGTTCCGCTGTACAGGAGCTGTTCTGAAATATTAGCTTTTTGAATGCGTAAGCCTCATGCAAAAAAAAATCAAGCGATATTTTCCCGTTTAACGAAACTAAGGACCCATCCGTCAAAAACACCTAAACCTTCAGACCATGAGGCGCGGTTCTTTGAAGATCTGCACAAATGACAAAATAGTAAACATACCATTTTAAATGAGAACTAAAAAATTATATGTTAAACCGTAAATTTTGTCAATATGCCTTACAGATTGGAAAGCACGAGACCACTTTTGATAATTTAAATAGCGCATAATAGGACAAATCATTGCGAGGTTCCACATATAATCAGGTTGACGTGCGGGTGCTTAGAAATATAGGTGCAAGGTTCTCACACTTTATTTGAAAAGCGGACAAGAGGGAGGATAAGCGCAAGGGTGTTCTTGTTTGCTATGCGCCACTGGGGAAAAGAAAAGAGGGCAAGTAAATAGGAAGAGTGATGGGAAGCATAGGGTAAAAGATAAGGGCAACCTATAATGGACTGCACGCTGCAGAGTCCGAATACTTCACGCTAACATGAATGTCTCCGAAATGAAAACAGTTTTTTGAATACCTTGAGTGGTGCCGATAAGTGAGGCCATTATTCGAGGATTTGAGGCTGTGCCAAAAAGCAAGGATTGATGTGGTCCACAACAACGTACAGCGTTTGTCTTAAAGCGTCAAACACAGAGCTGTGACGCACACGATAGTGGCAAGAAGAGTACGACACGCGGAACAGTATGCCCCTACAACTGCACTCGCGGTACCCAAGGGAGAAATTTCACGCAAGGGCGGAGTGACATGCCGGATAAGTCTCCTTGCACCATTTTACGTACGTCCAAGCCAAACGCAGACCGGTCAACGGCAGCCTCCTCCTTGCTCGTGTGTGGATCCAAGCAACGCACCTGCATGAGTGCCATTTTAGTTAATTTCTCGGCTCACATTTCGACGCAAAATTTTTTCCTTATGGGCCTGCATTTGTCAAGCTCACTATACTAGAGGCGTCACTGAAGACATGAAATCTCATATAAGGCGATATATAAATTAACGCAATAATACCAAATCAATTTGCATTATATACACTCCAGTCGTGGAGCTTGAGGTGTTCAGCTTATGAAAACAGGTCGTGTTCACAGCTTGCTGACCAAAAAGCACCGCGCACACACAAGTCACGATGCAAAACAAAACAGGTGCCGACCATTCTCTACCGGCATTTATGTGTAGTAAATTTTTTTGTATCCATGGTTACAGTGAACAGAAAGGATCCCCCCAAGACACCGTGATGATGGCTCATTGCATTGATTTTGAGCTTCACCCCAATGCCACCAAAGCTGGCTATTCTAGAAATATAAACCTGCCAGTACTGCTTTCTCACTACAGTGCATGCAGTCAGTTCCAACCACTGCTCAATTTTCAAACAGCGGCTTTCCTTAGCCGTCGTGGTTGCTCTAGTATAAACGTATTGTACTAATTTTGAACTTCAATAATGGTGACGATAAACAGCTCACGCGAAAGACTCCTAATATGGTTTGTCGGCACCCGCTGTCGACTCGTACACGAGCAGAGCTCGAGCAGTTCTGTTTAGGCCTGGTGTTACGTTCTACGACTCGACCTCCTTCAGCCTGCGTTCTCGCTTGCATGTTTGTGTGCGCGCTAAACAAGCCTTCCTCCATGTGATGGAAGTGCTGGGTGCGACATGAAGTCCGCCACCGCAGAGCTACGAGGCCGCAAAAATTCAGCCTGCGATGAAGCACGCTTGCTAACAGCAAGCAGCACCGTCGCAGTAAGTCCTTTTCATTGCAGTAGGAATCAAATTATTACTCCCATGCAGGCGTTCTAAGATGACGCGAGTGTGAGCATTTCTGCACTAATTCATGTGAGGGTCATTTAAAAAACGATCATTTGTTTTTGTTTTTTTGCCTTCCAGAAGGATCGCATGCGTTCGAGACGCTGTGGTACCGGTCCTCCAAAACGTTGGTTAGAGGTGCTTGGACATCTGTGGATGTGGCGTTTAAAGACGAGAAGGACTTCAAGGTAATGTCTCTATTGTGGGAAGTACATAAATATCTACATGTGGCTTATTGATGTCATAGCCGCCATCTGTGATTTGGCACGCAAATTCCTAGTTTAGCAATTAAAAAGAGAGATTAACATTGCCAGCTGTTTTATTTGAAAATATAGGCGGTCTTGAATTCGATTTTCATATCCAATGTAAATACAATAGGATAAGGACACCTCGGTGCAAATGTCTAGTCTTGCTGTGGCAGAAAAAACTGCCTCCTAGGAAAGACGGAAATGCGATCACACCTCTTCAATATACTGGGAGCTCCTGCTGACGGTTAGCTTGAGCATAACAGTGAAGTCATATTGTTTAAAGTCCCGCAAATAAAAATTTTTGCAGTAATCAGTATAAAGCCAAAACCAAAAGGGTAGAATTACCGCTTCTGTTTTTTGTACCAAGCATTATATTGGAAGAAAATTGTTTTTGTGTCGTAGGCAAGTGTTCCATTGAAACATTATTACCTTAAAATGAAAACCCTACGCCACTCGGACTGCGATGCCAGGTTATATGCTAAGTTTAGAACTAGGCGGCACTGACTGCTGGGGCCAAAAAGGGAAAAATTCATAAAAACACAATATTTCATTTTTTCGAATGTAAACAACAAGTAAGCAACAACGGCTCTACTGCCATTACCAGCCGTCAGCTATATGCTGTTTTGCGACAACGGATATTTTCCGTAACTCGCGGCGAAATCAAGATGCACAATGTAGCAGTTCGCTAAAGTTGCCTGTAGGCTCCTTTGAGGGGCAATTTGCATTACGAATCTTAATGCAAACAGCAATAACCATCTGAACTTTCAGCCATATTATAACTTAACTAACATAGCCGGTTGCTGGGCCTTCTTTGTCATTGAAAGTAACTACACTAAGACAGCGCCAATATTTTTGCCTTACGTATCTTCAGCATAGCATGTCAAATTGCCGAAAAAATAATGCGCAAAAATTGTTTAGGATTTATTCGGGCTTAGCGTCCCAAAGCGACTCAGTGTAAACATACCAGCCAATTGGAGGGCAAACGGCAGTTCAGCTCGTAAAGAGTGAGAAAATATATATATTTAGTTTGCGAGAGCGTTTCAGTCGCTATATATATATATATGCATGTACGATTAAGCGAGGCCTACATATTTCGCTGTGCATTGCTTTTATATTCAAGCATATTTCTTATATTAGGGTCGAAAGCCAGCTAAACATATTCTTGTTATGAATAGTGACCTTTTCCTTAGAGCTGGAAACATTGGCGCTATGTTGATCCGCGACGTTCATCGCGCCATAAAATGAATAGGAGTCACATTAGTTCATTTCCGATCAAAAAAAGGAAGCAACTGCTTCATTTTTTTTGGAAATTATATTTATTTATTCATTTTTTATTTAGCTAACCTCAGGGTCACAGAAACATAGAAATATGAGCTTAAAGTTACAGACGTTTGCTAGTTATACAATGTTAGCTACTGCGTAATTGAAATAAACAGTGATCATTAACTAACGCCAGTGGGGCTGGAAGGTGATTCCACTCGTCGGATGTCCGGGGTAAGAACGATTGAAAGTAGGTTTTCGTTCAGCAGAATGGTATCCCAACTATGTGGCCGTGATCCGTCCTGGTGATATGTATGTGCGGGGGAAATTAGTCTTTTCGCAAGTAAGAATAGTGAAAAAGTTTATAAAAAAGGCGAAGTCGAAGTGTTCTGTGACGAGACGCAAGGAATGGCAGGCCGAGACTACTAGCTTTCAAATTGGTTATGCCTCCAGTTCTCTTGTAGTTAGAGAGAACGAATTGAGCAGCTGTATCTTGAACCATCTCAAGTGAGTCCGTTAAGTTCTGGTGATAAGGATCCCATTTTGGTGCTGCGTACTCGAGTTTAGGTAAAACGAGTGTTGTGTGCTGTAGAAGTTTCAGAGATGAAGTTGCTTTGCCAAAGTTACGGCGAAGATATCCAAGTGTTTTGTTGGCGTTGTTAACGACATACGTAATATGAACACTCCAGGTAAGGTCTTAAGTAATGCGAACACTAAGCTATTTATAAGAGTGTACAGAGCCTAGAGACAAGCCGTTAGGGTAATAAGAGGGCAAGTGATTAGTCACTGAAGACACACGCATGAATTTGCACTTGTGAACGTTAAGGTCCATTAGCCAAGGTTAACACCAGGTTGAGATGGAGTCGAGGTCGGATTGATGCATTAATATGTCCCCATCGCATGTGCTTTCCCTGAATATTACGCGGTCGTCGGCGAATAGGTAATGGGAGATGTAGAACAAGATTCTGCTGTTCTTCAAACCAAGAGCTACTCTTTTCATGATGTGCCATGCGTTAGTTTACAGGGTGCTGCTTTCTTTTTCTCTACTGGATACCCGGATACCTTGTCGTGCCTTAACGTTACACTCGTGACTCACCAAGCGTTGCAATTTAAGCATGATACTAGGGCAAGAAAGGTCTTCCAGTCTGCCTCCATTGAATCTAAGCTAGTACCAGTGTTTCAATCAAAATAGAACCAGAATATTGCTTCCTTTGCTTCCACACTGCATGATTCTAGGGGACACTTTTAAAAAAAAAAACGCCCAGCCTATAGAGCAAGTTCGCTATGTCGCACTCAACGCAACGAGGAGTTTACTAAGCCGTGTGGAGGCCTACAGTCTCAAGTCGGCTGTATGGACTGCCTCTTGATCTAAAATAGGTTCATTTGGCAGTGCACATGAGGCGAGAAGAACACAAAAATCAACCGGTTTTAAAAAACGGTAAAAGTGCACTCGCGTGATCTTTGCCGGCAACCGTTGCTCAACGAAAACGTGGGGGGGTAAGTAGTTGCGGATGGCTGTATTCACCGCTGCGTACCACAGCCAATACACAGAAACCACGTCGTCTTCTCCTCCGTCCTTATCTCTATTTTAGTGACAACTTATGTTGTCCGTTGTTGGGATTCAGGTAGCAGCATCCCACCGCTGCCACCAGTTGTTGGGATTCAGGTAGCGTGACTGGGCAGGAGAAGAGACGAGGACGATCGGAGGAAGAAAACTTGGAAAACTTTATACAAGGACTATTTACATTATGTACAAGTACGGGCAACTGAGAGTGGTTCTCAGTAAAGAGAGCTTCATAGGAGTCGGGAGTATCTGATACCTCTCAAGAAGGGGGGCTCTCTCTAGGCATCAAACCAGCAGCTCCTTAAATACTCTTCGTATTCCCGAGATCCCTAGCTGGGGAATACAGTTCGAAGAAAGATGTCCAATCACACGATGGCACTGATGGTACCACCCACGGCAGGGCGGTCCTGATGTTTATTCGCAGCTCGGTCGAGGGAAAGGGAACAGGACCCGGTCACGTTGTCGTCCCCGCGGCTTCCAGGTGGCCGCGCAAGTGCGTCCGGAGGGCACCTGCATGACACAGGAATGCAGGCTGTCTCCCAGAAGGTGTCGAAAGAGCTTGTACTGGTGTCCAGAACGCGGAAGCTCTGTCGAAGGGGCGGCACTTGGGCAATTGTTCAAATCCAGCGTGACTGAAGGGGACCACACTGATAAGGCACTTCGTCGTGGCGAGGACCGGAACGAATACGCTTATGGTCGTCGCTGGCATTCCTGTTGAACGCTATCGTCGCTATGGGGACGCTATCGTCGCTGCTTCCGGCATTCCTGTTCGAACACGTGGGGACGCTATTGTTGTCGTTCCCTCTGGCAGTCCTGCAGTCACGTCTCTGCGCCGAATTCCACAGCAGGAAGGAAGCGCGATCACAACACCGTACACATCTGGCGTTTTGTCTCCCTGACTGCCCGAAGCTGATCAGCGGTTGACGGTCTGCTGTCTAGACTGGACCGTCGAACGACTGGTCGGTAGCATTAGGTTAGTGTGTGCAACAAATGATCGCACGGAGGTTCAATTCATTTGTAGAAGAACGTGCGATTCAGTGTGATACAACCGTCGAACTGTCCAAACGGTTTCATTTTTTTTTATTTGGACACCTGCTCCAATATGTCAGGGAGCATTGCAAGCATATCATAAACATATAGAAGGTATCCTTTATATGCCGGTATGCCACTCTTTATTATGTCTGCGCAGCTCGCGTTCACCTGCAGTCTACGACCAGAGAAATATGTTGCGAACCCATTCTGCGTCATTGATGGCATCCGACTCCAGGAGTGCAAGGGGAACAGAGGTGGGTTCGAGCTATTCATGCTGTTAAATAGACGAAAATTTGTGTGGTTTAGTTGGTCAAGCTCGACATTAAAATCTTGGAGCACTTCGTTCAACTTCAAACACCAAGTGTCACAACTGAATATTTTGTGTATTAGCATCACCGCAACGTTGGGAACTATTTTCCAAGAAGTCATGCTGAAGACATAGCCCTTGGTGCGCATTTCTTGTCACACAGAAAAAAATAAAGTATTTATTACCTAGATCCTATCTGCTCCCGCACTGTTTTTGGTTTTAGTCATCATAAATCCGAATTCCGAAGCAGATTTCGAATACACAACCCCGTCATTTGTAAAAGATCAAAATGCCCACCATGGAACTTGCATGATGCTTAATAAGGTCCTCTCATTTACCAAAATATCCGCAATCATATGATATTTTTCTGTAATGAAACTTGTTCGAAAAACTTGTATACGGAAGCTATGGAGATTAGAATCAGTTGTTTGGATGCATGAACATTTCAGAGACGTACCCAGAAACTCTAAACAAGCCTATTTTTAAACTGGAGCTTGTATAGGAAGCCTTTTTATTTTCACATACCACAAAATTGAGCATTTACATCCAATCTATCAGCAGTTTCTGCCTTGTAACGTTTGCACTCTTTTGCTATTCATTGTAGGAAACACACCCCGTTGGTTTTTATGGCCGCCTTAGCGCAGGACATACTTTAAAAGTTGGTATTTGCAACGCATCGAAAGATTAGCCCTTTCTCATGATTATGTTTATAACACCCTCTTAGAAAACTACACAGTTTTCTCGCAATTAAAACTAATGTACAAGAAATCTATATCTCTAGCATGAACATTTTGAGCACGTATGACCTTGTTTGGTACCATTTCTTATTTCCCACCACTCCAATCCCTCTCTTCCTTTTCCTGCAGTTCAAATAAGCCTACCGGCGCTTGCTTCTTTCTGATCTCACTGGCTTCCTTCTTCCTTTTTGCTCGCCACGGCCGTAGAATAGAGCAACTCACAATGTGAGATGAGGTCGTCTGAAGAAAACCAAAACGATAATTATTGCAAATAGAGAGAGAGAGAGAATGCTGGAGCAAAAGATCAAAGGGCTCTCTCAAGCTGAGATTGGGGCAGCCCTATTAAAGGCTTGTCGCATGACGAGAGGTCTTGTCAGAAAGAATCTCACAGTGCTGACAGGTTATGAGAGATGTTTGAATTAGAAGGATAAACCTATGAACGTATTAAAATTCTCCTAAGGATTGCCATAGAGTTCATTCTTTTATTCACACGAAGTCATGCATTTATTATAGCGCTGGGTCTTTTCCAATTAATTCTCAGTGCTCCGGTTAATATTAGTCGGATCAAAGCAATACTTTTCACATTTCCTCTTCTTGCATTCTTTTCTTCTTTTCGTTCTTCTATTGAAATCCAACACTTCGACAACTGGGGCCATGGATTCAAAAGGCGCAAAATCAACTTGGCAATACTCACCGGGTCGCATAATAATGTTTCATTGTATCATCTTACAGACAAAGAGGACCGACACTGCGACTTCGAAGATGGCTGGTGTTCTTGGCAGAATTTCGTTACTGGCAGAGGTAACAGGCCCAAGGGTAACCGATTGTCCTGGATGCTTGGCGGGGGAGCAGTGAAAACTACACTCCTCAGGCCGCGCCGGGACCACACCTTCGGTAACGCCACAGGTAAGCTCTCATGTAGAGCAAAAAAGTAGTGCACTTATAAAAAAAGAGGCCTTCCGTGGTCTACGGATATTTGAATTACATCAATGGGGACCAATTTTATTTCTCGTGAAGTCACTCAAATCACTTTTACTAAAATAAAATCACTATTACGACACCACGGAAGCAGCGGGAACCCGCCAAGGTGGCTAAGTGGTTAGGGTGCTTCGCTACTGATCCGGAATACCCGGATGAAGGCGGAACGCAAAGGTGCCCGTGTGCTGTGCGATGTCAGCACACGTTAAAGATCTCCAGGTGGTCGAAATTATTCCGGAGCCCTCCAATACGGCACCTCTTTGTTCCTTTCTTCTTTCACTCCTTCCTTGATCCCTTCCCTCACGGTGCGGTTCAGGAGTCCACCGAGATGTGAGACAGATACTGCGCCATTTTATTCCCCGAAAACCAACTTTTTTCGAAGCAGTGGATTAATTCCGTAAAATGTTGCAGAACGAATATTTCGCCGAATGGCGATGTTGGCGGTTCTTGCATGCAGTAAAATGTCCAAGGTAACCAGCACAGCTTTCAATGAAGTAAGGTAAGACGAAAATGTGGACTTTGAAAGTGCTTCACATCGAGCACTTCTTATTCGCGCCGTAAGAAAGAAATTCGTTGTGCTGAGTCATCTAAGATATTCTTTATAAGCTTATTCCGCCTACAATCCTTTCAAATTTCATATCAAAGCGACAACATAAAAGCGACGAAGTGTCGCATACGTCGCGGCAACCGCGGCCGGTCACTGGTCGTCTGTAATAGTGAAGCTCATATCCTGGTCATCATATCCAAAAGACGCGTTTCTGTGTCGCGCATTATGAATCCTTACGCCGATGGTTTCTTAGGTTTAGTAAGGATTTCAATAGAATATAACAACCTCTGTGTAACTTTGCAAGAAGCATGTTGCCCTGGCAGCGTAAAGATAAAATTAGCTCTTCGTTTTTCTGCTTTCCCATTACCTCTGTGTATTGCTGCATTAATGCTCATGTCAATACACCTTAATATTACTACCGTGTCTACAAGACATATGGGACCGTATTCTACAAGCTGTCTATTTCCCGCTGTCCTTTTCGTGTTCATTCGGTCCGCTCTAAGTGGTCGCACAGATATACCCGCGTCCTTCAAGCGTCTGCGGCAAGCCACCCGCCCATTGAGTGGTTGGCAACTGGACCTTACCATTGCTTGAAATTTGATGCAATATGCAGCCAATGGTTAGGTGCATCGCAGCGCTCTGTTGGCAGGAGGCAACCGAGCCTGTCCAATGGTTGCCATTGGCTGCAATATGCAGCCAAAGCTGCGGCCCGATGGCCAAGCGCCCAATGGCCGGGTAGCTTGCCACAGGCGTTTCAAAGCCGCGGCTATACCTGAGTGACCCCTGGCAGAAGACCGAATGGATGTGACATGGACAACGTAAAATGGGCGGCTTATTGAATACGATCCTTGAAATCTTACCAATAGTTTTTCTCGACTTCCAGCAAAACGAATGTTATGAAGAGGTGGCCCAGGTAATCGATATGAAATAAATTGTGTATATTCCGCTAATTAAATTAGTAGCTTTTAATTAAAGAAAATGGCACAGTAACTGTATCACTTCTCAGTGGTCCCCTCAACCGCGCAGGGAGGAAAGGAATGAAGGTGGGAGTGAAAGAAAACAGAGAGAAAGGGGGCCAAACTGGACGACTTTGGAATAATTTCTATTACCTGGGGATCTTTATCTTTCATTGACAACCCATAGCACCGGGGCGCCTTTTGGGTTTCGCCTCCATCGAAACGCTACCGCCGCGATCTGGTTCGAACCCGGGTACTCCGAATCAGTAGCCGAGCACAATCCGCGGCGGGTCTAAATTAACTTGAAAGCGATCGACAAGAAAGGAAACGACAGAGGTGGAAGCACTGCCAGAAGAGGTTTCCCATGGCAACGCTTCGAAGCAAATGTACTGGTGCGATTGAGTCGGATATGAACAGGCTACATCTTATGGCTTCGACGTCTTCTCCGAATACTCATGTGGTTAGGGAGCTTAAGGAATTTATCAAAGTGAAATTTGGAAGGTTAAAAGCGTCACGTGTCGTCGTCAATAAATTGTCCACAATCAGCTTGTTGTCAGCAAGATGTCAGCGCAGAATACAGCAGGGGCAGAGATTCCAGCGGTTCCTGCAGCAAAAGCTTTTCAGCATGCTCCCTTTCTTTCGCTACTGCGCAGTAAGCCATATTAAGTTTATAGTTGATATGCATAATGACTGGAGGTTAGATGAAGTTTATCGAGATTTTTTTTATTGAGCAGTTTGCTCTTGAGGAAGAATTTTCTTGGGAGCCCATTTTGGCATGTTTGCTGTGTTCTTTAGTAAACAAGGGTTTATGGCCAAACCAACTTCAGAGCTTGAGTATAATAATGCTTGTAATTAGCAATTAAAGCGGGTGGAACACAAAGCAGTCAATATTTTTAAAGACCACACTCCGTGCTGTTATTTCCTGATGGGAAGAGAAATTTTGCCTTGTTCTTTTACAGGATTCTATATATTTGTAAGCAACTTCGAGAGGATGAATGGAGACCAAGCCGAGCTCATAGGAGAGAGCCTCCCCATGAACCGGAAAATAACACAATGCGTGGTATTCTGGTACCAAATTGCTGGACACAGGGATACCAGTCTCAATGTAAGAATGCCACTCCATGTGGACTCTACTCTTTGTGCGTTTGCCTAATTTTTTTTTGTAATTTGAAGCGGTTGTGTTCACTAAGTTACTAAAGTCCAAAGCTATACGCAGGCCGTAGATAATCACCGCTCCTAGTCATCGCCAGGAAGTTTCTTTCGTCTGGCCGGAAGAAAACCGCCAACTTCGGAAACAGAGCACTGTGTCATCACGCAGATTCCGCATGTGAGGAGCCAGAAGCGAAACGGTAGCCGCCGACTAGGAACGCAGTTGTGTAGGTTTACGGTCTGCGTATAGCCACCGGAAACTAGAGCACTCGCTTCTTTTTCCGCACTCAGCACGGCCAGGTCGAAAGTGTTGCTTTCAATGTTGGCGCCAGCACCCACTTCACCGTTTTGACCCCGCGTCGCATACGTGGCATCATCGCACGCGGCTGTGTTCACGAATTCGGCTTTTCATAACGCTGCAGTCGCGGCGCCACGCGCGTGGTCACGCAGAATGCCGGTCGACGTGTGCTCTGCAATGCAACACGACACAAAAAAAAAAAAACATGGGTGTGGCCGTGACAGTGGCGGGGGTTGCGGTCATCATAATTCGCGCGTTTCCTTTTCAACGCGGGAAAAACTCATCTACTGCACACATCGAAATAAAAAGTTCACTGAAACGATTTTTGACCCGCTGTACATATTGGCACCGCATTTTCGCAAGAAACAGAGTAGCGAAGAAGCAATGTTCTTTCCTTTTGTGATATATTAAGTTGAACGAAACACAAAAATACTATGAGTATTACTGCGTGAAAAGGTCAGCAACAAGACAGAAGTTGTGTCTATCCTCTTTCGGTATATTTTTAATCTTTGGCTGAAGATTGTTTGGACAGATGGCATATGAAGCACGTTTCTCACTTCCTCTCGATTTAATCTGGCTGCGCCAGCATCGGAAAGGGCTTCATGATCCTGGAATGGAACTGAATGAAGTTGTTCCTTAGCTTCATATTTGCCTAGCCTCATAGTTTGCAGGGAAACTTTACTGCATCTCAGATGCACTGCCCTTTCTTCACACTACCATTATCCTTTGCCTTGCAGTGAATAACACGGCTCTGTTTTGTAAAAATCGATCGCGCGATGTATTCATCTGCCACTCAATCTTTGATAGTTGTGGGCATGTGGTTCCATGGTGGGCATCTAGCAAACAGTGTGTGTCGCCGTCTCCTGGATCAAAAGCGAGTCGGACTGATATAACCGAACGAAAATATTGAATCGCAGGATGAATTGTTGCAAAATATGCCTTATTATTTGCACACCACAATTTCCCCCTTAGGGAAGCCATCAGTAATGGATGCATGTTGTTTTCGACTACGATACTGTCCACTTAGTCGGTAGAGCTGCTAAGTGCTCGAAATATTCTTAACTGCCTTCAAGTAAAATTCAAAGTCGTGTACTTGAGCATAAATATTTCAGTTTTATGGCACGCAGACCTCTATATACAATTGCGCCATAGCTGGCATTCTGCGTTAAACAAGATATTCAAAAATATTTCTGTTCGACTCATCTTAAAAATGTCAGTGATTTTTTTTTCTAAAAACAAAATTTGAAGCGGTCCTTGATTACAATATGTTCAACATAACTTGTTTGATGAATGACCAATATGTATGGTAGGTCTGGTGCTCGCGTCAAAGTAAATACCGATGAGTACAATGATGACCTCACGAGCAATACGTAAGGGTTTAAACTCAAGCTCAGGTCCAGTTTTCTAGAATTCGCCATTTCGAGGATTTCAGCCACCCTACGATTGGTTTTAATTTATACTTCTCCACCGACCCGCCCCTTTACCTACAGGTCCGCGCCCTTAACACGGCACAAGGAAATCGCGTTCAAATGCCTCTCTGGACGCAAGGTGGTGGCGGTCCTGTCACTTGGCTCCAGGGTCAAGTTGCTGCACCGCATGATAGCAGGGTGAGTGAACAATCGTCCGCCATCACATTAGCAAGGAATAAATAACAGCTTCCAACTGTAGGAAGAATGCAAAGGAAATTGCAAGGGACAGCTCACTGGCGTAAGCTGTGCCACAGTCGCTGCCACGTATACAAAAGAGAAAGAATTTGAAGATAAGTGCGAGCAAAGATTGAAACAAGAGATGCGCGTCGCAAAACCGCGTCCGCCGAAGTGACGACGCCGGGTTAAAGAGCAGATACCTCTGTCCTGAAGAGGCAGCGTAAAAATATACTTCTGAACAGGAGGTGTAAAAATCGGAAGCATGCCTTCATACGCAATCAATGCCTTGGCCTCGTTTGACGCTTTATCGCTATCTTCTGGGAGGCCGAGAGCAAACTACCACCGTAGCATTTTAAATCACGGTCGTAATGCACCTTTTCCCGCCTGAGTTTGTTGTGGCATCCTGCACGAAGGTCTGCGTTCGGTAGCCTGCTCCCGTATAAAGCGTCCTAAATTCAAAGCAATGGTGCATCCTAGGAGCAGAAAAGGTTTTGTAAAAACTTGCGTTCTGTGCTGTACAGTTCGAGGTGTTCGGAAGGTTTCGCGTGCTTACTTTTTGTCTTTATCTGCGAGTACGCGTGCAAGAAAGCGCGCGTGAAACTACGTGCTAGATGGTTCCCAAGGCTCTTGCCTCGTGTTCTGCGCGTGACATATGTGTTGTTAAAAACTATGAAAGTCTAACTAATCGCAGAGCTGAGTGCAACTGAAAACTTGGCGGCACTTATAGGGCAGTCAGGGAGCTGAATGTTATTAAACTTTTTTTTATATTCCAAATATTCCCTTAAACAATTTGATACTGTGCTAGTTTTTAAAGACAACAAAAATAACTTTTCCTAGGTTTACGGTCAATCCATACTGCCTACCTCACCTACGCACGTTTTTTTTTTTTGCGGTTGAGCAAGCAGAACCTGAGCAAAGCAGGACCGAGTGCTGCGGAAAAGAAGTCCGAAAAACGAGAAAATTCCTAATAGAGAGGTAAACGTTGTGAAAGTAAACTCGAAACATCTTAACTCCTATACCAATAAGCGCAAGATCGTAAGAAAAAGCGTATAGCAAGACAACAAACATGAGGAATCCGTACAAGAGGCAATGGTTGCAGATGCGTGTGACAAAAGTGCCAAAAAAGGAAATCGGCTGCAGCTACATTTCCTGAGCAGTCTTGACTTGAATGGTACCTATAGGTTAAGATGGAATGGCGCATACTAATTTGGTTTAAACTCGCTATCAATGTGCTGTAATAGACAAGGTGGCCTGAAATGACAGAATGGTTATTAAAATATGACAGTGGTATTGTGAAGCTCGTGAATCATGAACCGGCGTTAAGATAAAGACAAGCACAGGCTGCACGCCATCACGGCTGCGTCACCACCGGTGGTGGTGGGGTCGAGGGGGGTGCCATGAGTTTGTTGCCAGTCGTTGTATCAAACCTGCGATTCGATCCGGAGTGCTTTCTAGGAACTATTCTCGAACTTTTCTCGAAAATATTTCTAGAGCTATTAGGCCTTTGTCCAATCGCTACTTTGTAATCACGAGCACTGTCATCCAAAGGTCATATCACTTTAAGTTATAGGCGCAGGCAGCGTACTCGTTCCGTTGTCTCTGTTTTTTTTTTCTGGCTGATGATCCCAAAAGCTGAGCTTTTCTTTCCTATTGCAACGCAGCGCCATGTGGCGTGATATAGAGGGAAAAACATATCAGGGCGTTTCAGGAACTTTTACTGGCTTCATCGCATGATAAAAGGGATAATTTTTGAGCACGGCGCCACTTAAATTCGTTTGTAAAGTCTCATTGATATCTCCCTTTATGATGCAAGCGGTACGAAGTGGAGTAATATTAAAGGATGCTAAAATACTTTACTGCTCGTATAGCTTGCACCTGACGCTACGGAACAGTTTTGTACGATATTACGATTACTGCACCGCGATGCTGCCGATCATCGAGGGTCATCGAGATGACTGGGAGCGCGATGGACTGATATCCTGACCGACTGGATCACAACATGTACGGTACATTTTGCATAGTACTTCGATGCATGCCATTGATTACGATATGTACCTTGTTTCCGCGTCACACTTAGGAAGACAAAGGAGAAAGTGTCATTACTCGCCTGGCCTAGTGAATTGCGCTACGCTACGATAGAAAACTGGTACCTCTTGTTTTAACCCTACAAACGTCTGCGCCTGTAAAGAGCATTTCGACATGGGTGGTACCATTCGCGTCAACCGCGGTAACGTAACGATGTAAGCTCGGCGCTCCTGCTCGGAACACAAGGCTGACGGGCGCTTTTCTGAATATGTAGTCAAAGACCCCCCCCCCCCCCTTCTCCCCCGCAGTAGTTAGCCTAGGTCGTTCACGCGACCACAACCCTGACAAATGCCGTCAAAAATCGTCACCTGATGGCTAGCACAAGAAAGTTATCCCATTCAATCAGGCTCTCCAAACTCTTCAACTTAGTTCTTATCAACGACAACCGGTAGCAGGTGGCAGAAAAAGGTGCGCGCTACGTTCGCTGGTCTCCTATTTCATGGCGAGAATTACTCATATGACACGTAATATATAAGCGATACAGCTTTGTGTTTGTTCCTAAGACGCAAAGGCCCTTAAAAGCACATATGCAGATTCCGGCTGCCAAGGGCAGGATGCTATATGCACCGGCTCGACAGTGCATAAATATAGCGTTACAATGCTTCAATAGCGATTGCGCCGCTGCAAATTGCGGCTCTCAATAATGAGAATACCAGAAATCGGACTCTACCAACTCAGTGGGCCCATCGCTCTCTCTTTCACGCTCGGGTTTAATAACAACGAATGTAAACTTTTTTCTTCGCATTTTACGCATGTCAAAACTTTGTCATACAAGCATGCGTGCTGATGGGGTGTCTGCATTAGTGTATTTTAGTTTATCAGGGATATATTACATGTATCCCGTGGGAATGAACTTTTGGCCGGATTTTTCGGGGATAAGGTGGCCGCAGATGGCACAGGACAGGGTTAATTGGAGAGATAAGGGAAAGGCTTTTGTCCTGCAGTGGGCGTCAGGCTACTGCAGGACAGCTGCTGCTGATGATGATGATGATGACAAAGCCAGCCGCTTCAGATAGGTCCCAAACATTCGCCGTCTAACGTCCACCCTCTACCGGTGAAACTCTGCTGACGCACTAGAGTGGGCATCGAATCTTGGCACCACACATCGTGTTTCCTGGCGCGGCTGAACCAGGCTTCGCCGAACCAATTCTGTAAAGATGAGAGTGTTCAGAGATGAGAAGCGTTAAAGTGACATTTGCACATCTTTCCCTAATCAAATTATGTCAAATGTCGGCTTAGTGGTAGCACGCGTGATCAGTTACCGTTTACTCAGGCAGGATTTATTTTTTATCCAGAACCTGTCTGGTCTTTCACTTGAGCACGCAAAAATATGGCGTTGTTTGAAAACAATTGCCTAACCGTATTTCTTCTTACTTTTTCTCAAGCTAATTTTTCAAGCAACTGTTGGACCGGCATCTACACCAGCCTACATTGCTCTCGACGACATCACAATAAACGAAACAGACCTATGCGAGACCTTACCGAAGACTGCCAACGCCCTGCCTGTTGGTGAGTTTTGTGCCTTTTACACTAGGCAGACCTAGAGGAATTGGCCCATTTAGAAGGAAAACCTAACCATTCCGATATCAAAGCGGTTATGATCAGCTTTTTTTGGGCGGCGGGTGTGAGGGGAAGGGAAACCAAACACAGCAGTATCGTAGAAGAGCAAGAAAAGATGGTTGCGTAAAAAAGAGAATAGAAAAATTACACGAACCGTCACAGAAATCACAATAATACACCTCAGAAAGAAGCAAGAAGATAACCTACATTGGTAAAGAACCACAATTTTACGAAAAGTTAAACATTGAAGTTAAAAATCGAACTTTACTTTTATTTATTAGCCAAAGTGGCGCTTCCTGCTCTCTGGTTCCCTAGCGGTGCCAAGAAAAGGTGTTTATCATTCCAATATATAGGAACTCATGCCGCGCCAGTGTTTTCGTCGTGTCACAAGAGAGACGGTCGATTGTGCATGCACTTCGAGCACGGGTCATCAATATCAGATTATGCTCGAGAGTATGCTCCAGAGTACGCTTAGAAGTGTTTCCGTACATTTTCAAGCGAAAACGTTAAAGTAATTTTAAGTATCGCTAACACTCTCAGATAGTGCAGATATCTTTCTCAACAAACAGTTCTTTGAAATTATTCTGAAGGCAGTGCAAACTTCTTAAACTACTAAATCTTGCAATGCACATCTTGAGGCATATATCTATGGGAAATCGCACAGCCTCTAAGACTTCTTTTCATCAAGTCCTGCGTATTGTTGTAGCCTTTTTACAATGCTGCTAGCCCAAGGTAGGCGCCTTGACAGGGTGGGAAATATATCAACACAAATGATTACGGCACACCGTTAAAAAAACATCCTTGTAAAAGGATACTCGACATGATATATTACACTTGAGTGGAAAAACAATTCTTTGAAACACAGTAAAGGATAGACAACACATTTCACAGACTAAGTTAAACCAACGCTTGAAAATCATCCATGTCATCCTCTTCACTAAACATACTACCAAGGCCGTTGCACTCGACTACCGAGCGTCGAAGCAATCAGTATTTAAGAGCATTGTTCTTTTTTGAAAAGGCAGCAGAATTAAAGAATTTCTACCTATCGTAGTGTAGTCAAAAGGAAATGTGACATAATATGTGTTGTTTTTCAACTTACCTTTTGAACAGTAAACAGGAAACGCAAGCGCGAAAGTTTATTTATATCAGATAATGCCCTCAAACCTGCTGATCCCAGACTTCAATAACGGTTGTAATGTCATACTGATTAAAGACAAACCTATCGGCATGGTCTCGAATCCTTTCAACTTCATTGATATTGACTAAGGAAATGGGTCCGACATTATATTACCATATTTCAGAAGAGGTAAAACGACAGACTTGATGGGAAGAAAGTTGACATCCTTTGATGACTTACGAAGACATCGCTTATAATGTAATTTTGCCATGGCATTATTAGCAATGCTGGTAATACGGTGATCTCTACGCAGATCACGAGTTATGTGATGACTTCGATACCTGTTTTCTGAAACTCAGAGAAGGTGGTTTCCGTCTGCTGACTAGTCAAAATTCAAATGACGCTTCTTATTTGGAATGGTTAAAGCCACTCTTAAACCAATTCACATATATCTTCCACGTATTACACCACTCCAATAGGCGACTGAGCTCAACATTCAGCTTAACTTGATCATCATGCAAACTTATAACAAAGAACAGCACACAGTCGTCAGCATACAGGCGCAATTTTCTTCTACAACCATCAACAATGCCATTATATCAAGCAAAAAAATTCAGATATCACTTAAGACTGCTTGCGTGCTGTGAAGGCGAAAGTATCAGTTTGTCATCGTGAGCTTTCAACCTCGACGCAGGTTGCGCACTGAGAATTGAAACGAAGACACCTTCTCAACGCTTATTCTACAAATGCTGAATCCAGAAAGGTCCGAGTGAAACACCGGGATGCTCTGTTCGAATAGCTGTCGCGAGCTGGCCTCCAACCTGACTAAGACACGTATGCTGTATGCAACGAGAAATCGTATGACAGCAGCCGCAACGGTGTACGATGAATGGTTGCGTCACGATTTTAATGCAAAATTTGTTATGGGGAGTATAAATGGCACAGTAACTATCTCTAATCTCGGTAGACACCTCAACCGCGCCTGAGGTAGGAGGTAAAGAGTTTGGGAAGGCGTGCAATTGAAGGTTCATATGTTCGAGTCTCTGTCGCAAGCTAACCCCCCAACTTGACTAGCATACGTAAGCTATATACAAAAAGAAATCGTATGAGACCACCCGGAACGCTGTATCATAAACGGTTACTCACAGTTTCTCTAAGAATGTAGTTGGAAAAACAGACGCTGCACTGAGGTCACCCACTGGGTTATATACAAAAGAACGACGTGTATATTATTGCCTGAAATGGCGGTGCTAGCCTTACTGTGTGCGTACTACGGCAGCCTGACGTCACCATGCTAGCCTTGTTATCGCTGGAACCTTCTGTACCAGTTGCGAGTACACACACTGAAAAACACACGCCGCCGGGTATTCTAGTATTAAGACTATTAATGCTTTCGCATTTAAAGTAAAACTCCGGTTACCGAACCCTGGCGCAACACTTATGCAATAGATAAGAGTTTAAAAAGAAGTTCTCTATAAGCAACGTGTTGATGTGAAGAGGTCAGTTATGCATGCTGCCAGTTACAAATAATTATATTTTTTAGTATTCCACGAAGTTTACTGATACTTTCGAGAACGAAACCTTGTCAGATGCTTTGGCTAAGTCTAGGAAGAGTTCGACCATTGAGCTTCAGTCATTTATAGCGAGGAAAAGTCGTGAAATGTTTCAACAATTTGAGTCACTGTTGAGAAGCCATGCCTAAAGCAGTGCTAAGCTGCTGAAACAGAATGTGTATCAAGAAGTATGGTAATATGTTTGTGAATGATGTGCTCAAGTAACTTAGAGCAAGAACAGGTTGGGACTATGGGCGTTTAATTTGAAATAAGTTGTTTATTTCCACTTTTAAAAAATTATTTTATTTTGGACAGTTTCCTATCGTTGGCAACGTACCAGACGACAGGAATGCGTTGAAGATGACCGTTAGGAATGTAGACAACCATTCTGCAATCTCTTCAAAAAGGGATTATGTGTTTCATCGCGTATAGAAGATTCTCTCGTCTAAATTCAATAAAAAGATTAAAGACGCCCGGTTCAGTCGTATCCAAATCATGAGTGGCAGGAAGCCTTTTCATTTAGCAAAATGGGGTAAGCATTCGTTACCACAAGTGAAGACCAATCTGAAATATTAGTTGAATCCATCTGACATTTTTATGTCGTCAGACGTCGAGTGGTCGTTTTTGATGAGGTATCAGCACGAGCTGTTTTTGACAACATGAATCTCCAAAACTGAGCAGGCGATTTCTTTATCAGCCTACTAAAATGAAAATTGTAAAATTGTTCATTTCGTGGCGTATTTTGTTCCTCAGCTTCGAGGAAAAAAGGAAAAGCGTGATTCTTTGAAAAACATTTATTGACCAAAATAAATCTGCGTTGTTTAGTGGGAGTGCGCTTCCTCCCCGTCCGCAAATGCTGGTCATTGTTCCTAGCAATAAGCATTTCCATATCATATGACATAAATAAGCACTTCTCTGCAGCAGGTGCAGTGCGGATCGTACGCATTTGGGAGAATACACCATAATTTCACCCGGTTGATTTATGCATTTGGTTCTAATTTCTTAAGCGTGAACCTTTCCGCCTGTTCTGACTTTTGTATGGTTCAGCGAATGCTTCTATTGCTAACTTGAACACTGCATAACATCCCTATAAAGCTTAATTTCCCTCCGCATATTGGAGTACCCGGGATAATAACGCGCGAGAAGTAAATCATAATTCGTATCACATACTTCTACGATCGGGAAATTCATTCCGTCACCCGTCGTTTGTGCTGCTACATGGTTTATCAGAGTTTAACGTCCCAAAGCGACTCAGGCTATGAAGGAAGCCGTAGTGAGAGGCTCTGGAAATTTCTACCGCCTGGGGTTCCTTAACATGCACTAACATTCACAGTACACGGGCCTCTAGAATTTCACCTCTACGAAATTCGACCCCCGCGGCCGGGATCAAACCCGCGTCTTCTGGGTCAGCAGTCAAGCGCCACAACCGCTGAGCCACCGCGGCGGTGTGCTGTTATATGTTGCGGTTTAAAAATCACACCAAAAGTAAAGTGGTTTCAGAATGACGCTGCAGTCAAGATTTTAAATTTTACCGGGGATTTTAGGCCATAATCGAACAAAGCACGAAAGGGCTATGTGACTAGCGCGGCGTAGCGGCGCATTCACTCTCATTAAAAAAATCAATTTTAGTTGCCGACATTCACTAAATAAAGTTGATGGACTTACGCACTATGGGCTTATCACTAACCAGCCATCGTTCTGCCTGCGATATTCATGAGTGTTCTTCTTCCTTCGAAGTGCATCACATGTTACGCGACAAGATGAAGGTGGTCAAGAAATCTAGGGAATGACGGGGTCGCAGCTCATGAATTTCGTGTTCGTACCATTGCTCATGTTCATGTCCTTACTCCTTCTGCTGCTGGAATTAGGCAATCTCCGCTGGTTTCGAGATGTGGAAAAGCGATTTTCAGCGTTCGTAACGCACGGCGTTTTTGTGCTCTATATTTCACTCTGCAGAGAACACAAACGCCATTAGCTGGCCACATTGTAAGGAGACTGGATGAAACCTCATGTGTTTGCGACAACTAGAATAAATGAAAAGAATATAAAAATGCATGTGCGCATTAATCTTTATTAGCGAAGTGGTCTTGGAAAGGGCAAAACCATTGACAAGTGTCCGTCTGCGGCATCACTGGCCATGGCTTTTCTTGGCTTTTTTGCTTTCTTATTGCGGTGTACCACCGTACACTAAGGTGCTTAAGAAATATAATATCAAGCATAGCCTTAGTGGTATTCAGCAGTGTCTTTCATACAATCAAACGAAACTGTTTTTCTTTTCCTGCAGTGGACCTCCTCAGCTGCAACTTCAAATATCCCCACTTGTGCCACTGGTCTACCCAAGCAGTGTCGTCAAACGCTTGGAGGTTCGGGACAGCGTTCTCTTTTCCACTTGGTCCTTACCCACCTCCAGGAGTCAGTGGTAAGTTGTTCCCTCGCTCAGTAATAGCGCTAGCTACTGCAAACAGGAGGGATTAGAAATTTCATTTTTGAAGCGAAAAGCTTCATTGCGCTAGGTTAAGCAGCCTTCGGGTAGCGAGTACAACGACCTTGAATGACCTTCAGCCTACACATGGATAGCCGCGTTTGATCATATGCGTCTAGAGTTATGGTGTCGAACCTTTGACCCCTGATCTTGAACCATTACCTTTAGTTCGCCTTTGAGCTTTGACATTGGGTTCCTTTTTTGGGTTGACCTTCAAAACATCCGATGGGGTGATGTAAAGCCACGGCATGACATCCGAAGGGGGTGTCTGTCGTAACACCATGTGATACCCCGTCAGAGTCACGTGATCGTGTGGGTATACATGTATAGAACGACCGTAGCCAGCGTGTAGCTGAGCTGCCATGGAGGAGCCTCAGACGATTAGCAAGCATGCTTGCGTTTCGCTGGATTCCGGTGCTGGCCAAGTTAAGCCACCGCCAATTTTTCATATTTATTTCACGCATTCAATTTCAAATAATATGAATGAATCCATGTAACCACCCATGAAGATGCAGATATCAGTCGTAGGAACACGCAACTTAAGCATGAATGATCCCGTTTGCCATCTTACTTTATTTATTTACTTATTTATATTCTTATTTATTTATTACAAATACCTACACCACCCGTAAGGGGATTAATTGCAAACACAAAGGTATTAAGAAGAGCGCGAACGAAAGCATCGAATCAGTTATGAAAGAAAAATACAAACAATTAATATTTATTTAACTAAAAGTGAAAGGCAACACATTCAGCAGCAAACAAAGTATCCTAGTATAAAAATTATAGACTCCGTTAGTGGAACTGAAAATCACGAAGAAAAAAATTTTCGCACATTCACTAACATTTATTAGTGAATGGCCGGCAGGCCGCATTGTGGTAAAGACGCGTTAACGACACACATTTAGTGTAAATCCGCATCATCTTTTTTAGCCGAGCAACCCAAGGTAGAGTCATTCATTGAATTGCTGCTCAAAGGGTGGTGTGGTATAGATAAACTTCGCTTGCATTCTGGGCCTGGCAACCTCGGCTTCAAAACCAGGCTCTCCCGGCTCATCCGGGCGTAATAAACCGGGCCAGTGTTTCTTGCGCACGCACTTTTTTCTATTTTCTCTAATTTACGGGCCAACTTCTTAATCTCATGCACCCACATAGACTTCTACTGCCCCCTTCTACGTTTTCCTTCTATCAGTACCCAGTCCGTAACCCCTAACGACCACGGTTATCTTGCCTTCATATTACATGTCTTGCACCAGCCAACTTCTTAATTTTGACTAGGCTGTAATTAACCCTTTTTCGTTTCCTGAAACACACTGACCTCCTCCTGTCTCTTAACGTTACACCTATCATTTTCCGTTCCATAGCGCGCTGAATTGACCTCAATATATAGTTGAATCCTTTTCAGTACCCTCAGCATTTATGCCCCATAGGTGAGTACCGGCAGGACACAGTTGTTATTTGATTTTCTGTTGAGAAATATGGGTAAACTGCCATTCGTGATCTCAGAGAACCTGTCAAATGCGCTCCACCACTACCTTAATCTTCTAGTTATTTCGCTCTCGTGAGTCGGATTGTGCGGTCAGTACCTGGAACATGAATTTTCTTATTACTTCGTGTGCCTCGCTGCGAATCGTTAACTTCTGTCCCCTTCCGAGGCTGTTCAATGTTAGTTTGGTTCTCTGCATATTATTTCCAGATCCACCGTTCTTCTCTGCCTGTCTAAGTCTGATTGCTTTCTGCAGTTCATCTCCAGAGTGACCTATTAAAGTAACGTCATTATGGAAACGCGGAATAATAAAATGTTCTCCATTAACTATTATCTCCCAATGTTCCAAATCGGGACCTTTCAATACATCCTGTAAACTGGCGATGGATAGCGTTGGCGAGATCGCGTCTCTTGCTTGACATGCTTCCTTATTCGAATTTTATTGGTAACTTTATGGACGACTATAGTGGCTGGACAGCTGTTATAGGTACCTTCTGGTATTTTTACATCAGGCGCATCTGATAAGTTATGATTAGCCTCGTGTTTAAGCGGCAGATTTAAGGATGAGGAACAGACAGTGGCTGAAATGGAGGTCCGCAGCTGGCAGAGGACCGGGCTCATTGGCGATGAACGGAATGGACATTTAAATAGCCGACGTAACCTGGACTGACGATGTCAGGATCATAATTTTATCTCCCTGAAGAAGAAGATCGTTCAGGGATCAATATTTTTGCATGAAAAAAATTAAGCGCGCAATTACCAGCCTTTTGGCGGGCAGGATGCCGGCAGGTTCTCACAGGCGGAGACAGCCTTCGGCTTGCGATGGCAAGAAAGGTAGTACAGCCTCAAACCATGACGGAAACTAATCGGTCTCAGAAGAACTTTGTGGGCTTCATGTAAGAGAGTTGGTCCCTGGGGTCTTTGCGACCGTTCCTCTTTCCTTGATACTGTACGGGGGTGAGGTAGAGGGGCCGAAACCTCGCAACTCCACCAAAGATGTTACGTGCCCTAAGGTGAGAACGACGAAAGAACGACCTGGGAACAGCACACAGGCCAAGAGAACAGGGCACCCAAGCCCAGAACACGCGCACCACCGAGACACATTGACAATACCCGTTGCAATATGTTAACGCGACAGCTTTAAGGAGCTCGTGTCCCAGAAAAGCCGGTGTCGTCAACGTCCTTGGCCGTGAGCGAAAAATGGCGCGTCTCGGTGGACACCCGAACCGCGCCGTAAGAGAAGGGATTTTCCTTTTGTTACGGCGCGGTACGGGTGTTCAGCGAGAATTGTGAGACAGGTGTCATTTCCTTTCCTTAAAACCAATTTTCGTTTCAATTTCCTTTCCTTACGGCCCGGTTCGATTGTCCACCGAGATATGTGAGACAGGCGTCCTTTCCTTAAATTGTCCAACGGGCCACGCGTCGCGCCGAACGGGCGTTGGCGTTTCGTGGACTCCTTGGCAGCGCTGCAACACGCTGTCGCGTCTCACTCTTAAAGACGAAGCTTAAGAGTCCTCCAATTTTTTTTTATCTTTTAACCCTTTTTGCCCAGCGGAGGGCAGCTATCTTGATATAACCGTTGTGTTCCTTGCAAGATTTAATTTATTTCTTTTTCTCTGTGCCTCTCTTGAAAGGAAAGAGGCGCAGCATTGTGGGCCTTGATCAGGATGCCCGCCAACGCGTTCATCTTGAATGATAGATGCGTTGTGCCATTGCTGGCTTCGCAGGTGGCATGATCTATATAACCGGAGCCGCACTCAGAAGCAACGGTGGCTCACTGCGGCTTTCCTCGGCCATCGTCAATGAGGAGTCGGGTGCCGTTTGCTTCTCCACGTGGTACCACATGTTCGGTGCACGACGGGTCACGCTGACTTTAGGCATCAACAAATCGCAGCCTACAGCCAACTTTGGATGGATGTGGTCGTTCCTTTTCCAGCAGAGGGACCGCACCACCGCAGACCGCTGGTACAACGTGCGCAGGACGCTGTTCCTCAACGGAGCTCACAACCAGGTGAAGATACCACTTTTACATTATATTCAAATTGGTAGCATATACAGTTCCTGGTTTTCATCTCTGTCTTCAGTGCCCGCCATTAGTGTAAGACGGTGGCCGTCACGAATATGAAATATGTTATTAGAGGATAAGCACTAGAACACACAACGACACAAGAGCGCGGAGCATCATGATAGCTTTTACTGCCGACACAAAATCACTAGCAGAGACGAAAGCATAAAAAATAAAGAATGAAAATGAGCGCATGTGACCAATCAGAGACGCCCGGCGATTAGCGCCAAGAGAAAGCAGGCTTCTCGCATGTGTCTAAATTGGATTAACTTTTTTGCCTCTTCAGAAAAAAAAAACTTGCTCTTCTAATCTTGAGGTGGATTGGATATACCCTTTCACGTAAGAGTTTATTATGGAGGCTCAATTTCAATATCGCGGAAAGCCCAATTGTAGCTGCTGACACGCCAGTGTGCAAATAGAACCGGAATTTGCCCTGACACAAAAAAAACACCCGAGCTTATCAAGACGCACACTCATAAAGTACCGACGTTGCAGCAAGTACACCCTCCCGCATACGAAACAGGAAGAGAGATTTAATCTTCAAAGGTATTAGGCCAAATCTGTACCAAAGATCAATGCATGTTGCAATTCTTTTTGAGGCATGGACACTAAGGTGTGGCTTTATTCATGAATGCAACCACGGTTTAAATAAAACATGCCAGAAGTATGCGTACTCTATTGCTACTTTATGTTGCAAAACAATGCATCTACTGTTTAGAAAGCTGGCTGGTCTGTGTCAAGTTATGCAACTTCTTTGTTAAATGCCAGATGCAAGTGGCCCTCACAGGCAGCAGTAAATGAAGACACGACAACGCACACACAGCGTCGCGCTTTGCGCGCACGTTTATTGTGCCACGTGTTGATGATAACGATATGGACAATGAACCAACAGGTAGAAGTGGTGGATAATCGAGCTCTTTATTGGGCTGACTTGAGCCCACTAAGAACAGAATATCTCAACAGTTGCGATTGGTCACAGGACCGAGCAGAGTCACTAACTTGCGCCGCAGCGGCGCACCGTCCTTAGTGTGGATCCCCATTCCTGTCGTCTAGTAGCCAGCAACGTTTACGTGCGCGCGCATGGCACACATTCCTGGCGGCTGTTGTTAGTTTCGTGGTTTTAAATGCGCTTCTGTTCACTTGCCCTTTGTCTTAAAAAAATAAATGTGAACACGCTGTTATCCTATGCAACCATGAGGAAAATTATTGTCCGTACCAAGTACGTCTAATTGGATAGATTGAAAACTAAACATTTTGACAGATTTGCCTGTCTGGTTGGGTTTGAAGACTTATAATAAACTGCACATCTCCAACCAGAATTTTAACTTTAACCCAACGTTTCGAAGCCGACTCGGCTCCTTCAACAGGGGTGACTGAGGGCAGTAGCTAGCGTCTTTTAAGTATGGAAGGGAGGGGGGTGGTGGTGAAAAGAACGACAGTTGTGTCGCGAAAGGCGCGGGGGAGGGGGAGGGGGTTTAGGCTGTTAGTCACGCTGGCGCACTGCAGGGAGGTGCTGAATGGCGACTTTTTTTCGCTGCGTTGAAGAGCGAAGTCCATGGGCATATACTGGGGGCAGGTTTCCTTTTGTGCGGTTGATATTGTTCGGGGTGGTTTGGATATGCCTGGATTCAAGAAGGAACCTCTTGTGGTAATTTGTTTCGGTGCTGAGGATGCGGGTTTCTTCAAAGTTGATTCTATGGTCAGAGTCCTTGGAATGTTCGGCTACCGGATTGCGCTCTCTTGCGAATTTGCGGACGTCGTTCTTATGGTGCCAATTCTTTCTTTGAAATTTTTGGTTTCGCCGATGTAGCTTGCGTTGCAGTCGGCGCATGGAATTTTGTAGACAATGCCTTGGGGTCTTTCTCTCGGTGGCCGGTCTTTGGGAACAGGTAGGCAAAGCGCAGTAGTGTTTGTGGGTTTGTGCACAACCTGGAGACCCGATTTTTTCAGGATTCTGGCGATGGTTTCGCTGACACCTCCGACATAAGGTAAAGTGACGTATTTTGGTGGTGTCGTTGGTCTTTGTGCGTTGATTACTTGACGAATGCTGTGTTTTTGTCGTCGAATGGTTTTTTGAATAAAGTCTTTTGGGTAGCCGTTCATGATAAGTTCTTTGAATATCGTGCGTTGTTCTTTTTTTCTGTCAAGTTCTGTGCTGCAGTGTGTCTCAACTCTTCTGAACAGCGTCTTCACCACTGATGCTTTATTAAAGCATCACTGATGATTTTGGAATCGGATAGTGACATCCTCCTTCGGTCTTCTGCACTTCCGGTTCTTTCCTGTGCCGCGTCTAATGCACGGCGACGATGACGTTAGGTGCCGTGTCCAAGCATATATGTATGAACTGGTAGCTGTCTTCACACAAGTGATTAAAGCCGTCCAGCTTACGTATGTTCCGCTCAGTTATAATCGGGATCCGACAGGTACTGACACACCAGTCGGCTTGACAACGGCTGCCACTTAAAAAGCAGTTTTACGGGCCATTTTGCGCCCTCTATCTGCATGATAAAGTTGTTTTACTATTTTCTTCTTTTTTGAAAACCACATGTAAAGCGTTTATGGCAGATGTTTCAGAGAAGGGGATCATTAATTTTAATATTGCCTTTTTGAGGTATAGAGAAGCTTTTAGCGGCGTAGTAATACCGGTGTCGGAGGACATCAAAAACAGGTGAGGCATGCCAATTAGTAAACTTATTATCTAAAATCAAATAGATAACTTTTTAGCCATTACCAATATGCACCTGATTGCAATTAGAGATTTGTAGCCAGTCATTAGTTAAAGCCATATCAGTTTTCAGAATTTCGAAAACGCGATTACCCGCGCCGCTGAAGCTCGACGAAATTTGTCCACATCGTGTGAATATAGATGCGCTTTCGAAAAGAATGGTGGCAAAGCGACCTGTCCAGTGCACGTAACTAGTCGAAATAACCAAAATTAACCTACGTGCTTCATTCTATACTTTGCGACTGTCTAGAAGTAGTATTTGCGCTGTGATAGCTTAAAGAATAAACGCTTTAAAAAATTTGCTGATGAATATTTTTTCTTCTGCAGCTCGTTTTTGAAGTGGAATCCCGTGAATCCGTTGCAAAAGATGCAGTGTTGGCTCTTGGACCACTAGAATTGACTTCCGGGGCATGCGACGTCCTGACGGACGGACAAGGTATATATTATTCAGATGTATTCTTCATAAAAGGCTGTTGGAAGAGACCGCGGAACGGTCTCTTTTCATGTCCCAAAAGTATGATAATCATTACTATAGAAGCGCATGCCAATATTGATGATGAAATAAAGTCGTTCTGAGGCCGTATTCTGCAACAATCCAATGCCATTCCAGTCCATTTCTTCGATTGCCGTTAGTCGCTCCTCCCGTAGGACGTCAGAGAAGACGTCACGCTGGTCGCCACATAAACATGCCCGTGATGCAGCCAGCTTGCATAAATGCGTCTCGAGCCCATGTCCCATTCGCGAATCAGTGCCGACGCCTACGAATTACTGGGGATGACGACGCGTTTGGCACACCTGACGAGCCTTTTTGGCGCTAATTCAGTCTCGGCAAATAAAATTGGCGTCATTTGTGCGGCGAAGCGGCAGAGAAAGGTTCGCGTGCCTCAAACTGACTGGATGCAGCGACAGTTGTTTCGCTAGCGGCGGCGCCTTTACCAGACCGGCTGTGTCTGCGACTTGCTGTTTGTTTTCCTACATGCTGTTGCTTTCGTCACTTTGACGTCACGGCCAAATTGTATAGACAATGAATGCAAAGTTACAGAATGCGGTCCCTGGCCCTGCCTTGCTGAGTTCGCGTGTGAAGTCATGATACAGCAGTCTGTATATAAAGAAGTGGAAATCAAAAACTTAATTTCGTACTGAGCCCTGAGCAGACACTCCATGCAAATATGACAGTAGCATAATGCTAAATTCTATTGCCGGATGTAATTATGGCTGCGGGGCTAGCGTAAGCTGTCGCTAGCCACGACAGACAGAATCAAAAACGTGACGCCAATATCAGGCGCATACCTCATTCGTTTATTTTCTTTTTCGTGGAAACGTCTTTTTCTTATTCCGTTTATTGATATAGTTGATGCTTTTCAGGCTACTGCGACTTCGAGTTCAACCTGTGTGGCTGGGTTGCGACCGACGGATGGAAGCGGGAAATTAGTGGCTCCAGTATTTCAAAAACGGAGCCGCGCTCTGGACCGCATAATTCAGGTGCGTGAGGCACGCATGGCCAACTGGTCGTTACTGCTGCATGGCGTGTCACGCAGGCAAACGGTACGATCTGCAAACTTGCCGAAAAAGGAACTCATGCGCTAGCATCCTAATTTTACCGCGATAGCGTTTAGGCCCCGTTCACCAGGAAATCTGGTGTCGGAGTGAGCTTTGTGAGGGAAAAATCACAGGCATGGCTCTGCCAAGAGGTCTCCAGAGAGCAATCTGTAGGAGGCAGGTGGGTCACCTACGCCATGTGTCCTTGCAGCGTCATCACAACCTGCCCACAGGATAGTGAGAAACTGCCCGCTGCGGCAGGTGAGAGTTAAATTAAGAATTGCTCGCTCGGCGAGAGTAACCTGGCCCGCACAAGGCCAACCGCTGGGAGCACCTTCCATCGCAGGGCCATCGCTTAACCGCTGCACCACTGCCCCAAGAGTGGTATGCGGCTCAACGCATTACAATCAGCTGTCCTTTGTGTTTGAATTTCTGCGTCGTTAGTCGTGAACTCACATACAGATGCTGTTTTTAGTGCAAATATTTGCTAGCTGCGCTTGTTGTTAGGGCCGGCGAGATCGTCGGCTTCCATAATAAAACATGCTGTTGAATATTCACAGCGCGGTATTAGAGATACGAATGAATGAGCGGAAAGATGTTTGGTCCAAAGGCTTCCCAAAAAACGACTCGGCCGGAGTTGAGAGGCTGTTAACGCCTCAGTAATGAAAGCATTATTTCAATTCGGAAAAAAAAACTCAAGCTTAGCGCTTGTTTGCGCGTTGCAAACAGCGTCCACGGGTGATGTGGCACTCATGTCAGCTGTTACCCTTCTTTTAATAATTAAACCACTACAAGAGGAGTTCACAGCGACTTTTCCAGCCAAATGCATCCCATAGACGCCGAAATATTCAAGCTGGGCCGGACGGTAACGTTCTGCCGCCATAATTCGTTACTTATATAAAAGTACAGCCGTGCTCGACTGTTGGCTGGAAAGACGCGGGTGCGATCCCGACCGAGGCGGTCGCATTGCTATAGGGGCGAAATGCTAGAGGTCCGTGTACTGTGCGATGCCAGTACACGTTAAGGAACCAAGCGCGGTCGAATTTATGTGGAGCCTTCCACTACGGCGTCCCTCATAGCATAAGTCCCTTTGCGATGTTAAGTCCAACAATCCAAACCGGAAAAGTGTAGCCATGAAAATTCCTCTCTGATATCCTATCTGATCTTACTAGCGTAACAATACGGAGTCGCGTCATATAAAAGGAAACAAAATATTGCTTGTGATGAATGCCTGGACTTCGAATAAACAATTAGATCTCCTAGGCATTCTTTCATGGTTTACTGAAGGCGTCCTTTTCATGTCCAAAAGTTTTGAACAAAAATTTTGAATATTGCAAAATTGTGAGGCACTGTTACGGAAATATTAAAAGTAATGATGCATTCTTCCGGTGTGCAGCAACATCTTTCTTTCAGAGCTTTTCCATCGCTCGCATCGAGCAATTAAGGCAGCCTTAGAAAACCAATAGGGAACGCTTTTGACGATCGCTCTAACGTTAATAGCAAGAAAACGGAGCCTGTTGACGGGAGATCTGCAGGTATATTGATTGCTACAGTGAGCGCTTAATTTACGTGAAAAAATTCCGCCCAAGAACTCTTTCACGTTGAAAATGCTTTTGCCCAGAATTATTTGGTAGGAAGTTTCCTTTCCTGCCTATCATGTGCGGCTTCGTTCTTGTCGTACATAGAATGAAAACGATCATCGTAACAGTAACAAAGGGCCTGCTGAAAAATTTATTTCCTTCAATTTCAAACTACGTTCTCCTCACACTTCAGAGTCCTTAAGAAGTATTATTTACTTTGCTAAGATGAGCGAAAGACTTGAAAACCACTCCATTTTGTTCCGCTTGCTTACAGCGTACGCTGTGACGGCCAGCAAGTCGTCTTCATCGGCTGCCGGCGCCACACTGACCAGTCCGGAGTGGTCAGGTGACAGTGAACCGCAGTGCTTTGAGTTCTGGTACTTGCAGACTGGAGAAAGCGGAGCGCAACTTCAGGTGAGCTGTTCATTGCAATTGTTATGCTCGCAAGTCCGAAGGCACCGAGTGCAAGATACGGTCGCTGAAGTTTTTTTCACTGTTACTCAGTGCATCGCTCGTTTGTTGTAGGGATGTGAAAAACAAAATATATCTCCCATGCCGGCGGCAGTATCACCTTGTTATTCTTCGCGAAGGTTAGATAGGCGTTTGTTGGCGTAATCCTGTGTGTATATTTTTCTTCCAAGGATCGCCAATCAACGACAGCAATGTTTCCTTCACTGAGGACTGCCATCGAGTCCAAATAGCTTGCCGTGTCTTAAGGTTACTTTTCTGTGCTATTTTCTCTTAGAGATATGCTAAAAATACGGCAGTTCGCTAGTTTTTCGCTTCCAAAACGATGTTTCAGAAGGCCATAGAAACACTGTTAAATTATATGAAAATGTTGCAGAAAATACCATGGTGAAATACAGAGTAACTCGGACAAGGTTTTGGCCTCTGTGCGAACGGGTTAGAGATATTGATGATTGTCATGGACACTGATGCATCAACACAACTATGATTGCACTGTAGCACTATAAAACAAGTTGTTGCGAACTGCTTAGCACAGCTCAATGAGATGCAGCTCTCTTAGTTTTTACGATGCAGCATAGCCATATTTGAACATTTTTGTTTAGTCCTCTAGGGCGTAATCTGGAGAGTTATTAATCTTTAACCAATGATCCTTGGTAATTACCCCTTTTCTTCTAATATTTATACAGTACTCATTAAACCCAATTCAGCTCCAAAGATTTCTCTCAATGGACTGCACTCAGGTCAACCCGTAGGTACCAGTTGGACAAAATGCGGTAGCCACTTTGCAATTAAGCCTCTGGTTGGAAAGAAGAAAACATAATTATAGTTCCCTTCCACATTTCCATGAAC